>NW_026640709.1:5297500-5897500 GCF_028554395.1 Pezoporus wallicus
TTCCCCATGAGAGCAACTGTGCTTTCACCTAATTTTCACCTAATTTTTCACTAATCTCATCTGAACCAGATTTTATAAAACAACAAATATGAAAATTGTCCCACAGGTAGCCAACCTTTTTATTGACTGCCTTGAAAATGAGTTTCTAAATAATTATGCTATGATATCATGCCATATCTGATACATACCTATGAAAACTCTATCTAAACTCGGAATTGAGACTCCATCAAAATCTGGATTTCCACCACAAATTCAGTAATTATCAACTTTCTGTCAGGCCGTCTTTGGAATGTCCTTGTACCAACATTAGGGTTTCCTATGTCTTCATCAGTGTCAGAACTTTAACATAAAAATTACAGTATGTAGAAAAAACATGACCCACCTATTTCCATAAAATAAAAGTCTGTGCCAAACTGCTAAAAAATGTAATAGACAGTCAGACCCTTAAATAAGACATTTGTTCTGAACACTTGAAATGCTCATCTCAGTTGTCTAAAGGGTGTTTTTAATTAATAGAATCACTCCTCTCAAAAGAGCCACCTAAATACAGTATTAGGAATTACTTGAAAGAAAATGCCAGTACTGACAACGTTAGCTGTCACCATCCATCCATGGAACTCTTAGAATATTATTACATATATTAGAACTATATTATAGTTACAGCCTATAGTAGAAAAAAAAACACCCTACTTTGGGGAAAAAAAAAAAAAAGTCTTCCTAGAAAAATCTTCTCAGAACCACCCATAGAATCATAGAATGGTTAAGATTGGAAAGGACCATAAGATCATCTAGTTCCAACCCCCTTGCCATGGGCAGGGACACTACACTAAACCATGTCACCCAAGACTCCATCCAACTTGACCTTGAACACTGCCAGCATTCACCACTTCTTGGGGCAACTTGTTCAGCGCCTCACCACCCTCACAGTAAAGAACTTTTTCCTTATATCTAACATAAACTTCCCCTGTTTAAGTTTGAACCCATTCTCCTTTGTCCATCTTAGTGTTCAAACACACCTTGCTGACCTTATCGGTAGAAGCAAATGCTGTGCTATACCAAATACACTTAATGGATCAAGAGTGTGCCTGAGCATGTAATTGAAAAGTTGCCAAGACATCTCTAAAGTAAATAATCCCTACAAAAGACCTATTTAATGTCTTTGTGTTCTATACCAGCACTTCCAGGGATTATAATATATTTCAAGTGCTTTTGTAGTGACTGCAGATGAAATCAAGCCACCAGCATGCCCCAGCTTGAATGGCACAGGAGGTCTGTAAAGAACCAAAACTATCCAGGTAAACAGTCCTAATAAAACAATCATTCTGTAGTCTCAGATTTCTGATCCTTAAGAGAAAGTCACAGAAATATCTTCGGAAGATAAGAATAAGGACTCAATTTTTTAATTCTACAGTAATCTTCAAAAAGTAATTCTAAAAATGTGCAGTGGTTTCATTTTACACTATAATTTTCCTTAATTTACATATTCTTTAGAGGCTATAACCTACCTGGTTTAATGTCTCTCCTAACTAGTATATTCTCTTTTTTCCCCCTTCATCTCATCTCCTGGAATCTTCTCTCCTCCATAGTTTCCATTGTTCTTATAAAGATAGCACAACTGGTACTTACGTTGTCCTCCTCACCTTGTATTTATCTTCAAAAGCTGTTGTATTTGTTTCAGACCAATCACCCACATTGTTTCCTATCAACATGGCTGTTATTCATACTTTTTGCTGTTTCTTCCTGTTCTGCTTCAGTATGTTTTAAGGGAGGTGTCCTAATGAGAGTTCAGACATCTTTTACAAAATAATGTATTCACTTTCTGCAAATTTCTTTGGGTCTGCGACACTATCTTGGCATTTGGCACCAAAAATCTTTCCATTCCCCATCCGAGTTTATTTTCATTTGTGAATTTGATGCATGAGAGCCTGAGGGTTGAGCTCAGTAACTGAAACATTGTCTCTTTCTCTAGAGGTTCTGTTATGTGATTATTGTGACAGGTTTGAAGTGCTCATGTTCTTTCTCTTTGAATTTTCACTGGATTAACTGTTTGTGAGCCATGCCTAGACAATTCATCCCTAGACATTCTCTAACATATACAGAAACAGTGTCTTAGTTCTTTGTGTAGCTGGTATTTCTTCTGAAAAGGTTTGCCCAAATTCCACATGTAAGGACACCTTGCATTACTGTGTACCTGCTGGGACATTTGCCCTTCTTTCTTTCACCTGGGACCAACCCTTCTTTCCTCTTCACTTGTTTCCTGCAGCTGTCCTTATGCTTGTTTGTTCACAGTGTGTTTATAGATTAAAATATAAAAGAATTGATGTAGAAAGTTATGCTGAACTCGAAGATCACTTGGAAGTAGTATAGAAGTATGGACAAGGAAGCTGCCCATGCTTTTATGATGGCTTATGTACCATGATCTCAAAATCTCATGGGAATTACAGATGAAGAAGCCAAGAGGTTCCTGTTCCACTCCCTATCCCCAAGCAAGATAGGGAGTGGAACAGGATTGCCTATTAAGGCATGGAGACAACACTCCATGCCTTAACATAGATCACTTTTTCCATTTACATTACAACAACCACATCCACCTACTAAATGTGCTCATTCTGTAGTCAGATAACCACTTTTCTGGTTATATGTAAAGATATCCCAAACTTAACAGATGTTGCAAGACATTACATTAGTAATTTCTGCACCTTTACTTCTCTGCAGAAGTACTCTTCTACTGAGACACCAGCATCTCCTTGATTGTCATAGCTATATTTCTACTGTAGTACTGAAATAAATTCAAGCTGAACTGATTGCAAGAAATCGATGACCTCTGTATCATTACACGCTGCAATGCTGTTGAACCTCAAAAATGGGTCAGGCTTCTTTTTCCCACCAGCTTCTGTTATTCCAGTTCTAGTGACTATTTGTTGAGGTTTAAGTCCATTCAGTAACTCAGAACCACGTTGTCGCTCGCTCACTTCCCCACTTCCCCCCACTCCCTGCTCCTGAAGGGATGGGGAGGAGAATCGAAAGAATGTAACTCCCACGGGTTGAGATAGGAACAGTCCAGTAACTAAGGTATAACACAAACCACTGCTGCTACCACCACTAATAATAATGATAAGGGAAATAACAAGGCAAGAGAACACAGCCACTCACCACTCACTGACAGATACCCAGCCCAACCTGAGCAGTGATCTCACCCTTCCAGGTAACTGCCTTCTGTTTATATAGTGGGCATGATGTGCTGTGGTGTGGAATACCTCTTTGGCTAGTTTGGGTCAAGTGTCCTGTCTCTGCTTCCTCCTGGCTTCCCCTCCTCCCTGGCAGAGCACGAGACTCACAAAGTCCTTGATCAGAGTAAACATTACTGAGGAGCAACTAAAAACATTGATGTTATCAGTGCTGTTCCCAGGCTGAAAGTCAAAACCACAGCACTGCACCAGCTAGACTTCAGACTGCTGCTCTTCAGACTGGTTTTCGTCCTGCACTCTTTTAGCATGGGGGAACCCCATGGGATCGGTCTCATAGTGGTAATAGTGGTGGTTGTCTTGAGAGTGTATGGGTTGTTTCTGTGGCTCTTGGTGAGATCATCTGCCTTTTAAGGACATAGATTAGTAGCAGTTTTCCATCCTTTTTTTATTTTTTTTTTTCTCTTAATCCAAGGAATCACAGATTTTCATCCTTTGATTTCTGTTGACCAACCTTCCTCTTATTGTTGTAAAGACTTGAAAAAAAACAATTCTTTCAAGACAACATTATTATCTACTGTCCTTTGTTAGGCACAGCTTTCAGCTCAATTGTAGGTAACGTTTCAGGGGTTGAACACATTTTATCCCTGAGTTCAGTTGTATTGTTTCTCACCACAAGCTCTGCCAGCCTAACAAAAAATCAACCAAGAAATCCTGTGGGAGAATTCTGTTTCAGAACATTCTCTTAGTATCTCTTTGTAACGAGATAGGACAATATTTTCAAAACAAGGAAACATCTCTTAAGTCAACCTGACTGTTTCATTTTAGGGCAGCTTAAAATGACAAAGCCAAACTTACATGCATGCCTGTGCAAAGAGATATACTTGGTTTAGGCTTGAAGAGTCCAGGATTTTACATCCCTGCACCAGAGAGAAACTTTTTAGATCTTTTCTTTGTTTGTTTCCAAGGCTAACCAAAGCATTTTCAAAGGTTTACACATTTTTCCTCCGTGGCTGTTACTCATTCAAAGTTAATTTCTGGTTATTTGTCTTCTGTTACATCTCAAAATGATAGTTGTGTTTATATTCTGAGTTTGTGGTGACTTATTAGTACTTATCCTGGCATATTAATATATGAAAGCATGTTGTGTATGACATTCTGTCATGCACTGTTTCCTGAACCAGACCTCATTTTCAGTAAGCACACTGAAGTAAAGTTGAGGCAGTTGGAACTTGTGGATACAACCCAGGCAGGTTCAAGAATAAGAATTTTTTTCCTCAAAGTTCTGGTCAAGTTCATGTTGTGTAATCAGATACCTTTTTAAAAAAAATTACACATTCATTGACTGGTAGGTAAGATTACTTTTTGTCCCTTTATTATATGGTGTTGATGTGACCTCTTTTCAATTGGAACTGTATATCAGTGTTGAATTAATTTTTCCAGAAATATCCTAAAAACGAACAATAAAAATGTCCTTTAAATGTATGTGTCCTGATCACTTAAGTTTCCTAGAGATTCTACTCCTCTTTATAAAATACAGTACACTGTAATGATTTTTTAAAAAAAGCTTCTCTGATAATACTCTCTCTCTTTCATTTTAATCAAGACTCTTGGTAAAGAAGGGTAGGACATTCACTGGCATATCTGTAGAGGCATCAACGTGTAAGAGAATTTTAATGCTGATCTGAATCAAAATCTTAAAGATGAACTGGGTTAGTCACATGCTTAACTTTAATGTTAATTCCTAGTACATATGCTAAGGGTTAAATGTAACTTATCTTTGTACATGCTTACTACAACCCAAAATAATCAGTAGGTGTAGATAAAATAAATTGAATCACTGCAGTCTCCAATTATCTTTCTGCTTAGTGTTCCTCATACTGTACCATGGACTTGTAGTACAGTTAAAGAAGTATTGCAATCCCGTTCTTTATACATTACTCCATCAAAAAAGTACCAGTACAACTAATCCTGTTAAATGCCAACAGTTTCTACTTGTGTTGGACACACAGATGTTGGTAATATATCCAGTGCTAAATGTTTGCAGTAGAGCATACTCATTTTGCAGTCAGTGGGATTTTTCTCTTAACTTCAGTGGGTTTGGGAGCTGACAAAAGTGCACGAGGAAAGGAAATACTGAAAATAGCAAAGAATAAAGTTAAGAGAGAGAAGGTTATGAAGAAACAAACAGTGTAAAATATGTCAAATAAAGTAGACATTCAAAAGGTTAAAGCTATGGGTTAAAAAGAGAACATCGGCAAAGGTCGGTTTAGAAGAGATCAGCTGTAGAATTATAAACAAAAAAAAAGAGGGAAAAAAAAGGAAACTAAAACAAGTCAGACGGAAAGTAGGCAAAGTGGAGAGAAATGAAGAGGGAGAAGGAAATCTGTCCTGCTGGAGATAGTTTCTCCTGTCACTCACAGGTAAGTATTGCCTCTAGAAAGGTCAGTTCAGGCATTGCCAAATGACAGAAGTGATAGGGGAGAACCACATCATCTGATATAAGGTGAGTAAAATAGGGCTCAAGATGTGATTTTTTTCATTGATAGAACAGTGTTTACTTCGACAAATCTATGAATTCCCCCATGAAGTGTGTGGGGAATTCTGGTGAATATGACCAACCCCTTTTTTTTTTTCCCCTGCCATTTCTGAAGTCACAAATTTCTCACACCTAAATGCGTGTTATAGCATATTCTCAAGTGGCTAGAATGATGAAGCCTTAGCAAGAAACTGATGTTGAAAGAGGTACTGAATACCAGAATCTTACTTTCAAAATCAGGTAATGTAGTTAAAAAGCGTTTTGTGCAGTCTTAACTTACTTGAAAACTACCCTTTGTAAAACGGATCACATTCTGTGTGAAACAGCATTGTCTTGTTTCAGTGAGGATGTTGCTCCTGACTTCAGTACTGTGCCTGCCGAAGAACTGGCTTCTGGTTTTTATTTCTACGTTTATGCTTCCTTTCATCCTCTAATTGAGTGTTAAGAACATACGGTTTGCAGCTTTTTAGAGAAATTAGTGCTTGGTAGTGCTTGATAGTAACAACAGGAAAAACAACAAAGTGTCAACTTATGTGTAAAGCTTCAGGATTTTGTTTTTGTGGAAGTTAAAGTTGCCATATATTTTTGATCCAGTAGATGATGTTAATAATTATCTCATGTTGCAGCATTTTCCTTCCATAATTGGCAGAATAGGTAGTGAATCCTTCAGACCAGTTTGGTTTGTTCTTTTTCCATTTGTTATTAGTCACATAAGGTAATGCTGAATGTATAGTTCATTTCCTTTTACTTGAACAGAACTGTTCTACAGGATAATTTCATATTATATTAGCAAATAGAAAGGGCATGACAGAAAGAAAAGAAAGCAGCATGATAAACGTTGTGACCTTCTAGTGAGAAACAGTGTGGCATGCATAAAGGACTGCTGCATTAGATGGAGGAGGGGGGAGAAGGAAGTGGGTAATTATTTGTAGCAGTGCTTTTACTGTTGTTAGAACGAGACAGACTAACAGTGGCAGCAGTCATTTTGCTGAATCAAAGTCCATGTTAGTCGCATTATACACTGCCACAAAAGGTTGTTAAGGCTGGTATTAGCATGTACCACTGAGGACATTGGAAGGACTCGATCTGTCACACTAAATCGCCTTCTTGCCCTCAACCATTGAAGTCTCCAGCTCCTCTGACATGTTCTTTCATTAATGGCCTGGCCTTGACAACTGATCCTAATTGCCTCTGAACCGCACTTCATGTATTATTGGTGTCTGCCTGCCCTGGTTCATGTCAACAAGCCGCAGCATGCACAGGGTGTGCCTGGTGCCTTTTGCTGAAATGATGCTCACATAGTCATTTACCTCTGAGGGTTTGGGTCTCACTGGGAATGAAGTATAAAGCTAAAGATCTTCCTGTCTCTTCTTAGTAATACTATAATGTGGATCTGTGCTGTGTACTTAATAGACGTGTATGGAGACTCAGTAAAGCATTAAGCCAATTATGCAAGATTCCATTAAAGCATAAGACTGTAAATGCAAAATAAAACTTGTCTGCATTTTAGTTACTGTTAGTTTTTTCATTCTGAAAAGCTTATTCAACTACAAAGTTGGCTTACACGTTTTTCATAAGTAAAAATTCTGTTCCAATTTAAAGTAATTGTATAAAAGAAATATTATCAGTAATGTTGAGAGAGTTTTTGTAGATTGAAATATTCTGACTATACATATAGGTAGGAAAAGGATCCCATTACTTGAGATGTAAATTGAAGCAAAACCTATTTAAAAATTAATTTTCTCTCCTTTTCGATGAAACAAATCCATAAATATATTTTTAATAATTCTAAGAATGTTTTTAAAACATACATTTTATTTCATAAAGTGATAAACGTTTTTCTTGATTCTAAAACCTTTTAATTTTCAGTCTTGCAGATTGCAATAACTGTGATACATTTTAATTCTCCTTCTGCAGTATGCATTGTATTGTTACTGTGAAGTTTTATTTTTAAATCTATAGTAACATATCTGCCTGCCCAAAGCATTTATGTATTTTAAGCATGGCTATGATTTAAAACTTGTATCATTTCTTGTTAGATTTTCTATGATTACCTCAATCATTGAGACGACTGAATAATTCGAATGGGGAGCCTTTTAAGCATGCAAGTTCTACCAGTGATAATAAAAAATAAATCACAGAAGCTCTTTGGTGCTAGATATCATTTAGCCTCATCTAGACAGTGACATTTGGGCCACTAACAGCATAATCATAGTTATTGCTACAAATTGCTCCATGTTTGAGTTTTAATGTTATAAGTAAATTATGCCACAGGATAAAATATATGCTTCTTTGGGAATTAAACATGTTTATTTCAGCAATGTGGATATGGAATACTAGGCAGATGGCAAGTTTCTTTCATGTAGTAATACTGCCACCTTCTGAGCCAGTGAAGAATGATTCAGAGATGCAACTGTTTTCTATCCTAGGGACTTTCTGAAGAATGTGTTGCAGGTTAGTGGTTTTCTTTGAGTCAGCAGCACAACCTCCCAAAGTGAAAAGTGCTGGAGACCAGAAATTGCCTAAAATCTATTGCTGAAATTGTTTCAAAATCCACTCTGGGAGGTAATTTAACTTTTCATGGAGATTGCATTCCTACTGTGAAATTCTGGCAGACTAGAGGAAATAGGCAGAAAAAGCCTATGGGGAAAATTTTGTTAAAAATGCTGTTCTAAAGACTTACTACTATTGAAGTCCAGAACGAAATAAATCATTCTTGTACTCTATACTCTGTCAAAAGACTGATCCTGGGTTAATTCTGATGCAAGAATTACATAGGAGGAAAGGTTGCTCTGTGGTTTTAGGGCAGAGGTGGCCACAGCTGGGATTAGAAGATGAAGGGGATTGCAAATGTTCTTTCATCATCATTCATTCAGACAACGTGCCCTTCAGCAGAACAGCAAGCCCTTCTGATTTTCTCGAATTAGGAAGATTAGCATGAAGCGCATAATGCGGGATGATGGAATTTGTCATAATTTGCATTGTCCTGGAAAGATTCAGTTTGATAGAGTGATGCATCTCAGAGCATGTCATGTCCCACGGGCAGGTCATGGAGGAAGTTCGGCAGAAATAATTTCACGATATGTGCATCAGTTGTAAATGCCTCATAACCAATTTGTCAAAAAAGAAAAAAAAGGAAAAAAGAAGTGGAGGTCAGGAGAGTTGAAGGAGGTGGGCATTTGCCCAAGCACACGTGGAAGTTAGACATGGTAAAGGTACATTAGACTTACCTCATTTTGGAATAATACATGATTACGTGCAATAAGTGAACACACTGACTGTATTCTTGACATTTTTTTGTTTCTGCAGTATGTAAGAAAGGTAGATCTTTAACTGATTGCATTGTGAAGTTCATATATTTGTGAAAATTCCTTACAGAAATTATCAGACACAAGAGCTTCAGGAGCAGTTTTCTGAGCGATTGCTTCTGACCTTGATAATGTTCCCAAACTGCAGATAGAAAAGGATAATCAGCATGTAGTTGACAAAACGGACATGACAGTGTTACTTACATGCAGCGGCATTTCTGGAAATAGGCATGTAGAGTTCAGACAGGCAAGGGGAACACACTTATTTACAGTAGCATAACAAGAAGAAAGGTCCAATGTCATGAATTGACCATGGTTTACTTATGGACCATCTGACAATGAACCAACAGTCTTTGATATTTAGAAATTTCTTCTGCCCAAGAACATTATACCTAGTGCTCATAGGTTATGTTATTTATCATTTCAATATCTGATTCTACTTGAGGAAGACGTTTTGCTGTGTCTCCTTTATTTGTCTGTCTTTATACATTTCAAACAACAGATTAATGCTGGTGGTTCAGTAACACTGATCTTTTGTGACAGTTGAGCATTTGCGAGTTGAGGGTCTAATAACAAAATCAAAATAAAAAAGGGAAAAATAAAAAGGAAATTGTCTCTTCTAAGGACTGACTTTACTGTCCATGGGATCCAGATAATTCTTCCTACCTCAGGTTGATCATCAGGCTACTGACTTCCAGTTGTTTTTTATTGTAGAATTCTGATTTTTGAAAACTGAATTACTTTAGGGTACAACTCAACATAAATAAATCCTTGAACACCCAGTACCTGCAATCAAGATACATGTTAAACTAATAGCACTGTACAATTAGAACATGATCAAGTGTGTTGGTGTGTGATTTTTGGAAGAGAATATAGGGTACTGCATGAAAGACATGGTTAAATAATGTCAGCCAAACCATTCAAATTATTTGGGTTTTTTTTTCTGCAAAATAGTAGCTCTCTGTATAGGTTTCTTGAGTTCTTTATCTCTTTCTTATCCGTAGTTTACAGCTTTGATGAAGTTTTCAGACAAATTCCAAAGTTAGTCAGCAGTCATATTTGATGTGTGATGGCAGTAAATAAAAAAATAGGATTTCTGTAACATAATGTCCTGGGTTCAGCAGTAGCAGTCATGTTTTTCCTTTGTGTTAACTGGTGCAGTGCTGTGTTTTGACTTCTAGCTTGAGAACAGTGTTGGTGAAGCCGATGTTTTCGGTTGTTGCTAAGTGATGTTTACCCTGACCAAGGACTCTGTGAGGCTCATGCTCTGCCAGGGAGGAGGGGAAGCTGTGAGGAAGCAGAGACGGGGCGCCTGACCCGGGCTAGCCGGGGAGGTATTCCATACCACAGCACGTCATGCCCGGGGTGGGGGGTAACTGGGAGTTACCCGGAAGGACAGGGGCTTCCGGGTGGAATTTGTTTTCTTGGCCGGTGGTATCGTATTCTCTTCCCTTGTTATTTTCCCTTATCATTGTTTTAGCTGATAGTAGCAGTGGTGATTTGTTGCTGGACTGTTCTTGTCTCAACCCGTAGGAGTTGCACTCTCTCGATCCTCCTCCCCGTTCCTCCGGGAGCGGGGAAGGGGAGAGCCCAGGTGTGGGGGGAGGGGGGGGGGAGACGGACACGGACCTCGATTGTTGTCAGCTTGGCACCACTCACTGGGAGTGAGTGAAAAAGTTACCTGACTGGGTTTAAACCACGACACAAGAAAAGGTTCCTACATCTTGTCTATAAATTACAAAAAAAAAAAACAACCCCCCCCCAAAAAAAAACCCTGAAGTGTATCTTCTATTCAATTTGATCCCCAGATCGTGTATTATTTAGTTTTGTACTGTACATGGTAAAGAATATCCTTAGAAACCAGAGTGTGTTTTTATTACTTTGCTGGGTAATAGATGCTGATTATATTTTTTAAATGGGAGAATTAATAATCTTTGGATCTCTGTATTTAAAGGTTGGTTAGTATTTTATTCTTAACATATATTCTGGTAACTTTTGAGTGAAAGGCAACAAGTGTTCAGTTTTTCTGTACTTTCTTACTGACATTTCTTATAAAATGTTTTGCACTGTCTGCTAGCCACTTCACTTTGTTCATGCAGCTTAACTGTGAGTTTTGAGGACCAGTGGTGATGGGTGAACAACTTTGATTTAGTAACCTTTAAAAACCTCACAGCAAAGAATCATAATTGATAGTTTTTCCTGTGTGACTTAATTGTAGAATATAGAAATACGACAACATCTGGTGATAGGAGAGCATAACTCAAAACATACAGAACTGATTGAAAAAATATAATAGCTTTAGAACTTTCCATTTACAATTACTGTTTAATTACTTCATACAATCATATTGCAGAATGGTTAGGGTTGGAAGGGACCTTAGAGATCATCTAATTCCAGCCACATTGCAATGGACAGGGACACCTTTCACTAGACCAGGTTGCTCAAAGCCGCATCCAACCTGGCCGTGGAATGAATTTGATCCCAATAAAGTATTTCTAATCAATATTTTTATATTTGGTCTCTTTGTAAAGTTTAGTGGTTTCTGGTGATGGATTTAAAACATATCCATACCATTCCCCTTTCTTATAACAGGAACTTTTTAAAATACTTAAATTCTGGTATGCTTTACACATGATATTTTCTGAAGATGTGTACAGTGAAGGCTGAAGCTATGGAATTATACAAGAAACAGGTAATGCATCTTATGTAAAGCTTTCTCTGTATTTGCCATTCCTGATCATGCGAGTTCAAATATATAGGGTCCATATAATATCACAACAAAATTCAGTTGCTTATGTTGGGTAGAATTCCTAGAATCATGGAATCATAGAATGGTTAGGGTTGGAAAAGACCTTAAGATCATCTAGTTCCAACTCCCTTGCCATGGGGCAGGGACACCACACACTAGACCATATCGCCCAAGGCTCTGTTCAGCCTGGCATTGAACATGGCCAGGGATGGAGAATCCACCACTTCTTTGGGCAACGTATTCCTGTGCCTCACCACCCTCACAGTAAAGAACTTCTTCCTTATATCTATCATGAACTTCCCCTGTTTAAGTTTTAACCCATTCTCCCTTGTCCTATCACTACAGTCCCTAATGAAGAGTCCCTTCTCAGCATCCTTGTAGGCCTCCTTCAGATACTGGAAGGCTGCTATGAGGTCTCCATGCAGCCTTCTCCAGGCTGAACACCCCCAACTTTCTCAGCCTCTCTTCAAACAGGAGGTGCTCCAGTCCCCTGATCATCCTTGTGGCCCTCCTCTGGACTTGTTCCAACACTTCCATGTCCTTCTTATGCTTGAGGGCACCAGAACTGCACACAATACTCCAAGTGAGGTCTCACAAGAGCAGAGTAGAGGGGCAGGATCACCTCCTTCGACCTGCTGTCACGCTCCTTTTGATACAGCCCAGGATACAGTTGGCTTTCTGGGCTGCGAGCGCACACTGAAGCTGGCTCATGTTCATTTTCTCGTCGACCAACACCCCCAAGTCCTTCTCCGCAGGGCTGCTCTTCTTTGCCCAATCTGTAGCTGTGCCTGGGATTGCACCAACCCAGGCATAGGACCTTGCACTTGGCATGGTTGAAATTCATGGGGATGGCATCAGCCCACCTCACAAGCATTCCTTCCCTCCAGCTTATCAACCAAACCACACAGCTTGGTGTCATCAGCAAACTTGCTGAGGGTGCACTCAATCCCACTGTCCATGTCAGCGACAAAGATGTTGAACAAGACCGGTCCCAGCACCAGTCCCTGAGGGACATCACTCATTACTGGTCTCCAGCTGGACATTGAGCCAACTCTTTGCGTGTGGCCATCCAGCCAGTTCTTTATCCACCGAGTGGTCCATCTCTCAAATTGATGTCTCTCCAATTTAGAGACGAGGACATTGTGTGGGACAGTGTCGAATGCTTTGCACAAGTCCGGGTTGATGACATCAACTGCTCTACCCCTGTCCATCAGTTCTATAGCCCCATCATAGAAGGCCACCAAATTGGTCAGGCAAGATTTCCCCTTAGTGAAGCCATGCTGGCTGTCACCAAGCACCTTGTTGTTTTTCATGTGCCTTAGCATGCCTTCCATGAGAACCTGCTCCAAGATTTTGCCAGGCACAGAGGTGAGACTGACTGGTCTGTAATTCCCCGGGTCATCCATTTTCCCCTTCTTGAAAATGGGGGTTATATTTCCCTTTTTCCAGTCGTTGGGAACTTCACCTGACTGCCATGATTTTTCTGATATGATGGCCAGTGGCTTAGCAACTTCATTTGCCAGCTCCTTCAGGACCTGTGAATAGATTTCATCAGTCCCATGGACTTGTGCTCATTCAGGTTCTTATGATCTTGAACCTGACTTTGAGTGTTCCTTTTTTTCTGTTACCTTTGGAAAAAGGCAGTATGTAATATGAGATATTTGGTGCCACTGTCATTTAAATGAGGGAAATTTTAAATTGGATAAAATGCTGGAATAAAGAAGATATGCTGTCTCTGAAGAGCATATTTTTCTAGCTAATAGTTAATATATTATGTGGGAAGATAATCAAAATCTAATTCTTTTCTGTGAAACCATACCCTATGAAAACAGCTAACATCAAAGAAAAGAAGTGGCATTTTTCAAAAGGAAGGAGAGGGTGCCATAAGAGGAGAATTGTGAACGTTTTTCTAGATTTATAAATGTTTCAGAGAGAAGAACAGATACTCCAAAGCATTTTTTTCTCTTGTGTTTCCATTAGTTTTTTCCATACATATCTTTCTTATCCTTCACATATTGAATTCTTCAAAGGAATTAATGGAGAGAATAATTTCCACGTGTGTATGAAGTGTTGTTCTTTGAAAGTTGCTTTGCTCCAAAGGGATTTTTGTCTATTGACTCTCAGCACGTCTCCAGAGGTCTCTCTGGATGGCAACAGAATACTGTCTGTGTCAGCCACTCCTTCCATTGTTGCACCATCTGTGAACTTGCTGAGGGTACACTGCCCTGTCCTCTCTAACTCTTTTCTGGATGAGGAGTTCTGTACTGACCATGCCTGTATGGAGGTCCATGTGCCAGCAACTGGCATCTGACCATGGTTCAGGGGACCCCTGTGCCTGGCTGAGGGTGACTGGAGAGACCCAAGTGAGTGAAACCTAAGGCCAGCTTTGCTTGTATGTGCATTTGCATGTGTGTACCTCTGTGTGTGTGTGAGTGGGGGGTCTGCACCAGCAACTGGAGTGGGACTGCAGCTTCAGGGGCTCACATGTCAAGGTGACAGCAACTGGGGAGGCTGGGGTACCGGGGCAGCTGCTGGACAGACGGAGTGTCTGAGCCTGTCTGCCAGAGGGATCCAGGTTGTGTGTGTGTGTATATACATAGTCTTACTCATGCACTTCCATCCTGCTCAGCCAGTTAGGGGAGTGGGATGAGGCTTTTTGTGCTTTGTTCATGTGAATGCTCTGTGTCTCTGACTACGTTGACTGTATCTGTATGGTGCATACAGATGATCTATGTGCACGTTCCTACTGCGAATATGTAGTTGGCTTCACTGCAGGTTGTACTGGATGCATAGAGCTGTGGCAGCCTCACCTCTCTCTTGGGCCGTTGGATCCAGCCTGATTTCCCCTCATTAATATGAACAATGAACTACAGAAAAAAGAAAAGCAAAACACCAACATAGAAAAAAAGTAGGAAATGAAATAATAGAAAAATGTAGGAAAACTATTTATTTATATTTGTGTTATATGAGGCCTTTACAGACTTTATATGCGCATTCCCACCTTACTGTTATTGCAGTTTGTGAAGAGAACAGTAAGGACTCTGCCCAGAATCTTGAGCAATGCAAAGTGTACCTTTCCCACAGATCTCCATCCGTCCTCAAATAAAATAGGAAAAAGAAGTGGAACAGTGTAGCTGTGGGATGTAGCAGAAACAATGTTTTCAGTAGTTATGCTTGTTTAAGTAAAGAGTATGAAATTTGTGCAAATAGTAAACCAATTGAAGTGTTTCAGATGGTTTTTAATTTAACATTTCAAGGAAATGTTAAATTTATCCTGTTTGGAGAAAAGTAACAAGTATTGCTAAGGTTTTGTTTGCCACCGTTTTTATGCTGCTGCATTATATTTTTTTTTTGGGGGGGGGGGGGGGGGGGGAATTTTTTTTTTCTTCAATTTAAAAATGTGAAAGAAATTTCCAGAAAAGAACAGCTTTTGATTTACTCTTATAAAATGGATAAGTTATTAAATAGTTATTTAAGTGTTTGTTTTCTCACAAAGAATGTTGCAGGATATTAAGATATCAAGCATATTTGCAGTCATCTCATTTACTGAGGCAAAAGTTATTCTGAAAAGTACTTGATGTGGAGCATGAAAAACTGTAAATTAAAAAGAGAATAAGATGCGGAAGCAGGAGAAGGCTATGGATGACTGAGAACTCCAGCATGACTGGTGGGGTTTCCCCTTCCCGTGAGGAAAGACCAAAGCAGATCAAAGATGAGCAGGTTCCAAGTGATTAGTTCAGTTTATTACATTCTCAGCTGACTCTCCCTATGTCTGTGTGCTTCCCCTCCCATTCAGAGTACCAAAAAGTTAATTGCTGTAATTTGCAAAAAAGTATATATGGTGCCTCAATACATGTAAATCAGGGAGGTGGGTCTGAAACACTGCTAGTTTACCTTGGCACCCCACCCCCGCTTTTGCCATTCTTCTTTATTTTAGCTTCATAGTATATGACTGCTCACAATTCAGTTGTTTTCTGTGCTAAGCAGGAAAGGTGGCTGTTTATATGCTTATTTCCTAGTCCTACACACAATTTTTATTCCTGTGTTTATTATATTTTATCTTGTGATTATAGAAAATCATTCTCTGTGCAAACAAAATAACTACCTTCCTAGTTAGACTATGCTCAGGAGGGCTCAGCATGACAGTACTTGAAAATAAAAATCCTTTATTTTCAATATACTGGTAGTTAACTAACTGTATTTTAGTATTAAGATTGTAATTCATAATGGTTTCTATTTTTCTGAGTTCTGCATTTCTCCAGGGGAGCTGTTAGCTGCTGAACAATTTTGAAAATCTGGTCGTATGTAAGAGACTCAAATAAATATTAAAGCTATTCAGATTTTCTGTAAATGTGATTTTATATGAAAGCTGAGTAACCTTAACAGTGGTTACTTTGGTCACATATTTTTAATTTTATTCATCAACACTTCTGCATTTCTGAATATTGAATGTCATTTGATAATAAAATTCTACGCTTATTTAAGTAAACTTAAGAGTGCGATTTTGGTCTGTTACGTGGCAATTATGGTCCTAAACAGACAATAGCGATATACTCAGGAGTGGTAGGGTAAGAAATTTACCCATGGTATGAGAATCTTTTTAGTGACTGCAATATTATTTGCTATGAGGTGCTAATAAAGTGTCACCCTGAAAATACTATTATTGCATATGTAAAACACAGTCTAGAATGCTGAGATACAAAAACTGAATGTAGCCATTGAAAGATTGAGGGAGATGGAGGGATAAAGAACCAGTGAAACACTGATAGGGTAAAATGCTGGGGTTAATTTTTTTCATACTCATTTTTTAGCTTTACCAGGGTATATTACTATATGATATGCTAATTCCATTTAAACTGAAAGATTATAGCAGTAATTACAAAAGTAGCCATTTATTTGAGATTTGTTTCAGTATTTTTATTTATTTCTTTATTTCTATTTTCTGAACAGATTTTTTCAATTAAATGCAGTCCATTAAACATGTAAATATGCTTGAAGGTCAAATTGAAGGCAACCCCATAAAAAGAATTTAGAATAACTTTAAATAAACTTGAAAGACTACTATCATGTGCAGAGTTCTTATATAATAGGCATGTCTTGTAGTAGAAGCGTCAGTTTGCTCTGCGTGTCAGTGTGCTGTGTGTGTATCATAGGCTTGATATGCATTTGTATGGTGAACATGTCCAAGATGTGAATATTCACAATTTCATTTAAAGTTTCTACTCTGTCTAAGCTGCCAGATGTCTGAAGATGTATAAATACAGAATAAAACTCACAGGCTAAGGAAAATTAAGCAAAAAGTGAAAAATTATATCCCTATTTATGTAACTTGTTGTTTTTTTTCTCTGCCCCCTCACATTCAATTACATTATTTTCTATTTTTAATTTTTTTTTTCATTTTCTTGCTTATATTCAGTTTTTCAATTATTATATATTTGGCTCTGAAGGCTATTTGTTTTCAGTGTCTAGTTACACAAATTAATCACATGGTTACTGAAGTTGTGGCGTACTACTAGTCCTTTGATTAGAAGCTCTGCATCTTCCATCTCTCATACCAAGTTTCTGCTTATTTTAAGCATATAAACCAAGTTGAGAATTGAATCAAAGGAAGTAATTTGTCTTGTCTCTTTACTGTGCTTTAAAACACCATGCATATAAATAACAGCTGCAAATCACAATCTCTTCTTCCAGCTCCCTGTGGTTTACACTGACTTGCATAGACTTCTGAAATGTATACCAGCCTGTGAATCACTGTAAGGTTCTATCCAGAGCCTTCTGAAGAGTCAGAGGAATTTCAAGTAGAAAACCAACTCTTTTTTCCTCAACAATTTAGGATCTGGGATTGTTCTGAATTGTTTTAGATGAGAGAGATTGTTTTCTCACAAAAATGCATTTAGGTTTTAGGAGTTTAATAATAGTTTGAAAATGAGAAATCTCACTTTCAGTTTTCTTTCAGATTTATCTTTTCACGTTTGTGAGACTCATTTCTCTCACAGGAAGACTTAAAATATTCTCTGTTAAGGTTGTAATACGCAATCCGATTTAAGATTTTGATTATGAATATGTCTTGATGTAGCTGTGGTCCTCAGAAAAAGTGGTGAAAAGACAGTAATTTAAGTGCTAAAGAAAAATAGAGATTACTTTCACATGTAGTGGTATTAAAGATATTGCCTTTAAAATGTATTAGCAAAATAGACACCAGATGGAAGATTCATAAAGGTACTTTTTTTAAGCTGCACTTTGAAAAGCTATTCATGGTAAAGGAAAAACAGGAATTTCTATTCCATCTTTAAACTTTATTCTGACTTCTGGGCAATGTGCTTAGGTAATTATAATAATTAGATGTAACAAGCCTCAGAAATTTAGCGTAGTTGCACTTTGTTTTTCAGTGGTAGTATACTGAAAGATTTGGGATGAGTTTGAATTATTTGAAATATTTTTAAAATGTGCAGTGTTTTATTATAAGGGCTGAGCTATACGGATGTAAGATTTATTTAAAATGATAATTTTAACCCATGTAGTTGTTAATCCATTAATAGGTATGGTTTCAAGAAGTATGTGTTTGTAACCAGAAGTGTTTTATTAGTTTGAAAGAGATTCCTCAATGCAGTCACTTAAAACAAGAAACTACATTTCTGCTGTAGGTACAGATGCAGGTGAAACCTCCCTGTGGCATTGTACTAGGTGATGGCGTAGTTGTACTTTTTGTTCCATTGTCTGTGCCTTATTTGGATTTTTTGTTCCAGCTGGAAAAACAACTAATCTAAAGGCAGTGGTGCTCTTTAGAATTAAATCACGGGACCAAGAGTTCCAAAAGTGTATGCTTTAAGTTGGGTTTCTCCAGTTTGCCATCTTGTAGAAGTTTTCTAAAGTCAGCTAACGAAGACACTTCTGTATTGTGGCATTATTATGGCAGAAGACACATAGTAAGAGAACTCATAGTTTATAAGTCCTATTACCACTTAGATGTGTGGAACATGTAGAGATGTTTAGCATGGGTTGCTCTGATGCATATGCATAAGCAAAGCCTTAAGTACTGTGGCAAATTTACTTTGAAAACTTACATTCTCTTAGGACTTTCAGGACTTAGGAATTTCAGGTGCAATAGTCTTTCACCTAGACATCTGATTTCTACTAAAGGCACATTTGGAATATACACTCGACAACAGTATTGTGCATATTGTCATAGGTTAATATTATGTATTATTTTAGGTGATGGATTCTAAATCTTAGGTATCTGGAGAGTCAAACTGATAGGAACTTACATTATTTATGGGGTTTGCGTTTTAGCACATGAGAGTGGTTTGTATGAGCAGTGCAGTAGTATCTCACAGAGATCATGCTGTCAGATCCAGTAAAGGATCAAGAACCACTTGGATATTGCAAAGTTTGGGTCTTTATCAATGCAGGACTTTTTGTTATAGGACTGTCATCCTATAAAAAAGTTTTTAAACCAGTATGTTGTGTCATTTTTTTCAAACTGGTGACTGCTCTCACTGTGCATAACAATCTTAATTTATCTGGTATTTCAGAAGACTACACTGTAGCACTCTGTCAACTGTGAAGCAAATGACTCGGGTGTCCTGGAGACTGAACTCTGGTGACCCCCAAGAATAACTTTAAGCTTTACTGACAGAGTGACTTTTAGGAGCTCTGGGTGATGCTGCGTATGTTTGTAAATAAACACTGTGTTTAAGTCTCCAGAGCTATTACTCACATACCCTTCAGGAAAAACTTCCTGACTGTTGAATCCGTGCTACAAACTAAAATGCTTTTTAATATATTACAACCAAAAGAATATTTTTTGAGGATGAAAGCAGCATGCATTGAAACAGTAATCTGATTAAGAACGTCACCATGTTTCAGAACACATGGTGTTAATATTTCTGGACTCATGTTAATACCTCTGTTTGCATTGTTTTATTGATAATTCAGACAGGCAGGACTAAAAGATCTGAAGCATAACTGGTCAAGGTGGGACATGAAAGGTAAAAAGATTGTGATACTCACTAAAAAGCATCTGAATATCTGTTTCACGTACAAGACTTCCTTTGTAAACCTAGGGAAATTAATTGTACTAGGTCTCAGTTCTTTATCTGCAAATTAATATTACGTTGCTCTTACTGTTCATTTTTCTTTTTTTTCCTTTCTATGGAGTTTCAGAAATCTGGAATAGTGCCCTTTTATATGCACAGAGAATGGTTTATACTGTAATTCACTATCTTGTTACTTGTGTAACTTCAGTGCTAGAGAAAATTAAGCTCCTGTCTTTTCTGAGAGATACTGAATAGAGTTCCTGTCTGGGGAGAGCAGGGTCATCTTCCCTCATCTTTTTTCTTTGTCTCCAGACACCTGTCAGTTCCAGACTCTTTCAAATAACTGAATAGATATATTAGGGAGGCCAGTGGAACCCAGCAGTACTCCAGAGTCTTCATGGTTTAGAGTACCAGGTGAAAGAAATGAGCATGGTCCTTGCTTCCTCAGGAGAATAATGATAGTGTGATGTGAATAGGTCAGGGAAGGTAGAACTACCAGAGTGTGAGAGATTCTTGTTTGGGGAGAGCATTTTAAGCTGGGTACCACATAGTGGTTGAGAGAAGAAAACATAGATTTAGCTGTACAGCAGTTTTAGAACGCAAAGAAACCAACTCTGTAATCTGTAAACATCTGCTTGCTGCATGAAACAGGACTCCCACATAAAATGCAGATATGATTATGTAAATAAAGAGTCAGTTCTACTAATGAATATATGGGAGGTTGTGATCAGATCAGAGTTGTGCAAACTGATTTGTGGGAATAGCTTGCATTTGAGTTTTAAGTGACAAAATTAATAGAGAATTTTAATTTACACATTTGTAGTCTGACTCCTCTAAAAGTGTAATTCTGTATCTGAGCTTGGAGGTAACTTCCAAACTGCAGTGTTATGAAATTGTTTTGCTGGTGTGTAGTATGTATCTCCCATAGACAAAAGTCTGTTGCTGTTAGTACCACATTTTGTCGTGACTTACTTTTCTTACAATGCTCACTTTAAACTCACTGCTCCGTTAAGCTGTCACTGCATTGCTGTAAGCCCCACCAATGTCATTTGACTATTCAGCATCATTGAATTTTTCACATAATTTCTAGATTTGTATTTTCTTCCTACTTTCCCTCTTTATTATTATTTTTGATCTTTATTACCTAGTTATCATGGAATCATGGGGTGTTATCATATTTTGACTTATCAAGCTGGAGCATCCTCTCATAATTTTATTCTGTGCACATCACTGAAGCACTTGAAAGTCTCCCTGTTGTCTCTATAGTCTTAATTTTTTAATAAATTACTTCATTCTGCAACCAAAATGCACATAATCTATAAATAATAATAAATTAATAAAATAGTTAATAGTACACTTATGTTTATTTTTATTTCTGTACCCATATATGTATGTATGTGCACAAACACACATATTGCAGAGGGACAGACTTGTTTCTTCTGTGTCTCAAGATGGACTATGAGCCACTTTGCCTGTGGAATTCCAGCTCAAAATTCTCAGTTGTCATTGAGAGCATCAGTAAGGGTGTCTGTAAGACTTCAAAGAGTTCTGTTCAGCATATAAAGAAAAAGGCTTTAGAAGTCTAAGGCAAAATTTCTGAGACATTGGAGCTGAAAGAGTAACCTAGACACTTTATTGTATTACTTTTAACTTACAGGAAATCATAGTTTTTGAATTAGTGGCTACTACTCTTGGTCTGGTAAGGTAGGCTTTTGAATTTAAAAATACAGCATGAATTAAGACATGGTAACAAAACAAAATGGTTCAAAACTAAAACAAATTCTGAGCACTGTGGAATGGTTCTGGAAACTAAATGATTACATAGCACATCCATAAACTTTTGTTGTTGCATGATTGGTATTGTATTCCTGACAGAGATGCAGTAAACTTTTAAACAACTGTATTCTTAACTTAAAAAAAAAAAAAATTAAAAACTATACAGTTATACTGTAGTTTTACTTCGTAACAGTGAGAGTTTGACTTGGTTGAATTTTAAATTATATGACATACTTGGTTTTTTTGTGGAGGAAAGACAACAGACTAATTCTGTTGCAATCTAAGGTATGCATTTTATGTATCTAGAGGTAATTATCATCTTTAGGTTCATACATCTCTTACCAGTCAGGACAGACAAACCCAATGCCTCTATGGTAAAAAGAAACCCTATTAGTCTGTAGAGAAGAAAGAAGCCCTCTTCACTGTCTTAGCAGTCTAAGGTTGATCAGAGCTTATACAGCAGATCAATGTGACTTTGAAATCTGTTACATGCTAGACTTCTACAACATTCTAACTTCATGGCAATAAAAGTCATTAATATATTGAAGGAAGAAATTGAAATGACATTTCTGCTTTGGAAAATTGGGCATTAAAAGCCCTAAATTGTTGATAAGATCTTACTCTCATTAAGGAACAACCTGAGAACTGCTCCTGTCGAGGTCAAATACCCAATAGAAAAGATTGGCAATGTTGAGACTAATCCACCAGCAGAAGAGGCTTCTGTTTACTTCTCTGCATATATGCCAGTTCTCTGCCTCTGTGGAAGGAGAGTAATTATAATAATGACAATTGAACAAGATGGGATTCCTCTGAAGGCCAGAATGAGTGGAGTAAATAGTATATTGGCACTAACTGCAACTGTATTTCTGAAAAATGTTTGATCTACTTTTTGTCATGTTGGGATCATGCAGCTAACGTGGCTTAAAAAATGTTACAACTGTTTTGTAACAAACAGAGGAGACACACTTGATTTTGTTTCCTGATGGTTTAACTTTGTTATGATTTCCGTGGTAGAAAAGTGAATTTTAGTCATGCTAAATTGGACTTTGACAGAAGTTATCAAATGTATATAATTTCTGGAGTTACTAGATTGATCTCAGCCTTTAGATGAAGAGCATAAAATTAAAAAAGAGAAATCTATAGTAAGGCATGCTTATTTGGGTCTGAGTGCTCTGGAGACAGTAGCAGCAGTGTTCCACTAATGGGATGTTAAGGATGTGAATATCCCTTAAATGGATAGCTTACTAAACATTCACCAGATGTTTTCTTTCTGGGCCTTTCCCTCATTTGAAGGATTCTGTCAGATCTTATTCTGTGTTCGCAGAGGTGCCTGAAGAATCTCAGTCAAGTCTGTCTGTGGCTCACATTGTATGAAGCTCCAGCTTTCTTCTTTGTAGCAGTGACAAAGCTGCAAGGTTATTTTTTTCCTAAATTCTGAAAAGATAGCAATAAATTTGAATTCTATAAATGCAGACATTAGGTAAAGACCAAGTATATGGTGAGTTTTCTGTGGTTACAAAACATTCATTATCTCAAATTTATCCTTTAAAATCCCTGAGAAATTAAGAGGAAAAAAAATAAATCCTGGGCTGCAATAGATTGTTTGCTCACTTCCCATAATTCTTGAGCAAATTTCAGAAAAATTTAAAAAACCCGCTTTACTCTTGCAGTGAATATCAGTTTTCAGCAGGAAGTGTTACAGATTCATATAATGTAAATAAGAGGTGGCTGCAGGTAGAAACTTCAGAGCTGCCTTTTTGTAGCTCCTCTCAGGAAGAGGATACTAAGGTTAAGTATAGCAATTGGAAAGCAATATCAAGAAAGCATCAGCTTTCTTGAAAAGCAAAAAATTATTCTAACAACAGAGTTAATGAATAAGGCATTGCAGAGTCTGTTAATGTTGATGGGTTTAGTGTGTTTCTCATAACTGAACATCCTGCAAATATGTTCAGGTTCTTAAATATAAATATACATTTATAACATAGATATATTTCACTTACAATCAAATATACATGATGTTTCCATATGTATCCTGATTTTTGATATTTCCCAATCAGTGCTTAAATTTTAATCTCTAATACATGAATATTATGTATTTATTTATATATCTTCCTGTATGGTAATACTAAAACTAAAATTAGAATGATGAATTAGCTTCCTTGTTATGCTGCTCCTCTAGTTTCTCAATAATTAGACTAATGTTAAAACTATATGCTTAATACAAGGCATATTCTAGATTTATGGAATTGCTTCCTTTTACTCTTGCATTCTCCTTGGCACCTATATGCAAGAAGTAACTATAAGCCAATGCTAATACTGTTGTACTTTGCCACACAAAATAAAAACTGATATTGCACAAATGCTCAGGAATGTGGAATACCTTACCCCATTAATATTTTCTTCTTTTCAATCCAGCTGGATGAATCACTTAATTTAAATTTTTATTTAATGTATTTTTAGGAATCATAGTAGTGATTCAGACTAAAGCAGATCTCACAATGATATTTCTTCTGTGGGAATGGAAACAGGACTGTAATGCAAGCTAAAATATTTTTGCAAGGCATCTAATCCCCTGAATATTTTCTCAGTAAGTTGCAATGGGTTCGGGGTTTTTTTGTTCATCTCAATTTTTCCTTATAAAAATAGCAAATGCAGATAGGTTTGTGTTAAGCCGCTCATTGTTCAGTTATGAGCTTGGAATGGGATTAGTTGCTTGAACTCTTCTACCTCTGCAGTATAGTATAATACAATCCTGATCTCACCATTAATCACTGAGCAACTGACAGTAGTGCATTCAGCAAAAACATTTATTGTATTCACCATTCTAATTCAAAACAAATGGTATATGTGCAGCTCTGGGCTGTTTGGAAGTGTTTGACTTAATCCTTTTTGTTTTATAAACTGTCCCTAATGTTTTGTGAGCTTTTTAAAGACATTGAGGTTTGAGAAGCCTATCTTCCAATTAAAAAAATAATGATTGTGAGTTCTGTGATAATCAAGTTTTTTGTCTAAATTAGTTCTCATTAGATCTCATGCAGATCTCCAGGAAAGCTCCATTTCCCACATGGGTGGAACTTTATCTGCACGGTAGAAAGTTTCATTATTCCCAAGGATGGGAGTGTTTATTCCCACCATATAAAATCTATGCTGGCCACAGGCTATTAAGAGTCATATGTATTTCAGCTATGATAGTGAAAATTTCATTGAAAATGTGTATTTGTGTAAATTAGAATGTGACTATTTCAAACGTAAATTTTGAAACAGTGCAGACAGACTGTATATTTTTAACATTAATCGTGCCCTTTAGAAACGTGAGCATACTTCACATCATTTCTGTTAAAGTAGTATGTATGTGTGCATATATTTCACCTGTATATATATATCTGTTCTACAATCAAAGTTTATAAATCTTGGAGCATGAATTACTGAATTCACTGTAGCTGTGTGTTACTATTAGCAGCAGTAGTAAATGACCAGCTCCTTTAAAGATGGCTGGTTTTATAGATACTGCATCCTTTGAGTAATGAGCTGTTCTTTACCTTGATGCTTTTCATGTCTTAAATGCTTTTCATGTCTTAAATGCTTTTAATCACATACTGCTTGCATTACATTGATTACCTGAAAGAATGTTGAAGCTTTAATGATCCCTGTTTTCTCAGTGTAAGAACTTAGCAGCACCCATCATATGATGTTGTTCGGTATGACAGTTACTCAGCTTATACTTCGGGGAAGATATCAAAGCTAATGTCTAGTCTGTAGTATAAGTAATGTTTCATGATTACCAGTTAGGGTGATTTGGGACTACCATCACCCCAGTGGCTCCACTGTAGTTGGCTTTCCTAAAGGTTTTATGTTTCCATTTGTTAGTCTTTCTACTCTTCAATTGCAGTTGCTAAAACAATAAATGTGAATATTTTTTGCTCTTCAATCTTACATCTATACTGCAAATAATAGTCTAAAACATAGCAGCTCACATATATAGCAGAAAAATTGTCCTCTGATATTCTTTATCTGAAAGGAAATGCAAGAGAAGATTGTCATGACTGCAGATTTATTGGACATTTATGTGATACCTATATGGTTATGCCGGTATGTAGTGCTAGGCTCTTCTTGCAATAATTTTAAAGCCAGGGAAGTGACTGCTGGATTGAAAGGATGAAAGTAGTAATAATAAAAGAGGGGGAAAGAAGACAGCGTGCATTTACAGTTGAGATGTTTAAAACTTGCTTATACTTCCTCCACGTAATACAGATAGAGAGGGAATATGATGGACCTGACAATTTCAGAATTTCTGATCAATTACTATTTAGCCTTCAGTAGAACATTTCCAGACTCTCATTGCTTAATCCTCATTTGCGACATTTCTGCTTAGCTTCATTTTTCCTATTCTCAAAGTGACTGAGATACTATTGCTTCTATATAAACAGTGATAAATATGCCTATATCATATTTGTATGTTCATGATTCATGAACAAATGAAATTTCTTTTCTCACATCTACCCTACATGGTTAAAGCATACAAATAGATACTAATAGGCTGAGTCATTAATGACATTTCAAGGCTTCTCTGTTAGCTTTGCTAGAACTGTAATTTTCAGTAAGTAGATGTGCCAGACAGTAAGTGTTGTAGGAGGAGATCCTAAATGGGAAAAGTGAAGAATGTTGACCTGGGTCTTTTATTAGGAATTCTTTCTGTCATTTTCCTTCTATTTACAGCCCTTACTCATTTCTGCTGGATTGGTAAATACTTGCAGAAATATGGAAGAACCACAAGCAATTCTGCTCTCAGCTCCTGTGATTTGTGACTTTGCTCAGAGTATGTCTAACCACTTGGCTAAAATGGCAGCACTATCACAGCCATTTCACCTGCTATCACTGTCAATCCCAATGAAACTGAACAGGTATAATTATGAGATATATTTTTAGAAAAGATACTTTATATAGATGGACTTCTGAGGGCAGTAAATTCTAGGACCCTAGGGAAGGATGTGCAAGAACAATACTTTCCACTTCAAATTACATGTTTCAATGTCTAATTAGAAAGTTTCAGTGGTTTCAGGGCTGACATCTGCTTTGTGTCATAGCAGGGAAATAGTACAGATTTTCATTCACTTTTTTTTTTACAGATTTACTCTGTATTTTAATGGTATTTACACTTCACAGAACTAAAGCTAGAAAAATTTTACATCACCTTGCATGCCTCATATATCGCAGACCAGTTATGCATCTAGAGTAGAGTTATAAACTATGGTTGCAAACTCAGTTGCAAACAAATTTTGCCTCAGGCATGCACCATAAATTAAAGTAATAATCATCTCTGTAAGAGACAACTTTTCTCCACTGCTCTTTTAAAATAAAAAAGAAAGTAGGTCAGAGAAATTTAGGGTATTTTAGAGTATGTACAGTATTGTATTGTTTGCCAGCACCTAATTTACAATTACAGAGCTGCATGAATATTGAAATGATTCAGCTTCCCATTATAAATGTATGTGGCAGTTTGGTTGTTGATCAGTTTATGAAGTTAATGCAAATGAAACTGTCTTCCTGTCAGCATTTGAAGTATATAATGCAGTCATGTTGTATATTCAGGGACAGGCCATTGACAGTCAATTAACAAGTTTGATTGGTATGTCAACTCATTCTTTTGAATTGTTAATAGTATGTTAATAGCATTCATTTCTTTGTGCAGTCCCATTTGCAGCTTCACAGTTACAGCTATTTTTTATGATTCTGAGTAGCCTAAAATAGTGCCTTAATAATAGATTATTAAACACCTGTCTGGTGTAGCTTAGGGAGGTTTTTCTAGACTGAGAGTTTGCAGTGGATCCCTTTGATATTCAAATCAACAAATGATAGCCTTTTTATTCAAAACGTAAGTTCTTTTGATGGTTAGCTTGTTAAGAAATATTCAGCTCCAGTCTGACCTGATCTGGTTTCCCATGGAAAAGATCTGATGCTGTTTGAAGGTTCATAAATGGAATGCCAATGACAATTTGTTGTTGACGTTTTGCTGCCTCAGCCTTCAGATGCTGCTGGTTGATGTGCCGCTTTAGCTTCACCAAATAATGCTTGCAGGTAAATGATCTTCTGATTGATCAGATAGTTTCAAAGCAAAGAGTTCTCTTCTGTGGTCTGTAGTCATGGTTTTTAGGCTTGGAGGGGTACTTTAAAAGATGCATCAAAGTTGACAGATGAATCTCGAGGCAAGGAATGATGGGAGACTGCAGAATTATGGGAATATTTTTTAGAGAATAACATATTAGTGAGAGTTTTGAAGACCTTCAAAGGTCTATCAAACCAGCTCCCTATAGCAGATTTATTCCTCCTTAAAAAAATAGAATTAGATACAGTGGTTAACTCTAATTTTCCTGTGTTGGGAAGGTGTTGAGCTGACTTATTGTTCCCTGATGGTGTTTTGAAGGGCTTATTTAATTTGGATTTCACCATTATCTTGTTTTGCATCCAGAGCTTAGTCCTGCAAGGTGCAATTTCTGCTTCTACTAAATTTTACAAAAAAATCAAAGCATTATATCACCTTACAAGGTCAGGATGTACATAAATTTTAGCATTACAAACAACAAATAAAAAGTTGCAATTACTTTGTTTCTCCACCTTTCTTTATATTACATGTATTATCTTTCATACCCTTCTTTTCTCCTCATTAGTGCCATTTCTGATTTTAGCTATTATTCTGAAGAATCAGACTAGCTATTAGAAGTTCAAAACATACATCACAGAAATAGTTCATTTCTCTTTGGTTTGAGCATTTATTTATTCACTACCAGCATGTGATATTTTTCTGCAGAAACATGTAATTGTTTTTTGAAGAGCTATAAGATTTAACTCCTTCAGGACTGAATGGCAGAAACTGTGCGTTTTGCAGTTAAATGCTGTGAACAGTTAAAATGTCAAATGCAAACTCTAGAATTACATGTTGAAAGATAGTGCGTGTTAGCTATACTTCCCTGGACTTCATAGCAAATAATTTATGCTGGCTGAATTTAGGCCAAACTTTTTTAGCAATAAAACCCAATCTTTTCACAAAACCCTAGAACATTACTTAAAACTGATAGATGAACAGTCAAGTCATGCAACTACCATCTTATATATAAACAGAATGTAAAATTTATATGAGACAGTTTCCATCATTAGAAGTCTTGTAATTTTTGCATACTTTTCAAATACTGTGCACTGTTTAGCTGATAATTAGAAGCTCCATCTGTTGGGCTGAACAAGCAAAGTAATAGACATTCATATTGTCATACAAGGTCATATTTTCTGCGAAGCACCTATGATATTCCTAAGCTCAAAAAGCAAAATAAGTTGTTTAAATTGTTCTTGGCATAATTTGTAGATTTTGATACAGCTTCTTTTTTTGAAGAGGTACCTTATTCATTATTCATCAAATTCAAATAAAAAGTTCAAATTATTTTCAGATAGCAGTGCCATTGACACTGTGTGATTGACCATTTCAGTGCTTAAGTGAGTTTTAGCCGTTATACTTCAAAGAGAACTTCTTGATCACATCCCACAATCCCATTAAGCTTTTGTAAGTATTTTTATCTAATTTTCAAAAATTTAAGTAGATCTACGTTTCCCACATGTTCTCCATTTTATCATCTCACTTCTTCTGAAGTAGCCAAAATTCTTCACAAAAATTGTGCTTGTACAGGATCATCAGATTAAATGTTCTGCAGTGTAAGACATTCTACGTTAAGTATCTTTCATCTTGCTAAATGCGTAGTATTTCAAAAAGCTGGAAGGTAACAATAGCTGTCTCACAGGAGTTTGGAATATATGGAGTTTCAGTAGATCATTTCTTTTTGGATAGCATTGGATTATCAAAGAATTCATAGGAATGTATCAATTTTCATTTATCTTTCACTGTAAAGCTTTTTCAGATCCTTACCAATATTTTTTGTCATCAAGAGGGATCTTTCCATCCTATATTAACTTCTAGCATACTAATGAAAACATTCATCAAGAAACAGAATAGAGTCTTCATCCAAGAACATGAGTTTATTTAAACAAATTAGAACAGATCCATCAGAAGGCACTGAGAGGTGTGCTTCCTGGACTGCCCATTGCTGCAATAGCACTGCTATTACCAGGAAAAAGAAAAATACCAAGGGTTTAAACCTGGATCTCAGCAATGTCACTGCTGCTTAAACTAATTGCTGGATTATTCCTTACTGCATGCTGCCCCTCCCTTCCTCTTATCTACCCCCTTTTAGTTTCAAAGCTTTGCTTTCTACCCATTTTTATATCAGAGGGCTTGACTCTGCAATTAGTTTTTACTAGCCAAAATAGCTACCTTTATTAATAATGCAAACAAAAAGGGCTTAGCATATGGTAAGTTTACAAGCACTGGTACTTTGTGATATAAGATGGATAGAAACATGATTGCAGCTTGGCTGGCAGAACACAAGATATGTATTTTATTAATAATTTATCAGCTACTAATATTCTATCAATATACTGCAATTTCCAGGTCCAAACTTTTAGCATTTTAAACCACCTAGAAATTTTCATGAAAATAAGTACTGTAAGAGAAGAATAAGGTGAACATATAGCAAAAAAAGCCCAATGAACCAAAAAAACCCCCCCACACACAAAAAAAAGCTATGCAAAAAAAAGAAAAAAAGCCCTCAGAAAATCACAGAAAATAGGAAAATGTATAATGCTAGATTCTAATTCCATACCCAAATGAATATGTGTTACAACATAGAATATAATACAGTTACAGTCCAATTAGAACGCAGAATGTAAATATAATTTGTTAAAGAAACTTAAGTTTTAAATGATAGAAGTTACCACTTGGTCAATAGGTCACTTTTTGTCATGAAGTGTTGCCAATATAAGAGAAAAATCTATGCTCTGAAAGGTACATAGTAAAATCTGCCTGACTGTGCATTTAATGATATTTTATACAGGGATGTTGTCCGCACTGCAGTTCTCATAAAAGGTCAGCATTTAAAGGTACGACAAATAAAGGTTGTGAAATTGTGTTTGGATGAGCATATTTACTGTACTTCTGAGATTGTGGCTGGCTGTCTTTAGTTTCCATTACTTTTTTTTTGTTCTGTTAGAAATCTTTAGATTTTAGAATAGGCAGTTGCATATATTTAAAAAGGGTGTTACTTCCTAATACTTCTTTTTTTTTTTTTCTTGGATTGGAATTCAGGAACACTGTATTTCGGATTATATGAGAATTTATAATGCATTGTCATTGTGAAATTACAAATTCTTTGAAAATATAGATTGGGTCATATCTTACTACTCAGAACACAAAGTTTTAACTTTGGACTCTTCTTGTACTGCTGGATTTCACAGGATTTTGCAGCTAATGCCATGGGGTTCCAAATACCCAAAATGATTTCTTTGTCTTTGGCGATCTCTTTGGTTTAATTGGTGATGCAGAAAAGACAATATGACACTAGTTTGGACAAGAACACTAAGTATATTTGTGGCTCTTTGTTGCAAGTTTCGATTTCTATTAAGTATAATCAGAACTTGACTTTCATTTTTGCATTGGAAGTTGGGACCCTGGATAAAAGTATTGTTATGCAAGGAAGTATTAACACTGCAATATGAATAAATAGGTAAAAGATTGTGATAAACACTGTATATTGTGTGTGTTATATTCTAGGTGCATTACTATTACGTAGTCTGTACATGTGCGTCTAGTTGCATAAATAAGTCTCCTTTAATTTCCACTGGGAAATGGTGGGTTTGTGTATTATAAATTGGATTTATGTACTAAATAACCTTCAACATACAGTAAAGTGTTGATTATTATTTAGATATCCATAGGTGGAAGTAAAAGCCATGTAAGACTGGGTGTACGCAGAAGGTCGGTAAAGTACAAAACCGCCCTATATGGCTAGAATGAGAACTTTTATCTTAGTAATACTGTTAATTGCAGTTAATTGTTTTTGGTTAACAGATTCTTGGTTTTATGGAACTGCTTCATTCCTGTCTCACAAACTGGTATCTTAAGTAGCCAGTGCCATTCATATTTTGAGTAAAAATATTAAGCCAAGTGGTGGCTGGGAATGAAATCTTTTCTGTAAGAATAGAATGTCACGGTGTTAACATGTTTCATACACTGTGAATTACTGTCGTGTGATGAACAGCTTTCATCCTTCAATACAGAGTATTTCTCTGCCTATCTGTCCCTCCTCTGTTTACAATCACATTAACCTATTTGACAGCCAGTATGAGTAAGGATTGTGAAGATAGGTAGGAATGGAAAAAAACCTGACTCACTTTTTGTAGGCATTTATGAGTGCAATCTGAATTCTCTTTGGATGCTGTATTCCAGAACCGTGGTACAAACTTAAACAGTAGCACCCTTATTGTTAGTAAAAATTTTGACCTAGAAATTTCTGCAGTGCCTTCTTGGACTGCTTTATCACTGCAGTGATAATTTAACTGATAATTTAATTTACTGTAAGTGGACATTCTCAGTAGAAACTTCAGTTAATGTGGGAAGGATATTACAAGATCTCTTTCTAAGTAGATTGTATGTTTAAGGATAAAAGTAGGGACAGTGTCTGCAATATAAACACATACAGATATTTAAGGATATCATATCACTCAGTCTATTTTCTTTATCTTCTTTGTGTGGATACAATTACCTTATAACCTCTATTATATATGTTCTGCACTTTCATAAGAACAGAGACTGTATTTTCTGCCCTATACTGAGCTTGCTTCTAGTAAAGAGCAGTTATAATTTAACACAAACTGTTCAGCACTTCTGCAGTAAAGTTTTCTCCTTTGATAAGAATATCTGTATTCCAGAATATTTTTGCCATATGTTCTGGCATGACTTTTAATTTCTCCTAAATAAAGTCTCACTTTCTTACTTTCTGCCTTTATTTCAAACCTGTCGGTGTCAATTTTTATTATTTCTACTGGTGCACATTCTAATTTAATAACCTCTGTGGCTTTCATTACCATGCTGTTAATCCCTGCTTCCATTGATGTAATGAAGATGTTAAACAAAATCAGGCCTGATATGATCCCTCAGGACCCCACTTAGGTACACTGGCATTTTCATGACTCTCCTTACAGGCTACCAGCTAGTTAACAGCATATATAATTAGGAGAGTTAAAAATAATTTTAAAATACGCTGTATCAGATATATATCAGATATTCTAAGAATCCAGGTGAATTACAACCATTATCCTCCCTTACCTATGCGTATATAAATAATTAAAAAATACAGTCAACTGTGGTGGACATAATACCCGTTGTGTAAAAATGCAGTATCCATTGCTCAATAGTCCATGTCCACACTGAGTCATGTGCTTCACTTTGCATTTTTAGATACTGATCCTTTCCAATTTTTTTTTTTTTTTGGACCCTGAATATGCCTTTGCTTTTCTTGGTAAATATTGATTTGATTAAGTCTCTCATTCCCCATCTCAACCCCAATTGTTATCAAATAGACTAATAAATGGACTTATCTTAGGTTGGATTTTTTTTTTTCATTTGTTTTGTTTGTCACCTTTGTTCAAAGTGCTATGAATAAGACATGAGTAAATGATAATCAGTTTGGATTTTAACTCCTCTTTTAGATAAGGTATGTTCATAAAGCTGAGCGTTCAGCAGTTTTTCACAGTTGGCAGATTTTGCTAATGCGGTTGTGTAAGAATTTGTGATTTTTTTTCAAAAGCTTGAGAGGAAATGGTAGGCTTTGTAAAAGGTGACAGATTAATAGTCATGAAGACTAGAATTCCACTGTCCCAAGGAAGAAATGCATCAAAGATTAATGCTCCTTTTATCTTGCTCATTTTTAAGTAGGGAGGCTGCTCTTTTTCTGTTCAGGAAAAAAACATCCCGTAGGATGTGGAGAACAATTTATCCTCTATTTCAATTAAGTCTTTGAACCATCTACTGTAATTTTCCATAAAGGAAGAATAAGTACCCTATATGTCAGTACAGAACATTGGACAGAATATGCACAGTAAATAAAGAATGTTTTACTTCGATTTTCTTTATTTCCTCTCTGTGTATTGGGGATTCCAAACGAAGCAAACAGGAGTCCTGGAGAAGACTTCAGACTGGCTGTTATGCCCACATAGATGTATTAAATGGCAAGCTGTGTTCACATGCTTTGTTGGAACCTTTCCTAGATGTTTAGAACTACAGTTGCTGACTTTAAAAGCTAGGTTTATTTTTGTTTTGTGTCTCATACTCCCTTAGAATATGAATGACAGCTTTTGGGGTGGAGTGGTTTTTTTTTGTCAAAATTTCAGTTTCTAAATCTTTGTCTGCTGTAAATCAGAAGTGTGTGGGGTTTATTTGCATCACTTGTAGGGCAGAATAAAGTTGATTTGGCATTGATCAAGATTTAAATATAACCAACACATTACCAAAAATATGTACTCAAATATTTCAGTTTTCTGTGATAAGATAGAGCAGCTTTTAAGAAGTTATTTTCAAGCTGAGAATTTGATCTTACATTCTCTTAAGCTTTCTGACCTAATTGTTCCTCTCAGCTCTGAGTATGTAGCATATTAAAATTCAAGGTACTATGGTCCTTCAAGAATGTATTATATGAGAATGTCTGCTGTAAATCCAGCACTGTCTAAAGGCTCTATATGAATTGATTTTTAGAGATTGCAGAGGTGTTTACAGTTGGGCAGGGTAGAGTATAAATAGGTGGTATTCATATGTAGCATTTTAAATTGATTTACAATTAATATTGTGGCTTCTTCAGGTGCATTGTCAAGTTACTCAACTTTTTAAACAACTGGCAGTTTTTGTGCTGCTCAATGTATGCATGCTACATGATGCAATACTTAATTTTGGTATAATTTACAATTAGGAAATGCACAAAAGTTTCAGGTGTGTTGATAGCGTTATGACACTGTACTCAGTGTCAAATATGGCTTTGTGGGACAAATCTTAATTTTGCAATCTTAAAAATGTATCTTAATTTTTCTAAACTGCAGATAAAATGGTATTAGACTAGTTTAGCATCCATGAAATTGCAGTATTCTATTTCAATTCTTGACAAAAAATGTCCTATAAATTTTTAACTCACAAATATGTAAGGTCAGAGAGAAAAATTTAAATCATACTTTGGTAAATGAAAAACAATGCAAAAAGATGTGTTTTGTAATCTTGTAGCTTAGGTGATCAAATAGATTTTGGAATATAGAAAGCTCCATCCCAAAATGAGGATTAGCAAACTGGAGTCGTAGCATTTGAAAAATGAGTTATAAATCTCTGAGAATTGTGGGAATGTTACAGCTATTTCAGTAAGATAGTGATAATATGCTACTGGTTAATTTTACCTTTTTGACCTAACTAACTTGGAAAAGACATTATTTTATTCAAAGGGAATTTCTAGAGTTTTGAGTATGATATGCAATCATTTTACTAAGTTATAAATGGATTCTTGTGTCAACTATTGTTACTCAAAGTTAATACTTTTTTTAATTTAAGAATAGGTCCTTCTTGTTTTAGTTACTGATAACTATGCACATTTTCTCAAAAAGGAGCCTATATCAAACTAAACTATGTGCATTTAACTCATTTATGAAATTTTTACACTACAAATTTGTAACATGTCGAGAGAAACATGATTTATATTGAAGACTGTGGTGTATTTAAACCACATTAGATACAGTTTATGTTCTTAGCCTGAACTCAAAGCTATTCAATTACTATTGTCTAAATGGTACCTTTAAAACTTTATTCCTGCTAGGTAGTTGAATAGAAGATTTCACATTGCAAAAAGCAATTTTACCATCATTAGCTAAAATAAGAGCGCCCTAGGAAGAAAGGATTATCATATATTAAATAAAAAATTCACCAATTTACATCTCTAATCCCGTTAGGAAAGATTATTTCTATCTAACTTAATCAGCCAGAGGTCTTTATTGCCTGGAGTATTAATTGATTTACGTCTTCATTAAGGTCAGAAGTGCACATGGCTGACCAGAGGCAGCCTATTAGCGCGTTGTCAGTTATGCTTATTTACATTGACCGAACATAATGGTGGGTTATTTCACAGTTAGGTCAGGGGGTCGCTGAATCTGTTGTGCACCCTGACCTGTTAAAGGGCAGCAGTCACTCAGATACCAAACTGCATTCGTAACAAAGATTTGGCTGATTGCATATTGATGCTATCCTCTCCAAGAAACATGCATATGTTCATATGGTGCAACTGTTAACATTAGCCTAAATACCTGTGGGTGAATGGTTGAAATCTCTTCATTTGAAATTCCCTGCAATTTTTGTATTTATGCCAGTTTTTAATCTAGCAAGTTTTAATAATACCGGCAGGAAAAGTTTCATAAAATTTCTATTATTGCTCTTGGTCTTTAATTAAAAAAAAATAAATCAACTCAGTGCATATCTATAGGTATCCTGTTACTTGTTTCTTTCTAAGTAGAAATAATTATAGCTTTTTCTTGCTAATTAGCAGCTTAAGTTAATCTTGTGTCCAGCTAAGTCTGTTTTGCTCAGTGTTTCTTTTCCTCCATTATGCTTTCTGGGAGAGGAGATATATCCTCTCCGTAACTTACAATACCGTTTAAAACTTTTTCATAGGATAGAACAGTTCAAAGTGGCACTAAGCGTTCTGACTTTTTGTTTCTGTGGTGCCATAGATGATTTCTTTCTGCTTTCCTGAAGTAAATGAAGCTTAAAAAAAAAAAAAAAAGTGATATAAAATAATAAATTGCTACTATAATGACTTCCCTCTATATTAGCTGTGATATAAATCTATATTATACTTAATTCCTGGAGACAGCTACATTTATGATAAGTAGTAATTCTCACATAACAGCTTAGCATTTCTATCTGTTACAGATTGCATACTCTGAGGTTCTAATTGTCCACTGAAATCCCTTTATTATTTACAGTTATGCTAACTGAGCAAGACAGCTGCTAAACTATTATGTTAGCTTATTAAAACTCACCTTTCATTTAACTTGAAGTGGTATGAATGAAAACCAAAAGGGAAGGAATGTGGCATCACTTGAGACCCCATTTATAGACTACTTGCTGCTGTCGAGCTGTATTGGAAATAAACTGGTACAAGTGAGCATCTCGGCAGTACAAGTTTTTTTATTTTTGATTTGTCAAATCTTTAATGAAATTTTAGCACTGGAAATACATGTATGGGCTGCAGTGCAAATTAAATCATCTGTGTAAGCTGAGACATCTAGTGTATAAATACATATCCATTATATTGTAGTTTTGTTTCTATGGTGTTTACTGGATATGCGGGTCCTGTAGACTTGATACACTGTGAATCTGTAGCATGAAAGATCTTCTGTTATCCTCGTTCTGTTATCCTCGTAGATGCTCAAGAAATATAAACTGTTGCAAGGTTCTAGCAGGGTTTTTCAGAATACTTTCATAACACAAGGGCTGACACCATACATTGTGACATCTCCTGTTGTAAGATTTCAGTACTGTGAACAAGATATTATGATGTCTTCCCTGTTTTAGATGCTTTTACTTCACTAACAATTTTCTGCTTAATGCTTCAAATGTTCTAGAGACAGCCTCTCGAAATCTGCTAAAGCAGTGTTTGTATGGGTTTGCTGCTTTGTCCCTGCTGATTGTTTATTTATGCTGGCTTTTCATGACCAAGTCACTTGGAAAAAGAAAATGCATATCCCTCCTCCTTCCCTTATCCTAAGATACGTCTCCCCGAAATACAGTTACTGCGAACCTGTGGCTGTGTTTTGATCCTTTTCCCTTCCTTACCCATTGCAGCCACCCTTCCATAACATGGTGGCATGTTAGGAACACTGTTTTTCTATTAATTATGTCTTAAGATACAAACAAGTATGTTAGGAACAGAGGGATTTTTTTAATTGTTTTTTAAAGTTTCCCACTGAATCTGAGCCAAAAGTGGTGCCAATTTTGCTCAAATCCTTCAGAGATTTTTTTTGACCTCACTTATGACCAGAGGGGCTAATTGTATCAGAACCATCCAGGATACTTTAAGAAAGTGCTATCTTGGTCCATATTTCAAAACACTGACAGATATTTTGTCGCTAATTAGTATTCATATTATGTCTCAAACAATCTGTTCAAGAACAGGAGAAGTGAACTAGTTGAACAGCTCTTCTGTCTACCTAATAATTAACATGGGTTATGCATGGAAAACCAGCAGCCCAACAGGAAAAAAAGAAAGAAATATTGCCAGTGTGGTTTTTTTCTGTAGAGGCATAGACTACCTGTACTGAGTTTTTGGCTAATGCATATATTTCACTTTGCAGAGTTGAAAATGAATGGCTTGCTTTAAAAACAAACCTGTGCCCCTCTGAATCTTATCTTCCTGGATTTGTTTCTCATCTTGTCAGTATGCCACTTGGTAGCTGGCTGGACTCCCTTGTTCGATGGCACATATTTTAAAATAGCACCATAAAAAAAAAAAAAAGACCATTTGTTCCTATAAATCAAAATATTACTTGCTTTTTTTTTCCCAGATTCAGGATTATATATATAGCATTATCAAAACAATATTTCAGATATTTTAAACAATTTAAATAATTGATGGGTGTCAGTTGCTATATTATGTTTCCTCTCTGCCTCCTCCCCCTCTTCAGCTGCTAATCATAGAACTTGTATGCCAAATTGCATAAGATACTCTTCCAATAGTTACATGTGTGAGTCTTTTGTGAGACACAGACAGTTCTGAGGACAGATTTGGAGTTGCATATGGGTCTGTCACATGGTTTGATTGCTATGTCTTCTAGGACACAGATTTCTTTTTTAATTATTCTTAATTCTGAGGAATTTTTACAGTTTACACAGTAAGTTCCGCAAAATTCTTCCGGAAGATTCTTTGCACAGTCCATTTTCCCCCTCTTTACTCCTAGCAAAATGCTTCCTGTGCTGACTTCAAAGCTGCTTACACCCACCTGACTTCCCACTTCTATTCTTAGTTTTCTTTTGATATTGAATTAAATTTACTGCTTCACTGATCAGAAAATGTACAGACTTTCTAGAGAAGTGCAGCGTAAGAAGATGAAAAGTTTTTATATTTACAATAAGATTTTATAATAAGTCTTTGAGATGCCTGAATAGTAAGAATAAATATTTCCTTCGCTGGCTGCTGCTAAAAAAAGTAGTTCTTCAGAGTGTTACCAGGAAGACTTTGGAAAATCAGTCTGAACTAACTGCATTGCAGCTCAACTTAAAACATATATTGATGTTATCATCTGGTCACCCATTTAATTCCATTTTCAAAACGCTTTTAAACTCATTTACTAAAGACATTACAGATAGATGCATATAGTTTCTTATATGTACTGAACCAAAGATAGAGTGCATCATCACTCAGAAAACAAGAACATATTTAACCATGTTGGGGCATCACTGTGATCCAGCACCATAGGTGTCAGTAACATCAGATATTATTGTTTTGAGCCAACACATACATCCATGTATTAACTGCTAGTTTAGTTTATTGCAGTAATGTGTTTCTATTGTACTTAAATCCCTATCAAAAAATATCTTTAGACTGGCATGTTTTCTCCATTTGTGACAAATGATGGCAAACAACAGTACTGGTGAAACCACCTCGAAAAGAGGAAAGTGTTTCCCTTGCCACCTTTACACTCCCAGAATATTATTTTCTTATTTTTATTTTCTTCTAGGTTGGAGATGTTCTCTACTCTGCTGGACAGATTGCTCTAGTACCTTGTACGATGCAACTTGTGAGTGGTGGCATAAGGACTGAGGCCATAGTTTCCCTCCGTCATGTTGAGAGAGTTCTTCAAGCTATGAGCCACAACACTGCGCTCCACCATGTCATCACAGCCAGCTGCTATGTAACTGACAGCAAGCACATTCCTATTGCTCACTCTCTATGGCAGAAGAAATTAGGAGAATATAAAAAGGTAGATGTGATATCCATTTTCTTCTTTCTGGGTTGTCTTCTTTTTTTTCCCCTCTAACTCTTGTAGTATTATCAGAATTTTCTCAGTACATTTCAGAGAGGTTTAAGTAAAGCTGATACAATAATGTTTGATTGAGCTGTTATGTTCTAGCTCATAAGTGGTTGTGCACAACTGAGAAAGGAAATCGCTTAATAGAAAGTTATATTCATCACTAACTTTATGTTAATTCCCCAAAGCAGTATGTTAAAGAACTCTCAAAGAGCAGTCAGTTCCTCCAACAGAAATGTGTTGAACTGTGTTTGAATTACCTCTGCCCCTGTATTTTTACATAATAAGAGTTGGGCATTTTACTTCAACTTTTTGTGAGTTCTTCTGTTGAGGTTTTTTCCCCACATTTTCTTACAACCAGTATTGTCATGACAACTGAATTTAGCAGTTTATTGCTTATTATTGCTTATTATTCAGTTGAACTTTTAAGACTAGATTGAAGCATGGCTGTATATTGATTGACCCTAGATTATCTCTTAACAGGGTAATAATTTACACAGTGATTTGTAGTGATACCATAATAATTTCTATTATGTATGTACCAGTTTTCTTAAATAGCCATGGAACACTCTGCAAGCACTGAAAGGGTAATGGCCACAACTCTTGTAAATAAAAAATAACTTCCCCATAAATGAGTAAAAAGGAGTAGTAACTGCATAATTGCTGTATAATTTAACATAACTTAATTATTAGGGTTTCTCAGGGAAATACATGGCTTGGAAGCACAATGTAGCATATGTTAATACTGCCACAGAATAAGAAAAAGTGCACCTGAAACTTGCTTTCCATTTGCCTTCACCTTCAGTCTCTGCACTAGGCACTTCTCTTCCTGAGAAAAGATGTATGCTTCACTTAGATGCTTGCACATTCCACCTTGATGTATTAATAAAGGACCATTTTAAATAGTGTTTATTAGTCCTCCAAGACCAATTGTGTTGGATCTGAATTCAATTTATATTTTTAAGTTCAATTCCTTTTTTGCTGTGTGACTGTTCAGTAATACATGCATGACTACAAAGCCTACATGCTTTCTCATTTGTAATTGCCATGATTTGAGGGCAGGTTGGTGGTGTTTGCCAGTTCTTTGAAACTGTTCCTTTTTCCAACATAAAATCTTTTTAGGTCTTAAGTAGTTACAGCCATGCTATATTGAGTCTTTTATTTCTTGCACTTACTGAGATGACAGTACTTTCTAAGGCAGTACTTTCTAAGCTACATGAAAGATACTGAGGAGGTTGCTTGCTGTGGCTCTGTTACTAGTATCTGGCCCTGATCACCTTTTGATTATTCAAGGCATAGCTTAAAAAATGATTGCTACCTTGACATACATCTGTGAAGTTATCTGCCTAACAGTTCTCAGGAATGTTTAAGAAAAATATCCTAGAGGAGCATCAAGCAATCCTAGAGGACAGTCATTGATCTCCACTGTGCTTATTAGATCATATTCATTAATGACAGTATCAGAGCAAAAAAATATTAGCTGAAGTAATGTGTGCTGTAACACAATGTGAAAATGCTTTGGAAAAAAAATATCAGTGGCAATGAGATGTTATTAGCAGCCAGATGTTCCAATTTCTCTATAATTTTGTCAATAGGAGGTTCAGATAGAGGAATTGAATTTTTCCTTAGGCTATACATACTCTTTCGATTAGTAAGGGTTTGTGTACACAGCAAAGCAGCGAAAACTAAACTGAAGGGTATTGTAGGAACTCAGATTTATCTAGACTGAAGGAGCCGAAGAAAGCATTTAAGTTCTGTAGACTGATAAAGCTTCATTGTTACTAAGTAGTGCTTGTTGGAGAAATTAAAATACAGTTAAGGGAAGCAGAGGTTAAAATCAAAATAAAAACCAGGCTGCAGCTGTAGAAATCAAAATCTAGTTGAGGGAAGCAATAGATAAAAAAGTTAAAAACTGAGGCTGCAGAAATAGCATGAAGACAATTATGGACCAAGTAATCAAAGCCAAAGCCTAGGAAACAATAATTGGAATTAACAAATACAAGTGCCAGCCATCAGCAGCTTTCCCCCCACCCTATTGTTAAGTTACACACCTTCCACAGTTTCCTTGTGATTCCCAGACATGCTTTGGGACATTTTGACACTTTGAGGTGATACATTTAGGGAGCTTCTCTAACATACCTAGTCAGAAGTAGTAACAATGGTGTGGTAAAACAGTTTCTGCCTAATCCAGTAGTTAGCAGTTAGAGCCTTTTTTTTCTTAAGCAGGAGAAAAAAAATCTTATAGCATTGCTAAAACTTTTTGGAAGAAGAACTGACAGTTTTCCAATTAAGTCTCATCTTGTGTTTTTCTTTACTTCACATCTTTTAATGACAGTGTCATGTAATATGATGATTTTATAAGTGGTTTTGCTAACTCATTCAGCAGAGTAATCAATAGAAAAAATAAGCCAGATGGGTTGTAGTCCATTTGTATTGGGTGGGACAGATGGCATTATTGATAGATGGAAATATTCCAAATAATTATTGTATAATGATGTAACAGTGACTGTGACTGAGAAATTTCATTAATTTACTTTGTGTACACACCCAATTATAAAATCATTATTGACACTGATTTCCATGCAGAACCATCCCTGCGGTACTCTGTTAGGGTATTTCAAGTGGTGGATTCTGTCTGTACAACAGATTCCACTAGCCTAACTGAGATGGGCAAGATCACGATTACTTTTTTTTTCCTTAGCTCTGAATGCCTGCTTTCTGCTTTCTTTTGTTATCCTCACCAATACAAAAAAAAAGAAACATGCTGTACTGTCTCAAGTTTTCAGGCATTCCAGCTTGTTTAACTGCTGTGTTTTATTCTTTTTACATCTTGCTAATCCTCAGCAAGATTTGTTATAGCTAGGCCAGTAAAATAAGTCAATTTTCATAGACTGTGTAAGAGATACTGGTTTGGACTGTTGCTATTCAAATGTATATTTCATGGCAAAGTACTATAAATTCCTTTTTTTGTGTTAAGAGCACATAACTTAGAGAAAAACTTGGAGGCCTTTTGCTGCTTGATAATACAGTTCTTGATAAATGTAACTGAATGATAAAAATGAGTTTCAGATCTTATTTTGATTTGATGGCATATACAAAACTCCAAGGCAGATTTTCCAGAACTATCTGAAATGTTTTCTCTGATTTCTTTGTTATAAAGAAATATAATTTCTCTTTCAATAGGGAAATATTTTAGTACATTTAGTACACAATGTGCAGTTGCTGACACAAAGTTTACGGATGACTGCATTTGAAAATGAGCCCAAAATAATGGTGAAAGGAGATCTTGAAACCATGAAAACAGGATATTTTGTTAAGATTAGAAGACAGAGTTGTATAGAAAGATAATATTTAATGTAATTTGATAGATGGACCACTCGGTGGATAAAGAACTGGCTGGATGGCCGCACACAAAGAGTTGTGGTCAACGGCTCAATGTCCAACTGGAGATCAGTAATGAGTGATGTCCCTCAGGGACTGGTGCTGGGACCAGTCTTGTTCAACATCTTTGTCTCTGACATGGACAGTGGGATTGAGTGCGCCCTCAGCAAGTTTGCTGATGACACCAAGCTGTGTGGTTTGATTGATAAGCTGGAGGGAAGGAATGCCATCCAGACACACTTGTGAAGTGGGCTGATGCCAACCCCATGAATTTCAGCCAAGCCAAGTGCAAGGTCCTACACCTGGGTTGGTACAATCCCAGGCACAGCTACAGGTTGGGCAGAGAAGAGATTCAGAGCAGCCCTGTGGAGAAGGACTTGGGAGTGTTGGTCGATGAGAAAATGAACATGAGCTGGCTTCAGTGTGTGCTCACAGCCCAGAAAGCCCTCGGAAAGGGCTGCATCAAAAGCAGCGTGACCAGCAGGTTGAAGGAGGTGATCCTGCCCCTCTACTCTGCTCTCATGAGACCTCGCTTGGAGTATTGTGTGCAGTTCTGGTGTCCTCAGCATAAGAAGGACATTGAACTGTTGGAACAAGTCCAGAGGAGGGCCACAAGGATGATCAGGGGACTGAAGCACCTCCTGTATGAAGAGAGGCTGAGAAAGTTGGGGCTTTTCAGCCTGGAGAAGAGAAGGCTGCGTGGAGACCTCATAGCAGCCTTCCAGTATCTGAAGGGGGCCTATAGGGATGCTGGGGAGGGACTCTTCATTAGGGACTGCAGTGATAGGACAAGGGAGAATGGGTTTAAACTTAAACAGGGGAAGTTTAGATTGGATATAAGGAAGAATTTCTTTACTGTAAGGGTGGTGAGGCACTGGAATGGGTTGCCCAGGGAGGTTGTGAATGCTCCATCCCTGGTGGTGTTCTAGGCCAGGTTGGACAGAGCCTTGGGTGACATGGTTTAGTGGGAGGTGTACCTGCCCACAGCAGGGGGTTTGGAACTAGATGGTCTTAAGGTCCTTTCCAACCCTAACTGTTCTATGATTCTAATTGCAAGAGGCAGTGATTGCTCTAAGGCCATTAGCTTATACCTTTTGCTTTAGCAATTCATTCTATACATAATATATTTTTCTTCAGATGAAGATATTGTAGATAATTCCACCCTGAGTTATTCTATTAGGCAGCTGCCACTGCATTTTCCATCCTCAATAGTGAAAAATCTAACTGGTGAAGTACTTCCTGTGACATGAAAAAGTATCTCTTTGTTGGCTTTTATAACACAAAGTGCATTTGGACATCAGCTGCCTGGTCTCTCCCTCCAATAAATTCCTGAGAAAATGTACTACAAACTTTAAATGTTCTCCAGCCCGCTTTCTTCTGACAGAAGCTTTCTTTTTTTATAGTAAGCATTCAGGATAAGTGGCTGTGATCCCGTGACTGTTTCAAATCCAGCAAAGAGCACTACAGTTGACTTTCTGTCAGGAATGCCAGTCAGGTTGTTGACAATGTGTGTCTTAATAGCATGTAATGCGGACGTGATGGAAAAAAGATTCTCAATGTTTTATCTGATATATATTGCGAATGGGTTTCTTGCTTATTTCAGCACTTCGATAACTTGATGCCAACTTAAAGTACCTAAATTTAAACCTTTTGTGCCAGATTTGCAAACTATTTAGATGTCAAAAATGTAAAAGAGTTTGGACTAGTTTGTTTTTTTTTTTTAAATACCAAAAAGCAGTCATTTAGGGGCACTGGGCCCATTCTAGGGAGCCCCCACATCATACCTCCTCCAACACCCCTGTAAATACTATTGGTATTACCCTGTGTCTTTCCACTTTGTCTACCAAATAATGCACAGGTCCCAAGTTATAAACAAGTTAAATCCTGAACCAGAAGCTGTCTAGCTACATGCAGTGGTTTTCTGGAGTAATTATTCTGTTTTCATGGGAGTCATTTAGAATGGTGTGATGTATCTATAACACAGCAGTCTGTTGTGTTGTTCAGAAACACCTATAGTATTTGAAGTTTATAGTGTCATGAATTTAAATAAAATTCATGCATGCTCTGATGCTTTCTCCCAGTTAGAGCAGAAGTAGCTTATGCTCAGATACTGGCAGTTGAAGGTTTTTCTTGCTGCAAAGGATTGGACAGAGATTTAAGATCCTCTTTACCTATGGAGAAAATTACATTAAACTTAAAAGGACTATAAACCCCCCAGGTTTCTGTGAGAAGATGTGTACCTTTTCACCATCCTGAACAGGGTATTGTAAGTCCATAATATTCAGGTACACACTTTTTACATATTTTAATTTATGTTTTGGTGAATATCTATATTTAATGCAATTGGATAGATTTCCAAATAGTACTGAAAATTATGTGTCCTATGGAAAATAGTACAGGTAATACTAATTCAGTTGGTCTCCCTTTTTTTGCCAGTTTCTTGAACAGAGCAGTTAAAATGTGAGGGGTAGAAGTAAATTAATATTATAAAGATATAAATGATAAATTAGAATCCTGCTACATTTACGTAGCAGTAAAACCTCACATAAGTTAATTAATTTAACTGGTAATATTACCAGAAGAATGCTATATATATTTTACAAACATTGCCACCAGGCAGTACCCGTGTCTGTCAAAAATTCAGTAAAAAAGTACCTGTGTCTGTTTCCATTTTTTGGTCTCATCAGGTTTATAGCATTTATTTTGCTACTAGATGCTATTTTGAACATTCCACAGTTTGATATATTAAACCAGGCTTCTTTTATGGCCTATGTTAAAAGCATGCAGTGCATTGAAATAGCACAGGGGTAGTGGGTCTTTCATCTTGTGTAGAGTGTATTTCATTTCCCCTGTGTTCAGATTAAACAAAGCTTTTGTATTCGTTTGAAGCAACTGTAATGAGAATCTTTAACATAGGTCAAATGCAGATAGTGGAACTCCAGAGGTCCTTGAAAATAGTCTGCCTTTTGACACTTGGCCATGATGGGAGGTGAAAGGTTTGCCACTTTGATTTTTTCTTTTCAAGGAAGATTATGACATTTGATTTGTAACAGTGGAGCCTTAATGAATTTTACAAAGGAATAAAGTCAACAAAAAGAACAATGAAGCCATCTACGGGATTTTAACTGAAGGCATTATTAGAAATTGAATATGTATGTATACATGAAAAATCATATGATTGCATAATGTAGATCGCATACAAGAATTTAACTTGTTGAAAGTAAACATAAAATATGAACAATAGAAACTGAGAAAAGAGAGCAGTTCTTGTGCGAATGTTTTTGTAGATACAGTCAAATCTTCAGCTGGTATAAGTCAGCAAAACTGATTTGCACTAGCTTATTTGCCATTTGCAGGTAATATATACATGCATTTGAATGTTGTTTTTCAGTTAGACACAATGAAGAAAAGCATGTCAAGTTATTCAGGGTGGTAAACAACCTAATTCATCCAGGCTGACTGATTTTCCCCTGCAGCAGTTCCCTTATAAGAGTTTTTTTGAGTGATTCTTCATCTCCTTTGCTGAAAATATTTCTGTTTTGAAACTGTCACTTCTCTGCTAAGCAAGAGGGCATATACGCATCCACAGTTTGCTTAGGACAGAATCTCTGGTCAAAAGTCTCATGTGTGATGACTGTGAAAGCCATTAACAGGATTTGAACCCTGGGGTGAGTACCTGCTTTTAGTGCCTCTTCATGGAGGGGAGAATGCCATTTTGTTTGAAAAGTGCTAGAAGTCCTACTTTCATTCAGGAAACTTCCATATTAAAATGTAGGCCTAATTACTTTAAATCCCCACAATGAAGGAAGGAATTTCAGGAAAATCTTTGGCTTCAAAGCCTTTTTGTTCTCCTTTGGGTAAGTTAATACTGCAGATCAGGACTGAAAGAAGACCTAGATTACCACTCCAACCTAGATAGATGGCTTTATTAACAACTGATCCTTCCTAAAACTGTTGCGGGCTAATCTCTTTTAGGCACTGTAAACGTTCCTTCCAAGTCAGTGCCTCCAACAAGTAGTTTGATTATTAAGTACTAAGTAGCTATTGTAGATCTTGGTCTTTTACAGGGAGGGTATTTTAACCTGTTTCCTCAGAATGTGCTCAGTAAAAATCATAAAACTCCAATCTCAGAAATGAGTCAAACTTCTGCACTGAAATTCTCCCCCTAAGCCTGTGGGCAGTACCCTCTTTTGTCATGGTTATGCAGGAAGGAAACTCAGCTACTGAATAGGCCTGGTGTTAACTTTCTTCATCGCGCTGTTTACGGTGCTGTTTCGGATTTGTGGCTAGAACAGTGTTGCTAACAGGCTAATGTTACACAGTTTCGAGGCTTTCTCTTTTTCCCACTCAGTACCCCCAGCAGGCAGACTGGGGATGGGCAAGAGGCAGCCAAATGGGTATCCCATACCATATAACATCATGTGCAGCAATAAGATTTTATTCACTATATGGGTGGTGAGACGCTGCAACATGTTGTCCAGAGAAGCTGTGGCTGCCCCATCCCTGGCAGTGTTCAAGGCCAAGTTGGACGGGGCTTTGGCCAACCTGCTCTAGTGGAAGGGTGTCTCTGCCCATGGCAGGAGGGTCAGAACTAGATGATCTTTAAGATCCCTTCCAAACCAAGGCACACTGTGATTCTATGAAAAACTGGGGAGTTTCATCTTCCTAGGTGGCTATTCCCCAGAGGCTGGCTGTGTATTGTTCTGCTGGTCAGAAGTGGTGAATGATTGCCTTTGCATCATTGGTTTTATTCTCTTCACTTACTAAACTATCTTTGTCTTGACCCAAGAGTTCTCTCATTTTTACTTTTCCTGTTGTCTCTTCTGTCCTGCTGTGGTTGGGGAGTGAGTGAGCGGACATGTGGGTACTTAGCTTTTGGCTGGGGTCAACATCAACACCACTGATAGATTTTGCAAATTACCACTGAAGGGAAATTCCACAATTAAATAGGAAAATTCATACCTGTTCTTCTCCCTCAAGCTCCAGTCAAGATTAGAGGTGAAAATAACACTTTTACCTTTTGAAATGGTGCAAGAATGTTACCTCTACTTAGATACAGTTACAATCTTCCACCACCAAAAACTTGACACAAAAAAGAAAAACAAAACTCAGGCAAATATCTGCTTTCTTCCAGTGGAATTACTTCTTCACTAGTGTATATAGTACAATCCATGGGATCCTACTAAATTTCAGTACTTGATTAACCTCATCTCTTATTCTATGTACTGGTCATGTTAACAATTTCATTTCCTCTTCCTCCTCTTCTCTGAAGGATATCACATGTGGGCTTCAAAATTCGTAATAGGTTTTCAATTTCCTCACTCATAAAAATTAAAGTAAACCAAAAATTCTTTATCCTTTCCTGTACACCACTTTCAAAAAGTATGCAAGACAGCTTGAAACTGAGTGAGCATTATTTTGAAACCCCTTTAAGTTTTTTACATAACGAAACTGAGCAGTGCTAACTGGTCAGTACCCAGTAACATGCATGCCAGCTCTGCACTGAATAATCACTTTCAGCTTCCTCTCTGTACCTGTTCCGCTTCATGGATGAAAAATAAAAATGCTTCCAGCTGATGTGATACATGTGTATAGTTCTCATCAATCCTGTAGTTGTAACACAGCGAACACAGCTTGTAACACTTGAAATCTAACTTTGATTTTCTTTTGGACATTATTCAGTGTTAATATTATGCAGGTCTTTATGTATTTCACAGGCCCGTTTGTGAAAACAAACATCTTGGCCATCTCCTGTAGTTGACAAAGTAGTTACTTCTGCATCTATCTCAATGAGGAAGTGGAAAAAAAAAAGAGGAAAATGTAACTGTTAACTGATGAAAATACTAATTGCCAATCATTTCTAATCAAGTCAGTAATTCTGGTTAAGTTTTGTCATAATTTGTCAAATTAATGTTTGTGTGGAGTTGTAGGTATCTGCTTAGTAATGCACAGTCTTTGTGCGTGTTCTGCAGAACTAGATGGAGGAGATGTATAGGTATACAGATATTTTTCTTTCCCTTCCTCCTCATACCCACATTTATGCATACAGGTAAATATACATTGCATACATATCCTTGAATACATACTTGTATTCTTTTGTTACTATAACAACTTTTAACAAGTACGTGTATTAATACATTTCACTTAAAGGCCATTTATTGAAAACATTCCATTCCAATCTTCTGTATATGGACTCACCTGCGTTCAGAAACATAAGAGCTAAGATCCTGTTATATGTTTTAGTACTATCTGAGAGACGTATCAGGTCTGCTTTCCGTATGTTTCATTCTGAGTGCTAATAACAGTTACACATTTAACTCAAACTTGAATTATAATTCAAGGTTATTGTGAACTTCCTCTTGTGAGTGGCTGTAGTGGTTCTGGCTGGGATAGAGTTAATTTTCTTCATAGCAGCCCTTGTAGTGCTGTGTTCTGGATTTGTGACTAACACCCTGTTGATAGCAGACCACTGTTGGCTGTTGCTAAACAGTGCCTGCACAGCATCAAGCCTTTCTCTTTTTCCAAACTTGCCCACACCAAGCAAGCAGGCTGAGGCTCAGCAAGAATCTGTGATGAGACACATCTTGAGACAGCTGATGTGAATGGACCAAAGAGATCTTATATACCATATAAACTCATGCTTGACAATAAGAACTGGAGCAGGGGTGAATTTTTTACAAAGTAGCCATTCTTCTGAGACTGCTGGTGGGACGTGGTGAGTGAGTACCGTCTGGGTTTTTTTCCTCTTTCTTTCTGTTATTAAACTGTCTTTATCTCCACTTGTGTTTTTTTCTCAGTTTCACCCTCCCAGGTCTCTCCCCATCCCACTGCAGGTAACATGATCAAGGGACTCAGCAGGGGCTTACCTGTCAGCCAGGCAACCCACCAGAGCGGGCTCTAAGAAATTGCATCACTTCGGTTTGACTGCTGTAACACTGAACTGATGAAAAGCCTGTCCTGCAAAATCCAAGTTCTGAACTGTATCTAGGACATTATGACTGGTATAAATGGCGTGACTTAAGATAAAGGGCATGTGCAGTCCTAATAGTCCTGCTATATTCCTGAGATATATATATATTCCTGATCTATATAACTGATATTGCTTTGCAGTCATACCATATTAAGCAATGAAAGTAACTGCTGAAAACAAACATTCACCCCCAAAATACTCCTGTACATAAAATGAAGGAATTTAAATGTTTGTATTTTTCACTAAAAAGCTTTGTTTACTAAGAAGTAATAATTTTTTTTTTAATTGCACATCTATGCATCATATGACTAACAAAGGCAGGTGTCTCAGTGGGGCAGAGCCTGGCAGTTAATAGACGTTTAATAGTACCACCAGAATTTTTAGACTGTTTTACTTCTGCCTCCAGCAGCTTCACAATTTTCTTCATTGCATACTGAAAAATTTAACTCCAGGTTTAACAACAGCAGCTAACATTGCTGTATGTGTATGGGTGAGCAGGTGGTCATAGTTAGGATATGTGAGGTAAAAGCTGACATTTGGTTTGAAAATCAGTTCCAGAGCTGAAGGTCAAAGTTCAGAAGGACATAGACTTTCAAAGAAAACATCTTTGCATTCAGTATCCAAAACTTAAATTCTAAATTGTAAAATTGGTTATCCTTAATGCCTACATAGTAGATTTTGACCATTAACTTTTCTCGTTTTCTGTCCCATTTGGGTACACACTCTCAAATCGTTTTCAAGTGGAATCTTTCCATCTTGAACATCCTTAATTTAGTTCAACTCTCTTTCCTAAGTGCTTATTTTTGACACTATATATGAAGAATAAAACCCTCAGAGTGACAGTCTATGATCATGTTTCATGTGTCAGACTTCATTTGCTTTCAGTTTATATTGCTGTCAATTTACGACTTTGTTCCTTAAATAGTTATCTTTTTTCCACATTGTAACAGATATATTGAATGATATATGTTTGAGAGGTATTTCAAGGAATCATAACTTCAGTCATTAACTGGTTATCTCTTGGCTCAGGAGCCTTTAGGTTGTTTGAACGGAAGTTAATATTTTTAAAGCAAATAAAACAGCTTTTCAATATGTGATTATTTTCTTGTCAATTTTACATTTCAGTGCCCTTTTAAGCTTCTAGCATACAGTGCTTGAATTTACATTTAGCTCTGCAGGAAGTGCTTTAAATATTATTATTACTATGAAGGAAGAAATCAAAAATCCAAGTGATTTTTTAGTACAATAGTGAGGTATAGGAAGGTGCAATTGCAGTAACAGCAGCCTGCATTATTGTATAGAACTATCTCACAGCTTGACAGAAAGTCCCTGCTGGGGAGGAAATGTAGGGGAACTGTCAGAATTATGCTACATCTGCTCCCTACTGCTAATAAGCTTTAACCTGTTTCATTTTTATTATGCTTACTGTTTAGATATTTTGCTTCCTAAATTATATCTGTAACTATGAGGACACATAAAAGGGAGCACAACAGGTAGGGCTGTTTAAAGATTTAAAACTATCAGCAAGGGATATTAAAGGCCATAATGAGTAAGATGGTTGCCTTCTCAGTGTGAGGTTTTAGAGCTCAGGCACTGCAGCACTGGTAGAAAGACTGAGTGTAAGTAGTGGGTAAAACAGATTTCATAGCTTGAGTAGCTTGTACAGCCAGAAGGCACCATTAGATCATTTAGTCTGACCTGTATATCACAGACCATTACATTTCACCCAGAAACTCCTATTTTGAACCCTGTGAGTATACTCGACTAAAATATATCAGATGCTAAGAGTTTAAAATACTTTATGCCACAGGATGAGAACCAAGAGGCTGAGCTTCCCATGCACTAGGAAGGGTGTTTTATCAGGTTGGTAAATGCAGATGGTAGCATGACTACTTCTGCAGAATATACCAAGCAAAAGGCTTGTATGCCCTTAACATAAGTAAAAATCCTTTCCTGACCCCCTTTGACTTAGGGGGAAAAAAAAAATACAGATCTTCACATTATGTCAGAGCGCTTGCTTACTGAAACACTGTGGTGAAGCCAGAAACAGTACCTTCAGAAAAAAACAAAAACAAACAAACAAAAAAAAACAAACAAACAAAAAGCCCCCACAACCACAATAAACAAAATTTAAATTTAATCTGGCTCATTATGTATCAGTGGGAGTAATTAAGGGCTTGGTAAGAGCAAAAATCTCCTTCAAGAGGTCATGTCCATTTTTAAAACTAATACTTACTGTCTAATAGTGAATTTCAAGCATTATGCCTCTGACAGCCATGCTGGCAGTCCTATGCGTCTCAGATTCCCAGTCCAGGCACATCCATTGCAGTCCTTTGAACATACTTTCCTCTGAATAATCAGTGCTACAGCTGAGTTTTATAACCATCTAAAATTGTGGGAAAGTTGTATATTTTGCGTTTGATATCATCATGATTCCCTAACTGATTACCCAATATTTAAAAATCTTTCTTTTGCTTTGATGGTGGCATAATTGTCACATACAGTTATGAAATGTATTTTGAAAAGAGATGAAATTCAGTGGGTAGTTGAAACCTCTTTAAGTCTATGGGGCTATTGAGACTGTGCTTTTAGATAACAGGATAGAAAAAGACTGTGATACTTAACCTGGGAAAGCAAAAACTGAAGTCTCAGCCTTTCAATAGGAGATTCTTCTCCATGACAGGGCATGCAAAAATCTGTCTCTTCAGGAGCCAGTTTGCATTTTCTATTTTTCTTTCAATTTATTCTCACAAGTAATCATTTAAGATTACATTTCAAGCAGATTTCCGGGTTCATAAGTCCAGAAAGAACAGGTAATGCTTTCAATTGTTTATTTGTTCTAGAGACTCCTTCAAAGCTGACTGTGTCTTCATGGAAATGTTATACTGATTGCTCTTATTTTGATCATGTCACAGAGCCTCTCAGTTTCTGAAATTAAATGATGAAGACACAGTGATCCAACAACAAAAAAGAGAAACAAAGTTAACAAGAAAATGTTATCCTTATGTACTAAATATAACCAAAAGAGAGCTTGTAAGGTTATGTCTTCAATTTCAAACTGAGCCCTTTTGTCAATCACACAAAAGTGACGAAAATTTAGACCACTTCTTTTCTCTGTTGATGATCATGGTAAAAGACAGAATAACAAGTTGCTAAGTTATTCTGTTTGAGTCATATAAGCTGTAGATCATACAGTTATTGATCTGATTTCTTATGAAGTCTATTTTAATGAGTTTCTGTATTTGCTTATTTTTTTATATAATGCTTACACATACTTATAGTAGTACTTTTCGGAGATCATTTTTTTCATGAAAGTTTTGGTTCTGCAAATACTTAAGCATATCCTTTATGCACCAAAAATTCTGTCTCAACTTATAGAATCATTATATAGATTTATTGTGGGATTTGGGCCCTAAGAGTGATGTTAGTTAAATTTTACGGTACTTTGTTCTGACATACTTGGTTGAACACCATAAAATTTTAGCCCATCACCTTAACAAATCCTAGTAATAGCCAGCAATATATTGTATGGATTGCAGCTTTCCTATGCTCTCACTAATTTAACTTCGAGGTGTGCTCATTTTATTCACCTGCAGAATGCCTGTGTGGAAAAACTTAAGTTGTTGTGTTTGGCATGATAAATGCTGATCATTTCATGATCATGATCATAATTGCTAATTTTTCACAATTACTGTGAAGACTTAATTTGGATTTTTTTTTTTCCCCAATGCCATCATGTGGAAGAGTATGGTATTAAGATCATGGTATTAAGAGATAACATTAATTTGAAATCCATTCAAAACAAAAAAAAAAGATCAAAATTATCCTTAGAAATAGTCCTGCCTCTAAATTTCTGTAGCCACATTTATTCCCCTTTATCTACTTTCCCTTTTTCAAGTTTCAGTTTTTTAAAGATACATAGAGACTGCACAAGAAAAGAAATTATTTTGCAAAATGTGCTATCAGATGCTGACACACAAAAAAATAAAGAACAGCCTTGTTTTCTCTAAAGTTTCCCTGGTTCAGTAACACCGAGTAAGTACAGGCTCAGTTTTCTATTTGACACTGTAATAAAAGAATTTCTACATGATACAGTGATAACTGAACTACCATCAACTTTGTCCAGCATGTGGAGGAGTAAAGGATAAAATTTCTGAGGTACTTGGGTTTTTTTATAATAACAGTGTCTATTCCATGATAAATATTTAGGTTTATAATACCTCATTTTTAGCCTGCCAGTCTTGTGTTAATGTATTTTTGGCATTCAGCAAACAATCTGTTTTATTTCAGGAAGGAATACTAAGTGTCAGACTTTCTTATTTTTATAAGCTTTGTAAAAAGAATATTCTTAACAATTTTACTGTTATACAACACTGGTATTCATTCTTTGAATTCAGGCATGTTATACTAGGAATGCATGTGGCCTATTTATTAGACAAACTAGGATGCTGAAAAGGATTGCTTCTATCCTACTTTCTTCAGGAAGTGACATTTTTATTCTTATGTGGTTTTCCTAGTGGAATCCTTACTTTTTAAAGTCATAAACCTATTGTGAGAGACTCTAGCAATGCTTAAACTGGATCTCAGGAGTTTGATGCACTCTGTTTAATGCAGGCAGTATAAAAGAAATTTTATATGTATTATTTAAAGGCACATTAATCTTGCCGCTATAATGGTGTAATAATGCATACCATATAAGGTCTTCATAAACTCAGCTTCTAAAAGTAACATCACAGTATCTTTCTTTTTGTTCTCTAAATCAGTTCTTTGTAGAGATAGCAGTTATGCATTCATCTCTCTCTCTTATAGCCTGATTCCATATTCAGCTCTGAGGTAGGTAGACCTTAGTCCTTACTCACACAATAAAAAGAGTATTTCTCATATTTCTCATTTGGAGCAAATGGAGAATGGTCAAAATAAACAAATGTGTATAATAAAAGTTAATAGCTGAAATGTGTACCTTTTTCAGTTAAATTAAGTAAAACAGTTAAATGCTTGTGCAATGGATTGAGAATAGGTTTCTCCTATACTTATTATTCCTGTGTTTTCATTGGAATTTTAATAGGTCTGCCTTTTTATTTTTTTTTTTTTTTTTCAAGTGAATCTCTTTACTAAGAACTAAGACGTACAAAATGCAAGGACTTGGTAATACTATGAACCAGTGTGGTAACTCCTTGTATCTGAGCAAAGCTCAGAAAAGCATTATGCACACAGCAGTTTGGATTTTACTTTAATGTAGAGATACAAGTTAATTAGAAGTTTAAAAACCAATTGACTACCTCTGTTGTTAACCTTCCTTCTTGTGACATGAAAGGGATTGTATTTCTGCATTAAGCATGTTCATAAAAGTGTTAGCTAAGGAAAGTTTCTTCCAAGCTACCTTTTCAGCTTCCTCCTATGCATGAATATAAAGTAGAAGAAGAGTTCCCGTTCTTGTTTCTTGTTACTAGATATCTTACACAATTGAATTTGATAACTGTAGTACTGTGGCCTTCACCCAACTTTTCACCCAAGCCCTTCAACCCCTTTTATTTCCATCCAATCATCCTTACACTTTTGCAGGTTTGAGTTGAGCATCCATTGCAGAACCTCGTTACAGGAGTTAAAATACTGAAGGCTATCTGAGTGGCTGCAGTGTAATAGGGCTCAAGATCCTCTTTCCTGTTGCAGCTGCCTCAAGCAAACCCCCTGTTTGCCACTGTCTGGGACTGTTGTGTTTTGGTTTCCTGTGCTGGCCTGTGCTGTCTCAGTCTGTATTAGCAGGGACTGAAGATGTATGTGCCCCCCATAAAAGTAGGATTCCAGTTCTCTCTGTGATTCTGGAAGATTGTGAGTGGTTGAAAAGCTGCTTGGAAGAAAAGGACCTGGGGTTGCTGATTGACGGCCACTGAACATGAGCCAGCTTGTGCCCAGGCAGCCAAGAAGGCCAACAGCATCCTGGCCTGTATCAGCAATAGCTTAGCCAGCAGGACTAGGGATGTGACCATCCCCCTGTACTCAGCACTGGTGAAACCAGACCTCGAATCCTGTGTTCAGTTCTGGGCCCTGCACTACAAGAGAGATATTGAGGTGCTGGAGCGGGTCCAGAGAAGGGCAATGAAGCTGGTGAAGGATCTGGAGCACAAGTCCTATGAGGAGTGGCTGAGAGACCTGGGGTTGTTTAGTCTGGAGAAGAGAAGGCTCAATGGGGACCTTATTACTCTACCTGAAAGGAGGTTGTAGTGAGGTGGATTTGGTCTCTTCTCCCAAGTAACAAGCAATAGGATAAGAAATAATGGCCTCAAGCTGTGCCAGGGAAGATTTAGATTGGATATTAGGAAAAATTTTGTCACAGAGAGGGTGATCAGGCATTGGAACAGGCTGCCCAGTGAAGTGCTGGAATCACTGTCCCTGGAAGTGTTCAAAAACCATGTAGATGAGGCCCTTAGTGACATGGTTTTGTGGTGGACTTCACAGTCCTGGGGTAACAGTTGGACTTGATGATCCTAAAGGTCTTTTCCAACCTAGCTGATTCTATGATTCTGCTTTGGAGGAAAAACAAAAGAGAAGAGGAAACAATTTCTTGGTTTTTTGTTTGTTTTTTAACTCAGGAAGAGGCCAAGAGTAACAGCTTCACACTTCTTCCAGCTCAATATTTTAATGCCAATGCCTCAGCTCAACTAACTGAAGAAGCACTTCAAAGCTGTTATCTAAATTCTACTTGACTCTGTGTTCACTATTCATCTATAAAATGTCTAGAATAGCATAGATGAATGTAAAACTACCTTAGAATTACAGAAATATTGGAAAAGACTAGTTGTGAAAATTCACCAGTCCAGTTAAGAAAGCCCACTTGTTTTTCTTCACCAAACATACCACTAGTATCAGCATAAGCATAAATTCTTATATTTAATAAATTAAGACATTAATAAAAGTCTTACAGGCTGTGATTAGTATTGTGACTCCAAACAGTAGCCCTAAGGAGATGTGAATAGTAAAGCCAGAAAAAGCATATATCCATCTTAATACTCTCTCAACCTCCAGCTGTTTTAATTCATATTTAAATTAATTTTAATGGTTATATAAATAATTATTTTTAATATAAATTATTAACTATTATATAAATTAAGAATTAACTAAGATTTTTAATATGTATCTTTTATAATCCCCACTGAATCTGTGTTCTGAGTACATTAGGCTCCCCTTGAATCCCTGTAAAGTTCTTGCAAGGGCAGCATTCTCTGTCAGGGAGCTGAAGGTGTCACCCACCATCATTCTTTCTGAAACCATGCTCTTACTAATGACATTTGATGATCCGTAGTTCTTGTACAGGAAGGCAAGTGTGCAATATCAGTTCTTATCCCTGTCCACCCTTCTTATGTCATGTGTGATTTTTGTAAACCTCTGTCATATTCTTGGAGAACATTTCCAGTCAGACCCTCCAGAGCTGTTGTCCTCCTCTGAAAACCTTTTGCGTCTAATACGTCCTTTTTCAGTTGAGAGATCCAGAGCTGTATATCTTACTCAAGGTGTGGGTGAGCTGTGAATTTCTATAATAGCATGTTATCTGCTTTTTCTCTATTCCTTTCCTAGGAATTCATAATGTTTTACTTGATTTCTTGACTGCTGTTAACAGCTGTGATTGTTTATTAACCGGTCCATGAAGACTTCCCAAGGTGTTACTTAGCTTAGCATGGCACTCTTCTCAGTGTTTAAGGTAATATGACGTCAGTATTGGCTTTGGTATTATAAAAAATCAGGTAAATAACAGAGTCACATTCTCGGTCCTTCTAAAAATCTACTCCGTACCTTCTGATTTTCCCATGTTATTGAAATGTATTTTGTATCACCAAAAGATCAATAATTTCTTCACTATAGAAAACGTTCTTTGTTGAGCTGCGGTTTTTTATTCAAAGCAAGATGTTAAAAACTGAGAGTGTTCGTGGTCCTTCTCTGGACAGGGAATGATATAGATACAATGCATATGTTTAGAAAAATCTGCTTTTTCGCTTCCTTTTACAATTTTTCTGGAACTCTGGCTTTCCCACCTTTGATTAACTGAGTAGCTGATGATCCTGTTGGCAGGGGGAGGAAATTGTGAATCATGTTTAGAGGATAACCTAAGGTGAAATTCAGTGAGAGCTAAATCACTTGCCATATCAAATCTTTGTCCAAAGTTCTGGAATCTACCATTTAGTAGCATGACAGAATCAGAATCCTGTCATAGTGTGGTCTATGAGAAGATCCTGTTTGCATCCATTCCTGAAAGAAGACATTGTAGAGGTCATGAATCATAGAATCATAGAATAGTTAGGGTTGGAAAGGACCTTAAGATCATCTAGTTCCAACCCCCCTGCCATGGGCAGGGACACCTCACACTAAACCGTCTCACTCAAGGCTTCGTCCAACCTGGCCTTGAACATTGCCAGGGATGAAGCATTCATAACCTCTCTGGGCAACCTATTCCAGTGCCTCACCACCCTAACAGGAAAGAATTTCCTCCTTATATCCAATCTAAACTTCCCCTGTTTAAGTTTTAACCTGTTCCCCTTGTCCTGTCACTACAGTCCCTAATGAAGAGTCCTGCCCCAGCATCCCTATAGGCCCCCTTCAGATACTGGAAGGCTGCTATGAGGTTCAGACGCTGTTTCCTGCACAGAGAATGGATGTTACCTGGCTTCTTTGTCTAGCACTCTTTGAATCAGATCATGTAAAAATATAGCACAGAAGTAGCATTTGTCTCCACGTTGTCTCAGCAGTCAGCCATTGAACCTGTACTATCTGCTCATTTTCCCCTGTGACATTCAAACTTCTGGTGCAAAGCTACCATTCAGTATTTCTTTTTAGAAAGGATTAAGTCCTGTGGAAAAGCTAACAAATGGAAATCAGAATCTTCAACAGGCAGAGCTTTTCCCATGAATTGAAATTAATTTGAATACTAATAGCTAGGAAATAAATGTTTAAGGGCAAATACCTTTAGATGACAGCTACACCTACAGCTTTTACAAAATTTGTAAAGATTTGTAAAATTCAGGTTATACACACTTTAAGGAGTCACTGCTTCCAACAGTGTTTGCCCCAATAGTTTTCTTGTCTCTCAAAAATAAGAATTTTAGAGGTTCCCAAGAATGATTTGACACTTCTCTTCTGAGAATTATAAGCAAGCCGTATACTATCCTACCTCATTTTTTCCCCCAAGATTCTGAAGATGCTGAAGGACTAGGTCAAAATGTGTGCTCCTTTATTGAAAAGTCTACAAGAGTATCCTTGGGCAAGAACCCTAAAAACATATTTTTCTTCATAGTAGTACAGCTGTCTGCCAGAAGTGCTGAATCTCATCCATAAGAGTGCAGAAACGATTGTAAAAAGCAACTTAGTCATAAAATAATTCCTCTTCATTTTCACTTTTAACATTTATATTGTTCCAGCACCATATGAATAGATTTTCTTAGCAGACTTTATATATTCATCCTCATTTACTAGACAGGCTACCATAAAGATACTCAGCTGTTTAAGACAGTTGTAAATTTCTGACAGGTAACTTATAAATGCAGCATCCATGTAAAACACATGACAGCAATTTCTTGAAAATAAGTCAGGAGAGGTCATTCTTAGGAGTATTTCTGTAAGATTCTGAAGCAACCAGTGAAAGATTGTTAGCCCCCAGTAGCTCCATCACTTGTGCTTTTTGCAAACACTAAAGTTAAAGGTTACGAGTACTATGGTACCGTACAGGTCTTTCACACAGAATGATTCTCCTTAGCTAAATTTGGAAATGTACTTTCTTCTGGCCTTAATTTTCAAGTAATTCTTCATATTCTAAATGGCAGCTGAAGGCAAGCAGAAATAGTGAGTAATTGATTTAACAACCTAAGACAAGTACATGGAAGTAGAAAAGTTTGTCTTAGTGCTTGATGTGAGCAGCGATCTGCTTTAGATTTCTTTTTCAAAACAGTACCTCAGCACCTTGGGCCAGCACAGTGGCCTTTAAGCCTGAATGAGCATGACTTTTTTTTTTTTTAATCTCAGTGCAAAGCTCCAGTATTTCATCTTTTCAAATGGTTTTACAGCACTCAGAGCAGAATTAAATTGACAAGGTTAGAATTCATCTCCTAGAGGAGAATACTGTGCTTCTCTTGATAAGTGCTAATATAACATTTATGTGCTGGTACCTTAATAACAGCCCCAGCTAGCCTAATGAAAGTACTGAAAGCAAACAGTACTCAGTGAGGTTTTATTGTGACTGCAATTTGAGACAAATTATCCCTATTTTTGTTCCCGTATCAAAAACAGAAATGCTAAAGCAATTGCTGTATGCTTGGTATAGAATTAGGCTCCACTATGGTTAATATAGAAGTGCATTTTTCATGTGAACAGCTCACAAGGGTCAAGCATCAAAGATACTCTGTGCAAAATGATTGTCAATAACTTTGTGAGTGAATTTTGAAATAAAGTGCCTGTAACCTGTCATTATTTCTCCATCTCAAAGCTGAGAGCGAGTGGATGAAAATTGAGCTTGTGAATTGAAAGTACTGTGAGTTACGTGGCCTTATCGACTTCAGGCAAAATGACAGGTCCGTCTTGTTATTATTTTTCCTTTCAGAGGTCAGACAGTAGACAATATTATCAGTATATACTGTGGTGTAAGCAAATTGGTATATAAAAAAGCTACCTGTGTACACAAAGATGGTGTCAGTCACTAATATTAAAATGCTTAATATATTGTCTCTCCATATAAATGGAGGAAAAAGTACTGTAAGAAGAAAAGATACTGTAAGAATTAAAATAATCAGCTGTCCAGAATAAGGATGTCAAAATTTGATTAAAAAAAAAAGTATATTCAGAGTACGTTGACGTAATTCACACTTTTTGAGAGTATGTATGTTATAAAATGGAGTTGATTTCCATAAATAGACCTTGTTGTATACATTATATGATTATATGTACATGAATTTAAGTATAAGGTAACAGCAGACGTAAATGTGTGTACTGGTTTTGGCTGGGATGGACTTAACTTTCTTCAATAGCAACTTGCATGGTTTGCATTTGTGACCAAAACAGCATTGATAATGCACCATGGGTTTCCAGCCATTGCTGAAAAGTGCTTACACAGCATCTGTTGGTCATACCACCCCATCAGTGAGTAGGCTGAGGATGCACATGAAGTTGGGAGGGGACACAGCTGAGGCAGCTGACTCCAGCTGACCAAAGGGATATTTCATTCTATATATCATATTTATCCATAAAATCTAAGGGGAGGGATGTTTGGCAGGGTAGTCATTGCTCACAGTCTACCTAGGTATCAGTCTGCTGGTGGGAAGGCTTTCAGTAATAGCCTTTGCATTGCTTGTTTTGTTTTTTTTCTCCTTTCTTCCTTTTTTCTTCACTTATTAAACCATCTGTATGTTGATCCACAAGTTTTCTCACCTGTGCCACTGGGGAGGGGAGAGGTAAGCAAACAGCTGTGTGGAGCTTAGCTGCTGAATGGAATCAACCCATTGCAATGTATTGCTCCTAGTTGAAAGGTCTAAGGTTGGTTTTGGTTGTATTCAGATGAAAATGAATTGAATACATAGTAGCAATACAGGAACAATAGAATTCTTTTCTGAACTCATACTAGGTTTGTTAAGATTCCAAGGTAATGCTTTTTATGCAGTATATTCACTTCCTATACCTGTTAACATGCTGCAGTGCAATTTCTAAGAATTATTTTACAAAGAATTAAGCAGAAAGCATGTCCCACTTCTTTAATGACATCAGAAGAAATGTAACTCAGTTACTCAGAGTTAGCCTGCCTGGTTAGCTAATCAGATGTGCTGGTTGATGTGGAAATAATTTAAATATACTTCCTAAATGAGCACTGCTATTAAGAAAACATATTTTATCTTCTAAGAGGTTTTGTTCAAGATCATTGTGCTGTTCAAAACTATCTGAACCATATCTTTGCTATATCTGAACTATATCTTTAGTACTCCAACTTTTAAATAAATCTTAGGTGCTTTACTAACTCATTTCTGTAGTTTCAGTAGTATTTATCATTTTTATTCTTCAACGACCAGCGCAGATAAAAGACTTTTGGTATGCAAAAATACATTTTTGTGATTGCAGAATGAGTGCAAAATACACTGCGATCATTGTCTTAAAATATACAGGCGCAGTAGTATTTTGAGACTGCAAAAATAGGCAGATATTTGTAATTGCTCAAGATGACTTTTCAATGAGAAGAAAAGTTTAGGGGAAGAAGTCTCCATGAAATAACTACTGCACATACTTTTTTGAATTTATCAGCTGAATAAGAGCAACATTAATTTCTACTAGCACTGTAATATGCACAATATTTTGTTTATGTTTTAGGTTGAAGATTCAGAGACATATCGTGATGCAACTGCAGTGTGTGGGTTGCTTACTGTGGTTGTAATATCTCACCTACCCAGAGATGCTGCCATTGAATGGCATGTTGTTGCAGTAATTGATGATCCACTCCAAAGAAAACATTTTGCAATGAAGATGTTGTCAGAGGGCTTCCAAATTGAGTGTGAAACTGTGGAGTCTAGTTCTGCATCTTGTGCATCAATCTCTGTACATCTCAGCTTGATTTCACCATCCGCTTCCCAGCTCGATTTAGATGGACCTCTTCATGACTTAGTTCATATGTTTAGACAAGCTGTTGAGAAACTTTCAGAAGACTGCAGTGCAAGTCCTTTGTCTTTTAGAGCTTTCTTCAAGGACAATGTCTTTGATGCTGAAACACTACAAATAGGTAAGACTTAATGATGACAGGAACCAGGTGTTAATACTAATAATAAGGTAATATTTCTTTAGTTCTACATAAGGCTTCATTGGAAGAAAATATTTTAGAAGTGCCTTTCAAGGACAGGTGCACAAGAAGGTCAATAGCATCCTGGCTTGTATCAGAAATAGTATGGCCAGCAGGGTCAAACATAGGGAGAATGAATCTTTTGCATAAAAATCTTTGAACAGTTGTCCATTTGGTAGACTTTTTTGTCATTATCTAGAGCTATGTTCGAATAAACAAATCCTGCATGCTAGAAGGCACTCTTTTGAGAATAAAATAATTAATTTAAAATAATTAATGTTTTACAACAAGGAAATGGTGGTGTATCCTCTAGATTAGAGGGTATCCAGTTTTGAAAGTGTGCTGTTTTCTCACCCCTTTATTTAAATAGAACTTGCTAGCCAAACAAATTTACTGTTTTTTTTCCCAATGTTTATTTTCAAAATCTCATTCCATTACCTTGTAAAAAGAATACAGAAATATATATATAAAATATATTCTTTGTGTATGTATATATACATATATATAAAAATATATGTGTATATATATATAAAAATATATATATATATAATGTTGCAACTATACTTATGTTGTACAGCTGTATTTTGGCCTATGCTCTATTTGGGAAAACTAACATTATGCAAGAGCACAAAAGCTTATTTTATATGTCATGCCTACAAAACTGGTAGACTATACTTGTATTGAAATCAGAAGAGCTTTGTAATCAATTTGAGAAGGACCAAAATCAGATCTTTAGTCTATATTTATCTCAAACATGCATGCACTTTAAAAATCCTTGCAGACCACAACTAATCCATATTAATTAGCTGACATAAATGTTAGCCCTCAAATATTTTACTGTCCTATTTTTTTTTCTTAACCTGCAGCAGTTTTTGAAGAAAATTCAACTTGACATTGTTTAATAGATTTAAAGTACAGGAATTGAAAGCTATAAAAATGTGGCATAGAATAAGCATATTTAATCCAGGAAGCAAGGAATGAACATATAGTCTGACAGAATGTTGTTGTTTTTCCTACATCTTGTTTAAGAGCTAAAAGGAAACCTGATAAAACATGTTCGTGGCATGGGATTATCATAACCATTTTGCCTGCTTTCTTTCTCGTATTTCTCAGGCCATAGAATAATTACTTCCAGATAAATTTCATTTGCTTTATTAAATATATTGCTCAATATAATTTATAAATTGTGTGCATAAAAAATCATTTCAATTCCATTCATGTGAAATTACCAGTGGCATAGACATAGAAAGATTTGTTGTGATTGTCATATATTCATACTGGTTGTGTTCAGATCTCTGCAGTGTCATAATAATTCCTGTCATAGTAATTTTATCATTATCCCCACTAGGAAGAAATACATTCTCTCAAATCTGTGCAATATATAGAATACATTAAATTTACTCATAGCACTAATTCATTGATGAAGAATTTAAAAATAACTTTTTTTTGTACTTACAGAAAATTTCCAGGAATTTCATGTAATGGGAAGAAGAAATATGCAATGTATTTGAAAATCACTTTTCAAATTAAGAGTTGTTGCTGAAGTGTGTCTTACTGATAGTTTCAGTCTGATTTAAGAATATTGTATACATATTGTTTCTGATTCAAAATCAGAAGACTATTTGTTAATATAATGTTAAGACACAGGAACATATTTAAGTGTTCTGCTAATATATGTTCTTGGAGCCTTGAAAGGCATGTAGTCTCCAGTGAAGCCTCCTCAGCTTCCCAAATGATGCAGCATATTACTGAACTGTGTCCTTGATTTCCTCTTGTACTGTTGCAATAATTATAGTTTTCATCATTTAAAATGTACTCACACATACATATTAACTCTCAGTTTAAAAAGCACTGTGTAAAAGGTCTCCCAAGATATTCCCATTCATTTCAGTATCCCCTAGACAGTGTCCATAAGCAAGATTGCATAGTCTGTTATCTTCTCAGTTATTATTGGCAGTCCTTAGTTTTGACTGGCAGAACTACTACAAATATGTGTGTCTTTTACTGTGCTTCAGGGGTGTAATATACCAGAACTAATGTCAGATCTTTCTTTTGAATGCCATGATACTTTATTCTGCCTGTAACACCAGCCCAAGATACCAGAGAATGTTAAGTTCTGATGACCACAGCTTCTTCCAGTTTCTTGGAGTGTATTCCTGTTTTCCTCTTGAGCCTGTCCTCATGTTTCATCTACAACAACCCATTAACTTGTCAGCCTTCTTCCTAAATCTGGATTCAGGACTAAGGGAGAAAAAAAATGCATGTTTTACATTATCCAGAACTTTAATTCATTACCTGAAAAGAATTCAAAACATACATATAATATATTTAGGCAAGTTCCAGTAAGCTTGTTCTGTTTCTTGAATGCATGAATCTGAATGTGGCAAGTCCCAAGAGGGAACAGGACTGGCTTCCAAAATAGCACTGGTTTGTGTCTTGTCAGTTCTGGGTCCGGCCAAAACTTGGTCATACATGTCTTTGTAGACTTGATATTTTGAGCATTTGGATGTCTTTGTGCTGATTCTTGCTATCTCCAATGGTTACTTTCTGTTGCTGGGTAAGTCTACGTGGCTAACAGAATTTACTACGCTACAGATCAGGTAGCTGGTAAAAATGTCTTTCAAGCACAGAATAGCATTTTACTAGGACACAGGATAAAGCAGGAATGCACTGATCTTGACTTAAAAATCTGCAGGCCTAATACATGGACTTTTAAAAAATATTGTTTTATTGAATGTGGCTGACAGAAGATGAATGATATTGAGAGAGCAATTTTTTCAGTTGGCATTTATTAATTCAGCTCAGGTAGTGCTGGTTGCTAACCATCTGTATGATGATCTGTTAGTGACATGTTTATCTCCGATATGTGTTAGACACTGTTAATCCCACAAGTAGGTCTGTCCTTTTGGAGTCTTCAACTACCATCAGATGCATTGCCTGTTGAGGAAAGATAATATTAATAATGTAGAAGGGAATGCTAGACACTGCTATTCAAATATTTTTAATATGAAACACATGAGACAGATGTATCTATAATGGAAAAGACAGAAATGATCATGTCTCAGAAATCAAGAGAGATGTTTGAGGGGATAACTGTTCCAGTCTTAGTGCATTTTTGATGGACTTCCATCATGTCATAAGACTAGCAAATAGTCTTCAATAATTCTTGCAAAATCTTGAATTGCAATGTATTGTCTCCTCTAGCAAAACCATGGAAAAGAAATAAAGGTGTTGTTGTCTTTGTTTTTTTCTGATTAGAAATTAAAATCATTGCAGTGAAAGGAGGAAATACTGCCACAGATCTTGTCAAATGAACCTCTGATTAGATGAGCACTTTTTTGGTGCAAAGGAATTGTCATTTATTTAAAACTCTCAAAAAAAAATAAGAGAAATTTGTACCTGACACAGTAAGATGAGAACCAGGAATATGTATACTCTGCATATTTTAACAGGTTATTGGAAATTATTATAGCCAGTGATGCCAAAAGAAGCTAAAGGTTTGTAATGCAAATTTGAGACAGATAGCTTTCTGTCATCCTAAGACCAGATGTAAAGTTTTATTGAGCAAAGTGTACTATTGATGGTGAACTTCTCAGAGGCAATCCTTCATAACATATGAAAGTATTACGGGAACCGTGCTGAGACCACGGAACGTGTTAGAAGTAGGAGGATTAGATTAAGCTGACTTGTTAAGCCTTTAGAAGTCTTTAACATAAATTTGACTATTTCTTATTCTTATTTAAATATGCATTGATATAAACGTGTCAGAATGATTTGCTATATCATCCAGTTGACTAGATTATACTTCAGTATAGGAAAGATGAATGTTCATAAGTCATCACATTATGATTTCACAAGCCTTGTTCACAAGATGTATGCAAAATATTTTTGAATATTTATTAGGGAGTAGAAAAGGTCCTGTATTCACCAGAAAATCATATTACATAATCCTTTTTTAATACTTTAGAAAAAACGAAGTGGGAATATAAAAAGGCAAAAGAGAACTGAAATAGAAAGACAGTCTGGTAGCAGCATTAAAATGAATATATAATTAGTTTTTAATGTGGCTGTGTAAACGCTTAGGACTAAAAGGTGCTTAGTACTTATGTGTTTATCAAATTTCTGTGATACTCTAGTTTGAAAAAATTCTAATAGGGTCAAGTATGGGTCAACTGGACTGTAGAAAATCTTACTTGAAATGGGATTGTTTCTTCCATTGAAAGAAACCCTGTTGATTAAGCACTTAGTTGGGAGTCATTGCACTGACATAGTATACCCTGACATGAGTAAAGATGTTGCTTTTAAATTAAGGATTTTCCATCTGGTAAGGTAAGATTTGAAGTATTCCATTGATTAAAATACTGTCTTATCCACACATTTTCCCGATGTTGTCCAAAACAGAGTTCCCAGTACTGGTAGATAGAGATACATTATGTAGTGTAAATCTAAGAGAAGTGGAAGAAGATCAAATGAAGATACCAGGATGCATTTTCTTAATAACACATGTCCATGTGCATTAAAGTTTAATACTTTTTAACTAATGCACTTTAGAGTCACACTGAGAATTTATTTCAACTTTACTTTCTTGATGGATATGCCCTCATACACTGGGGAAAATATTTCCCATGAGGACAGCTGGAATCTCAACCTCCAAACACAGTCCTACATGTTCTTATGTGAGTAATCAGTATTTACTCTAAAGTTGTGGAGAATTAATGGTGTGAGTAGAAACTAAACAATCATTAAGAACTGCTTGCTGAATAAGAATGAAGCAGGTACATAACTGTTTTTAAGTGTTGGTCCTTTTGAAATCAAGCTTTGCGATCACTAACGAAGTATAACATATGTAATTTGGACAAACAAAAATACTTTTAAAATATCATGATGCTGTCTGAAACAGACTGTAAAAATTGAACTTGGTTATCTACCAAGTTAAATTAATTTAGTCTAAGTGGAAAATGTGAAAACACTTCCCAACATTGTCTTGGGTTCAGCAGTAGCAGTCATGTTTCTCCTTCATGGTAGCTGGTGTAGTGCTGTGTTTTGACTTCCAGCCTGGGAACGGTGCTGGTGATACCGATGTTTTCGGTTGTTGCTAAGTGATGTTTACCCTGACCAAGGACTTTGTGAGGCTCATGCTCTGCCAGGGAGGAGGGGAAGCCGGGAGGAAGCAGAGACAGGGTGCCTGACCCCCCAGGCTAGCCAAGGAGGTATTCCATACCACAGCACGTCATGCCCGGGGTGGGGGGTAACTGGGAGTTCCCCGGAAGGACACAGGCTTCCGGGTGGGACTCGTTTCTTGGCCAGTGGTATCGTATTCTCTTCCCTTGTTATTTTCTCTTATCATTGTTGTAGTTGATAGTAGCGGTGGTGATTTGTGTACATTGGTTGCTGGACTGTTCTTGTCTCAACCCGTGGGAGTTGCACTCTTTCGATCCTCCTCCCTGTTCCTCCGGGAGCGGGGAAGGGGAGAGCCCCGGGGGGGGGGGCCTCGATTGTTGTCAGCCCGGCACCACTCACTGGGAGTGAGTGAACAAGTTGCCTGACAGGGTTTAAACCACGACAAACATGAAAGAAGAGGAAAATTTCACTTAAATTTTATGTGTTTCCTGTAAGAAAACAAAGAATTTGCCATGTATAATAGTTCAAGCAGCAGACCTACACTGCTGCTTCTCAGAGAAAAAAAATGGTTAAATTATTACGTGGTGAAATTCATCAGATTATAATATATATAAGCAATTATAAAATACTGATGCGTTTCATGAGTGTATTTAAAACAACATTTTCAGAGGATAAAAGTAGCTAAATTTCGTCTTGAGCCACAGAAGCGGCTTTGCAAGCTTGCTATTGCTACCCAAACTATCTAGTCAAGAGATCTGATATATTAAATGACATGCTAAAATGTTCAACTTTTTATATCGGTTTTCAAAGTTGTGCTGTTATTGTACCTAGTGCAAGTAATTGTATGCATATTTTTAGCAGAACATTTCACATAAAATTATGGGGATAGGATTTTTTTTGTTTGTTATCAAAGACATGGGAAAATTCTTTAAATAGTGATGTTGCCTCTTGACTTAATTTGCATTTGTGTTTTATGCCTGTGAGGAGGCTTAAAATATATTACATCCTACTTTAGGGCAGTGGCCTGTACTTTGGGATGGGAAATTTATTTTATAAGAGCACAGATACTAAATTGAGAAAAATTCAACTATTTGTTGTCAAGGCCAGGTAGCAAAGTTAGAGCTCATCCTTATCCAAAGTGGACAGCATGTGACATCTAAAGGTTATGTATTGCATAGTCATACATAAAGACCTTGTCTAAAATTTTAAATATAAATAAATTATTTAGTTGTTGACCCAAGATTGATCTAGAACATCGACCTTGGTAGAACATCCTTGATAAAGAACACTAGGAATATATTGGTGAGGTTGTTTTCAAGCTACTGTGTCCAACTTCATATTTCTATCAGAATTTCTGCCACTAAAATCTAAGATACATTTATAGTTTACTCTATCCCTCCTATCGCATTTTCACATTATGTTGAAGCGCTCCTGAGCCATTCACCCAATTAATTATTTGTATGGACTTTTTAATTTTCCTGAAGATTTACATGTAGTGACCTGTAGGGCAGAATGGACCTCTCTGAAAACAGCCTTTTCATAAAGAAATCCAGAGATTATAAAAAACTTCCTAATTTTGCTAACATGTTGAAAATTGATTTGCTTTCCTTACATAATCACTTTGAAAAATGCTAGACATTTTTAATGTTGATCCAGGCAGTAGCTTTGCTGCTTCTTGTTAGTTACTGAGTTATCTTCATAAACACTGGATTTTTTTAAAAGCGGTAGGCTATAAGGTGAAAATTTTAAGGGGACAGGTATGAAAAATCTTACGGAATGAGAACCCAGTCTCTTCTGTAATAAGTCAGAAGTAGTAGTTCTGATAATTAGCTCTACAAGGAGGCTGAACAAATTAATACTTTTCAGGAAAACTGGTGTCTTCTAGACAGGTGTTTCTGTACTTGGCCTATCCATGTATGCATAAGTGTCTGTATAAATGCATGAAATGCATAAACTACAAATGTCCTTCTACAATGTCAAAATTAATTTTTCAAAACTTCGTTTACTGCTTTGTTGACAGAGAACAACTATAAAAGCATCTTATAACAATGACATCAGGCATGAAATCATTGCCAAATTAGGATCATCTGGTGTTTAATATGTGAGGCATATATTATCTGTCTATCTATCCAGAAACAATTTGTGATAAACTCAGTTTTTACGGACCCATCATGGATTACAGTTTATGATTACATAGGAAGCTTTTCTCTGAGACTGTGTCAACACACCAAATTTTGGCAGCAATTCTGCAATTCTAAATTTATAAACATTGAAAGAACTTAGATTTCTAGAGACTTCTGCATAATTTTACAGATCCTTCTCTATTTTTTTTTCTTTTATTTATAAGTGAAGAAAAAAACTATGGTGGTGTTTAAACCAGTGAAGTCACATCTGACTTAGGAAGTCTACTGATCTTAAAATAATTGTAGGCTGAAACAACAACACACCTGTTTTCCTTGTTGTTATTCATTCTAGATATTTATTTAGGACCATTGTTTGAAATGGAATATTGTAGTAGATGGATCTTATGGACCTTTGCATGACTAGCTTGTATTTCCTTGTCTTTAGCACCAAAATGCTCTTTGTCTAGCAGACCTAAGAAATAGTTCAATGAAAGAAGTGAATTTTGCAAGGAAGAACTGTGTAGAGAATTACATTTCCAACCAATAATAATATAAATAACAACACTAACAATAGCAGGAAGATCAATGAGTAAGTGGATAGCTTGTTAGTGAGGAGGTTCTTGGGTTAGTTCCGTGTGTCTGCTATCCCACTGAATGGATGATTCACTGGAAGGTTGAATGACTGTTGGCTGTCTGACCATTGTTAGTCATTCAGTGACATAACCTCTGCACCAAGAAGTACCAGTTCAATCTTCTTCTCTGACAGCTTCTTCTAGCCCCTTTTGAAAGTATTGCTGATTGACAGCAGAAGCTGTACTTCAGTATCTTTCATCCAAATGCTAATAGCAATACCTGGGAAAATCAGTATTTTATCTATCAACTCTCAAACTATTGGGTTTGGCAACAAAAACCTGAATAAATTATGACTGGAAACTTCCTTTCTCCTTGTACTATTAATAGGCAATTCACATGTGAGACTATCTGAGATTAGAAATTTTCCTGCCCTGGCAGTATGTGTAAGATAGCTGACAAATCTTTATTCTCATTGTGCTTTTTTTCTCTTTCAGTTTCCTAAAGCTTTTGTTTGCAATACCATGCTTAGGCTATTCTACCGAGTCCACTCCATAGAAATTACCCTCACAACTATCAGTTCTGGTACTGAAATCTCCCCATTTCTTGGTCTGCATGCTCAGAGCAGTAATAGGTAATACTGATAGAGAGAGGAAAGGCCAGGTTTCAGAACTAGCACTGACTGATAGGCAAAGCTATCAATAAATCTTGCCTCAAAGCCTTCCACTTCCTCTCCAATTTCTCCTCCAGTTTCTTCTCCAGTCTCTCAAAGTTAATTTCTTTCAGTAACATTTTGCCTTTTTTCAACTGTAGACACCACTGATTGTGCCTATCAAGTTTTGTCAGATGCCTTGATTATCAGAAGTCTTTCCTTGTTGGGACTTTAGAGACAAGTAGCTACTGAAAATCTGACTTTTAATGGCTCTAGTAAGTACAATGGTAAATGGGCAATGTCTTAAATTCCTTTTGAAAACTCTTCTAGTGGCAGCACTGTGGAATTCGTTTTTCCTGCATGCAGTAGGAGATAGTATCTTCTCTTCTCTGTCACATATATAAACTCAATGTATCAGGTATCAAGTTCAGCTGTCAACAGTCTCTCAGCAATGCATCTGAACAGTCTCTGAGGTATCCAAAATGTTTGGCCATTTTCTTGGTCACAGATAAGACCTTCTTTTATGTAATGGCATGAAATAATTATTTACAAAGAGGTGAAACTAGAAATTTAAATAATGCCCTGATTCAAACAAAAAATGCAGGCAGAAACTTAACAGGATGAGATGATGCTGTGGGCACAGTTTGCTTTAATAGCCTAGATCTTCTCTTTAGTCTATATGGGTAATGGAAGCCAAAGGCACTGCCTACATTCCTGAAGCCCAGGGACAGCATGGACACAAGGATTATTATTGCTCAGATTGAAAAGTGATGAAACACCTTTGTACTCTTTTGTCCATTTGTTTCCCCTGCTCTGAACCCTTTTCCATAGTCAAAGATATCTCTCCTTTGGAGCTAGGGAGGAGGCCTCAAGATAGAAGAAAAGGCAGGACAAAGAAAATAGTCCCGCTTGTACTCCACAGGTATGCTTAAGGAAGAAAAGTCTCCAGTGTTTACTGCCTCTGCTGCATGCTTACTCAAAGTTGGACTGTGCAGCCAAACTTTACATCCTAAATACTCAGCTCATGGTTTTAGCTGTTACTACTCAGTAACATCCCATCTTTTATTTTCTTTATGCAGATTGAAAGAGACATACCATACACTTTTTCATTTGGGGGGGGGGGGGGGTTGTAGTTTTGGTTTGGTGGTTTGTTTTTTTTTTGAAGCTGCTAAAATAATAGAACCAGGGTTTGTTTTGATTGCAGTCTCTTAAATTCTGGGAAAACTGACTCTGGAAACTGGTCCGAAGGACAACACTTAATAATTATATCTTAATTTTAGAAGTATTACAAAGCAGATTTTTGATTAAAATCTTTTCAGCATGCATTTGTAAAGGTGGGGTTTTTGTTTTGAAACACCTGTCAAAATTATACTCTGACTTAGAAGGAAATATATAAAAGCTATGCTTAGCATTGATAGAAGTACTGTAATCTTGTTCACTTACCACCCACGAGTGGGCTTGGGGTTTCATTTGATTTGTCTGATACAACGATGCTATTACATCAAGAAAAAGTGAAGAGGAAAGTTGTGTTGCTGTTTTTTCTATCTGCACTGTAACTTCTAATCCAAATACCTGTAACTAGCCATCATGGGAAAGTATTTGCTGTTGCCATACTTAATGCAATTTGACTTTGCATAACATATGCAGTGGTGCTTTCTTCTTAAGTTTCTAATAAATTTAGGTTTAAAATAGCATAAAGTTATTAGGTATAACTGAGAAATTTCCAATTCATAGAAAAACAAGCAGTGAAAAAAATTATTTTTTTTCCCTGCCTTTGGATTTTGCTCAGCTTTTATTAGTAATGTATCATATTTGCTATGTTAAAATCCAGTTAATAGCTCTAATTCATTGACACTGAAAGCATATTTATAACATAGATCCTTTAGGAACTTCTTTTCTACTCACATTGTTAAGTCTAGTGTGTCAGCACTGGATAATTGGAGAGCAGGTGATTTTTTCCATTGTACCAAATTTGAACATTCCTTCACTTTCTGCATTATTTCTGAACATCAGAAGTGTAACCAGCAGGTTGAGGGAGGTGGGCTTTCATCAAGCTAGAAAGTCCGAAGAAGTACCACTAAAATGAAAGGTCAGTGTATAGAACGTACAAGAAAAGACTGAAGGAACTGAATTTTATTCCACTGATGGAAGCAGAGGCTATTAAGGAACCAAACACAGTCTTCCCTTACCTTACTGGGCATTGCAGAGAAGGAGATGTGATTTTTTGCAGAGATCCACCAGAAAAGGACAAGGAGCAGCAGTCACAAGGGGCAGCAGGAGAGACCGCAGTTGGACACAAGGAATGAATTTTCCTCCACCAGAGTGCTTGCATGCTGACACAGGCTGCCCAGAGCCTGTGGAACCTCCATCTTGGAGGTCTTCAAAACCTGACTGAGCAAGGCCCATAGCGAACTGATCTAAAGTTACCCCTGCTGTGACCATGCAGGAGGTTGGACTATATGATTTCCAGAGAACCTTAGCAACCTAAGTTAGTCTATGCTTCCCAAAATTATTTAGTGATTCTGTATTATTATTAAATTACAATGAATTGTCTGAAAAGAGTGGCATTTAAATGCATATTAAAAATTAAAAAAAAAAGCCACCTTCTTTCTGTCTGTCATTAATACTCCACACTCTTACAAAATATGCCTACCACTCCTTACTTGAATAATAATTACTGAAACCAGCAAGCAGGTTTTTCCTATTGGAGTATATCTTTGAAAGAGAAATGTTCCTTTAGAAGTGTCTGGATTCTTTGTTCTTTGGGCTTCTTTTTTTTTATTATTATTTTGGGGTTGTTTTTTTCCCCCACTCATTTCTCTGTAGTGTGCACATTTATCCTTTTTTCTTTCCATCTCTTTATCCTAACAGAACTCATACTAGTTCAGAATTAAAATTATCACTGGGCTGTGATATCTCTGCAGTATTTCTTATGACAGTATAAAGCTAATGTGTTTCCAGAGTCTAATTCATTTGACAATGATTGAGACACCTGAGGACGAGGAATCCTGTTACGAAGTTAAATAATTTATGTCATCAGTAATGTCAAATCTTCAACTGGAAAAGACTTTGTTTTCCTTATTTAAACACACTAGTAGATGGTTGTACCATTTGATATGGGGGCTAAATACTAATTTAACTGGGTTTTAGGAATTGGAAAATTAATTTAAAAAATAGTAATTTGCAAACTGTAAAATTTACAACCTTTAAACCTCTACAGAACATCAAAACATTGTTAAAAACTTTTTCTTATCAGTGGATAAAGACTTTCTGAACTTTGAAAATCAAAATTATTTCTGTTCGCATAATAGCAATATTACTGGAAGAAAAAAAAAATTATGTTAAAGACTGCGCTTTCTGATATTCACAGAGTACTGAATTGTCTTTAATCATCCTGCCAGGAATGTATGAGATATGTATATGTCAGTATATGAGATAATGGGGTGAAATTAGGTGTAAGAAAAACAGCAGTATCTCGCCTGTTTTACTCTCAAATATATTGCATCCATATACCAATGCTATGGACATAAATCCATTTAAGATGTACAAGCAGCTTTGTTTTTGTGGCAGAGAAGGATGAAGTGACTTGATAAATTCACACAAGATGGCAAAATTATAGAGCTTTGTTTTTGTGAAGTTCTTAGCTGAAGTTATAGATGTATGAAGTTACAGAAGTATTTAGAAGTATATATAAGTTATAGAAGTATATAGAAGCTATAAAAGCATATAGGAGGTGATCCTGCCCCTTTACTCTGCTCTCCTGAGACCTCGCTTGGAGTATTGTGTGCAGTTCTGGTGTCCTCAACATAAAAAGGTCATGGAACTGTTGGAACAAGTCCAGAGAAGGGCCATGAGGATGATCAGGGGACTGGAGCACCTCCCATATGAAGACAGGCTGAGAAAGTTGTGGCTGTTCAGCCTGGAGAAGAGAAGGTTGAATGGAGACCTCATAGCAGCCTTCCAGTATCTGAAGGGGGTCTATAAGGATGCTGGGGAGGGACTCTTCATTAGGGACTTTAGTGATAGGACAAGGGGTAACAGGGTTAAAACTTAAACAGGGGAAGTTTAGATTGGATATAAGGAGAAAGTTATTTACTGTAAGGGTGGTGAGGTGCTGGAATGGGTTGTCCAAGGAAGTCGTGAATGCTCCATTCCTGGCCTTGGGTGACATAGTTTAGTGTGAGGTGTCCCTGCCCATGGCAGGGGGGTTGGAACTAGATGATGTTAAGGTCCTTTCCAACCCTAGCTATTCTATGATTCTGTGCTTAGCAACTATGAAAATGAGGTGCTGTTTAGAGGCAGCACAGTAGCAAGAATAAGCAGAGCCCTGAAGAACAGTTCACTGAAGTGCATGCTCTGGAGTCTGAGATCAAATCTGTTTTGAGATTGCTCTTCTAGTGGGTATAACTTCATCATTTTAGAATTATCAGGGGATCTTGTCATTTCCAGACTTTTATGAAAAGCGTAACTAATTGAAGCCTGCCTAAGGCATTTTCTGCAGTTACATACGTGAAGATAAATATGTTCTAATTTAGGTGATTGCTCTATTTTTTTCTTTGCATTAACACTGAATATGCTTTGAATTCTTTCATTTTATATCACATAGCGTAGCTTTCCTGCTGTGATTTAATCAAGTATTTGGGTCACTCAAATTATAACAGCAACAGAAATTATCAGGATTTCTATTAGATTAGACTTTTTTAATTTTACTTTTCTTCCAATTTGTTTTCCCTTGTGATTGTTTTTAGCTGTGATAGTTTGCAACACACTTAAACTTTTGATCCTTTCAAAGTTTGGAAACAGAGAAGCCGTTTATTACTGCTTTCATTAAAAGTATTCCTGATAATTTGAGGCTTAACTTGCTTGAAAAGACTTTCTGCGGGAGTTTTGCAAACTTATAAGCATATTAAAATTTCATTTTGATAGGAAACATGCTGCATAATAGTTCTGTGATATAGAAATTAATGGCACAATGCTTAATCTGCAGTAAGTTTACCGTATGATGCCACTTCAAAAAATGTCTTTGGCAAGTATTAAATGGAAGGAACATAGTAAGTTATTCTAAGCACATTGCTTACAATGCTCTTTTACCTTTTTTTCGATGTTTTTTATGTTTCACTTACAATGAATATACTGCAGAGAAGCTGAAAAGCATTTCAGAAGTTCTCATCACATAAAGTATGCTCAGAGTCAGTAATTATATTTAAAAGACTTTATCAGTTCAAAGGTTCATTGATGGCATACTAACATATATCTGCTATAAGAGTTTGTATATTTTCAGCTCTCAGCTGGCTAGGAACCCCAAATTAATTATCTTAATTACTGGAATACACATTTCAAAAATATCCAGTCAGTGCATCCCACTGTGTCATTCAGGAGAAAAAATCCCAAACGATAACACTTTCTGCTAGACATTAAGACTTAAATATGCTTGTGCAAACATGGGAAGGCTTATTTTTCTGGCATGCAAATGAAGGGGCTGAGCAAGGGTTGATGGAAGAGCTTCACATGCTGGCCAGGAGGACCTATGGAATTAAAGGCAAGATCTTGGGCTATGTGAACCAGAATGATTTTAGTGAGAGACAAGCACCAAAGAATGGTGCCTGCTCTGATGCATAATGTGTCAAGGCACACAAAAGAACCCCAAGTTTCAGAAAATGCTGAGAATCTGAACTCTGAAAAAGAAGTTAAACATCAGATATCATTAGCTACTGGGGTTTTGCTTTTTAGGCGAAATGAAATCCCAGTCTATTGGAATTAACAGAAATTGTTATTAACATCACGGGGAAAGAGTTCAGCATATTTGACCAAGTTCAAAGGCACTATTTGGTTCTTCATTTTCAGTAGAGAGAGGAAAATGCAAGGCTTCATCTGAAAGTACTCCACTTGCTTGGTCTTTTCTACTTTTTCACTGTAGTCTCCTATTCTGGTTCTTGCCCTTTTTACTTCCATTCATCTCTTGTTCTGGACCACATAAATAATTTCCCATGGAAAACATGACACAAGAGTAAAACTTGAAGGGAGGCACAGGGAGCTAACTGGAACAAAACAAGATGTAAAAATTAAGAGGTACCAGTCTATAAAGTTTCTTGTTTCAGAAAAAAGGAGATGTGACTAACATAAACCAGAGTATAGCAAGCACAATTATAAAGCCAAAGTTTCTGTTTTAAAAATGTGTTCTATGCTGAAAATATGATTGGTAGCAAGAAGTATGAAGCAAAAACATGTACAGAAATTCACAGCTTGGATTCTATTGGGTGTTATTTATTAAATTAGGAGCCACTAATATGTTTCTTTGTCCCTGCTTCAGAAGGAAAACAGCGGCACAGAAACAAAAGAATCTTGATAGATCATGCACGGTCCTTATACCAACCTAAATGCAACACATCCATCTTGCTGGTTGTTGCCAGTATTTAAAAAAGAGCAGGTTTTGTATAAACAGGAGGAACAGAAATATTTGAAGACAAAGCATTCGTCTTTAGGCTCCTAATACTATGAAATACTTATGTCTCTCCTGTGAAGTGCTGAGTGCTGTTTATTTGCATTGGAATTTGCATGGAAGCAGCTGAACTCCATTTAAAGTAGGGGCGGAGTCACTGGACAGACCAGCATAGCTTTGATGCAGGGGAGTTCAGCTTTGCCTTGGTATCATGATTCCTAAGCAAACTGGAAGTTCCTTCAGAAGTAATATGCAAGTCAGTGATTATGATATGCCACAGCTTGCATGGTGAGGTCCAGTGTTAGGGGTTTTATTTGCTGGGGGGGTTACAAAAACAGTGTTACCTCCCATCATACACCATAGTTGCTTAGTTGTTATTTTGTAATAATGGGCTGTCTTTCAATTAAAGAGAACATTTCAGTGCCACTTGAAATCCTCACTGTTACTGAGTAGGCTTAGATTGCTGTCCTCTCTGTCACTGACCTTGTGCAGTCTGTCCATGGCTTAAATACATTTTGTGCAAGATCACCAGACTCCCTAGAAAACTGATGGCCTCTTAATTATATTATGCTTATGAGCCAAAAACTTTCCGTGAGTTTAAATATATTTGATTTATTAATGTTTTTCAGATGGCATTCTGTCTTTCCCCTCCCTATAAAAGCAGACCTATACAGTACTTGGGGGGTGGGGTGGGGGGTGTGTATTCAGGGATTTGCCCTGCCGAGAGTAGTATTCTTTCATCTTGTGTTCATGATATCGTAACATACATTTTAAAATCTGGCAAAACAGGAGAGAGAAAGAGGAAAGCAATTCAGTACTTTTTTTTGCTGGATTCTTGGTGATGCATCACCTTTAGTATGAAAGCATCACTTTGCAGAGTGAAAACAAAACATGAAGCAGCCTCTGTACATTCACTTCCTAGTACACAAATTTGACCTCTAGCAGTGATAACAGCCTTCTACTCTTTATATAAAATCAACTGAGAAATAATAATATTGTTTATATGGTTCCTATACTAAACCTCATGTTAGCAATTAAGAACAGCAAGATTGTCTGATGATAAATACTTAAATTTTAGTTACTGCAAAACACTCACAGATAATGGGGTTTGTAATGTAAATCCTGCTCATGTCTCTAGGATACTAAATAGCCATGAATTATTACGACGTACTTTCAGAAAGCCTTTCGGATTAAAAAATGAAACTGAACACTTAAAGTATGTGACAGCTGTAGGAAATGCCATGTTATCCTTTAGATTACACCAGCATCAACAGGGAAAAAGCCTTAAAGGAAAGGGCAAAATAAGACAGTAGCATGTATAGCATTATAAATCTATTATGTCTGTGTGCATGCATCATGCAATTGAACAATTTGAAATTGTATTTATTTTTAAGATTTATAAAGATTTATTTTAAGATTTATGCATTATGAAAATTGCAGTAGTAAATGTGGCACCAGTTCAATACATATATATACCTAATCCGCCTATATAAACATGCATCTGCTTTTCTGAACTGAAGCTTATGTATAAAATTATCTTGCTAGAACTGGCCCCATATAATGACTATTAGCGTAACAATAAAAGCCCCACAACAGATTTTTAACAGACCTGAAGAGCAAAGTATCCAGTAACCAGATGACTGTGCTCAATACCACAAATCACAAGTGAAGATGAGAATATTAAATGAAATGTAAAAATTTTGTATTGTCCACAGAAGCCCAATTTATATGTGAAACCTACTCTTAGAAACACATTCTGTTTAATTAACCTATTCTGAGCAACTAATTATTATCCGAAAAGGTCAGCTTCCATGCCACAGTAACGTGAACACATTTTCCTTTCCTCGTCTAGAAGCATAACAGACTTTTCCCCTGCTTTTTATGTCTATATCTTTCTTTAGAAATATTGATATTTTCTTTGTATTCTTTTGTTATTTTCTTAAATGATAGGAATTTCACTTTTGTATCATAAATAAATATATTTTAAGCTTTTCCATGCTGCTCAGCCAAATTAAGTGAATGCTGGCATTTAGTTACCCAGCAGAATGCAGAGATAAAGTATGCCAGTAAGAGTAGATGCTCAGTAGAAACTTGATTTAGACTATGTAATTTCCTTCCTTTTAAAAACCTAAGATAACCTACACTGAATTCTTCACTTTCAATAATGCAGTTTTTCTAATACAAGGCTTCAAATGGACTTTAAGTTCATGATGACATTTCAGTAGAATAACATTTGCAAACTTAAAATTTACAGCTCTCAGATATGGTTATTACTAAAGCTGGAATATTATTTAAATCACTTCAGTTATTATCTATAGAACTTTCATTTTTAATAACGTACTGGAAAAAAAAAGTAAAATCTTATCCTTTTAAAGATGCCAAAATTATTATATAATGTTATATTTCCTTTCATTATTCTTTTCTGAGGTGATCTGATTTATCCCAGCTTGGAATATTAGACTAGACACGAAGGGGTAGGAACATTCTTACAGTTAAAACAAGTATATATACATATTCAAATATATATATTATATATATGCATAGGTGCACATGAATCTTCTCTGGCTCCCTACTCTCTGCTGAGAAAATTCTTCTCTTGTCAATTGATCCTAATATTGTCTTAGAATAGAGAAGACATTTTGAAGTACGGAGTTTTTTTCCTTCATACTGTTTTAGCTATGGTTTCTGTGCAGGTAAATACAAGCCCTTTGCATGGTTATATTTAGCTTAAGTATAAAGCCTTTCTTTTTACCTTTGTCTTGCTGAGCTGCTTAACATTTTCTGGGGGGTTTGTGTGTTCATTATTTGGCTAATCAGACTGTTAACTCTTTCTGAAGGTTTAATAAATTTCAGCTATTTTCATCTAAGATGAGATTCAGGCTCAATGATTTTAGAGACAGTTTTAAGTTTCTTGTATCCCAAAGATGTTATACTTCAGTTTTCATTCCAAAATGTTATTTGCATCTGATTGCAACTCTGCAAACTCATCTTGGCTTCCTCTTAGATTGCAGTGTCTAGCATTCAAAGTGTTCTTTCTGTTCATGAAACAGGAGTGGCACTGGCAGTAGCTGTTCAGGTTCTCCAAACTCATTTTTCAATATACCAGAATTCTATTTTGGAGAGACTGTTTCAAGGAATAGAAAACAAATTTTGGCCGTATATTGTTGATCTTGTACTTTACAGACTATTTCTCATCTATTATACTTCCATCTATTGCGTTACAGGAAGCTAATGGAAGATGCATAGTTTTTCTTGCAAAGGCTAGACTGTAATAACAATGAAACAAATCTGATTGTCATATAATTGCAAGTTAGATTGCAAGACTGGAAACTGGGGACAAGTACATTTTGCATCTGAAATTATCAGATTCAACATTGGTACTCTTGATACTGTTCTGATGGACCAACCCTTCCCCCAAATTGTTCACCTTTGCTAAAAAAAATAGACTTGCAGACTGTCGTGGTTTAAACCCAGTCAGGTAATTTGTTCGCTCACTTCCCCCCCTTTTCTTGCCCTCCCCCTGCTCTCGGAGGGACGGAGAGGAGAATCGAAAAGAACGCAACTCCCACGTGTTGAGATAAGAACAGTTTAGTAACTAAGGTATAACACAGATCACTACTGCTACCACCAGTGATAATAATGATAAAGGAAATAACAAGGGAAGAGAATACATCATCTCACCACCAGCCGACCGATAACTCGCCCCCCCAGCCCGACCAAGCTCTGACCGATACCTCCTCCAACCCTGCAGTCTCCCAGCCCTTCCGGCTAACTCCCAGTTACATCCTGGGCATGACGTGCTGTGGTATGGAATACCTCTTTGGTCAGTTTGGGTCAGGTGTCCTGTCTCTGCTTCCTCCCGGCTTCCCCTCCTCCCTGGCAGAGCATGAGGCTCACAAAGTCCTTGGCCAAACCAAAACATCACTATCAGTTCTGTACCCAGGCCGAAAGTCAAAACACAGCACTGCACCAGCTACCAAGGAGGAGAAACATGACTGCTACTGCTGAACCCAGGACACAGACTCACTGTAATCCTTAGCTAATATCATGTAAAACAACTGCTGGTGTTCCTGCAGCACACTTGTTAGTTTTACTAGTAGTGTTAAATTTGCAAAGTGACAATTCCATGTTAACTCATGTGAGAATACTCTTTGACCAGATACGATTCTTTATCTCCTCCAAAAAGCTAAACATTTCTGCATGTTGGAATTAATTTCATTAACTTCATTAATGTCTTTCATGATCTTAAAGCTCCTATGGGTGTTTTAATCTGATGTTTGAGGTAACTTTCTTGATCAACCCCCAAGCTTCATCCTGTAGTTGTGAACTGGAGTTGACTAGTTCACTAGATTGACTTAAAGCTGTATGACTGTGATTGTTATTGCTTGCCTTCTTTATGGATCACAGATTTTATGTTAGATAAAACTCATAAAAAATCAAGTAATGAACAGGAAAGAAACAGAATTTATCTAAAATTTGCTAAAACCTTTTATTGTCCCTGAAAGCATAATCTGACGCGGACAGAAGTTATAGCCACAGGGAACCTTTTACGCATATTGCATTGCAAGATCGAAGCTAAAATGCAAGGCCAGATAGTTTACAGCCATTCTGCAGATGTGGACCAAAAGAATTAGAACTACTGGAGTAAGTTCAAACTGTTAGTGATTAAAGAAAGACTGTCACCTTGCTCTGTGTTCTGGCATGCAAGGCTGGTTGAAAATTCATGAAATGCAGCATTAGTGACATTTCCAGGGTAATAGAGATCCTAATGTAGCAGAGCATTTCCTGGAAGTAGGAATTCCACTATTCTGACTTTTTTTTAATAAGCATGTTTATTGTATTCCTCACTTTTATTCCTCAACTGTTTCCTTAATAGTCATGTGTTTACATACGAATGTTTTTAATAGCTGCTGCCATTACCAACTTAAAAGGTAGTTTTCCTTTTTTATACATTGTCAGTAAGCAAAAGAAGTTTCTAAAATTCCCAGTTAATTTTTTCATCTTGTGCCTTCAGGGATATCACACTGGTGTCTTGCTGGAGTTAATAAGTAGTGTTTTTAGTGATGAAAAATAACAAAATGTACCTAGCTGTAGCATATTTTATCTTTTGATCTCAGGGAACTTTAGAAAGGAGTTTAGTATCATCACCTGAGTTTTACTGAGAAGGAACCTGGACACAAGAGAAGGCGGTAGGGACTTAATCAGGTTTTCTCAGTAAGCCCATGACAGAAAATGAACCTTTACCACCTGAATTCGAGCCAAATATTTTCTTCAGCCTACTCTCCTGCATAGGAGTGCAGATTCCAGAATGCTAAAATACACAAAAAGCAGATGATGTTAACAGGTATAAATGAACACACAGTTCATTAAATCCTGGCTCCACTTGGTGGCAAAATTCCCTTCAGCTTTAATGGATTCAGGATTTTCATCAGGTCAGACCATCTTCTCAAGGAAATAGCTGCCATATTTACCCTAATGGCTTTTTCAGATCTAATCTCTTTACTTTTTTCCTGTATACAGTTTGAGTTGCCATAGGTTCTCTAATTAAATTTGGTACATTCTTAATCAGACCTTAACACCTTTCTTTTTGAATTCCTTAAAAACACTGTTCTGAAGCATACAAAGCTTGGCTTTTATCATCATCATTCCGACAAATCTGCTTCCTTGCCTTGGTTCCTTTGTATTGTCATTGTATAGGTATTGCTCTGTTGGTAGCAGATTTCACTGTTACTTATAGATGCAGTTCAGTGAAATATATTTTCATTTATGTTTGTGGCCATGAAGTAGGATGAAGAAAGATTAGCTCTTGAAATTTGTAAGTGTGTTTTGGATTTGGAACCTGCATGTTTGCTGTTTAAAATTACTGATGGCTTTAAAGGTTAGCACAAGTTAATTTTGCTCAATAAGCAGTAAACAGCCTAATAATTTGTGAATTCGCAATTAAAAGTTTAGATGAAGAGCATGGTTTCCTCCTGACACGTAAGTTTGTGGTAGTGGCTCTGACTATTCACTGTCTTTAGTCTGATTTTATTTGTTGCCTTTTTTTGCTTTTTATGATTAACCTGGGGTTTTTCTCTCTTCAACTAATTGTCTGTGTCAGTGGGAAAGGAGAATGCACTGAGCCATAGAAGACAAGGAAGCAAATTGGTGGCAAAATTAAATAATTTGTAATCAAAGGGAAGGGATTCTTCTCAGTGTCTTTAGAAAAGCATGAGAAAGAAAGTGCTTTTCCTTGATGTTTTTAAGGAAACTTACAAACTGCTCTAAGCAGTAGAGTCCATATAGCAAACTGTCATACAACCATAAAATAGTCTCTTACAAAATATATTGATACTGATTTACACAGTCTCTCAGGAAGGCAAATGCTTTCTTGAATAAATTATTCTTACGGACAATTTTCCTCCATTCTCCTTTTCATCTACTCTTCACCTTCAGAGAGTTGTGACTAGCACCTAATTTAATTAAAGTGGTTCCAAAAACAATATGGCTTCTTATTCTTCACAGGAGAGTCTACTCTGTTTGGAGAGAAATTGTGGCCAGGATCGAAGACAGGAAATGTTTATGAAAGATGAAAATTTCCATTGAATACTGCATAAAATTTAAGAGAGAATGTCAAAACAGGACAAATTCAATGTATAAAGCTGCCTTCCTTTTTGAAACTTAAGAAATTAAAAGTATTAATGAACTATGCCTGCATCAAATCACATTATCCTTTCTAACATACCGCTTCTAAAAATAAACTGCTGTAATGTTAGAACACTAAACTGAAAAGCAACTGATACAGAAATTAAACACATCAACTTGTCCTGCAAAAGTTATATCCTAGCCATAGACCACAAAGGAGATATATTTAATTTTCTTTTGATAGCTTAGATTCAGTAGTTTGATTTGCAGTATAAAATATTTCATTCTACTGAGCTGACATACTGTTGAGCAGTACATGGAAATACATGGAAAACCATGCTCAAAGTGGTAGATACTGACCTGTCACATGGTAACCTGCCACATGGTAACTGGAACTTCACTATCATGTAAGTAAATCAATATATTAAAAAAAAAAAAAAAAAGTAAATCAATCTATGTATATAGTCTATCCTTACTATGAGATAATTAAGCCTTGCTTATTAAAATGGTTTCAATGGCTGTGTCAAAGACCAAAGTCTAAAAATTAAGCATATTTGTGAATACTGTGGCTTTAGGTCAGACTTTTCAAACACTGAATATTTAAGACTAATTGTGCAAGTAAAGCACTAGCATTGTATCCACATGACCAAACCCATGAAATAGTACTGATAAAGTGGAATTGTATAGGCTGTGTTCTTAAGAATTCATCACAACAGTAGCTTAACTAGTGGAGCATTATCAGAAGTCAGTCATGATTGTATTGCATACATTTAAGTCTTTTTTTCTTATTATCAGAACTAATAGTAAAGTCACACTTTCATTATTCTTCCTAGTACAGATACTCAAACAGTACAGACATATGCTAGCCTGTATCTTTTTCTGTCACGGAGAGGATTTTCCTTAACAGAATAGGCTAAAGCTAGCAATGTGAAAAGTGTGCCAGACATTGGCTTTAAGTGAGGACAACACATTATTTTAGAATTACTTGAAGAAAATTGGTTTTACCATGAGGGTGGTGAAACATTGGAACGGGTTGCCCAGAGAGGTGGCAAATGCCTCATCCCAGGAAACATTCAGGGTCAGGTTGGACAGGGCCCTGAACAGCCTGATGTAGCTGAAAAAGTCCCTGCTCCATGTAGAGCAGTTGGACTAGATGACCTTTAAAGGTCCCTTCCAACCCAAACCATTCTATGATTCTATGATAAAACTTAAAAAGCATGTCAGTCTCAGAATGGTTCTTGCTAAAACCAGTTAATTCTTACCATGTAGTAAGTCCAAATTATTGAGAAGGCATGTAATTGTCAGCATTCAGGCATCTTTTATGTTTGACACTATTCTGCATGTATATGAGCCAGTGATAATTTCTTTTTGATGTTCTTAACACATGAAGAGTTAGTATTGGGCTCTTCTGCAAAATTATCATAGATTTCCTTTACCGGTAGTGATTCCTTTCCTGGAGGATTAAATTATCTTGAGGCAGATAGACCTTGCCTTGCGATGTTCTGGCTGGCTGATTTTGTCTAGAAGACATTTTCATCAATTCAAAGGATGACAGAAAACTGTCAGAGTGAAAGACCTGTTTCTAATTGATGGTTAATCAGTCTTGAACCAAATCAGAAAAAGGAACAAAGGCTGCCAACTGGGTGGTCCTCTTTGCATCTCTTAACAAAGGTGACTGTGTGAGGCTGATTTCTTTATGTTCCATCAGCCAATATAGTTGCTTTTTGTAGCAGTATAGCTATATCTAGGATGGTACAGTGTCAGAAAACATTACCAGTTGTCAGCATTCTCTACAGTGTCCTCTGCATTTCCTCTCTGCAGCATTTTGTGCAGTTTTCAGGAGGGTTTTGAGCTGGGCAAACTAGCCAGTCACATAGGCCAGACATTAGTATTAGGTGTATTTGTTTTGTTCAGTGCTTGTTGAAAGCTTATCATGTGGTCTTAGGGTCATGATGACCTCACTGAAATTAATAGTTTTACCATTGACTTAGAATGGAATCAGAATTATTTTACTTAATCCTGTTCCAAATTTAAAATAATTTTCCATTTCTTGCATTGATTAGTGTATGCCTAAAACCGATTAACAAGTTCAGTATTAAATCAGCACCATAGAATGCCATACCTATAGAAGACAGCATGTGTGAAACAAAAGAGCTCTCTAAACCATGTATCTCCAATCCAGAGGTGTAGTAGTTTGTTAAAGGGACATTTTTCTTTAACGCTCTTCTACGACATCCCTGTAGGCTACAAGCATGACCTGCTGTCATGATGCTTCTGCACGCAACTGTTTAAAACTGTAGCTGGATACAAGAATGCAAGAAATTGCAATCTGTTCCACCAAAATCCTTTCCCCACCTCCCAGTTCCACAATGCTTTGTAGGGATTCTGTGCCAGTAATCCTATAAATGTAGGGAAATATATCACCGAGTTAACAACTCTTAACTACCACAAAAACAGGTGAATGTTTACTTGGTGACCCTTAGTTAATAATTACTTTAGTTAGAGCAGAACCAGAACCAGTGTATTAGTCTTCGATAATTCTGGTTCTTTCAGGCCAAAAGTATGTACATATAGTTTACCTAACAGTGTGTATATGATGTGCTTGCTGCACAAAAAAAAATTTACTTTCTATGGTGCATCCATTTGACTATTTCATCTACACATTGCCCACCAAATGTCACCACTAAGACTACCATTGACATGCATATCCTTGGGCAGATTTAAATAGCTTCTTTTATTTTAATTAACCTGTCAGAGAAAGCTTCTTTGTTTTCAACTCTCAAAATTAAGCTTGGCCTAAAGTCTAAATTTAGCCCTGCAGCCATAATAAATTTGAAGACCAATCACTTTTATAAGGGTTTTGAAATGCTCTCAGTTGCAAATGTAAGAGGAAATACAGACTACAAAGTAGATCTGACTAAAAAAAAGCTTCCAATTTATATTGTTGCATTTCTAACTACTTCAAATCTATTTCCTTTAAAACTTCTTCCAAGCTAGAATCACTCAATAGCAAACTTCTGTATTCTGCACCTTTTGATATTAAACTCTTCAGAACAATGGGAGTGACAAGGAAAATTTAGTAGACAAAGAGGTTGTAATATATCTCTAAATATTTATCTAAATCTTGCTGTTGCAAATGTTACAATTTAGCTTTACTGTCTTTTATGGACATTGATTAAATTTCCATTTGGAGGTGGTGTTTTGAGACTGGAAAACCATTCCAGAAGAATTTGAAATAGTAATGATTAGCTGATCATTTAATGTCAGGGACTGTGAAGCTGTCTGCAGTAATAACTCAATTAACCACAGGTCCATTTAAATTCCATGTTGCTATTATAAACAAGAGTGATGCAATTCACAGTTGCCAGGACACCTAGGATAAGATCAATTTTTCTAACTGCCTAAAAGAAGTTAACCATTTTATTTAACCTAATGACCTAGGTTCTTTGTGTTGGGTGACAGGCACCTCCAAGGGACCCTTCATCCTATAGTGTATTTTAAAATGGGATTAATAATCTTTTGGAGCAGAGGGCTGTTTTTCATTAGATCTCTAGCTTTTAAATCGTTAAATTACACGAGAACTTAATATCTGTTCTTGGTGCACAACAGTGGTTCTGATTTGAATTTTTTTGTTTTAAAAAAATACGTTCATAACACTCATGACTAATATAAATAAATTACTATAAATTCTTGTAAAGTAGTCCTCCTAGGTGCAGTCAAATCTTAAAATAGTAGTTGTGAATGGTGGAAATTGTGCCATTCATTTCAATGGACTATCATTTCAGTAGATCTGTGCTGAAACCTAAAGGTGTCACTATAGATATCAGCCCAACATAACATCAGCACATCAGTTCCATTTCTGATTCTTTTAGAGAAAAGCTCATCTAATAATGATATTCTTCATCTCAGACAATCTTACTATTGTCTATCTCATCCAGCTGCCATTCTCTGCCTGCTTGACAAAATTAGATATAATTAACAAATACACTGGTCTTGAAAATGTGGTAGTATATATTACATTAATTTTACACTTTTTTGTAGTGTATCTGATTACATTCTTTATTTTGTAAGGTAAAATAACATATTTCATTATGGAGATGCAGAATTCTAGGCTTCAGAAATAAACTAGGTCTTGAGTATAACATGCCTACACAATTGATTTGTAACTATTTAACTGAAAAAAAAATAATTCAGTCTAATCACTTTTAGCACATGAGTTATATTCAGCCTGTAAACTCCTTATTATTCATACACAGAGGGCTGTGTGCAGTGATTAAGACCCCAAGGATTTGGTTGATAGAATAATCTGCATTTCTAAAGAAAAAAAGCAGTAGGGTATTTAATTCGTTAAAAGAAAAGTTGTGATGCACGTCAAAGCATAGCACTGACTCTTAGTTTTAAAAACAGTATCTGCAACTTGCTTGTCAATTGGCTGGTTCACTGGTGTATCTGTAATGTACAGTCTGGATCTAATAATTGCTTATTATGCAGTTGTTTATCAGCTCATTTAAAACATCCTGAAATTCAGTCTAGCTCAGCAAATTGCTGTGCTTAAGACTTTTTTACATTCTAGGAAATTATAATATCCCCAGAAGGGGAAGAATTAATAATAAAAATCCTCTTTTGTAAAAGATTATCATTGCAGAGCAAATGGAGCAGATCTTCCCTAACTTAGTGCATTTAATAGTCTCATTTTTTCTATGAAAGTTTGATGGAAAGACTAGGTGGGGTTCACTGTTTTATTAACTTGTTAAGAGACAAATTCACTGAACCAGTGCAGCATACTGATTTCAGTGTCTGCTATATGGAAAACTAGAACTAGTAATGGATGACTTCTAGACATTTCCATATGGAAAGTAGTGCATTCTGTAGACAAATCATGATCTTGATGTATCCGTTCAGGCTGGCATTAAGGAGTTAATGATTAAACAAGGATGCTATCTTGTTTAATCTTGTTTTAGGTTTTCCTGCCTTCCTAATTTCTTCCTAATATCCCTACTATTAGTGAATCCTTTGAAAAGGATTACAGAAGAAAATCCACGGTTTGTCTCATTCAATTGGAAACAATATTCTGACTAGTAGATTTCAGGTTTGATAGGCAATAAACAGATATTAAAACAGTACCTGCAGGACATTTTTGATCAGTTACCAAACATTGCTCACTTGATCAAGCATACAACCATCTCTCCAGTGGGGGAGCTTAGTATAGTTCTTAAATTCCATCATATAATACAGATGACTTGATCTAATTATCTTTTTAGTTACAAATGTACAAATATAGTAGTTACAAACATACATATCATATCAAGTTTTTTAATGAGGAGGAGGAAAGTGGCTGTCAAAATAGATTGAGTGAGTTATTATCTCCTAGATACTTCTCTTGAAGTTTCTCAAGCCCATAAGCATACATGGTTTATTTTTTTGCTTTATATTTTGGTGAAAAAAATCTTGCTGCTGAACTGAGAAGTACTGGTTTTGTTTCCATTATTCCTTTTTGGCATTGCATGATTTAAGTATCAGATAAAAAAAATCTCAGAGAGTATGCAGGCATCTGTGGTCCTTCACCCAACAAAGTGAGTGATCTGTGTAGGCAAGGGCTGAAATCATAGCAACACAATTCAGAAAATAATCTTCATGTATTTACACTCCTTTGATATTTTTGGATAACTGGAAAAGTTTGTAAGTTTATTTCTCAGCTGGCTGTGTTTTATCTCTTAGGGTCACAAGCTGATTCCTGCTAAGAAATCTTAATCATCCAGGCAAGAGCCTTTATATTAGCAGTATTAAGACGATACAGCTCAAGAATTTACAGGAATTAATTGGGGGGGGGGGGGGGGTCAAGTCATAAGAAACATCCTCTGCATTTTTAGAAACTGAAATGCTTTATCTCTGTAAGGTATACGTAATACTTGCTCTTCTACTAAAAGTCTCGGCATAGAGGAGAAGGGTTCTTATGATGCATTTTGTGCAAAAACAGTTTACAGCAGTAGGTGATGAAGAATCTGTACCACAGCTAGTTGAAGTTTTTATCCAAAGTTTCAAAAATTTGAATAATTACTCCAGAAAGATAAATAAATATAACATTTCAAGTGAGTAAGATGTATTTCTGACATAAATTTAGATCGATGTCCATTATTTTTATGTATGTTATCAGCAAAGCAATTTTAGAAGGAGAAGACTTGTATGTTCTTACAGATATACAGTGACCTGCTTTGTAGGTGTGGACAGAACTGTGTCTGTAAAAGTATATAAAGTGGGTCTGTTATGTAAAACATAGTTTAAAAGAGTCTTATTGAGGGATGCATTGAAGCAGAATCTTTTACATAAGCTTTCAGATATACTAAAAGGCAGTAACAATTATTCATCAAGCAATCTTAAAGCATTTCGCAAAGATAGTATTTTTTCTATTCTAAAAAAAAATAAAATATAAAATTCAGAGACTGATTTTCCAAAGCATCAAGAATTGCAGTTGCTCAGAAGCACAAAATCAGACACAAGGTCCTGCCTGAGACATATAGAGACACGTGTCTTGAGAGCATTAGGAACACTTGCAAAATTAAACAAAGCGTATTTTTATATATGTTGTTGAAGCCAAGAGAAGTTGCCCAATTACTTTCAGCAACTCAGTGGTAGAGCTGGTAATGACATTCCTGCCCTTGGTTCTTTAGGCTGGCTTCTTTCCCCCCAGCCACCACTTCATCAATGCATTGCCTGAAATGTGAAATCATCATTGTTTTTCCTATATCAACATTAAAGTAACAGGTAAGGAGAACTGACTATGAAGAGGTGGCTCATTTGACAAACACTGACAAGGTGTGCTGTACGCAAGTGAGCCAGGAGCACTTTATGACACATTCAGAACTTGGAGACTGAATTACAGTTTTAGTAATCATCCCTTCCCCTTCTTCTCTGTCATTTCTTTGTTTAATATACTGCATGGAAGAGACCTACCGTACAAGTTTTATAAGCTTGCAATAAAAATATAACAACTGTTGTATTAAATTATTTAAGTTGTAAACTATTGTAAAAAGCAGAAAAAGTTATATAGACATGGAGCCAGAAAAAAAATATTATGATAGAGTATAAAATACATTGTGCTGATTACAGAATTTTTGCCCAGTTTAGCATATTGTAAATCTTTGGTTGGCCTTAAGAATGAAACTTCAAGTAGATTTTTCTAAAGGATTGTGGCAAGTGGTTTAAGAAAAATTAATCTAAAATCAGATTTATAATTTAAAAACAAATCAGCAAAAATGTGACAGCAAACAAAAAATACCCAAAAGGTCAAAGGAGAGAAGAATAATGGTAAAGTGAAGGATCAATGAATTTGAAACTTCCAGATTTCCCCTGAGAGAAAGCTAGAATTCCAGAGGAATAAATAACCAACTATTTTAAGCATGTAGATTATTATTTTCTCCTTTTGTGCTATGCTTTACTAAAAAGAGATGCGCCAATAAGTTTGAAACTGTCAGTATTGATGTTAATAGTATTTGAAAGTGCTAGATTTACCTAGATTAGTTGCTAAAATTACAGAGACATTTGCAGGAGGACACAGATACATCTGGCATGAAATTCTGACTTTGCATGAGAAGATTCAATTACCTTTCCTTTCTTCTGTCTCTTTGTTCTTGGTAAGTCAAAAATGAAAATGAATAGACTGTGATGGTTAATAATAATAATAATCCTTTAGCATCTTTATGTTTCACCTTTTTGTCTTAATTTTTTAGGGTTTACCCTGAGTGTTCTTGTGGCATGTGGTAGACGAGTTTTTTTTTGCTATGCAAAGTCAACTGGAAAAAATTCAGCCAGGCTGAGCATATTTTGTTACCTTCCCTTCTACCAACATGTGCTTTCTGCAAAAGAAAGAAAGATGACAGTGTCTGAAGGGGCCTATAAGGATGCTGGGGAGGGAGTCTTCATTAGGGGTTGTAGTGATAGGACAAGGGGTAATGGGTTAAAACTTAAACAGGGGACGTTTAGATTGAAAATAAGAAGGAAGTTCTTTACTGTACGGGTGGTGAGGCACTGGAATGGGTTGCCCAGGGAAGTTGTGAATGCTCCATCTCTTGTGGTGTTCAAGGCCAGGTTGGACAGAGTCTTGGGTGATATGGTTTAGTGTGAGGTGTCCTTGCCCATGGCAGGGGAGTTGGAACTTGATGATCTTAAGGTCATTTCCAACCCTAACTATTCTATGATTCTATGACATGGCCTCATTCTGATGAGTCTTCATAGCAGTGGTGTAATTGAAAAAACTGCCTTGAAAGAAATGCCTTTCAAAAGAAAAAAAAAGGCTTACTCATTCCAGTAGTGTAGTGCAGAAAGTACTGGTAAGAGCATTCCAGGGGTGATGTTCCAGGAGAGGAGTGGCTCTCTGTGAACAGACGATGGCTCTCTGTAGCCTGTCCTTACTTCCGTATTCTGCAATGCAGTGGGTATGATATTCCCTGACAAGTTAAGGCCCATGGCATAAAGTATCAGCATTGACCAAAGAGGGCTCTGTAGGGATCTTTGCTTTACTTTAAAACTGATATCTCTTCTTGGACAATTTATTTCCCTCTAGCAGTGCTGCAACATGTTAAAACCAGATCTCGTACCGCATATCACAGAAGAAGGCACAAGGATAAATCAGAAGCATGTTTTGCTGTGCCTTATAGGTTGGCCTTCTGTTTGAGGGAAAGATAAAGGTCACCCTTCCATCACTCACACTTCATGTTTCTTAAAAGTTGGTTAAAACATCACATCCATTTTCCTTCTAAGCATTTTCAGTTTCATTAGTATAGTATCTCATTGTGCTTACATAGTTTTTGGTGGAGATGTGGCTTCAGGCTCCAGAAGTAGAAATTCCTGTCAAAAGAGCTACTGTTCAAGCAGAGGAGCCATCTGTGCTGCTGACTGACTGCTCCCCTGTGGCTACTGGCCCACCTGGGAGAATCTGGAACCTGTAAGCAACAGATCTGGAATGCTTTTCCATTCACTGCTGGTCTATTCTATGCACTTTACCTGTCACCCATCTGGCTATAAATCACAAAATGTACAAGAGTTACAGAAGGCAGTGCAGTTTATGTAATTCCAAAAGACTTTCTCCAGAAGTTTTTTTTAAAAAAACAGGTGTTTAAGACCATATATTTTAGTGATGATATATTCTTCTTTTTTTTTTCTTAATATATGTATTTGTATAATCATTTAACTTTATTGCAGCCTTTTGTAATATACTGTAATGTACAAAATATATAGTAATGTTTATGAAGAAGTCATAAGACAGTCAGGTGTATAGCCCCTTGACAGATATGGTACACTATTTTGGCATAATGTCCACAGGTAACTTTCAAATAATGTGTGTACCACCCCAGCTGTTGGTGGTGGGAGCATGGCAGAGGCCACTGAGCAGGCAAGTTGTCTGACAACAGAGCAGGTGGAATGTGGGTACCAGTGCTTTTCTGGGACTGTGATTTTAGTTTCCAGAGATCCAAAAGCAGTCCAGACAAAAGGATGATTCAGTTATTGGACACCATATTGTTGTTCGTGAGTGTGCTAACTGTGCTGTGCTCTCAAGAGGAAAAGGAGTAGAGTGGGTCAGAATTTGGGGTCAGTTGTTGGCTTTTCCATAAATTACCTTAACAAATTCTATAATTTTGGCACAGTTTTCTGTGACTCAGTTTCCTGCCTGTCCTACATTCCTTTTTCTGCTCTCTTTTGTGTTGATGGTAAACTCTCTGCAGTAGACCTTGTCTGTTATTTAGTGTTTATTCAGTGCCTGACAAAGTGACAAACAGGTCTTCCTGATGGCTTATATAAGTTATGCCACTAATAACTTCAAGTTAGGGCAAGAAGGACTTACAGCTCATACCACTGTGTGGCCAAGTTTCAGACCCTTTTTCTTTCGTTTTGCTGTCATTTGACACAGTTGAATGACTGTCCCAGTCTCCTGCTCCAAATCGGTAACAAACTATGAACTCACGTTGCACTGGAATCACTAGCAGTGAGATTTATTTGTCATTCTTGGAGGCCATGAAGAGGAACAAAAGATTTTCATGTCTTTCCTTTTCTTCCTTGACTGTAGAGAATAAGAGTGTACTGATATTTTGGGTTGCTGCCATACAGGATAAAAGTCCCCTTAATCTAAATCTGCAGGATCAAGGGAAGGTAGTTGTGTGGCTATCAAGAGCCCACATACTTTGGAGTGGATCATCAGCAACCTCTGATAGCATGATTTCCCCATTAAAACAGAAGCTGTGTTTTGTTACACCTCAAAATATTGGTCTACCCTTCTTTTTAGCCTGTCCAGTTACTTTTGCATAAGTTGTCAGATGCAGCAGTAATGAAATTTTAGTCATTTGTAGACTCACTCTAGGATTAAATCAGTGACCTCAGGATGAAACACAGTGAATGCCATGACCACTCTTTGTTACCTCTCCTAGGCAGCTTTGATTAAACTGTGCTCTGAAGCCAGACTTGGATCAATATGAATGATCTTCATCGACCTAATAATGTATTTAACATGTTCAGTGCACTTTTATCTCTTTTTGTTAAGATAAGTTGTTTACATTAGTGAAGCAGATTGATTTAAAGTTTCAGAGCTCTTTACAATGGTAAACACCTAGAAATAACCACAGTAGTTTGTGCATGTGCTATATATAAATGCATAATCTACTGTGCAAGCTCCTTGGCAGGTGTAAATTAGCATAGCTACAATGCAGCAGTTGAGAGTCTGGCCTAGAAACTGGGAACGATTATTCTATCACTATTCTTCTAAAGGATCACATCTTAACTTGACATAAAGCAAGGATCATATGATCTTCTCCGTACCCAGTGTACTCTTACCACAAAGTCTTTCAGATACCTTTTCTATTATTTGTAGACTAAATTCTTCCACCAGCAGATGTATGTGATGTCCATTAGTTATATAAACGTCTCTTCACAGTCAGGCCTTTTGGATGCACTTTGTCCAATATAGTATTTCTTAAGCCCATTGGCTTTGGAGACTATTTAGCAGACTTGAATAAATGGAACAAATGTGGAAGCTGTACCAAACATATCATTTGGGGATGTCGAAGCACTTAACAAACATTGTTACAACCGAGTCCATGTGTAACCACTGAAGGACATATTTGCTTCAGTATGTCTCATGACAGCTTCTTAAGAAAATATACTTAAGTGAATTTAACACTTGTGAAAGGTGCCAGATTGACAGGCCCTGGAGATAAAAGTTCTTGAATTACCAGCAGGCACAGCCAAGCTTCCCACACACACTGCCCCACCAGTGTCCCCAACCCTACCTGGAGGGCACAGCTACCAACTGTCCTACAGCTTGCAAATCTGTGCCACCACGTGCTGTTGGACTACAGGCCAAGAGTCAGTAGCTGTAATGTGACCTAAAGGTGAAAAAGCAGGTTCCATAATTACTGCACAGGTGCTGCTACAGTTGATCATTTTCACACCCAAGTTTTCAATTAATGTGAAAAAACAATAAATGAAGAAAGTCCACATTTCTCTGATTTTGCATCAAAATGCAACAAAAAACCTGTGTGTGAGCCTCAAGTGAGTCCTGCAGTTTTATCTGTCTGCACAGCTACATTCAGGTGATTATATGAGCAACCGAGTGCATGCAAATTCTGTGAAGTGCATTGTTAGATGCCTCTTGAAAAATGGGTCCTTACCATTTCATATGTTTCTAATAATCTGTCTCCATTCATATCTCATCCGTGCTTGGTGTCACTGCATCCCACCCTCCCCAGAGATCCTAAGCACAGATGGCATACAATTTCAGTAACCATCCACTCCATAAAGTGATTGGGTCATTACAGGGTTGAAAGATAGCAAACAGGGAAAACAGGATCGTGACCTTTGCACTCTGTCATGGCTTTAAAAAAAGCACAGGTTCTTCCCTGATGGTACTTGGAAAGTTTAGTTCTCTGTTCTCTTTGAAATTATATTTAGACCTCACTGTGTGCATTGGAAGGACATGCTTAAGTGTTTCTCTATTTAGTGCAGAAGGTTAGTGACATTTTAAACAAAAGTGCACATTTATAACATTGTATAGGCAGATTCTCAATCTGTATATAGGACATAGCTAAAAACAGAACACTGGAAAACACAGTGATGAGTTTTCCTGCTCTACTATTTTCTAAGCTATAGCTGGCATCTTAAAAGAATTATTATGGAAACTAAGTCTTAATTCTTTCTGCTGAGAAACAGCCATAACTAATGTGCAGAGGAGCTCAGCAACTTTAAACAAGTCTTTAAAGTTTATCTTTAAAGAAGTCACAGTTTTTTCTGCAACTTGCCATTGATGGGCAGCATAACATACCGAATTTGACTGGCTGTGTTTACTGTAGAAGGTAACTTCTGTATACCCAGGGAGTTAGGTGGTGTATAATGTTTTTAGGGATTGAAATTGTAATTGTTACAAATATCAGTGTAAAACCCCATTTGACAATTATGATTACCTGATTTGCTTACCTCCTTAACATTCCTGGTGTGTCTGTCACACTGTACAGCTTTAGGAAGGGTCTGTACCAGCCTTCAAACTAAGCTGAAGTTTAGGTTTCAAAATTTGTGTGGGAGTTCAGGAGAGAATGTGTACTTGAAAGGGTAATTTTTAAGATGGTAATATCCATGTGCTGTGCTTGAATATCTTACCTCATTCAGCTTCAGTTCTCCTGTGCAGGCTGTCTGGACAATTTTAGATCATCTTCTTCACAGGTTTGGTTTTTTTAGTACCTGGTTTCATGTTTTGCCTAGCCTAGATTCAAATATCCAATACTGTGGCCAAGTCAGGGTTTGTTTTGCTTTTTGTCTGCTTGTATTTGCATAGTACCTTGATGGTATTTCCATTTAATTCATTTTATTGCAAGTTCCTAATTTTAACTATATCATGTAAAAAATTCTGCTTCAATCTGTAAGTCATTTTTCATCAATCACCTTTTTAAGATTTCTGAGCTAATAGCTGGCCTTTTGCTTGCAGAAAGGCAAAAGGCTTTTCTTGTCTGCTGTTAAGAGGGGATGAGGGGAATACAAGGGACTTTTTCTTACAGAATGACAATACTCCACTCCCAGAAAAATGCAGAGGAAGAGAAGTAGATGTTTACCTGTTTTTCATAAGACATACAGCATACTTGGGCACTACTGAAAACATTATTTAGAATCGAGGGCTTCCTAAAGTTTACCTATCCCATTCTGAAGCTCCAAGGATGTTTCTCAGTTCATTAGTTTGAAAAGCCTATATAGATGTGAACTTTTATTTTTAGTTTTGTTTAGGAAAGGACAGAAATTAGAATTCTGTATTAGGGGAGAAAAGGAAGAGGTTCTTTCATGTCTGAGTTAAACAGAAGCCTTTGGAAGAATAGAAAGGGGTTGGTTCATTCCCATTTTCATGTAACTTGAATTAGAAGGTTTAGTAAGTGAAATGGATCATAAGCTAAACCCCACAGAGTCCAGAAAGCTCTAATTAACGCCCACAGTGAGTAACTTTTCTGAAAGTGGTCTTTAATCAACCTTGCTCTGAAAACAACATAAGGTATCATGGCAGCTTGATAAAAGAGATGCATTGCAGTGCTGACAGGCCCACAATCAAACCAGAACTAAAAATAACTGGTTTGTCTACTAATTTTCTTTCAGATGCTAAAAAATGCATTAGCTGCCGTCTGAAAAAACTTCCATAGTTACTCAGACAAGTGACTCAGCTCTAGAAAACTGAGGTTCCTGTAAATGTTAATGCCCTTCCTGATTGAGTGAGCCCTCTTTCCTTCCCACACCTCCCTGCTGAAGCAGAGGAATAGCAGAGAGTTTGGCGAGGCTGGAAGGGGATGAGGCAACTTCTGGATTCTGTCAGAGCTGGTCATTTGATGCCAGCTGTCCCTCTCGTTGCTGGTGCTGCAGAGCTCAGGCATCCTCACTGACTATTTTGGATTAAGATAAGCAAATCACTCATCTTTCTTGTATCTCTCCATGAACAGTTAGGTCCACGGCTGCAACCCTGCACACACACCTCTCCTCACTGATTCTGAGAGCAAGAGTTATCAGGAAGGCATGCAAGGAAACAGCTCTTTTTCATCTGCTCCAGTTCCTGTGGGTACCATACAAGCCTACAGCAACTTTAATTATTTTTTTCACCATAGACTGTGTAAAAACATTAGTAGAACTGTTTTTTTTTTCAGGTTTGGGATAGATTCCAAAGGGACAAGAAGTCCACTGCACAAACAGGACTGGCAGTCCACAGTTTTATCTCAGTATAAGAAAGACATGAACCTGTTAGAGGGTCCAGAGGAGGGCCACAAAAATTATCAGAGAGACACAACATCTCTCCTATGAGGAAAGGCTGAGAGAGTTGGGGTTCAGTCTGGAGAAGAGAAGGCTTCAGGGAGACCTTATAGCAGCCTTTCAATACTTTAAGGGAGCTTATCAGAAAGCTGGGAACAGACATTTTAGTAGGGCCTGTAGTGATAGGACAGGGGGTAATGGCTTTAAACTAAATGAGGGGAGATTCAGACTAGATACAAAGGAAGAAATATCTTATGATGAAATAGTGGAACAGGTTACCCTGAGAGGTGGCAGATGCCCCATCCCTGGAAACATTCAAGGTCAGGTTGGACGAGGCTCTGAGCAACCTGATCTAGCTAAAGAGGTCTGTCCTCCTTGCAGGGTGGTTAGACTAGGTGACCTTTGAAGGTACCTTCCAACCCAAACTATTCTATGATTCTACAACTCACAGTATTTTATGGCCAAAATGGCAGTCCCGCCAGCCTGAATACCAACGTATCCTTCACAGGAGAAGTTGCAATCAACTGAAACTGTTCTTTGGTATTAGGGATAAGCTGAAAGAGGATGGCTAACACTGGCTTTAGTGCTTCCAGTCCAGGTTGTCTTTTCATCTGTTGTGTGAATTCTTGAAAAAGACATTTGCACTGTTACAACTAAAACTAGTTTGATGGAAGAAACAAGAAGCCCTTCAGTTTACATGGGTCCATAAATGCAAGACAAACTGAAATGAAACGTTATGGATGCTTGAATGTGCATTTTTATGAAACAATTGTTTGCAAATGCACACATGCAGATCTGAAGAAGAGTGGAGTTGAAGTCTGAATTATACTAGTTGCTTCTTACTTTAAAAAAAATGTTGCTATGTATTCACCATGCCACAGGAGAGCCCATTCATCAATTGCTGACATTGAAAGGAGAGAAATCTAGATGCAACTGAAGAAATCTTCATACCACAGATTAGATTTTGAAAGTTATGTAGGAAAGAACATAAAATCTTTTATTGTTGTAGTATCAGATATTGGCTTAGGCAATCACAGGTTTAAAGCAGTAGATCATTTCTAGAGCTGTGCCTAATCTCATCTGACAAAAGGTGCCACAGAACTCCCCTTGTTACCAGTCCTTAACAGAACTCAGTTACACCCTGATCAGCATTAAAAGTATGCAAATCATCACTATCCTGATATTATAAATAAGAAGGCAAAGACAGACTGAAACTCACTTGAAAGAAGGAAATCAGTGTAATAACCAGGATAAATAATAAGGATGGCTTCCAATGAAGGTTTCATTTCCATCCTCCTACGTTTAGTTATTGTTGATTTCCCTCTTTTTGTGCATGAATATTTCCCACCTAAAAAAAAACAACAAAACAAAACAAAAAAAAAACAAAAACCAAGAGTGATTTAAAAGTTTATAATTTTGAAAGAAATTTCCAAAAGCTTTGGGGAACATATCTTTGGCCAGTTTTCCCTGGACCTGGTAGGCTCTTAGTATTTTGGAAATCTAGTTGATATGTTTTCAAAATGGAAACAATTAGAAAAAGACAAGGTGTTGCTGTGGGCAGAGCACTTTTGAAAACCTGGTCCTTTAACACGGAAGTGACCAATGTGAAATAATGTCATCAAGAACAGTAAAGAAAACCATAATATACCATATGAAAAGTCAAGATTGGAATATGAAAAATATCCACATTATTGTCAATTAAAATCTTCACAGCTGCAACAAAAAATCAGCACAAAATCGTATTTTGCAAAGTGACTCACTTTTATATCCCAAAAGTACATTTTTGTTTACTGGGCTTGATTTTATTTTGGACAGAAAGGTATAAATTAAAATGAAGCAAGCCACTTGTACAGGATTTGTTTTAAAATCTTATACTGCACTACATCATTTTATATTATCTGAAGTAAAAGTGTGGGGAAAACCCTGAACTGTAAAACCAGATAATTTTTAAAAAGCACATTTTTCTTCCTTGCTGTGGTTGTAAACCAGAAACAGCAAACTGGATGTTTAAGAAAGGGAGGGGTCTCTCCCATTTCTTGTGTTTCACCTTTTCATTACACTGCCTGATCATTTAAGGTAGAAGCTTGTTCCAGACAGATTTAATTAAACTATGCTGTGAAACTGTATATAGATCAATGGAAATGATCCATAACAAGAGGCTAATCATGTATTTAACAGTGTTCAGTCCAGTTCAATCACCTTCTACCGTTTCTGTGGCTTTACATTCATGTGGCAAAGCCCTGAATGTGTATATGTATTTTTAATCCATCTCATTAGTGACCATATGCTTGGGTTTCAAGGGAGACAAGAACTGTCTGCAATCTGCCAGGGATTTAGGGACATCAATAATTTGTGAATAGTCATGTTGGTACTGGTCGAAGGGTTAAGTGTTCTGCACACCAGGGGCACATCTTCTGGGACTGGAACTCTTAGTCAACTGTTAGGAACCTTATCCCCTGTGACACATCTTTTCAAAGTACATGCTACATGTCAAATCTCTGCAGCTGAAGCAATGGAGCTTTATTAGCTCAGGGATTTAAAAACCTCCTCTAAGTAAAGTAACAGTATCTTTTGGTTAAAAAGTGAAGATAGTAGTAGAAATATGAAAGTGACTTTTTATGTACTGGGCTAAATGTGATCTTCCTTTTTGTTCCCATTTTCCTTCTCAACATGAGCTACTAGATTACTCTTCCCCTGCAAATATCCAGTAGAGTATGGCAGCAATAACGGAGACCTGATTTTGGAAACATAACTGGATTCTGTGGCCTCACCTAAATCTTGCTGAAGCCAACGACAGCACAGATGTAAAGATTGTCTTCCTAATCATTTGGAATGACCCGTTAGGGGCTCCCAGGACATTGTTCAATCTACTTAGTGTGAAAAGCACCTTTAAAAAACAATAGCATATGGCGTTAGATTGTGCCATGTTATACGTAAGGGCTGCTGTCAGCATGAGAGATCATCAAACTATTGATCCCAGTATCCTGTCCTTACAAAGGAATGGCAGAAATAGGTTCAAATGTCAGAATTTTTGTTGAGACTGGGTGTTGTGGTTTAAACCCAGTCAGGTAACTCGTTCACTCACTCCCCCCCTTCTTTCTCTCCCCCTACTCCCGGAGGGACGGAGAGGAGAATCGAAAAGAATGCAGCTCCCAGGGTTGAGATAAGAACAGTTTAGTAACTAAGGTATAACACAGATCACTACTGCTACCACCAATAATAACAATGATAAAGGAAATAACAAGGGAAGAGAATACAACACCTCACCACCAGCCGACCGATAACTTGCCCCCCTCAGCCCGACCAAGCACCGACTGATACCTCCTCCAACCCTGCAGTCTCCCAGCCCTTCCGGCTAACTCCCAGTTACCTCCTGGGCATGACGTGCTGTGGTATGGAATACCTCTTTGGTCAGTTTGGGTCAGGTGCCCTGTCTCTGCTTCCTCCTGGCTTCCCCTCCTCCCTGGCAGAGCATGAGGCTCACAAAGTCCTTGGCCAAACCAAAACATCATTGTTATCAGCTCTGTTCCCACGCCGAAAGTCAAAACACTGCACTTAACCAGCTACCAAGAAGGAGAAACATGACTGCTGCTGCTGAACCCAGGACACTGGGAAAGACGTTGAGTTATTTTTGTTCATTTTAAGTTTTAGTTATGTCCATATCCCTCAACTGTACCCAGGTCAATAGAAAAATGGATAGCAGTCCAGAAAGGAACTCTATATGGAGGCTGTGCCCTGAGCTTCTGCTGTTCAGTTGGGAGTAGCTGGTATCCATCTTACAGGATGAAGTTTGCCTGCCTGCTTTCAGCAAATTTCATGTAGTAATAAGTGCTGACTGTCACAGGAGATGAAAACATGCACAGTACACACCACTTGTTTGCTGCTTGCTAATCAGATGGTTTTGCTTGTACTTTAAGAAACATTCAGGGCAGATTAAGTAACTTTAAGGCCAATTAATCACATATAGCTCCTGTTAAAACTCCACTAGACATACTCACTGTAACCCTTTGTCCTTTACTTGTTTTCACATTTAAGATCAACTTTTTTATAAGCATGGCATGCAACTGAGCAAACATTTCCATAAGTGATATAAAGGAAATAATTTATTGAAATCTTTGAATTCAAACACAGAGTAATACTTCAGAAAAAACTCATGACTGAGGCTCTTACTTATCTACAAACATAACTTGCATGACTGAAAAAATATAGATCATGTCTTTATTAGTGTCACATCATTAAAAACATACAAATAGTATTGGAGAATTTAGAGTAACTTACTATAGCAGGTAAAATATATAGCTGCCAAATTTTTTATTGTCAATTATGATGATATAAGCTGCCACAGGTTTACTAATTGTGCATTGTCTTCTGATGGACTTTAGAGTACAATTTTATTGTTTTAGAAGACCCAGTCTCCTCTTTCAGCCAAAATTTGTATGAGCAGACTTCTATCCACAATTTTTAAATATATAAAGATGCACATCTAAGGTAGGATGTCTTCATATCAAACTATTTCATTTATAAGTATGATAAAACATTTAGAGGCATATGTCCCAGATTTCCATCCACATTTCAATTCTATGTGTAGGCATTCCTGCAGCAGTTTGCAGTTGCAATAGAAAAGGTGGTGGTCTCTTGGAAAGGTGGCACTTTCTGCCTGTCAACCAAGTCCATTAGGGCATGTTCTAATGTAAATATTTATGGCTAATTTGGCCACCTAAAAAAAAAAAAAAAAAAAAAAGGAAGAAGAATGGAGTTATTTCCTAGATAGCCTAACTTTCAAATTCTCCCTGAAAGTAATACCTGCTTTTGTTATGGTGGCTTTTAGCACTGTTTCACAGCTTCTAAGCCTGTAAAAAATGTTAAAGACTAAAATTATATTTTCACAATTTTAATTGAGAAAAAAAAGAGCGTCATTTTAATAGGGTGGAATTGGTGACTTTTGAGGTGGCTTGCCTTTGCCCACTTCTACTTAATGCCTTCTGAGCCAGCAAAGCTGTTAAGTTTTCTAAAACCAAAGGTTAGAACAAAAGCAATTAGCTGATGATAGATTATCGTGGTCATTACTGAATATCTGTGATACACAGACTGAGTTCCAGTTTACAGACAACATGAAGAAGTCCTTTGACCTTTGAGGTGACTGTTGATCACCCTTGTCTGTTTTCACCTCTAATGTCAATGATGTTAATACAAAAAGGAGTCAGCAGAATTTCAGAAGACTGGAACGATCTTTCCGGTATTTCATAGGTAGCATTGCCATTATTGCATTAATTTATGCTACTGCTCCCAGGTAACAAGAGAAATTTTTGGCTTCAGTAAATACAATTGCAAAATTCCTGTTTCATCCTGTATGGCGTAACACTTTGACTGAACTGCCTATTCACAGTTTCACAGGCAGTGACGCCAAAAAAAAAAAATAAAACCCATCTGACAGCCATCAAGTTCTGCCCTCTTTACATCCTCTCTAGCCAAGATTGCTTGGTGTTATAAAGAATTGCCATAATCACAGAAACTGCAGACAGAAATAACTTTACTGAAATGAAAACCCATGCAGGCCATACCTTACCATTAGGAAACTTATCTTTTCTAGGAGGGATTTCAGTAGTCTTCTTTAAGGATTCTGTGGCTAAATTTCTAACATGTTCACTGGGACTGAAACGTGACCAGAAATGCCTTGATGCTGAGTTTCAATTTTCCATTCTTTAGTTTTCTTCCATAGTCTCCTAATTAGATCCCCGTTGTCCTGTGTTCAGCTGTTAATTTTCTTTCCAGTAGCTGGTGCAGTGCTGTGTTTTGGCTTCAGTCTGAGAACAATGCTGGTAATACACCAGTTGTTCAGTAGCACTTAGTTGTTCAGTAGCACTTACCCTGATAAAGGACTTTTCAGTCTCATGCTGTGCCAGTAAGGAGTGGCACAAAAAGCCGGGAGGGAGCAGAGACAGGACACCTGACCCAAACTAGCCAAAGGGGTATTCCATGCCACAACAGGTCATGTCTGGTATGTAAACTGGGGGGAGTCACCCAGAAGGGACTGATTGCTGCTCTGGTCGGGATGAGTATAGGCCAACAGGTGGTGAGCAATTGCATTGTGGATCACTTGGGTTTATTTGTTTGTTTAGGGGTTATTATTATTCTCTCTTTATTATAGTAGTAGTAGTATTTATTTCAATTATTAAACTGTTCTTATCTCAATCCATGGGTCTCTACCTTTTTTCCAACTCTGTTCTCCCACCAGGGCTGAGGGGGGTGTGAGTGAGCAGCTGTGTGGTAACCTGGTTGCTAGATGGGGTTAAACCACAACATCCATTAATTTTGTTCCCATAATGAACTTCAAACTTACAAACCTGTGCCACTTCATACCAGTGCCTTCAGAACTCTTTATAGCGAGATGCTGTATTTTTAACAGTATGAATCTCTCAATAATTCTAGATATGCAGTTATATATGCTGCTATCTAATGGGACTTCCTCCATTATAGCTTCCATGTGGCATACTTCCACTGATTTCAAAGGGAAATCACATTCAGAATGTTTTAAAAAATGGCACACTTCTAGCAGATTGATGCACCACTGCAGGACTTGAGACTAGAATTTTGTTTGCAAACAGATATGTGCTGGTCATTCAAATACAAAAAATTACAAAGAACTGAATTTCAACTGGTGTTCTGTTATTTTTACTACTCGCACTCAGGTTCAGCTTTCTCTATCTGTCATCAACAGACCACTCAACTCAAGGTTGAGAAACATGCTTTTAACTGTTTTGCTGAATTATGGTCTCAGGTAATGTGTAAAGTTAATCTCAAATTAGTTGATGAGAGAAGGTGGGAGAAGATGATTCTTCCTTCTATATTAAGTGAAAATTTAGTGTTGCATTTCAGTTCCTTTTTTTAATTGCTACTCTGTAATAATTTTCAAAAATGTATTTAGAAATCATTTTTGAAAGAGGACCACAATAGAAAATAAGACAAAGACAGATGTTTCATTAATTGTTTTGTTTCTGTTTGTTTTAGGACTGCAAGAATGCCTTGAAAAATACTGGGGCAAGAAGGCCCCAGCTCTGATTTTAGTACCTGTGGTGGATTTACCTGGCAAGGAAGTAATCCATATAACATGCTGGCTAAGCTAGCAGTTTGAAAGAGATGAGTTTTTATCAAAACATACATTCCATCCAGGAGAGAACAAAGAAAAGAGTTGATCATAAGTGTGTTGGATACTTTCATTAAGCAATATTTTTTTATTTAAGCAAAGTCATATCTTGTTAATGATGTCTTATGACATGTGACACAGCTTTGTGTGAACAATAAAGGTTTCTTTTCAAAATATTATGCTTTTTTCTCTCTTATTTTTAGATATGTTCTGGTAATAGCAGGTGGCTCTTGGGAGATGTCAGTTGCTCTGATTACATCAGTTCTTTTATCTGATATATTTGGGACTGTTTACAATAAACAGATTATAACTTCATATCTTTTCGATAGAGGTGAAACCAGAAAATTAGCCTCAATACTGTTTTAAAGACCTGATTCCTTTCAGTTCTATGCTGAATTTATTGACTTCAGACCAACTCATGAAGAAGTTATCTGTGGCCAGATTTTAACCCTTTTTTTGCACCAGAGGGGTATTCAGAATGCACATTTTACCAAAGTAATGGAGATGCTGCTCATACGACAGGATTTGCCACCCTACCTTCTGAGCAAAAGCAGGTATCCTTGTGCTTTACATCTGGCAGACAGCTCTTATTAAAGAGCTACCAGTATTCCCCAGGGCTTGTCTTCTCCAGAAAATCAACAGGAATTTTACCACTGCTTTCATTAAAACAGTCTCAGACACAGGCAAAGCTCCCATCTATATCATTGCAGCTGATATTTTACTCATAACATGATAAAAGATCAGTATAGGAGAGAAAGCCTTTTGGACTTTGCTTGAGGCAGTAAGGCACTGGAGAGGAATCTCATTTTCAGACAAAGGCTATAAAATTAAACCTTCAAGAAATATCAAACTTTTGTCTTGCCAATGTTCTACATTATATATTCCCATTGCTTCTCTTCCAGTGTATGAGCACTGGAGCTACATGACCAGCACTCCCATTGTCTTCCTTCTCTTACACCAGCATATACCTGAGATGTCTCCATGAAAGTCAACTGCCTGGCAGTACATTTACATTGGGGTGACTAAGAGGTGGACTTAGCACTCCAGCTTCATTTTCTTACCTCCTACCAAATATGCACTTAGCAGCAGCTGATACAAAACCAGTGGCTAAAGATAAGAGGATCTTTCTCTGTTTAGATGTTTTGCATGTCCAGCATTCTATGATGACTGTTACTTGAAGACAGAGTATGTTAAATATTATTATTACTTACTATTACATCAAGTAACATAGCAGAGCTGCCATCCTCTTTAGTAGGAATTGCTTTTTTCACAGTTATTCAAATATTTTGGAAGGCAGAAGGCAATGAGCTTTCCATGTGTAAATACATGGACATATTAAATCTCTTAAGAAAAAAGGGAAGAATCTGTTAACAATACATTAGTTCATTATCATTCAGTATCGTTTTAGGTTAGACTCAAATAATCGTATTTGATCCTGTTCTTTCCCACGATCAGAAAATAACTTGCCAATACCTGGATGTGCCTCTTTTATTTGAATTCTACTCTTTTTAAAAGGTAAATATTTATATTTTTTTTTACTTCTCTCTGGAAATACCAGTGTTTTATTTCTCTGTGTGGAGTTCCCACAGACCAGAGACACAAGCTGGACTGAAACAGGAGAAAAGAAGGCAACAGTACTTTCAGAGAGATGAGGATGAAGCTTAATTTTTCATAGGTACATATGGAAGCCAAATAGATGGCATAAATTTAACTGTGTCTCCTGTAGCAGTCATTTTTTTCACAGTGAGTTTCAAAAAGATACTGACACATCAATCCTGTCTTTTATATTGTATTGAATATTTTAAGGTGGCAGGATATTTGCTCCTGGAGAAACCAGTTTTCGTGCAAGATTCTGGACTCACACTATCCTTCTTTTCCCTAGTAGAGGTGCATTGACAAATGGTAACAATGCATTGGTCTGACAAACAGTGTGATTTTTATTTTTTTTTTCTCAACAGAAAGCAAACCTTTTCATTGTCTGAGACAAGAAGTACTTCAATGGGTCTACTTTGTGAATAGCTAGAAAATAATAGTTTCTGACTTTTACTCCTTGAGAGGCTTCATACAGCTTCTAAGCATTGTGTGTAACTAAAACTATAAGCTGAGTCTGCAGTGGTTTAAGTAAGAACAAGACAATTTGTTCAACATTGATATGCACGGTAGGTGTGTAAAGTGCTGCTCCATAGAGAGACCTAAGACTTTATAACAAGAAGAAATAACACCATTTTATCAGCCTTATGCTGCTGTACTTTCATCATAATTACCGGGCCCTACTGTGAATAAGTTGTTTCATTGAGCTCTTTTTCACTTTCTTTGTAACAAAAGTGCTAGCTGAAGACAGGAGGTGGGGAGACAGGCACGCACACAGACACACACACATGTTTTAGTAAAAAAATGGAGAGACATCTAATGCTCAAAATTTATAGATGCAGGGTTTGTTGGGTGGGGTTTTTTTCACGACTAGCTTTGCTGAGTGTTTAACTCAGCAAGTTTTAATCTTGAGACTATAAATTCGCACACTGTGCTAAGACACTGGTTTTGAGGACTTTATATATAAACACCATTCTTCTGTTTCTCTGATTTTTACTAAGCCTGCAGGAAAATGTTTCATATGCATATTATATCACAAAAAGTTGGCTGATCTAGGTTTCAGCACTCAGAACACAGAAGGGCTATGTAATAGGTGGGAAAATGTCTTTAAAAATGTAACCCAAGATTTTAATTTTTCCTTTCTCTGCTGTAACAAGTGTTAGAGTATGGCTTACACTTTTTTTTTCAAAAATAAATCTATGTCTCGTTACATAGTTCTCTGTGTCAGTGAAAATTTGTCTTCTGCCTCCTTTAAAAATCTCTGTATATCAATTTCTTTAATTGCTTGAAAGCATGTTAAAGTGAACTGACCAAATGGGACTGCAAGACCAAAACTGATTTAATAACTTCATGTTTTACTCATTTCAAACCCCAGTGATGGCTACAGTAGCAGTGAGCCTTTACAGTGCACATGGCTAAGCTGCTATAAAGGCACCAGAGCTGATCTTCCTAAATAGATTTTAAAATGACATTGAGATATTTTAAAGAGAGATTATTTTTTTCCCTGTGAGTTTTATAGTTAGGCGATTCAGGAGCTGATTTGTTACACCAGGTATCGTGGGCGCATCTTTCCTCTTAGCCTTCAGAAGTCTGACAGGCATTGGAAGCAGGGTATCTCCTGAGTATTAGAGAGGTGATCGGAAGCAGCTCTTCTCCTTCAAGGGCATTCTGTTCAATCCATTATCTCCTGTCTATGTGCAGTAGTTTAGTCTATCAAAATACAGTGATTGAATAAAACTTTTATTTCAAATAAATGAATGCATTGATTTAATAAAAGTTTTATACTGCATGGTATAGTAGTTCTCTAAATGAACACTGAAATCCTAAAATATAGAAACTTTTCATGTGTCCAAGTTAAATCTTTGTCACTTCTTTCAGAATGGGTTTGCTGAAGCAATCCTAGTTTATTCTGTGTGTTAAACTACCCTGAACTCTCTGAATACTAACTGGCACTTATTTAAGTCACCTGGTTTTACTATTATAAACGTCTGGCATTGGGAATACATATTAAGAATACTTGACAATTTACTAATTTATGATCTCTTTAGTTGTATTTTAATATATCTGGCAAGCCAGCCTGTGTTGATGTATTAGCCAAACATTCAAAATACAGACTTGAAAGCTTCTTTTTTTTTCAACTTTCATCCGAACACTGAATATTTTTGACATATTTTAAATTTTAATTTTAAAAAACAGACTGGGTACCTGTGAACTGAACCCGTATGTTACATGCAAGTGCCCTTTTACTGATGACTCACTGCTCACAATTTCTTGGCTTTGACTTCTGTGGGATTAATTCATGGCTAGGGTTTGCCCGTGTTTTCCTGCTTTTCTCATTTTTTTGAGTACAGTCTGCTTTTTCCCTATATTCCCAAATAGTCAGGTTGTTCTGAGGATCTTCTTGCAGGATATGTCACTGACAGCAGTCTCCTTGTCATTTCCTTGATTCTTCATTTCATTTGCAATGTTTGAAAACCACTTCTTGGGTATGTCTGCTCATCCTCCATTTCCTATTATATTGCTATTTTGTGATTGTATCATTTATTCTAAATCAGTTTGAAATACTGTTTGCATGACTTAACCCAGTTGACAAGACTTAACTGTCCACAATAAAACCCGGATGTGCTCAAAATTGGTCAGATTTCACTTTTGATTTTCCCAGCTTTCTGAAATTCCTGCTCTTCTCTAAGTTATGCAGATCTCCAGAAGAAAATAATGTTTCAAAACAAAAAGATAAGCTCAACTAAATGCCCTGAGCCACCAGGAAGCTGTCCTGATCTAGTAACCTGTTAGGGGACACCAGATTAGGGAGGCATCATGCCACCCCTTTCCTGGGTAAGCTGAAGCATATCTGTTAGTTTTCTTGTGCCTTTGTTTCCACATTTGTATGTTTTCTCACCCTTGTAAAGGTGTTGGCAAAGAGATGCTATGTTGTAGTCATACAACCTGCAATAACAAAAAGTTTAGACTGAGTGAGCAGCACACAAGAGTGTGAAAGCAATGTTGTAGTGGGAACCAGAATGAATGTGATCACAGATAGCAATTTGCATGAGCACAATCTGGAGAGCTTTTCTCCCAGTGCACTGCCTGCAGCAGTCTCAGATCACAGAATAAGCCTATAATACATCTAGTAACATTAATGATACATTTTACAGCATGATTCATCCCTGGCTATCCCAAAGTGCTTTACAAGTCCATTGTGTGAAATTTGCTTGGGCCATGGCTGGGACAGCCACATATGCACTGGAGGCCTCCTCTCCACAGTGTCAATGTAGGCAGGCCTGTGCAGCCATGCTGCTGGCAGAAGAGATCACACTCTCTGCAGTCCCCTACATAGGGGGTATCTGCTTTTGCTGAAGCACAGTTACCACAGACAGACTTCAACCTCAAAGCCATATTATCAGGCAGCTACTTTCTGATACTCATAAGAAGACTTGTTCCATTTCAGATTTTGCTGTAACAGAGGGGGAAAATCCCTCTTCTGGGCTCTGTCAGGCAGCAGACTATATTCTCCTTCTGCAGCTCCTTCTGCTGAGAGCTGCTGGACACTATATTCATAGCATCTTCAGCACTGTTGCCATACCCCCGCTTTACAAGAAAGACATTGTTTATCTGAGATAGAAGTTGTGCCATAGCATTAGGGGAGCTAGCTTGTGCAAGTATTGCTTCCCCTCTGATTCCCGTAGTTTTGTTGGTAGCTGCCTTGCCAGTAGTTCATTTTGTTGCTTATAGAACAGCAGTCCATAAGGAAGAAATACATGTCTCAGATGTAGGAGTTATTTTGTTGCAACAAAGTTCAGTCCTACTCCCACACAGACCCAACCGTTCTGCAGCAAGACCCAGATACATGAAAATGTAATGCCTTTTGTAACTGAACCAAATTTCCACAGCTTCAGAGCTGGATCTGTTAAGGTTCAAAGCAGGAGGTGTTAAGTGATATGAAATAATAGAGACACAGGCAAGAAATCAGTGCCAAAGAAGTGGTTAGTATTAGGAGCAGGTAGGGAAGCCAGGCTGAAAAGGCAAACAGCAGGTCTAGTGACCTAAGGGGTTTATTCTTTATTTATAGGATGTCTTTGAAGGAATGGACCCTGGAATGCCTTCTCGCTGTTGCTAGTTGTAACTATAAAAGATTAACGAATGTATGAAGAACAAAGAGGAATAAATAGAGTTTCCAGGAAAGAGATCCAAAAGTGAACCTTAAAATGCATCTGTCATCCTTTCAACAAGGTATAAAGTGGTAAATGCTTTGACTACTCCAACAGTGTGCTTTGGGCTGGCGTCTAAAGGTGAGGATGCCTGAATTGAGAGTAATATGCAAGAGGAGCCACCATGTGCCATTCTGTTGTTAGGGGACATTTCTCCTGGGCACTGCCACAAGGAATGTACCTAGTAAGTCTTGACTGGAAACCTATAGCCCACAGATGTGCTTCCCATTGTACTCCTCCTTCACGAAGGCACTACATTGTACCAAGATGTTGATTCAGGACTTGCCTTTCATTGTTGTGGATCTTGTTTAAAACTAACTTTGAATACTGGAAGTCAGAGTATCTCATATTGCTGCTCAGATTAGGCAAGCCAAATGTTCTTTTTATGCTATAGTCCCCAGTGCAATAGAAAAAAGGTATTCTTAGGTAGAGATCCTGCCACTCACATAATTATTTAGAGAAAGACAGCTCAACTACTTCAGCTCTGGTGCTTCACATGAGAAATGGAAACATTAGGAAAAGTTTTTCTTTGATGTAGAATATGCTGTCACTTCTTTGTTATTAAAGCAGGAGCTAACTTTAAATAAATAAAATAAATTTTTGCCTGGAGGCTTCTAAAAATGAATGTTGTGTTTTGACAGTGTCATTTTTCTGATTCCTAAAAGCACTACGTGAGTTAGCCAAGGATTCCATCATGATTTTTATTGTATTCTACATACAGTGACTTATTTTTTCAGCTCTGGATTTTATTTGATTTCTCTCACACAAACGCACTGAGTCAATTCACTGTGCAACTTTCTCAGTCAACAGGTGCTCCCTAAAACTGTTCTGTCCGCCTTTCCAAGGACAGGTGAATCAACCCCCTATGGAGGAACTGAAGGAGAGGGTGTAATGGACGCAGCTACCACTGTTTTTTATTGGGGAAAATGGATGAAAAGCAGTTGTCCTTGCAAAGGAAAACAAACAAAGGAAACAAAGAAAGGTCACAAAAAAACCCTGTGACAGGACAGAATTTTGTGGAAAAAAAGAAAACAAAAACCAACACGCTACCTTCAGTGAGCAATTTGTATGTAATGCCTTTTTAATTGGGCTTCTAGGTTTTATATCCCTGGATTCATGCTTTACTATAAAGGATATTGATGTAAAGATGATTCAGAAGAAGCAGATAGTCTTCAAATAACAGCTGATGAGAGAGAGACCCCAGTCTTTGATGATAACATATGGCCCTCTCTAGAAAAAGTAAAAATTCATTTAGGTGTATGCTCAACTAGAAAACTCAAGTAATGTGTGCTTAGTGAGAGAAAAAAGATTGCTAACAGCACACAATGTGTCTTACAGCATAAAGTGCAGCCCTAAAATTGCACGTTGCAGAGCATTCTTAATGTGCTGTGAGCAATTTCATACACTGTATTTCAAACACTGAGTGCACACTCTAATATGTACATATATCAGGGGTGGCCAAACTTTCTGATATGCGTCGCAAAGTGATTTTAAGAGATAGAAAGAGCTGGTCAATGGATTTCAATTCCACTTTACAACAACTATAAAGGTTTCAAATTGATATTTCCTATTTGAATGAAAATAAAAGATTGTAAATGGGGAATGGTTTTTGATTGTGGCTGTATTTTTTGGTACCCAAAAAAAGGAATAAGGTCAAAGTGTTTATTTTCTATTGAAAAGGTCAGATTTTTCTATTCAGAGTCTTTTTTTTTTTTCCTCACATTACCAGAAAGCATTGGACTATGGAAATCCTTCTGTTGCAGAACTCATTGCAATTTACATCTCTTAAAATGTCTGGCTAGAATGCCAAATTCTATTTAAAAGATTTGGGATTTTTTTCCCCTATGATACTTGAAGTGAAAAAAGAACCTTCTCTCTCTGGTGTAACTAGAGTTCAGAGACTTCAGCACAGTCCTCAGAGACAAAAACTCTTAAATTCTGATGGTGACGCTGATCTTCACAGGGGTTGTAAGTTATATATACAGATGACTTCTTCCCTCCTGTAAAATGAGGACAACAATAATGGGTTAGATTATACTGTTGTGAAGACTCTCTTGCAGGCAGTGATAGGTCAACAGTGAGGTATCCTGTAAGCGTTCTACATCATTGGAAAGGAGAACATGCCCAGTGCTCTTCATGCCCTTAGCTGATGAGGTAGGTAATTTTGAGTCCTGAGTCATCTGTAAATTAGAGACGTTAAAAAATACAACACTTGGAGTTTTTCACTTGCTTTCTGGTCTGCCTCTTGGACTTCAGGATGGTATGGGGATGCTACTGCATGTATGGATTGGCCCAGAAGCCTGAAGCATAGCCCAGGCTTGTGCCTCCTGTACAGCTGCAGGGCAACTGTCCAGACCATGTCTGGATTCATTCACCTCTGCACTACCCAGCAGTATATAGCATAGGTATATTTTAATTCTGGGGACAACTCTCACATTTCATAGCTTTCTCTGTAGCCTCAAAACTAGAAAACAGTGGGGTTAATTTTTTTTTTTTAAATATTTTTTAAATGTTATTTAAAAAGTGCTTCTCTACAGAAGCTAAGGGGTTAAAAACTACAAGTAGGGCAGGAGGATTGAGCAACTGCTTTTTCTCTTCTGTCATCAGACGCTGTATGCCTTTGGTCTTGGACAACTTTTCCTTTGCTAGCGCTGTGTTTCTCTTTTCTCCCCTTCTTTTTCCCCTTTGTGCTCCCTATTCCTCCTTTTTAATTTTCCCTTCTTCCTTCTCTCCCTGATACTGCCTTACAGTGTCCAGTGTATGTTCAACAAAGAGAAAGCCCCATGTGCTCTCTTCTTCTGAAGTCACGACTAAGGACCTTAAAAAATGCAAGTTAAGATGAGGACCATAAACGTAAGTAAGATAGCACACAGAAAAAAAAAGCCGTGCTTTGCAGCTAACCCCTCTGGCATCAGGTATATCTAGAATTATAAACTCTAAAGCTTCACCAATTTGAGGTAAGGTGAGCAAGTCTTCCATGCTTTTACTCAGGTGTCGCATGTCAACAATGTGACTCAGTAGTGACTTATCATCTGTTGCCTTTACCAAGCACTCCCCTAACGTTTTTCAAAAGCACCATGGTGACTGGGAGTGTGATTTGCATTTTGACTGAGTAGAATCTATGCTCCCAAGTCAGGTAACTCCCTTGACAAAGTGTTTCTTGGGAAGATAATGTTTTATGATATGAATCTTGAACCAAGATTTCCAGTTTACCAGAGCAGACCTTATAAATAAACTGTAAAGTCAGTCTACTGCAAAAGGTGTTAGAAAACCCCTCGTTATTCCTTGTCTCTTTTATCCATGAGATACTGTTTTGAAGGAGCTGCACAAAGAGTGCTACCCTGCTTAGGATAAACGTGCAAGAGTAAAACCTGTCAAAAAAAATCACAGAATCACAGAAGGTTTGGGTTGGAAAGGACCTTAAGATCATCTGAGCCTTTGCACAGTTGCTCAAAGAGGAGCTGATTTCTTCAGTAGTCAAACACTGGAACAGGTTTCCTAGGAGGTGGTTGATGCCCCAAGCCTATTGGTGTTCAAGAGGCACTTGGGCAATGCCCTTAGTAATATGCTTTAACTTTTGGTCAGCTATGAAGTGGTCAGGCAGTTGGACTAGATCATCTTTGAAGTCCTCTTCTAACTGAAGTAGTCCTGTCCTGTCCTGTCCTGTCCTATCCCATCGTAGTTTTGTTCAGTTCTTGTTCTTGCTCCATCCTGCCGTTTCCCAGAATACCTGCCCTGCTTTCAGAGTCCGGTTCGACCTAAGGCCCCATATTTTCAGTAGGTAAGTTACAGGTTAAGCCCATCACAACTTAAAAACTCCTCTGAAAGCCTTTTTAGCCGCTCGCAAGCATCCCTGAACCCACACTGATCAGGGGTGCTGGTGCTGCGCTCGGTGTATATATTTCCTTGTTTTCAATCTCGACAGAGAAACGCGAAAACGCTGCCCGTAGTCGCGCCGCAGAGCAGGCCCCGGCCCTGCCCCGGCAGAGCAGGAGCCGCATGGGGAGGAGGAACTCCCCTGCCTCCCTTCCCCCCGGACCCCTCCCGCACCGCCATTCCGCGGGCAATGCTGCCCCCGCACGCTCCCGCCGCGTAACAGCAGCTCCGGGCAGGGCGATCGGGCGGGACACAAGGGAGCGAACTTCCGCACCGGCAGCGCCCCGGGGGGCTCCGGTGCCGTGCAGAGCCGGGCACAGCTGCTGCGGTCAGTGATTAACTGTCACAGCCTCGGTGCACGGTCCGTGCGTGAAGCGCCACACACACAGAACACACACAGAGCCGCACCGTGCAGCCTGGTGCATTGGAAACTACGTTTTATTGCTGATTTTGTGTTACTGAGGACATTCTCGTGTTGCTTTTTTTTTTTTTTTTGGAACTATAAATACAAGAATTACATTGAAAGCAAATAGAGAGGTATCTGAGTATAATTTATAAGCTAGGAGGGCAGGAGAAAAAGGTCCTAGCATGAACCGCTGCTAAAAGGAGGGTTACAACATAGAGCCATAGAATCAACTAGGATGGAAAAGACCTTTATGATCAAGTCCAGCCTTTTTCCCAGGACTGCTAAGGTCACCACTAAACCAGATCACTAAGGGCCTCATCTACATGGTTTTTGAACACTACCATGGATAGTGATTCCACTACTTCCGTGGGAAGCCAAAAGAAGTCTCCTTTGTCTTATACTTCTAAAAACCCTTCTGCTGGTTGCTTTCCCATGCTGCAGTTTCTTCCATATGTTCCCCACACCTACCAACACACCCACCTACTTACACTCACAATTTACCAACATTCTTTATGTCTTTGCTGAATTGAAATCCACACCATCATTCAAATAAAATAAACCGCTGATTTTTTTCCACCAAAACCTAACATTTTCTGACTTGGCACTTGTGAGGCACTTGAAAGAGACAGGCTGCTGGAGATGCTTTTGTGCTAGCACATGCGGCACTGCACAGAAGGCCTGGGGCTGGATCTAGACACATAGTAGTGCACTTAGGACCACTATGGTTTGGAAGGGGATGCTTCCCAGGAGGAAGGACTTAGAAGCTGTACAAACAAGGGCAGCTCATCCTAGTGATCACTGAGATTCCAGAATAGGCACCAGGTGATTCTGCAGGCCTGGTACATAGCGTATTTGCAGCAGCACTGACAGGCAGAGCACCACAGAATCTCATTGCAGGTATTCATTTCAAGGCCTACCTACTGGAGAAGTACAGCTCCAGAAAGTACAGGCACCAGAGGCCACAGCTGACATTTACCCTGCCTGTGTTATCTTCAGTGTTATCTCTCAGATTCAGGCTGAGTTCCCAGCTGAAATTTGAAAGTGCCCAGCACACAAACAGTGGGGAGGCAGGGCTTAAAAAGTCTTCAGCACATTCTATTACTGTGAATCCTGTACTGGCATCCATTCCTGCAGTTTGCCAGCCATGGGCCATCACACCTCATTCTGAAGATCAAAAGAGTTGAAAACAACTACCTCAAGTGGACAACCCAGTATGTCTCTTTGCTGTACCACTCCTTTCTGACTGTTAGGAGACAGCTGTCCTCGTGGCTCTGCCAGCAACTGTTCTCTCGCATGTTGGTCACAGCTGAGGGAGCTGTACAGGTGGAAAGCAGATAAAAGAACAGTAACTCACAGCTGCCTTGTCTTCTAGTAGGAAACAAAGATCTAGATTACACACCTGGTTTATTTATAAAACACATTGTGAGACACGGATCTCGAGAATGCATTCCTTAAATGGACTTCATTGATTTCCCAGGATATTGAGTAGGGCCATACAAAGTCAGCTAGCAGAAATGACTCAGATCCCTTGCTCTCAACCCAGGTGCCATTCAGAAGTCATAGTATTAAGCCTGTCCTTGAATCAAACACCTAAGCCAGGCTGGGCCTTGCACAAAACCCAACCCAGAGAAAGAGACTGTGCTCTCCTCTCTTGTGCAATACAATTTACTGGGCTATGGGACACCCATAATCAGATGCATTTGCTGCAAAATTTGGAGAGGAACTGTGAACCAGCACTAGCTGTTGGAATAATATTAATCAGGGACATATTGAGTTCCTGGCTCTTGCTGTAAGCTTAAATCTGTCCACTCAGTCTTGAGTGCTTAATGTCACTGCTGCTAATGGGTACAAACTTCTGTACCTAGGGACATGCAGCAGCAGATACAGATGGGGCACAAAAGAGAAGATGTTTCACCTCCACTTCAGCATGGGTCAACTCAGAGCTACCCTCTGCTAAAAGCACCTGAAGCACAGCTTACTGTAGCTATGAGAGTTTTTATTCTGACCTTCCCCAAAATTCTCTTCTGTTCCTTTGCAGGGGTGCTAAGGAACATTCATAAACATGGTCTATACCAGGGCTCAGTGGAAATCTGTGATGTTCTAGGGTCTGTGAACTAAAATTTCCTTAAAGTGGCACATGTTGACGTCCCTCTTTTGGCTCTAAGTCATGCCACAAGTCAATGTACTGTGAGGACTAGAATCCAGATAAATTCAATTAAATACTTCATTTTATTGTTTTCCTTAAACATCAGAACCACTACTCATCCTTGTAATTGTCACTTTCAAGTTCAAGAGAGAAATTATGTACCTCAGATGCGCTTGCCTAACTACTTTTAAAAGTTTTTTACAGAGCTACCATCCTGATGTTGCTGATGTCAAGCAGCTCTCCCAGAAGCCTTGAAGAGAGAGAGGGAAGGACAACAGAAAACAACTTGTGGCAAGTAAACTAAATTGTCTGTGGAAATTATCTGTGTTTAATCCTTCACTCTAAGAAGTACAGAGATGTGTGCTCCACTGCAACTGTGAAATGGAGGAACTTGGGCAGGAAGAAGAGCATTCCAACGAAACTCATCAATTGCTCTGATGAGTAAAGAGTAAGATAAAGCTGGTCACATTGGTAGGAGCTTGTCATGTTGTTGATCAACAGCTGACAATTATTGCAAAGGACCAGAAGAGCTGTGTTCACAGAAAAACCCCAAATTTCAAACCATGTATGCTGAAAGACTATTTCCTTGATTTTTTTTTTCCAAATGCATTTGAACATTTGTGTTCCTTTTCAGGAATGGACCAGTGGCTAATTATATAAGGAATAAAGAAAACAAATTGTTTCTCTCTCTGTGGTTGTTTTTTCAGTCTTTTCTATTTCAGGTACATTCTCCTCAGTACTAAAAAAAAAAACACTTGTTCATGTTTCTGAGCTGTTTTGTATCAAACTTTCAATGATGTTTCTATTTCCTTAAGAAATCATTCTTTTCACTGAGAGTTACCTCACTGGCATTTGGCTAACGTGTTTTAATACTGATTTAACAGTAAGAAATTATTCCCTGAAGTACATTGAAACTCTCAAAACCCCAACTCAGCAAGCCACTTAGCTCACATACACTTTCCTGATACTAATGAGATGTTTAGATGTGTGCTTGTACACTTTGACCAACTGGGACCAAAGTGAATGCCAGTAAGCAGCATAGTTTTCATCAGCACAGAAAATGAAGAATCCAAGACATCAGTAATATCTTCTAAGAGGCTACCACTTGTATTGCTTTTAGGATACTGGAAAGTATTTTATGTTGCTGGTTTCAGGAGACTGAAAGAATGTGCCATGTGACAGAGGGTATTGCTGTGGCTGCAAAGCTGGAAGAGAGCAGTGGTGAAACCTACTGGTTTACTGGATCTAGATAACTTGAAGAAAGGAATGTACCAGGGAGAAATAGAAAAATGAGGCCATGGGAAAAAGAAGAGAAGCAGCCATAGTAAACAAATTAAAAGGGAGCCACAAAAGAAATAAGGAAAAGGCAGAAAACTTTTTTTTTTTTACCTTCTCACCTTAAACGTAGAGGGCAGGCATGAGAGGTACATATGAGAATGCATCACACTGTGAAATGAAGACAGCCACATTTTAAAATCACAATTTCGCTCTTCCATTTTGATTTTTTTTCCAGTGGTACCAGTTATATTCAGAATTTATAAGCAAATATGCCCATCATAGAAACTGTACTGGATCTGGATGGAATTAACTAGGAGCTACTTTCTTTATAGCAGTCCATATGGTGCTGCTTTTTTGGATTTGTGGCTAAAACAGTGTTGATAACAGACCAGTGTTTTGGCTACTGCTCAACAGTGCTTGCACAGCATCATGGCTTTCTCTTTTTCTCACTCTCTGCCCTTAGTGAGTAGGCTCAGGGTGGGCAAGAACCTGGGAAGGTACACTGCTGGGATAGCTGACCTGTAGTGGTCTATGGAATGGCCCATGCCATATGGCACAGTTAGTGCTCAGCAAAACTGAGGTAGAAGGCAAAGGAAGGGAGATTGCCTTCCAAGGTGGCTTCCAACTGTAGGTTGGCTGACTTTCAGTTCACTTGCGGGAGGTGGTGAGTGATTGCCTTTGCTTCACTTGACATCACATCTTTTTTCTTCACCTATTAAACTGTTTTTATCTCAACCCACAAGTCTTCTCACTTATGTTCTTTCTATTGTCTCCCCCATCTCACTGGGGAGAGGGTGAAAATGAGTGAGCAGCTGTGTGGGTGCTGGGCTGCTGGCCAGGGTCAACCCACCATATCAGCATTAACACAATTTCATAAAGTCAGTCAAAATGTCTTGAAATTACTCAAATTTCTATGTTAAACAGTGTATTCTGGCATGCAGAAAATCAAGCAAGCTACAATATCTTCAGACCCTTCAGTTACCTTCTTAGTTTTGGTCTCATTATTCCGCTTACATAAATCAGGCTGTCATGGAAAACAGAGGAACCTTTGCATTGCTTTGTCTTCATGAGGACCTGAGGGAAAGAAAACTGTTACAACATGGCTTCTGGGATGGATGTTAATCTGTATTATTTGCTGAAGAAGCCTTGGAACATGGTGCCCCAGGCCTCCTTACTTGAGACACAAGAAAAGTAGCTAATGAAAACTAATGGTAGGAAGCAGTCTGCTTCAAGTCTGATGACAATAAGGGGTAAAAGAGAAAAGAAAAAGGAGAAAAACTCTCAGCACTCCTTCCTGGGTATTGGGAAGATGATTTTGGCAGCTCTGCAGGCTCAGAACTGTGCTAAGATGTGTCCTCTCTTAATATTTTTATGAGCTGAGCAGTTGACATTCCCAGCTAAGTACTAGTTTTTGTTGCTGTTGCTAAGCAAAACAATGGTAAAAAAAGCTCCTTTTTCATCTTCTAAATCATAAACACAACCAAACCATTTGTTCGATATGTGCAGAAATTCATTCCACCTCCATGCCAGCTCAACCCACATACCTTAGTTAGCTCTTTCATGTTTTTCATACGTAATTGTTCAATCTCTCCAACATATCCCAGGACATATATCCCATATATCCTATATACTCCTTCGGCCACACAGAGTTTATTCAACTTATCCTCTTCATTTGGACTCCAGCACAACCCATGACAACATAGATTGATGCAGGTTATCTGTTCTTTTCCATACTGGCTGAATATCTTGCCTTGCCAGCTCATACAGTTTTAGAGTTTTAGAGTTCTGAGATGACTGTAGACATCAGAGATGCTGGAAGATTTTTGCACTGTTTCTTTCTCTCCCTCTCCAGTGACTTCCTGTTTCCTCCAAAAAAAAACCCTCCCTTCTCTGTGTTATCTACTTTTCAAATATACTTTTGTTTTTCTAATTCTTCCTTTCCTTTTCCCTTCTCTCTTATATTTTCTTTAGCCATGTGTCTGCATTTTCACTAGCCATCCGAGTTTTCATTCATGGATAGTTAAAAGTTCTAATCTCACATATATTTTGATATGGACTGATATCATCCCTCCAGCTGTTCTTCAGTGGCTTGTCTGTTCAGAACATGGCTTGCCATAGAAAATTCTATCAAATGTGATATTAAACAATTTTGTCTATGAGGAGATGCTGGTCTCTGATCTTGAACCCTTACCTATAAAGCAGAGTCAACAAGCATTTGAGGGGGGCACAAATAACATAGTTCCAGTTTGAATAGAGAGGCAGAGCAAAACAAGCAAGCAATTATTAGCCATCCAGAAGTCACTGCTAATAGGACAGCAAGAGGAGAAATCTCCACCCCTTGGTGAAACTGCCTGACATCAGTGCTTTTATGGCAGACAAAGATGCTGGAGAAAGAACAGTAAGTAGGAGAAATTCTTTTCAGTCATACTGATCTTTCATGGATCTTTCTTTGACTATGGAGTTCAGCATTGCCATTGTGCTAATCCCAGGTTCTTAATATACTGAGGTTACTATAAAAACACCACCAACAAACCAAAACCCCCTAAACCAGCACCATTTTTCATGTTCCAGTATAACAATACTTCCTGTTCCAGCACAGGAGCACTTTGAGCACTCCTGAGCTCATCGTCAATGAGCCCTTTGAAGACAGGCTACTGAGTCTCAGAAATGTTTTCTGTGTTCACAACAGTTACCTTTTTGTCTGTCTGCTGGGCACAAATCTTGAGCAAGCTACAATGCTCTACCACATTTTCTTTAGCCTTTTTCTCTCATCTCTGGAAGACACACCTTTCAAAGTGCAGTTAACCGATTACACAGGGAAAAGGAATTTAATAAATCACATGGCATATTGTAAAGGATTTTCATGCATTCCTTTCCTATGTAAATGGTCTGTAACTTTTTAATGAAACAGGCTCATAGTCTCTTTATTTCACACTTCCATCTTCCTTTCCCTATAGAATTGCAGTTTAAATGATCCTGAAACATTTGAAGACAATTAAAGGCTTTGCATATCTGTGACCTACCAACAATTCCTGTAAAGCTCTGATGTATGTACAGTGTTTGATCTACTGCTGCCTGACTTCAGGAAGGTAGAAGTGTTTCCATACTGCTCTGAAATCTAGTTAGGGTTGGAAAATAGTCTCAGAAGACACCACAATATAGCTACCTCTTCCTTAGAGCTTTACACAGTTCTGGAACACCATTGAGGATTGCCAGGACTTTTGACTTCCTGCAAGTTTTGAGCAACACATAAATCATTGAGAGGGTTTGGACTGTCTTGATAGCAAGATTTAAAGGTGGTTCAAAAAAGACTTTTTGTCGGTTACATATTGTTTTTTCTTACATCAAGCCTTAACAGTATTCTTTTAGAAATTGTATAGCCTTTATTCCCAGAGGGAGATAGACTTATAACTGTGGCTTCCCTACAAAAAACAAAGCTATGCTGAGGGAGGGATTTAAATTAGTATACCACACTGTGTAAAAAAAAAAAAAAAAAATCAGCCCCAAACTTGTGATTTCTATTTTGTGTCATCCCCACCAGGCCTGATCTGCATGGGTTCATAAAGGAAATGAAGGCTGCCTGAAAGTTTGGAGTGACTGCGTGCGACTTGATCAAAGGTGGAGTGAGAGGTACCAACCGGTAGAGAGTTCTGAGGGACTGGAACAGCATATGTTTTGAAACAAGAGCTAAAATATAGGCACAAAAGCTGACAGGGACTCAGCACTTAACTACATTTTGAGTGAATAATGAAATATTGGACACGATTCTTTTTCTTCCCTTCCAGCCCTTTCCAACTTCCTCCCTCTGGAAAAGCACTTTAATATGTAGAATATAAATTAACAGGTCTCCAAAAGAGCTGATACACATTTGAGAAAATATTGTTGCACAGCATGATTGGACAGTTTTATTCCATTTGAGACAGATTCAAAAGATGGAAATTGCTGTAATATTGGGTGATGGAATAACTCCAAACTCTTTCAGCTTTGTCTGGAACAGGCACAACATAGCTACTGTTTTCTTACATAGTGACTAAATATAAATACTATAAAACATTTATAAATAATAAATGCCAAATTGATCACATTGTGGAGTTTTACTGGAACATGTAAGTCCTGTTATTTATCTGACATTTATTAAATTTTTACCACTGATCACCTAAGACAGTCATCTGTCCATATAGGTTGTCCTCTGAAAAAAATAAAAATAAGAGACAGAAATAGTTTTGTGATTGTGGTGGTTTAAACCCAGTCAGGCAACTTGTTCCCTCACTCCCAGTGAGTGGTGCCTGGCTGACAACAATCGAAGGCTCCCCCCCCCACCGGGACTCTCCCCTTCAGTGCTCCCGGAGGAACGGGGAGGAGGATCGAAAGAGTGCAACTGCCATGGGTTGAGACAAGAACAGTCCAGCAACCAATGTACAACACAAATCACCACTGCTACCACCAACGATAACAATGATAAGAGAAAATAACAAGGGAAGAGAATACGATACCACCCATCGAGAAACGAGTCCCACCTGGAAGCCCTTCCCGGTAACTCCCAGTTATCCCCCACCCCAGGCATCACGTGCTGTGGTATGGAATACCTTCTTGGCTAGCCTGGGTCAGGCGCCCCGTCTCTGCTTCCTCACAGTTTCCCCTCCTCCCTGACAGAGCATGAGCCTCACAAAGTCCTTGGTCAGGGTAAACATCACTTAGCAACAACCGAAAACATCGGTATCACCAACACTGTTCCCAGGCTGGAAGTCAAAACACAGCACTGCACCAGCTACTATGAAGGAGAAACATGACTGCTACTGCTGAACCCAGGACATTATCCACCCCTTATTCCATACCATTCACGTCATGCTCAGATCCCCCATTTTCAATACACCATCGCTCTCCCACATATATACATCCATATACACACAGACCAAGAGAAAAAGATCATTTTCTTAGTGCACGGACCAATCCCTATAATGCTGCCGAGTCCATTTGGTCCATGATGTCAGGTTCCATCTCTTGTAACAATCTTTCAGGGCAGGAAAGGCTGTGTGCAGTATTGGATCATTGCCTGCTGATGCTGATCGTTCCTTAATTGCAGAACTCATCCGGTTCGATCAAAGTTCATTCTCTGTTGGGATGATGGTTGGAGGGAAGTCAGGGCTAGTCACTGGAGACCTGGAGACATCTAGTTGATGAGCTATAAAAGTATTACAAAGCAGGCAACAGCATACAATTGAGTTCACTGGCTGTTTTCCCCTAAAATCAAATCCCCTTGAGGTATACATCGGACTTCCCCATCTTCCTGCATTACCCACCACGTACATCCAGGTCCCTGAGCAAAAGCAATCCCACAAGTGGGTTTGCCTTTAACTGAAGCAGGAATAACCCAGACTGTCTTCCCCAGCAAGTTCTTCATATGCACCACGGGAACTTTGTCCCCCTCTACAATATGTAAAAGTTCTGACTGGGCTGGGCCGGCCCTGTTGGCAGATCCTCTGGTGTTGACCAACCAGGTGGCCTTTGGTAAGTGTGTATCCCAATGCTTGAAAGTTCCCCCACCCATTGCTCTCAGTGTAGTTTTTAACAGCCCATTGTACCGTTCAATTTTCCCAGAGGCTGGTGCATGGTAGGGGATGTGATATACCCACTCAATGCCATGCTCTTTGGCCCAAATATCTATAAGGTTATTCCGGAAATGAGTCCCATTATCTGCCTCAGTTCTCTCTGGGGTGCTGTGTCGCCACAAAATCTGTTTCTCAGGGCCCAGGATGGTGTTCCGGGCAGTGGCATGGGGCACAGCGTATGTTTCCAGCCACCCGGTGGTTGCTTCCACTATGGTAAGCACATGGTGCTTGCCTTGGTGGGATGTCGGCAGTGTGACATAGTCAATCTGCCAGGCCTCCCCATATTTATACTTCAACCATCGTCCTCCATACCAAAGAGGCTTTAACCGCTTGGCTTGTTTAATTGCAGCACATGTTTCACACTCATGAATAACCTGGGCAATAGTGTCCATTGTTAAGTCCATCCCTCGATCATGGGCCCATCTATATGTTGCATCTCTGCCCTGATGGCCTGAAGTGTCATGGGCCCACCGGGCCAAAAATAATTCACCTTTATGTTGCCAATCTAAGTCCATCTGAGCCACTTCAATCTTAGCCGCTTTATCCACTTGTTGGTTGTTCTGGTGTTCCTCAGTGGCCCGACTCTTGGGTACATGGGCATCTACATGACGTGCCTTCACCACCAGGTTCTGCACCAGGGCAGCAATATCTTTCCACAGTGCAGCAGCCCAGATGGGTTTACCTCTGCGTTGCCAGTTGCTCTGCTTCCATTGCTTCAACCACTCCCACAGGGCATCTGCCACCATCCATGAGTCAGTATAGAGGTAAAGTACTGGCCACTTTTCTCGTTCAGCAATGTCCAGGGCCAGCTGGATGGCTTTCACCTCGGCAAACTGACTCGATTCACCCTCTCCTTCAGCAGTTTCTGCAACTTGTCGTCCAGGACTCCATACAGCTGCCTTCCATCTCCGATGCTTTCCCACAATACGGCAGGACCCATCAGTAAACAAGGCATACTGCTTTTCACTTTCTGACAGTTGATTATATGGTGGGGCCTCTTCAGCACGCATCACCTCCACCTCCGGTGACATTCCAAAATCTTTGCCCTCTGGCCAGTCCATGATGACTTCTAGAATGCCTGGACGACTGAGATTTCCTATTCGAGTTTGTTGTGTAATTAGTGCAGCCCATTTACTCCATGTAGCATCAGTTGCATGATGTGTAGAGGAGACCCTGCCTTTGAACATCCAGCCCAGCACGGGCAACCGAGGTGCCAGGAGGAGCTGTGCTTCAGTGCCAATCACTTCTGAAGCAGCTCAAACCCCTTCATAGGCTGCCAGTATCTCTTTCTCAGTTGGGGTATAGCTGGCCTCAGATCCTTTGTATCCCCAACTCCAAAAGCCGAGGGGTCGACCTTGAGCCTCCCCTGGAGCTTTCTGCCAGAGGCTCCAGGTAGGACCATTCAGTGTACAGTACATTTTTTACACCTGGCCCGGTCCAGACAGGTCCAAGGGCTACTGCATGAACTATCTCGCATTTAATTTGCTCAAAGGTTTGCTGTTGCTCAGGGCCCCATTTAAAATCATTCCTCTTCTGGGTCACATGATAGAGAGGGCTTACGATTGAACTGTAATTTGGGATGTGTGTTCTCCAGAACCCCACTGCACCAAGAAAGCTTGCGTTTCTTTCTTATTAGTTGGTGGAGACATTGCTGTTATCTTATTGATCACATCTGTGGGGATCTGTCTATGTCCATCTTGCCATTTTATTCCCCAAAATTGAATCTCCTGTGCAGGTCCCTTGACCTTACTCCGTTTTATGGCAAAACCGGCTTTCAGCAGGATTTGGATTATTTTCCTCCCTTTCTCAAAGACTTCTTCCGCTGTATCGCCCCACACAATAATGTCATCAATGTATTGCAGGTGTTCTGGAGCTTGCCCCTGTTCCAGTGCAGTCTGGATCAGTCCATGGCAAATGGTAGGGCTGTGTTTCCACCCCTGGGGCAGTCGGTTCCAAGTGAACTGGACACCCCTCCAAGTAAAAGCAAACTGTGGCCTGCACTCTGCTGCCAAAGGAATGGAGAAAATGCATTGGCAATATCAGTCGTGGCATACCACTTGGCTGCCTTTGACTCCAGTTCATACTGCAGCTCAAGCATATCCGGTACGGCAGCACTCAATGGTGGTGTGACTTCATTCAGGCCACGATAGTCTACTGTTAGTCTCCATTCTCCATTAGACTTTCGCACTGGCCATATGGGGCTATTAAAGGGCGAGTGGGTCTTGCTGATCACTCCCTGACTCTCCAGTCTGCGGATCAGCTGATGGATGGGAATCAGGGAGTCTCGCTTGGTGCGATATTGCCTCCGGTGCACTGTTGTGGTTGCAACTGGCACTTGCTGTTCTTCAACTTTCAGCAGCCCCGCAGCAGAAGGATCTTCTGAGAGACCAGGCAAGGTGGACAGCTGCTCAATTTCCTCAGTCTCCAAAGCAGCAATACCAAAAGCCCACCAGTACCCTTTTGGGTCTTTGAAGTACCCTCTCTTGAGGTAGTCTATGCCGAGGATACATGGAGCCTCTGGACCAGCCACAATAGGATGCTTTTGCCATTCTCTCCCAGTCAGGCTGATTTCAGCCTCCAGCACAGTCAACTCTTGGGATCCTCCTGTTACTCCAGAAATATAGATGGGTTCCACCCCTTGACAGCTTGATGGCATCAGGGTACACTGTGCACCGGTATCTACTAGAGCCTTATACTTCTGTGGGACTGATGTGCCAGGCCATCTGACCCACACAGTCCAGTAAATGCTTTAGGGGTGGTGAATTCATTGTTTCTTCATCTCGCTTCACCCTTCTTGCCTCTTTTTTGCTTGTTCTCTTGCGTACAGGGCCAACCGATATTGGTACGAATTGGTCCTCTGTTTTGGCTGCAGTGATTATCACTGTGGTTTGAGTAGCGACTGTACTTGTTGCTGGGGGTGGTGAAGCTGCTGTGCTTGGAGCTGGGATAACCACGCTGTCTGTTGCTTTGCCCTCAGATCCGCTGACATTCTTTTCCTTTTGAAGGTGCTGATTAGTGTTGAACAAGGCCCTGTAAGCATAGGCCAAGCCCCAGCACGTTGCCATGATTTGTCCATCTCTGGTATGGCCAGAATGACCACACACCTCATTTAAGTGTTTTAATAATTCTTCTGGATTTTGCAGTTGTTCGGTAGTGAAATTCCAAAGTACTGGAGGGGCCCACTGACCTAGATACGTGCCCATACTATCCCACACACCCTGCCACTCATGGCTGTCCAGCCTTAGGGAAAATCTCTTGGTCCTCCTACATCGTCGTTTGACCCCAGACAAGACCCAAACCTTAATCTGCTTAACTCTTGAAATCAGTCGTGGGCAAAGCACACTCTGTATGCATGCCAACACGGTGATCCCTATCACGATCAGCAAACAAGTCTCAACAGCATTAAAAGGCCATTCAAAAACTTCAAAACTCTCAAATGTAAATTGTCTGGGGGGAGGACTGGGAGGGTAAAAGAATGTCTTCTTCACAGGTTGAGCACCTGAGAAGGCGAAAAAAGATGTGTAATTGCTAAGCACTTCTATTATATACCTCCCAAAGTATAAAGGTGGTGACCACACTGGGAACATAAGCCAGATCAGTTTCATGATCAATGATTCTATTGTATTACAAGTCATTACCATAAAGTACAATGAGGCAAAAACCTTAGCCCAAGCCCCACACTTGAAAAACACTAATACAGCAAATACCGGATGGAAGTAAGGTACGATATACTGAAACTGTGAGATCAAGAGGAACAACCTTGAGAGCCAATAAATCAGCATTGTGATGAGTGACTACCAATCCAGTCAGATCTGTTCTTATCTCAACCCCTCGTGCCCAAGTTGGGTGCCAAAAAGAACTGTCGTGGTTTAAACCCAGTCAGGCAACTTGTTCACTCACTCCCAGTGAGTGGTGCCTGGCTGACAACAATCTAGAGCCGCCCCCTTCCCCCCACCGGGACTGTCCCCTTCCCCGCTCCCGGAGGAACGGGGAGGAGGATCGAAAGGGTGCAACTCCTATGGGTTGAGACAAGAACAGTCCAGCAACCAATGTACAACACAAATCACCACCGCTACTACCAACTACAACAATGGTAAGAGAAAATAACAAGGGAAGAGAATACAATACCACCCATCGAGAAACGAGTCCCACCTGGAAGCCCATGTCCTTCCAGGTAACTCCCAGTTACCCCCCACCCCAGGCATGACGTGCTGTGGTATGGAATACCTCCTTGGCTAGCCTGGGTCAGGCGCCCCGTCTCTGCTTCCTCACAGTTTCCCCTCCTCCCTGGCAGAGCATGAGCCTCACAAAGTCCTTGGTCAGGGTAAACATCACTCAGCAACAACCGAAAACATCGGTATCACCAACACTGTTCCCAGGCTGGAAGTCAAAACACAGCACTGCACCAGCTACTACGAAGGAGAAACATGACTGCTGCTGCTGAACCCAGGACAGTGATTTATTCAGAATCTCGGAGATTGTTTCTGCCAGTGTGTGTGCTGATAAATGTTTTGTTAACAGGTTCTCTGTTTGTTTAACATTCCCCTGAGGAGGGCTCAATATGATTTAAGCAGTCTTATATATTTAAAGTACAGCATTAACATCAAGCCTGCAGTGAGAAAGACAGGAAGGGTCACAGCTGGCACGGTCACTAGTCTCACAGTTGATAGCCTTTGTCATCCTTTGTAAAAGTTTATTCACATCAGAAAATACTACTGATCTTGAAAATCCTGATTTAGGAAAATATAGTGTGGAAGTTACATCTTGCATTGCAAGACGAACAATATTATAGGAATTTGTCCAATAATAGTCTAATGTCTGTTTCCCACTTTTGCCTAGGCTTGCATGTAGCTTGCTACATATTAGCTTTCCCTTAAAGCAATCAGAAGGCTTTTTACAACAGGTTAATACTTCTCCATCCTCAACAGACACACAGAAGCACACATGCATACTTACATCCTTGAAAGATGTTTTCTAGAACATTTTTCTTTGTCAGTAATACAGATGTGATGAATCAGGCCTCAATTATGATTTCAGTTGCATCCCTGTTTTCCAGAGAGCATTTGGAATTGCTAAAGCAATTCTAAGTCTTAGATTCTTGCTTTTTTGTCATGAATATTTGTTATGCCTTGTCTGCATTTGATAGCCAAAAGAAAAAAAGGCTGAATCTGTATGACATACAGGCTCATTTTTATCACTGTAAATGGACTGATAGTAAAAAAACACTACTATAGAGAGCCCAGTAGATCAGGTAATCCCAGTAAGGTTATGCAAAGGTGGTTGTTTTTTTTTAAATCAAACATTATAAAAGAAACATTATCATTAAGCATCAGCCATGGGAAACGCAGGCTGTTAGAACTTAATGAAATGCCTAGCAAGAATAACTAACGGAGACTGCTCTGTGTCCAAGTTCTGATTCACCTGCAATTCCAAGACACACATCAGGCTCCAGGGGGAGAGTGCTCTCTAGAGGATTTAGAGAGCAGATCATCTAGAAGCTGTCAGCTTTCCTGTGGGTGAAATGATAAAGTTGACAATTGCTATTGTCACTGAATCCTTACTGTGTCTTTGAAGTAGACAGAGATAATTATTTAATATTATTTCACTGAAGTTTCACAAAGTGAAAGTCCAGGTATGTATTCAGTCTGTGCTTTAAAACCTAGGCATTACCAGCAAACACACTGAATTCATACAAGCAGAAACATGCTGGAATTCACAGTATCCAGCTGCAGTGGTGCAACCACTTAAAATACCAGGTGTGAGGAGACGCAGGAAAAACTCAAGACAGGTAAATTAGAAACGTGTATACCCAGAGCCTTTTTGGTGGTGGCAACTAGGTCCAGTAAGCTATATTAAAGTGAATCTGATATAAAAGAATCCAAGGTCTGGATATTCTCTAAAATTTACCATGCAATGGTTTAAGTGTCTCAGATAGAACATAAACATTGGGGAAAGCTTCTCCACTGAGCCAAAGATAATTTGGCAATATTAAACAAGCCAGAAATGCCACAGGGAGGGAGGAGAAATTATTTAGCAGATTTCTTCTAACTCTGGCAAACAGACATCACAACAGCCCTTGATCTTCTGGGTGGATCTATGGACATCTGCCACACAGTTACACCTGGGGTTTTTTGTTACTTGTCATACTTCAGGAAAAAGGAATCAGTCAGAGAATATGCATTTAGATAGTATGAAATTGTTTTACTGGGTCAATGTTACTCATCAGGGACTTGGTACCCCATGGTCATGTATGTAACCAGTGCAGAAGATGAAGAAGAGGAAGGAGAAGAAGAAACTGCTGTGTGGTACATCCTACTCCTGATGAGCCTGGAACTAAAATCTTCTGGATCCCAGTCAGCGACAGCATCTCCACATTTTTAACTACTGAAATATTATCTTTTAATCTCCTGACCTTTCTACAAAAGGCACTTCTGAAAACAAGCATTTTTAAATTTTTTTTTTTTTTTGTTCTTACCAAATTGTCATCACTTTTATCTGCTGGGCCATTGTTTTGCACAGGAAGAGATAAGTATCCAGCTCCTCCTTTGCTGCTCATTCTCGAATGTGTGATGATTTTTACTGCAGAATACTGTGCCATATAGAGATTTCGATACCACAGTCTTTACTACAGTACCCAAACTTCTGTCTGCAATGCATTAAGCAACGTATTCCAATATCCATAGGTAGTCTTCAGCAGCAATGGAAAGCCTGCAGGTTAGGTGAAATTTGAAAGGGCAATTCAGATACTGACATAAGTCATTCTCTTTCCTCACTCTTTGAAACAAGTATCAAAACACAGATGGATTGTCCTGCTCAAAGGATCAAACAGTTCCTCTCCCAGGTGCATAAAAGGATAAAAAGATGCTGATATGCTGATACATTAAGCACATCTGCTGGTGACCATATTCACTTGTTTCTGTAGTCAATTTCTGCAGTTTCTTCAGACAATTTATAATGCATACTTTCAATATAGGGCAGGGGTACAGGAGTTTTTATGAGTGGGATCAGAGACCAGCAATTATTGTTATTTTTATGGTACCAAACCCATACAGAATTCTATTGGTTCTTCCTAGGATTGCTGACAATCCAATTTAGACATGAAAATGAAAATAAAATGAAAAATTAAATTAAAAAAAAACAGCACAGGGTAGCTAGAAGAGAGGTAAAGACAGAGGTTATAGCATTACAGCTACATGATTAGGCATGACAAAAATAAAATAAAATAAAATAAAATAAAATAAAATAAAATAAAATAAAACAAAATAAAATAAAATAAAATAAAAAATAAATCTATGTCTTTTATATCATGGAATTTAGTAATAATAATAACAGAGGTCTCTGTAATACTCCAAACAAGGTTATCCTTGCTATTAGAATGTCCAATTCAGAAGAAATAAAAGTTAACAACTGATCAAATCAAATTAAAATATAGAATCCCCATAATACTCTTTCATCATTCTTTAATGGCATGTAAAAGGCACATACTTAGATAACCAAGTGAACCTGAGCAAATCTTTATGCAGATGTCACAGAGAAGGACTTACCTCAGCTTTTTACAACATTCTTTTGAAGAGCTGCAAATCTAAAACTAAATCCAAATGTATACTTAGGGATTCTATATCCAGAGAGCTGACTCAGATCATTTGTGAGAGAAAAGCCAGTCCAACATACAAGAAATCTTTGAACTGTGCATCCCATTTAAGTATACATTGAAAGCTTGTATATAAAGAATAATACACAGCTGAACAGTGGAATAGGAAGGGGCAGTAAAGCTTTTCTGGAAGCAACGCAAGGTATCTGAAGGAATTGGCTTTGTGTAATTATTGGGAAGGTGGATTTGAAGGATACTAATTTCATCCTAAAATATTCTTTCACAGAATTACATTTTGTTTATTCATTCTTTATTTCTCTGTAAAAAGAAAATCTATGTAAATTACCCTCCTGTCCTAGCTTCAAAATCCTGGAGATTGTTTCTGTCCTCATTAGGGTCTGCTTGAGTTCTGCTATTAACCTAGAAGGAACAGGACTTGATTTTAATACTACTTCAGATTCAGTTCCTAATCCACTTTCATATGTAAATCACAGAAATCACTGATTTATATGAAACTGAGAGGAAGAAGATGCCTGTGATATTGCTAGGTGGAGAATCACTGCCTAAATAATTGTCATCTCTGAGAGCTAAAAAGAAAAAGAAAAACAACCCCCTTCAGAATAGCAAGAGTACCCAGCTCATCGTCATTCGGCAAACTGGTACCCTTTATGGTTTTTGCTCTTTTCCATCCCCACTCTTCTTAATAATTCAGTATCTTCTTTCTTTAATCATATTATTAAAGGCAATGGACTGATGATTCATTTTGCTTTCTTTGCTCTCTCAGTGATGTCCACTAATGAAGACTTACTTTTCAGCACCATTGACTCACTTATCTAAATTATTTATTTGGTTGAGCAATTCAGTGTATCAAACTGGGTTTTTTTTTTTGCTCAGTGTAGCAACTACTTATAGCTCAGATTAGAGTTTCATATTGATTTTCTCCTGGAAAATGTGTATGAAATGGATTGTGCTTTAAAACGCCAAAAGTGGTAAATGCAGGGCTGAAGAAAGTACAGATAAATGGAGAATAACAATTCCTCTTTCTGTAGCAATTTTTTGCATTTGGAATGAATAAAATACTTTTAAAAACCTTGATGGTGCTGAAATTCTCATGAAGAGGCCTATTTCCTGCTGTTCAGGTTACTGGCCTAGGGTATGAAAAGTCAGATATATGCTTTTTTGCCTTGTGCATTCAGCACAGAGTTCCTATGCTGAATTCGCTGGCCATTCCAAATCAGAAAAAACAGATTCAAATGCCTTCCCCACCCAAGGTCTATACACTAAATCATCACCTTCATGTACATCTTCAAGGAAAGAACATGCATTAAGAAAACTTATTTCACATAAAACTTCTGAGCTATTTCTCTTGTGTCAATGATTGCCAATTGCTTTGTTTGCTGAGTCTAAGGAAACCTAGGGTGTTTGTAGGATATGTTGGTGTGGCTCAGCTTCATTTTATCCACCTTTTACTCTTCTATGACTATCCAAATTCATAATGCCTCCTTTAGCTGCTTTCACAGCTGATACTACAATCTTCTCCTACTCCTATCTCGTAATAAAAATATTTTTAAAGAAGTTAATTTATTTCAGTCTTCCATGTAATCCAATCAAAAGAAGTACTTGGAAAAAAAAGTCTGATAAATTTACAGATACCTAAATTCTCTTCATTGTGTTCCATGTGGTATTTTGAAAGGTTGTTTCCTTTGTTATGTCCAGATTCGTAGATCTGTTTCAAACTCTTAGCTATAGATGACGAATACCAGGAAACCCCTCTTTCAGTCTCAAAAAGAGATGATAGGAAGAACTTTTTCCATTCAAAATCCTGTTCTGTTTGGATTTTTGAATGTCCTGATCTGTTGTTTAGATTCCTAAGACTATCTGTAGAATTTGATACAAGCTGTATGACCTGTGTAAAACAATTACCAAAAACAAGGATGGGAACTTGATTAAGAATACAGAAGAGTAAAACTCGGCAGAAACTATAAAAGAAAAATGGAAAGTGAAACTTCTGATAAAATGTGACTGATAGGAAGGATCTTTATTGGCTATTTCATTTGTTATGGGAATGATACAGAAAAAGCTTTGAATGCAAAAGTATTGGAAATTTCTTGACTTGAGACTTAGTACCACCTGTACGTATCTGTGGAATGTAACTGGGAGAATCAACAGAAGCTATTGTACTTTCTCCTGTAGAGATAGCAGGAATATTTGTTCATAGGCATTGTGTGACACTAATTGTCAAAGTGTTTCAGGACTTAAGTAATAATAAATTTTATTTTAAAGTATGTTTTCATGAAGAAAAGTTTTGCTCTCTCACTTTCATACAAATAAACTGAAGCACAGAGGAAGTCTGAAAGTCATATTTTTATCTGTACTACACCATGAAATGTGTGGAAGATAGATTATATTTCCCATTAGATTGAATAATATTGACCCCACCCTTGTAATCAATTACATATGGGAGCTAGATCAGCCTTTAAATGACTAATTCATATTGAAAGAGAAACCTTAGCAAACAAACCAAGAAATGTTACCCAGATCCTTACAATACATCATGCTAAGAAACAGATTGGCAACACTAGGTTTTCAGTGTATCCCATTACTGCTCCTTAATTCCAGTAATGCAGAGCAGATCCTTTCCTCATTACTACTGGAGTAAATTATACCATAGGTGCAACAAATAAATTATTTTCCATTTGACACCACGGAAAATTGTGTACTTCTTATCAAACCCAGTCCAGGCCGTATAACCCCATGCTTTCATAGCCTAAAGTCTCCAGCACCATTCCCTACTGAGAAAATGGAGATGGAAAGCGTTTTGGTAATGTTTGACTGATGAGTTTAAGTAGATTTTATTAAATATTTATTAAATGCCTGTTTAATAATACTTGGGAGTGTGACTGTTAAAATATCAGTGCCATAACTTCTGAATTAGTGAAATCTCTCTACATAAATTTCTAGATGCTTCTTGGAGTTCATTTCTTCCCAGCCACCCACAGCATTGTTCCTTCTACACAAACCTTAACTCGAGATGAAAGACTAGACCTGACACTGCCCATCTGGACTCTTAAATATTCCAGCAGAAAAAGCTAATCAGTACAAAAAAAGTATCCAAAACTGAGGCAGGAGAAAATTACAGACATTCACCAGTACCCTGAGTGCAGCCCCATGCCTCTCCTCCAAGGTATTTGGCTGCCTATTCTCAAGTCAACATAGACACAGTGCAGCTGCATAATCTGGGTTCAGACTGTTGGGAATAGAGTTCTGTGAGAAAGAACTTTAAGAAAGCAATGGTTGAATGCTCCTTGCTTGGAAGCTGCTTTCAAACCCCTGCCCTTGCCTTTGGGCCCTGTCAAGGGTGCCTGCCTATGCCTGGCAATGTACCCCACTGATCCAGACCTGACTGTGACCCACTGACTTGACTTTCCAGCTTGGAGCTGTACCTGTCTCACCACTACAGGTTTGTCTGGAACCTGACGGACTGTTAGCTGATTCTCATTACCATCACCAGTCTTGCTGGGAACTAAATGACTGGACCTTTGTTAGTGCAATCACAGCTCCGCACCTGCCTTGGGTCACCCTTGGCTCCTGGCTCGTCCTCCCTTAGAGAACATCTGGCTCTTGCTGATCCCTGAGGACATCTTTATATGTTGTAAGTAATCCAGGCCTAATACACAATCCCCCTCAAAAAATAACAGAAAAAATAGAAGACAAAAGGATAAAAGGATACAAAATTATAAAAATCCTTTGCAGGTCACCTTGGGTATTGCTTTTCAGCAGAAACCAATTCAAGTATTGAGCGCCAAGCTAAAACCCACTGAAAACACAGCTCAACATGCAAACACTGACCCTCTCCTACAGCAGGACCAGTGAGTGCCACCCTTGTCTAAGTACTTTTAAGCCGCTTGCAATAAAAAAACCTCTTAGTTTCAGCCCCCCCAAGTGTCAGTCCTCTGTACTGGTTAATATTATCGAGGGAATTCTTGCCTTACAGAACGTAATTTAGGATCCATTAAATATGATTACTTGGCCTTGAAAATGATGGATATTGAACAGAATTATAGGATCACTTTACAAAAGAAAGGTCTCTTTTACATCCTTTCTTGTGGGGCATTAAATAAAGTCTGAGAAAACTCCTAAGGGACTCCTGGCATTTATAGGTTACATTTATGAAAAGATGGATTGATATTCATATTAAAACCTCTAAAAATTTAACACAGTGATGTGGCAAGCACGTGGACAGCTGTGATGTGTCTAAAAAGTGAGTGACATGTTCACCAACTGTTTGCCTTGCTTCAATTATACTACAGATACGAAAAGTGAGTTTAATTTCAGACTAATCTTTCATGTTCTTTATTGGAATATTAACCCCAAGTGGTTTCCTAAATTCCCCATACTCCTCACTACATCTTCATTTTTAACTGAAGTATTTATGCCAGAGGTTTTCAAAATTCTCAAGTCACTGTTTTCATCATACCCTTTACTAGCCGTATGCTGAAAGTGAGTTTGTATAGAGACATTATGTGTTTATGCTGCTTTAAACTAACTGAAATCTAATCTGGAGAAGACTGTATTTTATTTACAGAGGAAGTCTGACTTCTTCATTATTAAAGGGTCTGTCCTAGAATTCAAACATACAATGAAAATAGTCAGTTTGATCTTCCTCACATTTTTCCTACTTAAATTTCTGGTCAAAAATGATAAATTGAAAGCAGATAACTTTTCTTTTTATTCTTTTTTCCATGGAGGAGGTGGATTGGCTAATTTGTCCTATGGAGAAGGCTAGAAATATGGCCTCAAAAATTAGAAAAACAAGGTTTATGGATGGCTCCCTCTTAAAATAAATCATTCTCCAGATTGCAGGGAGAAAAAGGAAAAATAAAAATAATAAAATAAAGAAAAATTATGTACTTGGCTTTGATCTTCCTCATCTCACTCTGTTGTCACATAAGAATCCGCCTTATAAACTACAGTCTCCTGAAATGTCCATTGATCAGTCTCAACAGATATGGGTTTAGCTTACAGAGAAATTTTAGATGCTTTACCTGAATCTTCCTCATTAACCATAAGACTACAGGTTCATCACTAAGAAAAAAAACACATCCCTCACCTACTTCATAGACATAAACACAGTATGAGCACAGCACAAGACATGGCCCACTGGCAAATCTTAGCTTACATGCTTTCTGGTTTGAGATGAGGAAGAGCTTTAATATATTTTGGATATAAAATTCTTAGTATTGTCAATGGATTCCCTGACAACTGATTTTTGATTGCACTATATATATATTGAGCACGTATTCAGACAATACAAGATTTTTGATATATACTTTGAACCATTCACATACACTGGCATCTAAATTTTAGTTATTTTAAAAATTATATTTATCTCAATGACATTAAATCACCTCTCTGATTTCTTAGATCTGACTACATGTAGTGCACATTTGAAGCAAGTTTGACCACTTCCAGAGGCAGCCTTCCTGCTACTTCACGTTATGTGTGATCATTTGTACCTGTGTAAACATGGCATGATATTTTATGGGACCGCAATGCTTTAATTTATACTGACAACAGCTGCTACATACATCTAGAGCTGGGCCGATTTCAGGAAATATCAGATTCTACAGTAAAGTAGGTTAACTCTGAGCTATTTTTTTAACGAGTGAAACAGCAACTCAGCAGCCTCATGCCTCAGGCACACATCACATATGTACACATGGGTTTAAATTCCAGTTTCACCAGATTGAGAGATCTGAGCTGGGATTTTCCATATCCCCTATGAATGCCATAGCTATTTGTTTCTTCACGAGGAGGGGTAGTGTCACTTTCCAGTTTCAATCAGGAAAACACACGCTTGACATAACTTCACCAAAAAAGATCGTGTAATGCTGATAGATGGCTCGGAAAAAAATTACAGTTTTAGTGGATGTGCATTTTCTGGTAAAAAGGTGGTTTCTCCACATAGTTCTTCACCAGTTCCACTTCCGTGAGCTGTGCACTAATTTTGGTGATTTTATAATATGCAAGAAAATGAAGAATAAATGCCTTATATTACTAATTAAATTTATATAGAAACATTTCCCAATAGCATCATTATAATTTCATAGTCCTCAGCATGCAAACTACTGCAGTACTTAAGCTCTCCCTTTCTTACAAATCTATGTTTACATATCTGGGAATATTTAGCAAAATATGAAGTTTCTTTTTGTTTAATTTTTATTTTCAGTACATAACTGGAATCTTCCTGGAGATAACAATACCTGAAAAGTTCTATCAGCCAAGCACAGAAGGACGCGCAGAGGAGCAAAATATATGTAGTTTTAAAGAAAGGAGCACTAGGCAGCCTTTGATCTATGTACTAAAAATCTTTATTAACTATGTTCCAATGTATGGAAATGCACATAAAACTGTATTTTTAATGATGCATAATAAATCCTTAGACAGCAATCTTAGGTAGCTAGACTAGGTTGGAAACATATTTTTATGGTTGTGACATAAACCCTGGAAAAGAGGAGCTTACAATGGAAGTGCTAATGCAACCTTAACACTTCAAGTGCAAAGGGTATAATAAGATGTAAAAACAATTGTATCGCATCTGTTAAGTATATTGTCACAAGCTGGCTGTACAACAGGAAAGTGGATGACAACAACATGCAAGCAAAATAAGTCAGGATTAACTTACGTTGTTTGTCATAGGTATTTGGTAAGTTGTAAGAATAAAATAATTACACAGTTTTCAGTGTTGTATTTTTTTTTAATAAAAGCCGCTGACTATGATAGTGAAGTAGTGCAGCAAGTTGCACTGCAGTATACATTTTCTCTGCATATCCCTCTCCTCTCAGTTCCAGAACTGAACCTCATGAGAAGCTGCAACACCCAGACTGAAGAAAATAGTATTTCATTCTGCTTCACTTGCATACTCAAAATAGTACCCTAAGTTTTTAGGCTCACAGTCTTCCAGAGTTACATCCACATTTGAAATCTGGCAGTTTTTTCCTGAGGGTCAGATGTTTTATGACACCCCACTGTGCCCATACATACACATCTTTGCTTTGAGATTATACTGAAACACAGTATTTTTAAAAAGGTGCTGAACACTGTGCTCATACATTATACTGCTCTGCTGTGTACTACTTATATTGCAGGATTTCTCATGTCATGCGCTGTTGGATCCCTATCAGAAAACCATACAATTTCAGACCAGAAGAGAAACTAAACAGTTCCTGTAACTTCTCTTGCTTTATTCCATAATTCTTACTGGTTTGGGTTTTTTCTTTGTGTTTTTTTCCCTAAACAGTGCCATTTTCAAGATACAGGTAAGTGGCATGAAGAAAACACTAAAGACCTGATATTCCTTACAGTGATTAATATAGGTAGGCTCCTGAATAAAATCTAAAGTTGTGCTATGACATTAAAACAAAGATTCTGAAGCTATGGATGAAGATATGGCTCGGCTTGCTTGAAACATTGAGTGGGACTGAGAGGAATCCTGCGGTCCACTCTGACAAAAACACAGGATGATGCAGACCATGGTGAAGAGCAGCAAAACTGTTATGAATTGGCCAACTCTATTACTGATTAGTAGGTAACTATGGCAATGTGGTCTTGGCTAATCATTCATTCATCTTGAAATTTAGATGTTTACAACTATTGAGTGAGTGCCTTTTCTCTAACTCAGAATCCTGGGTAAACATAAGAAAGAGGTCCTGTTGGTTTGTGGTCATCGGATTTCCAAAATGTACCAGGACAAGTAATGGGGTACATGGAACTATTTTCTTTCCACTACAGTTGTCATCATTCAATAACAGCAAGGAAGCCTTCTCTTCAGACTGGTGTGTTGATTTCTAATCTTTCTATGCATTGCATTAGTCTCTTCCAGGTGACTCTTAGGTGCTTGGATTGTCTACTTCTTCATCTGTTCATTGGCAGAACTTCTACAGGTTATGAAGTCTTATTCTTTTTGAAGTTACTAGGCTGTTACTATAAAAGGAGGGTAGTTTTATAACAGATGTCCCATGTAAACCTGGAATTCATCATAGTATGGCAAAATTGTGTCATGCTTTTGATGGACCAAAGACAGACTCTTCGGAGTAAACCAACTTCATCTCCTGACATATTAAAACAACAATTTGAATGGAAAGCTACCAAACAGACCATAAAGCCCAAGAAGTTGCTCATAGTATTAATTGCTCTTGACTAAGAGATGAAGCAGAAAAAGCTGCAAACTGAGGAATGCATCAGGGTTTTCAGAATACCTATGTGGCTGTGATCACACTGCTAGGCAGAAGCAGTCTCAGTGTCAGTTTTGAAGCCAAACAGGTCACTTATCCATACTGTTTGACCTCTGAAAGCTTCGAGGATGAGCTCTCTGCCACTCAGTACCAGTAGGAAGGAAGCTGCCTGTTCTGGCTTACTCAAGGATGCATTTTACTGGAACTTCATGCCTAAGCCTGGCAGCTTGCTTATGCCATCAGTCTGTGCAGTAATGTCAGATGGCTGATTTTAAGCAAACAAGGTAGTTTAGACTTTGTCATAGAAAGGTCCCAACATCCTCACGAGGGCAAACACAGACAGGGTTTGTGAACAGATGAAATTCAGATTGTCAAAAATGGAAATAATAGTACTTCCAGATTTTAAGAGGATCACACAGAGCTCTTAGGATCAACCAAACATCCAAGCTATATTTCTTTGCTTAAAGAACTTCAAGAATACTTATACTACAAATAGAATGCTGACAACTTCAATCACACATGGTAAAAGATAGACAAAAAGGGAGGAATGGGACCCTGAAAAATCAGCATCTTCTAGTTCTCAAATGCAGAAGGCTGTAGACAGCTGCAGGCTACCATTTAAGTGGAAATGTGTTAGCCTGTCATGACAATTCTGGAGTAGTCAAGGACACACAAAGAAAAATGTAGGCTGACATGAGTACCCATAATATATTATGACAATTGGAGGACTTGGAGGATGTGTAAAATTTACACATTTTCTATTTTCGCAACTGTTTTCGTTACTCATGTTAAGAAGGTAATTTAAAGCTGAAATCAGCAGGGTGAAGCACTGTGAGATGGAAAATATCTTTTACTTTAATATCTAATCCTTCAGATCTTATGCAAGTAAAACTCTATACTCAGAAGACAAAACTTCTCCAGGTTAATAATTTTATGCTCTCCGCAGTGGGACATCAGCTGACATTAACCGTATCTATTAAATTTCAACATGATACTGGAATTGTGAGAAACACTTTGGCTACTTGTAACTCTATGTGAATTCCTAGTTCCTGGTTTTCAAGTAGCTTTATGATGAAGATTCCTGCACCAGCTCTACTGACTTCTAGAAGACATGTGTAGGCATCTGGTTGTGGAAAGGCTTGAAAGAATGAGTCTAGTGTTACTAAACTCTTGATCTTGCAATTTAAAACACTTTATTATTATTTACCCTGGACAGATAATCACACCATCTGCATCTCACTGCATTTACATGAAATGATGTGTCCATTCTTTCTAAATTACAAGATCAGATCTAAATGAAAACATTTATATTACAAACCATAATAATTTGAATTGGCAAGGTTCTCTGTGGCATAGAAAAAACTAACTGCATTAATGAACAAGAGTTTTTGGGCAAGTCAATACAGAGGCACCATAATTTATTAATAGAAAGAATTTCTTGGCTCATCAAATCCAATTTCCTGCTGTCACAGGTGGTCAGGTGTTTCACATACTACTTCCATTATATTTCTGGAAAACTATACATACAATTTTCCTAACTGTCCTAATCTCAAGTTTTGCTTCTATTTGAGATTTCCAGTCTCCCTTTCCTTTCACCTGTCTTTTGATCCATATTGAAAACTGAGGCAAAATCATAGAATCATAGAATCGTTAGGGTTGGAAAGGAACTTAAGATCATCTAGTTCCAGCCCCCATGCCATGGGCAGGGACACCTCACTCTAGACCATATCACCCAAGGCTCCTTCCAACCTGGCCTTGAACACTGCCAAGGATGGAGCCTTCAACACTTCTTTGGGAAACCCATTCCAGTGCCTCACCACCCTCACAGTAAAATATTCAAATACATTTTGAATGATGCATAATTTATCCTCCATTGGTCCTTCATCTTCAGTGCACAGCGATCTCACTTACTATTCTTTTAAATTTACGTGGCTGAAGAACCTTTTGCTATATATTTTTTAAGACTCGTAACATTTGACTTTTGGAAAGTCTTTTCTTACTTCCCATCACTGAGGTTTAGCTTTACTTGTTGACCACTATTTGATTTAATCAATCCTCCTAATTTTTTGAAGTTCATCCTTTTTTTTGAAATAAAAAACCTAATGATCAACCTCTATTAATCCTCCAGTTAACCTAAATGTAACATATATGTGATCACTTAAAAGAAGGTTTTTTTTTTTATAACCAACTGTTCTTTAATGCACCCACAGCTTGCCAAAACCAAATGTAAATAAATTCTAAAATATATTCAACTATAACTGATTCAGTAGTCATTCAGTATTGTCAACCATATCCAGGAATGACTGGCTCCAAATATTCTTATTGACACTTGTTTCCCAGAGAGTGGCACAGAAACTGTACATGAGTAATTTTGACTACTGTGTTTTCAGCTAATTTATTTCTCCTTAACTCAAGCTGTGGCCCCACAGAACTAGAAGCCAGTTTAATTGCTAGCTCCTTTGGTTTTTCAAGCCTCCATCCTTTCCTTTCGCTCACTTGTTCTAGTTCCAGTGCTTTTCAAAACTTTAACAAAACCATTTCAGAAAAATCAATGACAAATAAAAAGCTCTGCTCTGAAAAAAAATATAAAAGTTTGTTGATGGAAAATTCAGGAAAATTCAAGTCCTTTGTAGCCTTAGGTCAAGATTCCCAGTGAAACCACAGGTTTAAGAATATACAATTACAATATAATATAGCTGGATTACATGTCTTACTCTAAAAGTGCACCATTCATCGGCAGGTAGATGCTTTTGCTTCCTTGACTAAATAGGCCTCAGAAATTAACTACTTCTGAATGTAAGAATCTACACACTTCACGAATAGAAAGCAGTTTTTAAAATGAAGTATTACAAGTCCCTTACATAAACCTTAAAGCTAATAGCAATATCGGGATTCCATGGATATTGCTGAGGCTTTAAGGCACCTCTGGAAATCATGTCGTGCAAGCCTCTGCCCAAAGCAGCCAGCTAGAGCAGGTGGCTGGCTCAGTGGTAGGTCCAGCTAGGTACCGATTATCAGCAACGATGGAGACTCCACCAACTCTCAAGGAAACTTCTTCCAACGATTTACCATACTCAAAGCAAAAAACAAAGTGGATTTGTTTGGATTTTCTTTTTTTTTTTAATTTTTAGGTGAAATTTTCTGTATGTTAAACTATGCCTTTTGTTCTTTCAGTGGCCACCATGGAGAGGAATCTAGCTCTAGCTTCTTTACACCCATTATGTATTTATACACATTGATATCACCACTAAGTCTGCTCTTCCTGAGGCTAAACAGTCCCAGCTCTCACATCCTCTCCCCATATAACAGGTGCTCTTTAATCATCTTAGCAGCTCTTTCCTGGACTCATTCCATCATGTCCATCTCTTGTACTGGGGAGCCCAGCAGTGGACACAGTACTGAGGACATGTTTTTGCTTACGTTCATTTTACTGGGTCCACAAAAGGAATTAATTTCTGTAGCCATTTTCAGCTCCACTATATAATATATAATATATGTCCAACATATATGTCCATATATGTTGGCATGGTATGGCACAGTTTAATATTTCAGTGTTCTGAAAAATGCTTTATACCACAGAGGCCACCTAGGCTAGAAATGGCACCAAATGTGCAAAGTCAGAAACAAAAACTTACGTATTATACACAGCATGTGTGATTTGATATTGCATTTGAAATTTTTCACTTCTAAATCATTAGAAATTGATTTAAATTGAAACAGATGAATCTACAGGAAGGAGGTGAAGAGGAGAAGTTTCTATAGAGTATGTCAGTCTGTAGATTAATTAATACATTGATTGCATTTGAGAGACTGCATATACCTGTCGTCCCACTGAGATACCCACGGTGCAATCAGTGGTAATTTAAAAATCAATTGCTCTTCTGTAGTAATTAAATTTGTCCATTTAAACAGATATAATTAATAGATCCTGGAACTAATTTGAAAACAGGGATTCTTAAGGGATTCTAGACATTAAGGGCTGTGAGCCAGCAAATTGTGGATTTTTTTACTCAACAAATGAGCATCTAAATAAAATGGTTTACGTATTAATTCTAAATACACTATACCAGATAGGAAACTTATCTTGAAATATACTACTAGACAAAGCAAGACATACTGCTAGACAAAGCCAAAAAGTTAATGGAAGTGACTGTATCTAGACACAACTGTATTTTAAAGGTATTTAAATATAATTATTCTTACATTTCACATAACTGAATGTGCTACCTAAAAAAAAGTCATCAAATTCTCTTGAAATTTCTCGTTTGAAATGTTGCTCTAGTTTTCTATAAGTCTAGTTGAATCAAGTTTACCTTCCTCAAAAATGGCATTAAAAGTTGCTTTTTGTTTTGAGCATAGAGAGAAAATTTACAGAGCTTCTGCCACGCATAGTGCTTAATCAAAATATGATACTTTCACGTGTAGAATACGTATTTCTGAGATTCATTAAACAACTATCTCCCCTCAAGGCAATTCATTGTTATGCACCAGAGGGCTTTATGATGGACTATTTAGAGGGAAAAAAAAAAAAAAAAGGCAGAAAATAGGACAAGAGAAAAAGGGAGAAACCTAAGATAAGCTTGAAATGCATATTCACAGTTTTAAACATCTTTCCAATTTATTTCAGCCCCAAGGTGGCATTAGCAAGTTATATACTTGTTATGTGCCTATTTAGCCTAGAATTCAATAAATATAACACCAGGGAAATCATTGCAAAACACTGCATATACAGCACATGTTTAAAGTAGGGAATACCTTACAAGAGCAGACATAATATTACCGATAAAGTGTTGCAGATAACTCACAGACCGCCCCTGCAGCTCATGTAATCGAACTGTCAACTGTGAATTTGCAGAGGCAACTTTACCATATTTTAAGGCAAAATCTTATAATTCCTAAAAATTAAAAAGAATTTAAATTTATTTGAACAAGGTCCAGTTTTCCATATCAATATACTATAGCATACACCCACAAAAACTGTAATCACTCAATTTTTGTAAACATTAAAACTGAGAAGCTAATACTTACTCCAAACAGTGTCTATTCTATAAGAAGTGGAGTAATATGCATTTATAATAGTAGGGTAAAAGAGTTACATAGCTTATTTTGTTGTACCAAGTGGGAAATACAGTTTTCTTTCACAAATGAAGGCAACAAATAAAGTTGTCTTTTCAGAAATGAAGACAACTCAGCATTTCATGATCCCGAAATTCAGTTCTAGCTATTCAGACTATAGTATTGTCAAATTTTTCTTTAAGGAAAATTTAGTAATTCTTTCACTGTTTATTTTTTAGGCTTTCTTTTCTTTGAAAGAAAAACTGTAAAAAAAAAAAAAATCTTAACGTATAACACTGCAGGTATCACAAGAACCAGATCTGTTTAGCAGCTTGAGTGCCAAGTCAGATAACAACTATGCAGATTGTTTCAGTATCCTCCTGTTTTATTTCTCTATTAAATACAACCTAATCTAGATAAATGAAACAGTGATAATGGGTATACCAAAACACACACATTTGCAGTATGTAGAGAATTGTCACAGAAATGTTAAGATCAGTGTGTATGGTGAATCAATAGCAGTATCTGGGTGCGGAAACATCAGAAGGAAAAAGCAGCTGGAGAACATTTTCAGGAATGGTCTGTATTCATAGCACGTAGCATCAAGATCTTAGCACATATCTATCTACAGTTTAGCAGGACACCCAGATCAGGAGGCAAAGGGCAATGAGTAAGTCCCAGTGACTTTGGAAGTGGGACGGAATGGTGAAAATAATCATGGTCAGGTTACAAAAAGCCATATCCAAAACCAAGATGTGGGTTGGATCATAAACAGATGACTGAGGTTAGTTTAGATTTTAGGTATCAGCACCTTCCACCCCTAGGAAGTCTTTCGTTGTCGCTACAATTTTGCAATACTGTATTTTCTACAAACCCTGCGTATTTTATTGTTTAGCATATAAAAGCAAATAATCGATTCTGTATGTTCACAGCATTTCCTACAAAAACATATTGCATCAATTCACCTGTTTTGGTATATCTGGGCCAAGACTGAATTTAGTATTTTTTGATTATGCTCTCTGCTAACTCCCAGAACTATACAAACAGATCCTCAGCTGGTATTTATTAAAACCAGGACAGCTACGACACTCTACACCAGCTGTGGAACTGCTACGTTAGTTACCAGGCACAAGCAGAATTCAGCTGCTTGTGCATCTTGCCTCAGACCAGGTCAGCGGCCTCATGAAGAACAGACTGGTAAGGCTGGATATACTTTAAAGAGATGCTTTTAAGAAAAGATATATAATCAGCTGATCTGCAATTCTTAAATTATTCATAACTTTTCTGAATAGCTTTATGAGATTCATCTGGCCAATATCATTCACTTTGTACAGGTGGGAAATGACATCTAGAAGGATAAGTGGCCTGTTTGCGATCATACAGGGTTACCAAGCTTCAGCTATAGGCTGTCCCAATCCCCAATTTGAGTACAAGAGTTGGCTGTCTTCCAGTGGGGTTAATAAATGATTGCACACAATTGAAGTAACAATCAACGCTATTTAAGCTGTTTTTCCTGAGCATTTAAGCTTAATTTCAAGCAAATTTTATTCTGTAATGTTAAAATTCAGCTTATGTGTTGCAAGCTAGGTTGGATATTATTTAGTACCACTGGTGATGAGACTTGATTTTTCATACTTCTAAACTAAGAAGTAATGATTGTTCTACAGACAGTTGTTTCTGGATATCAAAAAGTGTATCTCCAGGAGAGATCTGCAGAGATACCAGGGCCTGAAAATTATCTTATGTTTAGGCCTGTGAGTGCTGTCAACTTCTTTTTCCTTGATGTATACAAAATTCATGAGTAAAGTGTGTGTATATATATATATATATATATATATATATATACCCGCAACATGTGGAAGAGGTGATTGGGTGTACATTCTATCCCAAACTGGAATTTTGATTGTAAAAGTCTGTTTTGTTATTGTTTAATCAACTGGTATCCTACTGCAATGGCTTGTACTACATAAGCTACACATCAGAGGAGACCACTGATTTCCAGGTTAATTCTTTAAAAAAAGGAGACATAAATTACTATGATTCTGGCTTTCCCTTTGTTTCATTGCAAGTAGTAAGAGTTCTGCCCCATGAGTGATAAGCACAGTATTGGCCTTTTAGGCCCGTGGGTATGGCCTAACAGTGGATTTGTCACACTACAGGGTAACACTACCAGCATACTTTAAGTGCAGCCCCACAACCAGAGGGAACCGGTTACTTGCTTTTAGGAAGCTGAAGTAGAAGAAGTGTCTTATTTATAGGGTATAACGTGTGTCCAGCGACTGATAATCGATCAGGAGAGCCATGGAGCACTTTCTGCCCGCACAGACATAAAGCAGGAAGGCGCCTGTCCCAGACCCGTCCCGGCCTCAAAGCGATGGGGGGCGGGGCCGGATTGCGCGGGGGAACGGAAAGCTCAGGCCCGGGTTTCCCCGCGTCCCGGTGCCATCCGGGGGAAGAGTTTAGGCGGCAGCAGCCTGTTAACGATAAGGAAGGTGGAGGTGCGGTAGCTGTTTCTGTAGGTTGCTCCCTTCTTTGCCCCGATCCTCCGTTACGGTCTTTCTCCTCGGCCCGCGGTCAGGACTGCTGGGTTGGTTACGGCCCCGGCATGGCGCTGCCGGCCGGCAATGCAGTGCGTCGGGGCAGAGCCATGCCAGTGCCGGCTAGTCGGCGGGCAGGTGTGTCGCTGTTGGCTGGAGAAGCCGCGGCGGACGGGATGCAGGCCGGGACGGTGCGGCCCCAGCGGGGAGCCCGCTTTCCGAGCGTGGCCGTGTGCCAGTTGGCGGTATACCTGCTGCAAGAGCCACCTCACCAGTTGCTTTTAAATTTCTAACTGGATTTAAGTGTATTCTGCTGGGGGGTGGTATTTGCCCCGGGGGTCTCAGGTCCCTTCGGCAGAACTTGGGTTTGTTCTTGTATCGGCCCTGCCGGGCCGTCATGTGTCTCTTGTACTGTTTGCTTCAGAAAATGCTTTCAAAAATACAGTGAAAGTGTGTAAGAATGAGAGCAGTTAGTTTTGAGGATCCATAAATGAGATGTTGATGTCTGTGTGACTTGCAGGTGAAGGGTACGTTTCTGGTGTGATTGGTTGCCCCATCGCGGGAAACTTTTCCCTAGGGGAAGACGGTGAGGTAATCTAGACTGCGATGTGCTTGCCTCAGCGCTTAGGTTCCTACCTCTATTGCAAGCTATCCATTTTGTGTATCAGCAGCTAGATTTTCACAGTCTGATTTGTAGTTAATGTTGCAAGAGGCACGTTACTTTTCTGCACACGGTCATTGTTACAATTAATTTTCTTTTAACAGGAAAGCTCTAAGTGTTAGCTTATCTCGAAGATCTGAGGGTATACTAATAATAATGTGGAAGGATTCTTCAGTGACAACTTTGGAAATATATTAAGTTTTCAATTATTGTCTTCTTTTGAATTATATTAATGAGCCATAGGAAAGCAAGGCAGAATAATCTTGTATAGGGTCAGCTCTGTGGGTGTGGGAATTTCAGAGGTGTTTGTACAACCAATTTTGGAGACCTCCAGTGTTGGTGGTAGAGCAATCTCCCCATACAACTTGTATGCTCACTAAGAAAAACTCTGAAACTGTAAGGGCAGTAATGTACTTGAATCCTTCCTGCTATAATTTAAAGCCATTTCTAGTCACATCTATAAATGGCATGGGGAACAACTTTCTTTAAAGCTGGCTCTTATGTTTGGTTTTGTTTGGGGCTTTTTTTTTTAACTCGGGTCTGTTCCTTAAACATTCCCAATTACTTTAAACTTTTCGTGTACGTTATGCATTTAAGCTCTGATGATTCTTGATCCTCTTCTCTGAATTAATTTTAATTACTTCATATGCTTGTCTCAATTTGAAGGACAGTATTCAAATCTGGGTAGAGTATTCCAGCTGAATTCTACGCAGTAGTGAATAGTATGGAAGATTTATGTGCCATCAAAACTTTACTTCAGTTTACGCATCCTGGTATGGATGGCATGCTGCTGGCATACTCAGCTTCTGTTCTAGCTTACACTTCAAGGGCTATTACGCACAACTATAACCCAGCATGTTGTTCCCTTCCAGCTGATTATTCTTGCCTAAATTGAAGACCTGGTATTTATTCTTATTAAAGTGCACTTCCTTTTTTTTTAAAAAAAAAAAAAACAACAACTCTCCAAATAGTAAAGACTAGATTAGAATCTAGAATTTTCTTTCATTGTGTTTCCATTTTGTTGCAGCTTGCTGCCACCTGTAATATTAGTAAACATAAATATTTACTTAAACATTAAATAACACTAGATTTAGGAGGGTTCTCTGTGGACCTTCAATGGCCTGTATTACTTCTTGATTCTGTTTTTCTGCATCACCTCACAGCCAAGATGAAAAATAGTGCCAATTTAAAATTGGATTTGGACCTACGTCACAAACTAAATCCTTATCACGTAGGGAAGTACATTTTCTGACTTTAATTAGGACAAGCTTGAGTGCTTCCAGGCCTGGCAGGAGACAATATTCCAAGATGGTCTTTTGCTCTTTGATGGTTAGCAGCGGCATGTTTATTCCTGAGATATGCAAGTCACAGAGCACCCTGAAATAGTGCAATAAGTGTGTCCTGAGTAAATAGGATTTGAAAATATATTTGGGCTACACTGTAATGTCCATTTTAGCTCCTTCTTCCTTCCCTTGCATTCACTCAGTTTACCTTATCTGAGCCTTCCATGTTTTACAGGGCACAAAGACTGCAGCAAGCTCTACTCTGCTTTTGACACCTTGTGCTACAGAGCATTTTTCTCATTCACCAGATAGAATCTTTAAAAAATTTATAAGCTAAATACAAAATCCCTTGTGTAATATGACACAGCTGTCTCTTTGGACTTTTTTTTTCTTTGCATGTCACTATGCTGTTTGAGCGTTTTCCTGATGTGTAAATTAGAACTGCATGACAGTATGTTAACTAAGATTCATCACTCTTTACAGTTCTTTCTCAAGAGGTTTTTCTTCCCTGATAATGGAGGGTGCCTTGAGCAGTACAGAAACTTTCAGCATAGCAGAGAAGCTTTTCTCAGCCTACCTGTCTCTAGTTTCACAGTAGCACAAACTGGAAAGCATTTGGTGTCACATGCTTACTCTCTCTAAACTTCCAGTTTTCATATGATGTGATAACTGGGAGGAGAAGGGGGTCTCCTAAAAGCATTGTGTTTTCTTACATCTTCAAAAGAAGACTGAAACTGAGTAGCTGTTAAAATTCAACAGGAAGAGAGAATAGTAAAGTTGACTTTCTGAACTGCTTCAGCATTGATAAATGCTATCCTGAACTACTTCAGTGAGATTAGGTGACAATTACATCTAAGGCATATGTCCAAATGTTATTTAATAAGGCCCACAATTACATAGGAACATGTTCCTCCTCGTAACACCTGTTAGAAGTGAAATGATTCTACCAGATGATCAGGTTTCTCTCTGTTAAGGGAAGTATTGGTACACCATATATTTTAAGTCTTTTGTGCATGTGTCTTGAATCTTGTTGTAAGTTGCAGTAGGCATTTATTCTTTGCAATGACTTGAAATGGAGTTTCCAAATAGTTCTGGATTTTTAAAACCTAGGGACATTATCTCTTTGTGAAGAGATGGGGCTCTTGGAGATACTGAGTAAATTATTTTTGTTTCTTTTATTCTGCTGGTGTGTAGAAAGAATATATTTTGTGAGTTGTAGTATCAAAATACCACAAATGGGGTTAGTAGAAATGTCCTGTGCATGTTAAAGCTATTACAAGTCCTAGCTATTATGTTGTTGCTTTAAAGGTCGCTCCCCCCATCTGTTTTGTCTTTTTTTTTTTTGTAAAGGGATATATGTAATTTGATAGAGATATTTTTATTCTGTTGTTCATACTGCTGAAATACTGGGTCTGGTTTACTACAGTTTAGGAAGGATGTGACCAATTTAAGTAAGTCTAGAAATGCTTAAAAAGACCAATCTGTTTGGTTTTGGGTTGTTTTTTTTGTTGTTTTTTTTTAGTTGACCTAAAACCAGTACTTTAGAAAAAAAAAGAGTTTTTCTAGTTTTGAAAAAACAAACTCCACATAAGAGAAAGGAGATTTTAAATACACAGTCGGTGGCAGAGAACACTTGTTATTTATTTTGCAGGTTCACAGGGGAAAAGACAATTACAATAACTTTGTAGTGAAGAAGGGCTCAGCTGAGTGCAAGGAGAATCTTCATGAGAGGGTGGCACATTGGAGCAGGAGCCCTGCAGAGATTAAGGAATCTCCTTCAGCAGAAGTTGAGACTGCTTTGGAAACTGTCTAGACATGAGTTGGCCTCACAGTAGAGGGCTTGGACTAAATGGTTGTTGTTCCTATAAATATTTTAATAACATTTCATGAACTATGGTACTTGCAAAGTCATTCTTTTGTCAGTCATTATGCCTTAGCTAAGAAACAGTAACTTCCCTAAGTGTGTTCTTTCTGTTGAAAATTCAATTAAAATTAAAACTACTTCATGATTTTGGTTTAGACTAAAACAATTACAGTGAATTATTGTAAAACCCTGTATTTTGGGGGGTTTGGAGTTTTTTTTTTGGTTGTTGTGGGTGTTGTTTTTGTTTTTGTTTGTTTGTTTTAAGAATGTGCTTTATTTGTAAATAACCTGAAATATCATAATGTAGCTGAACTGTATATTTGGAAGTATAGCTTGAGCTTGACTTAAACTTGTTTGTTGCTTCTGGAAAACAGTGTAGTTTTTCCATATCATGTTAATATAATGAGTGACTGCTCTGTTACAAGGAAATTTTAAGCATTTTAAGCAAGGCTAAATCAGGAGTATTCTAATCTGGATGCTTTTGGTCTCATTAAAAATGAGACAAATTTAGGCAATTATGTAGGAATGTAGGCTAAAATAATGCTCTTTTTCTTATTTTAGGGACCTGTGGGATTTAAGAATATTTCTCATAAGAAAATTTGCTGCTTCTACAGCCTTCCATCTTAGTGTGCAGTTGATGATTTCACTTGAAATACTGAAGAACAGTAGGCACAGTGCAATTGCTTTTCAAAAATGTTGAAAGTTCAGCAGTGTGTAACAGCTGATGGGATACCCAAGAAAAAGCCATATATTTGTGACATTTGCTATAAGCAGTTTGAAACTCCGTCAAAATTAGCTAGGCATTATCTGATACATACTGGTCAAAAGCCATTTGAATGTCATGTATGTCATAAAACGTTTAGGCAGCTAGTCCACCTGGAGAGGCATCAGTTAACCCATAATCTACCCTTTAAGTGCATTGTTTGTTACAGAAACTTCAGAAACTTAATCACTTTGTTAGAGCATCAGCAGCATCATAATGAAAATTACCAGAATACCAAGCAAGCAGAAAGCTTTGTAAATTCTGAGAAAGACATGGTCACTTGTGGCATATTTCAATGTTCTGTGTGCTGGAAATCTTTTACAACTGAAGAGAGTTGGATGCTGCATCAGTGTCTGAAGGCAAATTTTCTACATGGTGCTAGAAGGAGAAAGGAAAGTCATGCTTGTGAATCATGCAACAAGACATTTCCATCAAGATCTAAGCTAGAAAGACACTTCCTGATTCACACTGGCCAGAAACCCTTTAAGTGTTCTTCATGTGGCAGATCTTTCAGACAGTCAACACACTTGAAAATCCATCAGCTTACACACACAGAAGAAAGACCTTTTCAATGCAGCTTTTGTCAGAAAGGGTTTAAAATACAGAGTAAACTCTTGAAGCACAGACAGCTTCATGTCAGAAACAGGATTTTTCCCAATATTGTATACAAAGCAAAGACTCTTAAATATCCCAGAACATGTAACCTTTTGGAAGGGAAGATGGATAATTTTGAGAATGCTGACACCTGTGAGTCACAGAATGACCCACATGATGCTCAGTTAATCTATATCATACCCTTTCAGTGCCCTGCATGCAAGCAGTGTTTTGAAACAGAGCAGGTCCTAAATTTGCACAAATGTTATCTGAGAGATGGCAAAAGTTCAAATAATAGTATAACGGCATGCAGCCGCTCAGTCAGCATGAAAAGTAAGATCCTGAAGAAGCTGAAGTGTACTGGTGGAAAGGCAACAGATTTTTCTCTGACTGACGGAAAAAAATCAAAATCAGGTCACTTTAAAAGTCATGACCTGGTTGCAGCTAGAGATCAGGGCTCTGATCAGCATGCTTCCACTAAACCTTTCAAGAGTTGCCATCGCAAGCTTGACATACACAAGGCACCTAGTAATCGGTTGAAAAGAATGTTTTCTGTGCCGTTACCTTGGGAAGAGCATCTGCAACCTCACGACTTTGGAATTGATTTAAAAGGTATGCTTACTGGTGAAAGCATGTTAAGCATCGGTGATTCACTGGATAATAAAAAGAATGATTTTTATGGTTCCTCAGATGATGGTGTCTTTGATAATCCGGAAGTACTTAAGTGTGCTTTTTCAGCTTCTGCTAAAAATACACGTACACGTAACAAAGTGTGTAAATGTGACAGATGTGAAAAAATCTTCCCGTCTTCATCCAAACTTCAAAGACATTATCTTATACACACGGGACAGAAGCCCTTTGGCTGTAATGTTTGTGGGAAGACATTTAGACAGTCAGCTCACTTAAAAAGACATCAGCTCACCCATACTGAAAAGAAACCCCATAAAAGCCCTGTTTGCCAGGTAGAATTTGAAAACCTGAACAAACTTTTCAATCATCAGGGAGATCACATTAAATTTAAGTCTTCTCAGCCTGTGGGTTATTTGGATTATTCTCAAACACCTTCACAGGCATCTGGCTTTCAAGAATTTGAGCTGATTCAATCAAACCAAGCAGCTGAAATCAAAGTTGAAATTGAGTCAGGGGACTTTGTCCTTGACACCAGCAGTAGAAACGTACAGCCGTATTCGTGTAGTAATTCGTTGGAAATGGAGCAAAGCAGTTATGGCTATTGGCACGATTTTTCTGAAGGTACTGAAAAAAGCAAAGTTGCTAACAAACTGTATCAATGCAGTATCTGTTTTAAAACTTTTAAATCACCTTCTAAGCTTGAAAGACATTACGTAATGCATGCTGGACAGAAGCCCTTTGAATGTTTTGTTTGTGGTAAAAATTTCAGGCAGGCCCCACATTTGAAAAGGCATCACCTTATTCATGCTAAAGAGAGTTTAAAGCTGAGTTCTACTGAGCAGCAGCCAGAGAACATACTGTTTTTATCAAAACTGAATAATGTCCTATGAAACTGTATGTTGAAATTTTGGGTTACATAATTATTAAAAGGCATATGTTAGACTGAACAACTGACCGAAAGGGATTATCCTTTTCTGTTATGGAGATGATCTGTTGAAGAATTAATGTACTGTCTTCAGAACTGTCTACCTGATACAATATGTGAAAAATGTGAGGAGATGTTTAAAACAAACAAAAAGCAAAGTGGCTTTTTTATTGCATTTCTTTTCCTAAGTTAATTTATAAATACACATTCTTACCATATTAATAATGTTGCAGTAATCTGCAGTCCTCCAGAAGTCACGTATTTTAAAAGTTAAACCTTTATATAATATTTTATGACATTATGTTGTCCCATGATAACTGTCAGAAAAATAAAGCTAAAAAGGTAATGTCCAGAATGGAGAAAAAATGGTCCTTTTACTTTTTTTTTGGCTCCCTGTATGTTGCAAGCAAAGGATACTTGCTGTGTATATTTCATACTAAAAAAAATAAAAAAATCCCATAGTTATGTTTAGATAAAAGAAGCAAAGAAGAATTGAGTAGAAAAGGGGGAAGAAGTTTAATGAGAAAAAATGTAGATGTGGCATTATAGAACAGTTAATAGAAAAAAATTTAACTGCTTTGTAATGTGCTTGGAGATCTATGCATAAGGAATTAGATCTTTCCCCTTCTTAAAATGTAAGTAGGCAATGCTAAAATAGCAGGGTTTATAATCAGTTAATCCATTCTACCATTTCATTATCTCCAGTTCTTTGTATATTCCTTGCCTTTTCTAGCTTTTTTTTTTTTTTTTCAAATTCATACAATAGTGAACTATTTTTTCAGAAAAAAAAAGAGGACAAGAAATTATCATTAACATTACAAACAGGCTTACCATCTGTTCCAGTCTCCTAGCATACATATTGCACCAGTAAAAGAAATGTTCTCTAAGATGTGATAATAACTCAGATGAGCAGTTTTGTCAGGAAGTCATATTCTTGTTACATTAAATATAAGAGACTGAAAATTACTTTTAGTTCAATTAGGTAATTCTGATTTTGTATTAATAGAATCTGTAGTTATACTTTCTGGTAAGTAGAGAGCTGCTGTGCTTGTGGGACTGGCAAAAAGTGAAAGTGCAGTGGAGATTTATTCATTATGAAGAAGAATTAAGTCTTTTTTTTTTTTTTCTTTCACTGAAAAACTACCTTTTAGGATATTTTACATTGTTATGCAACTTGAAACCTTAAGTTTTTAATCCTGTTTCTAAATTAACATCTGTAAGATCCATGGCATTCTTTTCATTATTTAAATAGATCCGTATTTATTTAAGTAAAATGTTTTTTTTTGGTTCTGTTTTAATTTTTGAAGTGTTTTATCCAGGTTTTGCTGTGGCATGAGCTTTGTAGTATTTGGTATAAAGGAAATGGAGGTTTTATTTTCGTACCTGTTACTCTTTCCTATTTTCAGAGAGAATAAAATCAGGAAGGGTACTCAGAAGCAGTCTGTAGTTAACTATGACTTTTGTATGACAGACAATTTCAGTACATTAATAATGACTACACTTATATATTGAGATTTTTTTTCTCCATATGTGAATTGTTTCATATTGAAAGAATACTGTCTAAAATGTTTTGAAAGTGTATGGTAGAGCTTTTAAAATACTTGTAATAAACTATTTTGTTTATACTGGACTTTAATTGTATACTGTATGTGCAGGTCAGTTTTGAAACTATGTAATATTCAATTTCCAAAGAAGTTTAAGGCTACATATTAAAATAACTAACTTTGCATGTTAGAGAAATAGGCTTCAAGATCTCTTTTGTTATCAAACAGAAATATGTTTAAAGATAGTAAGATCTTTCTTAAGGAGTCACACTCATTTAAAAAAATTTCTATGTTTGAGAGTGATGTTCAGAGAACACTAGGTGTGTTTTGAAAATACTCAATTTGAGTAAAATGAGAGAAAAGAAATATATAAAAAGCTCCTTTTCAGGGATGAATAGACATGTATGTGAGGTGCTACTGTCTGATTAATTTGGAAACTAATGTAATATTTGGGTTCCATGGGATTTCAGAAGGGCAGTAAGGGCCACTTTGTTTATCTGGCTCTCTGTCCCTTTATGAGAAGTTCTGTGTCAGTATAAATTCATTATTTTGAGGGGATTATAGCATAAACTAGCTAGGAAAAGGTAAAGCAGAAGGAGAAAAAAAACCTAAGGTTGAAATCCTGTCTCTTTTGAAGTTAACAGTAAAATTCTCCAAGTACCTTTGAGAATTTGAGCTAGAATGGTTTTCCCAGTGTTAACAGTAACACTTTGTGTTGTTCATAATCAAGGCAAATTCAGGCCATCAATTTTTTAATTATATTTTGGTGGCAGAGCTGTTGCCTGTGGTTTTGTTAGAATGAGATGATGTCATATAGCAATAATCTCATAGTACTGAAGTAGTGGATTATTTTTTTTAAAAGACTATATGCAGAACCAATGCATATTCCTGCAAATATTCCTGTAAACAGGAAAACAGTGGGTCCTCATGTGTTAGTATTGAGCTCTCCCCGAGGAGAACCTCTCAAATCATGCAGATACAGCTTTGAGGTAGTTTTGTGTGAACAAACAAAAGGTCAAATATTTTAAAACAAACAGAAAAAGGTAAAACTACTTTTAAGACAAAGTACACAACAGTAAATTCACTGGAACTGCAGTACCAACTGATCACATAATTTTCTATCTAGGAAATGTGGCTATGGATAACTCTAAATATTTATGATTTGATTGCTGTGCTATCCTTGCAGTGTCTGCAGAAAACGAAAAATTGCAAAATATATATGTAAGTATTCCTATGTATGTCTAGGGGAAAATTCAGAAAGGAAGACAAGCCATCATAAACCACAGAAAAACTGTTTAATCACTTTTGTACCTACTTCTCACAGAGTGTTTGGTTTTTCACTTGTCTGATCTGCTCTCACTCTTATACCAAGAGCCAAGAAGAAAACTTAGTGAGGCAAATGGGAGACAAACACAAAAGAAATGGAATTGAAGTTAATGAGACCTGAGGCTTCAAATTTAGGTGCTGGACTTAATGCTTAGTTTTCCTGGCTACCTTCTAGTATAAATGTAAAACTCTGAAAGTCATAATCTCACAACAGTAGCTCTCTTGAGTAACACTTATCTAAGTACAGTTGGATGACTTAAATCAATAAAGGCTATGGGTTCAGTCTTTCTAATGGCCCCTTGTAATAATGTTGAAAATGTCTAGATGTCCTAAATAACTAAAGGGGTCACGGTTCATATTCCTAGCACAAGGTTTTGTGGATTTTTAAAATGCAAGTTTTACCTTAATAGCCTAGTTTTATGGTCTGATGGCTATAGATGAGATGTGTCTGAGAGGCAGTTATCATAAGGAAAATTGAAGTTACAGAAGTGACTTTTCTATGGTCTCACATACCTTATTTTCTCCAGGTTGAGCAAATTAATTGTACTTTTTCATATAATGACTAGTTCTCTCAAGTAGTTTTTAAATAGCATCTTTCTTAGCGTGTGTTAAAAAAGTGAATCTTCAATGTCTGTGCAAGTGAAGAAGTCGGCCTTATGCCAACAAAATAACTCACAAGTAGAATTGATCCTTTCCTTGTTCAAAAATTGCTGTTCTAACATGAAAGTGTCATTTTGTACGTCCTGAGTTACTCCAAGTCTTTAAATGCTGTTTTACTCCTGTACTCTGCCATTCCAGTTCCTGTCTGCCTCTAGGATATGCTAATGTGTGGCTTGATTCTGCTGTACACCCGACACAGTTTGGGTGTGCCACTGAAATTTTTCCTCTTCACTGGAATCCTTCCAGTGTCCCTGGTCCAAATCTGTATGGACCCGTGAAACCCCATATGTGACTTGCAGAGGCTCATGGAGCTGGTTATTGCACATGTGCTGCCATGGCATGCAAAATGGTGCCTGAGGATGCGAGTGCATGAAGATGGGAGCAGCTGACTAGCTATGATGAACACTGTGGCTGGTCATTCGCCATTGAAAAGTGGTCTGGGTATGTAGGATAGCAATAGCATATGGAAATGGTGGCTATCTAGCTTTGCTTATGGCTGCTTCTCCAGATATGGCACTGGAGTGTACTTTGCTCACATAGTGAAGGAAATACAGAGAATTACGTGGCCACTACTGTATGGCCACTACTGTATAATAAATTACCCATGGTGTTTCCCATTTGTAGTGCTAATGCTTTGCACTCAATTTATGTTGGAGTCAAAGAAAGCGCTATCTTCCTGGTATGCAAATTTGTATTATTTTATTGCTGCATTTTTTTTATAAAAGTGTAAGTTTTAATGCTTAGTATGTGCTTGCAAAAGTAGCCTGCTTAGTTACAGGAACTCAGATGATTTCTGCAATTTTGACTTTTATTTTGATTATAAGAGGATCCTGAGCAAAGAGATTCCTGTTAGTGACAATAGTCATACTAAACTGAGTAGAAATCTACTAAGCCATCTAGACTCCTCAAGTGTTATCAGTCAATTTGAGGATAATTTTTAAGATCAGAATGTTACGATTTTTCCATAACGTTGGGATCAATCTTGGATTAGTATCTTGGCAACCTTGTTTCCCGTAGTGCACTTTATCTTGTATTTTATACTCTTGGTCTGTTTAGTAGCAGTTACTTGGGTACTGAGAATGGCTTTGTAAGAATTCCCTCAGCATTGAACAGTGTGTGTGATGTTGTGCAATTAGCAGAGGAAAAATGTGAATTTGCCAGTAAGCTAAAATGATTTGTCATGTAATAGTTTATATCACAATAGAAGCTGTTTTTTGGTTGGTTTTGGGTTGGTTTTTTTTTTTTAGTAAAATATTAAAAGTTAATAAATTATTTTTCAGTATTACACCAGTGTGAGTTTTGGTCTTCTCAATAGCTATTCTGTTTTACTGTCACACAGAATCACAGAATCCCAAGAGTTGGAAGGGACCTCAAAAGATCATCTAGTCCAACCCCCCTGCAAGAGCAGGGTAACCTAGAGTACATCACACAGGAACTTGTCCAGGCAGGCCTTGAATATCCCCAATGTAGGAGACTCCTGTCATTTTATCCTCTCTTAAAATCCTGGCGTGCTAGTGGAAATGACTACCAAAAGCCTAGAAAATATGGAGAAAGGCACGGGTGAAAGCTTTGGGAGACTAGAGCTAGCTCTCAGCATCTTAGAATTGTTCTCTCCTGATTAAGTTTTATGCTGCGTATTAGATACATATCAATTTTGCCTGCAATCTGTGTTTTGTTTTTTTTTGTACATTGTGAGAAAGGATGTGATTGAGAATTTGCTTTCACAATGATGCTGCAAATAGATTCAACTTCCCACAGCATTTCCCTAGCATTAGCAGAAAGGCCGTTACTTGCCTTAGAATCTCATTTCAGTGATGAAGACCTATTCCTCCATCAAACAGATTTCTCTTACATTAATTTTTTTGTTCCATAGAAATTTTGCCACATAACAGCCTCTTGCAGGATTTTTAGCAAATATTTCTAGAGCTTTACTGGCCATTAGTCTCTTGTCTTCATGCCATTGTTCTCCTCCAGTTGGTATGAACCTAACTAGATGTCTCTTAAGATAATTAGAATAGCCCAGAGTCTGCTCTAACTTGAGCTGTTACCCAAATGTAAGCCCAGCTACAGGAAGCTAAGAATGACATAAACTCTCTTACTTCCCCACCTCCTTCACTAGAGGCAGTGCTTGCTATTCTGGGATGTAAAAGCAGCTGGGTTGCTCAATTAGCCATATTTTCTTCTAGTCATGAGCTGAGAATTTCCATTGAAGTTACTGTGAGTTTTGCACAAAAATCAAGGGCAGTACATTGGCCAGAACGTGTGCTAAATAAATATTTATACACAAATCAGAATGCTACTGATGGCTTCTTTACACTGTAAAATTCTAAATATTTTAAGAAGCATCTGTTACTAAACTGAGGCATCATATTTGCTGAGTGGAAGTACACATACTGAGTACCCATATTTAATGAGATGAATACAGTGATAAAGTTTTGCACTGGAAGAATGCATATAAAGAAAATAGTAAAAGCAATGTGATGTGACTGAATTAAAGCTATAATGAACAGGCTGAATGTTTATGTGAAAGCTAACAAAGCTTTCCCACCAGAGTTTACATAGGTCCAAGATAATACCCATACTGACTCTGCATCTCAGTGCAGAGTTTACTTATGTCTGAGAAGCTGAAAGATAAAAGACTTGAAGGATAAATATATGTGTGTGTGTGAAAGAGAAACAGTAAAAGGTGAAATTCTGTATTAGAAATATGTAGCTGCTGAATCTAGTTTGTGGTCATGTCTCACTGAAGACCCTGAAACAATAATAAACCTTAAGATCAATTAATATTAGAAATACTTATAGATTGTTTGGAGTTTTCATTGCTAGAAATTAATAATTTCTGTGACTCTAGGTAGAACCTAATCTAAAAGGTAGACAGGACAGAACATAGAAACAACACTACCTGATTATCAGTAGGTGCTTCCTGACCTACTGTGTTCCAGAGTGTCATTGAGATAAAGCCATGTCCAGCTTAGTGGTGATCTTGGCTTGTACAGTTTACAAAGAAGAGTTTTTCCTAGCTACAAGAACATAGAAGGGCAAGCATTCAAACCAAAAAGAGCTAATTAAGCAAGAAAGCAGCATTGAATATAAATTGACCAGGACTGTATGTAGCCTAGAAATGAATAACACTCTTGAAAACTGCATCTACTGAAATGTGTGACTTATTAAATAATACATGTCTTCATGAATGAATTAACAGATTTTTGAAGAGAGGGAATATTTGATTTTCTTGATGTGTTAAGTCAATGAGTATAGAAAGATGGGGAACTTCATTGAAGGCTGTGGGGACAATGGGATGCAAGACTTTATTTTTCCCCCAACTACAAAGCAGTTTGGGGTGGAAAGTGACAGATGTGCCTCCACTCCGGGGGAAACTGAGCATAGCATTCAAGAGACCAGTCTTAATAGACAGTTGGAAGCTGAGGTGTTGCAAGCTGGGGTGAGAGTTGCTCATAGGGATGTAAGTACAACTCTGGGTGTCATTATGCCCAGTCTTACCACAACTCCTCTTTAAAGTTTCAGCTGCTCTTGAGGCTTGAAAGCGATGTATTTTGCCAAAGCACTAATTTATACTTCAGCTATTCATTTGTAGTCCTACTGTCCCAGCACTCTGTAACTAAATACTCCATACAGAGAAGTATTTAATGCATTATTTATAGAGAGGAGATCTTTACCACTTTATTTGACATTGCCACTGAGGGATGTAATCATATTGCCTAACATTAGGCATCTAATACTAGTTTCCGGTATCAGAAGCTACTTCAGAGAATTAGTTCTGATTTGCCCTCTGGAATGACCTCTGCTGTTCTGAACTCGGATACCAAGCCACCATAGCCTCTCCTAATTGTCTCATGGTCCATCTTAAACATAAGTCAAACTTTGGGCTCCCATTTGAAAGCCAATTTCAGAAGATTTCCTATTTTCAGCCTCTTGTAATGAATGAACTTTTATTTCTTTGTCCTTTTTTATCACTGATTTGCAGCTTAAATAGTTCAGTAAGATGGAGCAACATGCTAATAAAGCTCAGCCACCCAGCTCAGAGCTTAGGTAACTTTTACTTGTATTTTCTACACCTGTCCATGAATGCAGGCTATGGAGAAAGGTCAGACATCAAAAGGAGTAGTTGTATTTGAATAATTTCAGTAAGCCCAAGTCAGCCACAGACTCTAGGTTGATTAAGTTCAATCGAAGCCTCTCAATGATCTGATTTTTACCAAAATTTAAATGTCAGGTGGGGTACATTGGTTTAAGTATATTTTCAGTGCTTTACATTCACGTATTTTTCATCAAATACAGATCTCACTGAAGGTTTCAATCATTAAAGAAAATGATGCTCAGTCCTTGTTATTTATTTAAGCTGTTACTGGTGCTTTTGTTAACTTTTTGATTTTACTAGTTTTCATACACAAAACATAAATCTTCTGGACCTTTTAAAGCAACGGCACACAGCAGGCGTATTTATTTGAATGCAGCTGCTGTCTGATCCTGTTCAAGGTACTGTCATTATGTTTCCCATTCCCATTGTACATTCTAATTCAACTTCAAAAAGAATATTTAGCTTAACCTCCGCTTGAAGAGATGAAATGGAGATCACCTTGATATCAAAACAAAGGAGGTCATACTCAAACCAGCTTCAGTGGCACCTGCCTGGAGCCTGAAGTAGGTTGAGTGGCAGGTGCTGGATGACTGCAGAAACAAAGCCCAGAACTTCTCTAGGGAGGCTCTTCATTTCCTCCTTAATTAATCGGTTTACTAAATAGAGTTAATCGCAAACTAATCTAAATCGTTACCAAGACCCTGACTTGTGTGAACGTGCTATTTCCCCTCCCCACTGTGCCTGTCCCCTATGGGTTTCCTGGATTTCAGGGCTGTGAATCGCACAACTAACACAGCCACACTCCACTCTCGGTGGTGGATGTTTGATGTTTTTGGACAGAAACCTTTGCCCTAAATGACAAATACAATAGAAGGAGTCATCCTAAGTGGATTCACAGAGCGTTTTGGAGGCTGGGTGAGAAGCAACCTGCTGCGCTGCGTCCTTTTTTCAGACTTCAGAGACTCCTTAGCTGCTCATCGGGGCGTCTCCTGCAAAGGCCGGGTGCGCTGCTGGGAGCTCGCTGGGCCTGGCAGGAAGCGCGCTACTGCGGCCAGCCCCGGGACAGGCTGGAGAGGCCCGGCACCACCCCTCTGCTCCGCACCCGCCGGCGGCAGTGGCAAGGAGGGCGCAGCAGGTGGCGCCAGAGCCGCCCCTCCTCGCGGCCGCTCTATCGCGCCGGTCCCCGGAAGTGCTCCTCTTTCTGCTGCTCCTCGTCCGGAGGTCGGTACGGCTCGGCCATCGCTGCGGCGGTGCGTGTGGCAGAGCCCAGGCTGAAAGCGGCGGGGCGCATCCCGGCGGCACCATGGCGGCGGCAGCGTCGTCGTCCTCCTCCTCCTCTTCGGCCCAGCCGAAAAAGATCGTGGCTCCCACCGTGTCGCAGATCAACGCGGAGTACGTGACCCAGGTAGGATTCGTGGGGATCTGTGGGCCGCGGCTCCAGCTGCTGGAGCCGGGTGCTGGCAAGGCGGCTCCGGTAGTGGCGGTGCCCGGGGTTCAGTAGTGCTTGCGGCATGTCGGTGGTAGGGGAAAAGCCTTTTGGCGTAACGAAAGAGAGGTTTAGCGCCTGCGTTACGTAGGAAGAGGTGTGTGCCCCCAGCGTTTGTTGACTAGAGAAATTTACCAGAGCAGTACTGTCCAGTATATCAGATTTGTTGTTACACGGGAAAGGTTACTGATAGTTCTTTGTAGCTGAATAGTTTAAGTGGTTTCCTGCAAGTGTTCAATTTTATTTTATTGTTTTTATGCTGGAAATGCTGGTTTCCTTCCTCTTCAACCAAAAAAAGGTTGAGTAAAGTGGGTTAGGAAGCTCTTGCCATCATAGTTCAGGAGTTTTGAAGTGGTGGCTACAGCGCATACCCTTAAGGTATTAGACCTTATCTATTTTAGTTATCTATAGCCTGTAGTTCTTTGTGAAGTTCTGCAGTGGGAGAGTAATCGTGTGCAGTCTGGGGGTTGCTGTCCCTCAAAGATCATGGCACATTTTTGAGAGATTTGCTAGAAGTAACTTAGGCTTTTCTAAACCCCTATTATATAGCAGCCTGTACAGCTGGAGTTTTTACAGAGAATCACACCTCTGTTGGAAAAGGTTTAGGTATAAAACCTTCAATGGTTGAAAGCCTTGCTGTTGGAAAACATAATTTTGTTACCTGTAGTTACCATAAGCTGAAATTAAGTGAGGTATAACTGAAATAAAGTTTGGGACGGAATCTTTTATAGAGCTGTTATATCAATACAACTGAAAATGTATATATTTAACTTTTTTTTTCTTCTCCCCATACAGTTAGCAAATAAATACTGGGCTCCACATGTGAAGAAAAAATTGCCTTTTGATTCAAAGGTAAATACTTCTACTGAAATTGTGTTGGGGTGTAAAAGAATGAGGATCAACCATTTTCTGATGTGCCAGCCTCCTGTGGTGCTTATTTTATATAAGAGTATAGCAGACTGCTTGGAAGGTCAGCAGCTGATTAACACTCTGTAATTTGTTAATGTATTTGTAGTTTATAAACGTAGGCAGTGTTATGAAGGTGTGTGGTGTGCTATAACAGTGCAGTTCTCCTGCCTGCTATTTGTTCAGTTCATTTTGGTAAAGAACTTTAGGAGAGTGAAAGATTTTTGGGCATCTGCTTTACAGTCAAAAGGTGCTTAAGGAGGAGCTACTCTTAGAAATCAAAGAAGGAGAAAAGATGCAGGTATTATTGAACTGTATGCTTCTTTCTAAAAGCTTCTTGAGAGAGTTTTGATCAGACAACTTTACTACTGTTCTGGTGGATATGTGTGTTTTGAATGTCAAAAATTTGTCATGATGCGTTTGTTTTTCTGTAGATGGGGTTCTTGAATATCTGGTTTCATTCCCTTGTGAATATTTGGCTAAATTTCCCTTTCCAGTCTCGGTTTACTCTCTCTCTTTGTAGTATCTGTGGTAGTATTTATCTGTTATTGTTAGAACTAGGATGTACATAAGCAGTTGAACTGCATCTCTATGTCGTATGATGCGAGAGTGAGCCTGTTGCAACAGATAATGCAGATTCTTTCAGTCCTATTGGAAAAACTACGTAATAGTGTCTGGATGTAGTTAAATGTCAGTTAAAAGAAAGAGTGACAACAGATGACAGAGTTGCTGCAGGCTTTACTCTCAACGACTGTTCTTTAAATTCAACGCTAAGCCAGAGATTAACAATAAAAGAATTTGCATATCTGTTTGACTTTTCTATAAAAATCTCGGCGAGATGTTGATTATTCCTTCAGAATAACTTGAATGAAGGTCCAGTCAGTTCTCTGTCATGTGCTTATCCTCAAGTTGGTTCACCTTCTTTGTGGGAATGTATCTGTGAAGCTTCTGGACTCTTCAGAGCCAAGACATAATTGTTACAACACTTTTGATCAAATAGCAGTGAGCAAAGAGTAAATAATTCAGAGAAACTTTCAGTGCATAAGGTGTCTTAATACATTTTAATCACTTGAGGTATATAAAATTCTTAACCAGTTTTTTAAAATATTCTTTCCCATAGGTTATTGAAGATGTGTATACAAAAGAAATTGTCAGGTCCAAGTAAGTACGCTAATCACTTTCACTTGCAGACAAGCATTCCAACATTATCTGTATTGAAGTGGTTTCTAATGTCTTGTAGAATTTCAAAATGCATTAACATGTTTAAAGCAGATGAAAATTACTCCAGTGCATGCGAGTCATTTAATTGTTATGGTATTTCAAAGTCTGAATGAGGCAAAAAGAAAGTTCTTGAGCTCATAAATGTGATGGTTGGACATAATATTGTTTGGTTCCTTGCTCTGGTAGTCTGCTTAGGTTTATATTGGCTTTGTTGTGTTGGTTATAGAACGCTGACCCCTTCTTTTGTCACTAAGGTGTGTAAATTAAAAAAAAAAACACTTGAGGAGTGTGCTGCCTCTAGCTCTTTGCTTTTTCACTGGTTATTGTTACCTGGTTTGTAAAGAGGAAATCTTATTTCAGTGAAATGTGATGTTAGATGGTGGAGACAATTCAAGATTAACTGCATTCTGTAGCTTTGTGTGCAGAAAAGAGTTGTAACTGTAGGTGTTTGGAGTTTTTCTGGAGAAGTTTGGGCTCTGGAGAGAATTCTCTTTATGATTCCTTTATGAAAGTAGTCTAAGAATTGCCATATAGGATCAGAATAAGCTTCAGTTTCCAGTCAGAAGATATGCCATTATGAACTGATGAAATACATAGTTGTGGTTTTTCAGAAGACACTCGGCTTCTAGCAGTTTGTGTCTTCAAGGCTATTAGAAGTGGTGTCTTCATATTTAAAAGATCTAGATGGTTTTTTGTTTTATCATGTTTTGGGGTGGTTTTTTTAATTTTTTTTTTTGTTGTTAATGTGTCTTTGATTGCTTAATGAAGCTGCATTAACTTTAGCTTCCAAGGTGTTGCAACAGTTACTTCTGCATTCAAGTGCTCTTGCATGGAAATGGAGGAAGGGAAAAAGGGGGAGGGGGAAGCAGAAATAATTCCTAGATGTTTCAACAGCTTTTGTTATATAATAAGGGAAAACACAGCTGTTTCCCATGCAGCTGTGATGTGTATGGGAGGCTTTCTTACGTGTTTTAATTGATTACTTTTTCCTTTTTAGGTTTGCTATTAGAAAGATAATGCTTCTTGAATTCAGGTAAGCTAATTGGAATGAAATTCCGAGTTATTTTTCCATAGGAACCTGTAAAGATAAGAAGCAAATGCAGAGCAGTAAGTCAGTTTTAATTAGTATTCTCATTTATTCCTACTTACTAAAGCCTTGAATTGTGTGCCTAGAAAAATGAAGTGAGGAGAGCTTAATTTAAGGAGGGGTTAATTTCATAAGCATAAGTAACATATCAGAGTATCTTGAATTTCTAGTGTAAGTGAAGCGCCAGAGATGAGGGTATGAATGCAATAGGTAAAAAAGCCTGGGTCTGTAATTTGGAATGTGTTATCAAGCCTGAAATCAGAACTCGATGAAGTCAGAGGAAGTTTTTAGGTTAAGTCTCTTAGGCAAGGGTAAAAGTGAAATGTGCTGCAGCAGCATTGCTAACATGTTTTTCCATTTGAAAATAAATGGAAATCTGTTTAGAAGATTCTTACATCTACTTCAGACTTTCCTGGAAGAACTTATAAAGCATGTATAAAATGATGTAAAATAAATATTGGCAATATTTACATATTTTAAACCACAATATTTAATGTTTTGTTGGCTCTGTTTTATTTCACAAATCTTAGGAACAGATAGAATGAGGTGGGTTTTGGTTGAGATAAATTATTTGTTTCAAAAGCCTGAAATATATAAGTAGTGCCACTAACTAGAAAAGTAGGACAAACTTACGTATGTTTTTTATTTCTCTTTTAGAAAAGGTGGAAAGGAAAATAGAAGCTATGTTTGGGTTTTGACACTAACAGATGGCTTGCTGGTAGTATGAATTCTGGAATTTGTATACCAGCAATACCATGGAGTTAGAGGTTTTTGTTCTTTTTATGAACATTCTTAGTGTTACCAGCCTGTAATTTAACTTTAGTACTTTCTGGACTGTAGCCTGATCTTATTGCCATTTGTCCTTTAAGTCATGTTCTCTCTCTTCTTCTCCTGTCTCCCTCCATCTATCTGTCAGGCTCTCCTGTCTTCACACACATGAGATTTTCCTGTCCTTCATTCTTGCTCATGTAGGATTTATCCTGGATTGAGGGCATAATAGTATTTTTACTAAAATATTTTGAAGGTTTTAGAATTCCTAGGTGAGATGATATGTGGAGTTCTGTGGATTTAGGGGGACAACAGTTGTTGTCGTTTGCATTTTATGCTAGGAAATGTTGCATGATGTTCTTTAGACAAGTGAAGGTTTTTCATTTTTGTGTTTTGTTTTGTTTTTTTTTGTTTTTTTGTTCTCTCTTTGGAAAATTAACATGAATTTGTGTTAGGACTTTATTGGGTTATGGACACTTGTTACATATGAAAACCTGGTAAATGTGTCTTCCTGATAAGAAACTCCTCTGTCTCTTTGTAGCAGTTATGGAGTCTAACAAGTTTTGCTACAGTGACGTAAATGAGAGGTAGCGTCAGGAACTGCTTGCAAACTATGAAGATAGGTGTAAGGAGAAGGAGGAAAAAAACCTTGTGCATAACTGCTCTTTTAAATGAGTGACAGATGATGTAGGTGGCAGCAACTAATGAAATATTCTTTGTCTCTTCACAGCCAGTACCTTGAAAACTACCTATGGATTAATTATTCTCCAGAGGTGTCCAGTAAAGCATATTTAATGTCAATCTGCTGTATGGTGAACGAGAAGTTTAGAGAGAATGTCCCTGCATGGGAGGTAACCGATTTCGATTACAACTGGAATTGACTTTGATTCACAAGTTGCAGCTTTTGCAGTATGCTTGCTTATACTGACAGCAGGTAGCAAAGCTTGTAGTGTTAAAAGTAAATGGTACCTCACCTGGAATACCACATAGTGGTGTTTTAAAGTGTGTGTTCTTTTCAGAGAAAGCAATGGACGTACGAAAAGTCACCAGATTCCTGCTGAAGCACGACTCCTTTGCTCTGCTCTGTGATGCCATTACATCAGCAGCAGCATTTGATTTTTTTGGCGCTTGACAAAAGTCAGGCATTTGCAGAGTTCTTGCTCTGATACTAGAAAAAAAAAAGGATTGCCATAGTGTGAGAATCAATGATCAGGAGAAGATCATTAGTCAGTTTTGTTTGTGCTGCCTGGTCAGAATAAATGAAAAAGAGAAAAACTAAGCCTTCCTTTTAGAGATATAAATGGATTTAGAGGACTTACGTTATGTGAATGAAGAGTAAAATGGTTTGTATCAATCTGACTTAAAATCAACTTCCTTTTCTATTTCTAGATATTCCAAAAGAAGCCAGAACACTTTCCCTTCTTTTTCAAATGCATACTGGAAGCATCACTGGTCGAAAATGACAGTGAATACTCTCTGCATGAACAGACAGTCCTGCTGCTTCTCCTTGATCACTGCTTCAACAGTTTGGTATATTAAAAGTAACTGTAATATTTCCAATGTGTTTATGCTATTCTGTGTTAATAACAGTTTAGTTTGAGCAATCCCTCCTTATAAGACAGATGAAGCAAAATTCCTATTTAAGAAAAGATGGTACCAAAGGGCTTTTACCCCTGTTTTTGGCTCTTGCTGTATGGTTCCAGATCACAGGCAGAGTTGGAGAGAAAACATTTAAAATGACAGTTGAAATGACATGAATTACAGAGAAAATTAGTTATCTCGGATAATGGGAAGAGTGTAGATGAAGTGGGAGAAGCTTGATAAGGCTTCAGGAGAGAAGAAAGCATGAAAACAGGGAAAGCACAGTAAAACAGCTCAATTCAAGAAGAAGAAATGACTGAAGAAGGAACATCAGTTCTCATTGTCTTCTATACTAAAAATACTTGCCTGGAAGGGGCCCGTGCTCAAGTATTAAGAACTGACAGAATCCATGAAAAGAACCTAAAATGCAGAAGTCTTCAACAGTTACAAGTGTTACTGAGGAGGGGCTGCTGTGCAGTTTCCTCTTAGGAAATTGTGGAATTTAATGCAATAATGTACTTGGTTTTGTCAGATAGTATACATTGGGGTATTTTGTGTTTTGTAAGGCACCTCAGAAAACATAAGAATTTTAAAATATATTTTCTGTCTGTAACTTTCTAACAGGAAGTGGATTTGATCAGAGCACAGGTGCAGCAGCTCATTTCCTTACCGATGTGGATGGCTCTACAACCTGTAAGCATAACACTGTAAACTGGCAAAGCAATCTTCTAGGCATTTATTCAGGTTCTGTAAAGTGACTTCTTATGGAGCACTGTTGTGGAAGTCTGATTATTTAAAGCTGCCTGCTTTGCTGTAGAATTACGTATTTGTGTACTTGGTAGAATTATCTTTCTTGTTTATTATTAATTTCAATGTAATTATTAATGATGTAATTTTTCATAAAACTAAGCTTTGTTGCTTATAGCTTCTTCAGGCTATAATTTGTAGACAAGGCCACGAAATCACGGGAGCCATGAAATGGAGCTGACATCTAGCCGTAGCTACTCTCTAGCAGTACTATGTTCTTGCTTTGCAGTAATACTTCAATTATCTGAGACAGCTATTTTTTTTTGTTGTATATCTTTTCTTTTTAATAAAAAGACTGGATTGTATTTTTATCTCTCATGAAAACAAGGATTCTTGATGACTGAATAACATTGTAACATTTCAGAAACGACTGGAGCAAGAGCTGAAAAAGACACCAAAACTAAGGAAATTCTGGAATCTAATTAAGAAAAATGATGAGAAAATGGATGAGGAGGCAAGAACACGGTATGTTACAGAAGCCTTTTTTCCTGATAACTCCAAAGCCCTTAATGCATTCATTGTGTTTCAGCTAAAATAAATTGTTTCAATTAAAAAATGTGTGGTTTTTTTTTTAAACAACTACAAAGATGACACATAAGGATTAATCATGTGGTCTCTTTATGGAAAATACTGTTATAGAACTTAGTATTTTATTTGATCAGTGAATTTGTGATACGAAATCTTGGAGCTGTAGGGTGAAAGCCATAAAATAATGTTCATGTAGTTACTCATATTTTTTCATGACCTTTAGCAAATGTTTAGCTTTTAAGCATATAGCTTATGCAAATATTTGAATAAATTTGTGTGTATATCACCAAAGTTAAACGTTCCAGTACTTTTGTCTTACAATCTGGCAAGGTGTAGGTGGTGACATACGTTTCCTTTTTGGCTCAGTATAAGCATAGGCTGTTAAGCAGTTCTGTGCCTAAAAGTGTACACTATTAATCTGTCTGCCTGAGAGAAAAGTTATAATCTAAACATTTTACATGTGTTTCAAAGCAGCCTGCTACTGTTATATAAATTTTAAAGCAGCTGACTTTGTGTTAGTGAAAGTTACAATGTACTTCTGGTCTGCATTTAAGGAATATTAATGATTTTGTCATGTGTTTGATTTTAGAGCATATCAGGAGAGAAGATTTCTTTCACAGCTCATCCAGAAATTCATTTCTGTGCTGAAGTCAATACCTGTCTCAGGTAGCTGTGGTTCTTATGTTGCTTTGTTATCTGGTAATCTGTCTTGAATTCTTTTCCTGTTGCTGAGGTTGGAGACCTTCTCTGGATAGGGTTTTAGTGAAATACATGCTTATCATGTCAAAATTAGTATTCGCATCTGTATATGCTTTAAAAATGAAATAGCAGAAAGCTGCTTTAAATTTCTTCTGGTCTGTATGGACTTCATTAAAAAGTATTTCTGGAAATTGATATTTTTGTTGTGTGCTTACAGCATTAAAACATCTCTTACATACTTAGATGCCTTGTTAAACAGGTAGTTTAAATACGTATAATAAGGCTTTGTTCTGTTAATATTCTTGATTTAAGGTAAGAACAAAAGCCTAAGTGAAATTCTGTAAGATTTGACTGCTCTTGATTTAGAAGTCATTGTGACAAGCAAAATTATATGCTTGCCTGATTTAGAAAGGAAGAGTGTTTGTAAAGGAAAGTGTTAGCCTTTTGACAAAAAAGGCTTAGTATGCTTCAAGCACAGCACAGTTTGGGTAAAATCACTTCCTAGAGTTCTGCTTCTGCGCTTAAACTCGGCGAACTAGCTCTTAGCTGAGCTGTAAGGGGAAATTGTGTACTGTAGCTTCCTCAGAAAGTATACCTATCCTCTCTATTTCTCCAGTTATGCAAGACCCATTTTAGGAAGACTTATATGAACAGTTATTTGGGGGTTTTGGAAGTATTAGTTAAAGCAGACTTAATTTGTGTTTTGACATGATTCTAAAGGCTCCTCAGCAGTCATCACTGAGTACCTTTGAATATTGTCAAGGCCTTTCGCACACACCATGATTATGGCTTTAAAATAGGTATTTTTGGGTACGTGGAGTTAAAATTTCTTAAGAAGCTTAGCAAGCCATTGGTATCTTGTGGAAGTGTTCATTTTGTTTCACATTGCTGTTTTTTTTTCCAGAGTGGATAAAATAACTCCTGAAACTGGTTCCATTACTTTCTTGTATCCAAAATTTTTCTGGTTTGCAGTGAAAGAAAGGATTGTTTCAGAAAGAGAAGAATGTGTTAGTTAACTTTTTAATCTTGTTAAAACTTATATCAGTATATTATAGTATATTAGTAGCATTTGTTACATTTCTAAAGAATAGTTCTAATACAAGTGTGTGGATCAGTTGCAGAAAAAACCTCTTTTTTTCTATGTAGGTCCTATTTCTATGGACAAAGTTCATTATTGTGAGAGATTCATTGAACTTATGCTAGATCTTGAGGTAAGTTATTGTAAATTATTCAACCTATTTCCAGGTGTTCTAATGTTCCAGATTTTAAATGCGTAATTATTTCAGCCTTGTTCCAATTAGCAGGTCTTTATGTTGCAGTTGTGCATATGGTTGCTTAACAGTTGTTTTCCATCTGTAAATTGGAGGTTTTAGCAGTACATCCACACTGGGAACTGACTAGTAAGGTTTATAAACCTGATGAATTGTTAGGAGAGAGCTAGGATCCTGAATTGCTCAGTGAAGAGGACTTTGTTAATTGGGGTGATGGTAGTAATTCTGGCAGTTGATTGTGTGACACTTTAATCTGCTAGGAATGACCCAGTATTCTTTTCAGTGTGCAAAAGGTCACTTAAAGGTACCTTGTGTTGTAGGGCATAATCCCAGAAAGCATCACTAGTTCTGAAATGCTATCAATTTCTATTTGAGTAGAATTCAGTATTTAGAAGTAACAGTTTTGGTGACCTAGGCTTGTTACAGAATAACAGGAGGCCAGGCAAGGTTTTGTAAAATTTTTAAGCAGGTGCTGAGAAAGTGGGACAATTCTAAGCTTTACTTGTACCAGAATTAAAACTAAAATACGTTAATTTATAATTTCTCACATGAGTAGCAGTTTCTTTAAAGTAACTTGGGATTTAGAAGACATTCTGAAATAAGACTGTTTTCTGAAACAGTAAGAAGAGGGAATTCTAAAATGGCATGATCTTTGACTCATATGGGCTAACTGTCCTCTGCTAAATTGCTGAAGTTGTCTGTGCTTGTAGTTGCCATAGAATGAATTTTTTAAGTTAGAGCTTGTTGTCTTATGGATATAGTGTGCTCTCCTAAGACAACATATGTATTTGAAGTTAAACTTTAGTCTGGCTGTTAGATGAAGTGCTTACAGGTAGTACGTTTAATGTTGGTTCTTGCTAGGTATTTCAGGAAGATTAGAATTCAGGCAGTTTTATGAAGCCTGTTTAAGTGACTGGAACAAGCAAATGAGAAATTAACTATAAATCCAAGTCTTTTTTTTCCTTGGTAGCATGTACTGTGTTAATGGACTCTTTTACCTATGCTTTTTTCAGAATATTCCAGTTTCATATTACCATATATATAGACTGCCATAAAAGTTTGGTGATTTGATAATTTGAAAAGAATGAATCCATGAAAAGTTCTTATGGTTTTCTGAGCGTTTTTTTTTTGTGTGTGTGTTTGTTTTTATATAATTGTTGTGCAGAACAATTAACATTTTCTACTACATATTCTTTGTCTTAGTTCTAAACACCATGTTGACACTTTTTGCCTTTCTAAGTTCAGTCTGTAGATTCCATTGACAGCAACTCACTTTTTCTTATCCACTTGTTGAGATGTACTGCTGTCTGCTATTGAACAGGTGCTATGTAGAGCATGTTCTCTTGTTTGGTATTTTTTGTTGGTTTTATGTTTTTTTTTTTTTGTTTTGGTTTTGTTTGGGTTTTTTTTGTTTGTTTGTTTTGTTTTTACAAAAAATCTTTTGTAGGTTTTTAATTAAGATTTGAAAAAATCTTAGCTCTAATTTGAGTATCTTACGAAGAATAGAGATGCCATACAATATTTTGAAGAAACACAGTTTCACAGAATCATAGCATAGTTAGGGTTGGAAAGGACCTTAAGATTGTATAGTTCCAACCCACCTGCTATGGGCAGGGATACCTCACACTAAACCATGTCACCAAAGACTTTGTCCAGCCTGTCCTTGAACACTGCCAGAGATGGAGCATTCACAACTTTCTTGGGCAACCTGTTCTAGTGCCTCACCACCCTCACAGTAAAGAACTTCTTCCTTATATCTATCCTAAAGTTTGTAGTTTTGAGAAAGACATGTTTAAAATCAATGAGTATAGAAAACAAATGTTTAAAGTAGTATTTCAGAGTTTAACGTGCCTTTTGTAACGCACAGTCATTAAGTAGACACTCAGTAGCAGAATGATTGCTTTGTTTAATTTACTTTTATTACTGGCAGGATGCAATTGCACTAATGGCAAGTTTGTGCCCTGCTCCCAGTCATCCAACAAGTTGTGCTGACAGTAGCCTACCTGCATAAAATCAATCTTGCTTCTTTAATGTGAGATCCTCTTGTAGGGTATTAGGTATGTAAACAGCTTTGCAGCAGTCCATCTTGGTATGCCTTCCTGAAATAGAAAACCATGAAGAACCAGGATTTCTTTCATTTTGAAGAGTTGCTTGTATTAATGTGAGGTTGTTTACCACAGGCTTTGCTTCCCACACGACGCTGGTTTAATACAGTGTTGGATGACTCCCACCTTGTTGTTCACTGTTACCTGTCCAGTCTTGCTAAAAGAGAGAAGGAGGGTCATCTCTTCTGTCAGGTGAAATGCAAAATTATTGAAAATAACTTTTTCATTCTGATGCAGCTCTAAATTCTTCAATTGTTTTGTTTTGTATTTTTTAAGGCAGTTTTTTCTGATTTATGCAAACTACGTGTTGATTTAAATCCTTCAGATGGTAGTTCTTTCCTGACTGTACCTGTGTGTGTGACTGCTCTTACATTTCTGGCTCCGTTTTTGAACAATTCTTTGAAGTACAACCTAGAAAACAGTGCAGCTTCTGGCATGCTTTATCCCACATGTTGCAGAAGTTGTCACCAGTGCATCCTTCTGTGCTTCATTCTGACCTCAGACTAATCTACCTAACAGTGCCTTTGTGTTTCACTACTGTCCTTCAGTTTACTTAGTCCATATACAGTATATTGGTTTTTTTGTGGCAGGAGCTGAAGATCTGTCCCATTTCCTGCATTTCAGCTGCTTTTCCTGCTGCTTGGTGTCCCCAGTCACTGGCATTTGTTCAGTTTCTCTGAGGGTCAGTACTGATGGAACACAAAGCCAGTAGCAGATCTAAATAATTTTCCCAAGTTAAGTAATCTTACTGAAAGGTAGGATGAGTTCCAGAGCTGACATCAGAGAGGGTAAGAGGGAGCAAGACCTTTCCCTTCTTTAGTAGCAGCAAGCCAGAAGTGGGGTTCAGTGTCTGAGTGAACCTCTGGCTAGATCACTGTAGTGTGATTAGTTTCAGGTCCTAGTATGTAAAAGAAACTGCATTGGTTGTGGGCAGTGCTATAATTCCTATGGCTTGTAAATGAGATAACAAAATTATTTTATGCATTAGCCAAGTATAAAACTTAGACATAACTTCTTAGTCCATTTCTCCTAGAACTTTGAGGAGCTCTTTTTTGTAAATAGTGCCCAGATTTGTCCTTTTAAATTGTGTTTCTTTGTTTGTGGTAGGGTATCTCTTATTCTTAATGCACTAATTTATATGGATAATGTCTCAGCTTTTAGATATGCTTAAATTCTACACTGGCTTTGAAATCAATGATCAGACTGGAAATGCTTTGACAGAGAATGAGATGACAACAATTCACTATGACAGAATTACTTCACTACAGGTAGGCAGACAGTGAAGCATTTATGGGAGAGGAAGGATCTGGTTTTGTTGTTTTAGTCCAATTTGTGTCTGGAATAGGCATTAATTTAATATCCAAAGCAGACCCCTTCTTTTTCCTGTTGAGTTACAGGAGTAATTTTAACTTGACTTTCTGTACCATATTGAATAAGCTTAACACTTCAATACTATGTGTGTGACTATAGCTAATTACTATGCTCCAGCAGAACCACCACTTTTGATTTGATATTGTCAAGGTGAACTGCTCCCATTCCATTCAGAATGGAAAATTAAGTGCCGTAGGAACTTAACTTACAATTATGCAGTAGGTGGCGCCATTTCTTCAAGATCAGTAGGAACTTAACTTATGATTATGCAGCAGGTGGCACCATTTCTTCAAGATCAGTACGTACATATGATGATAGCAGTAGCGGCCCCTTGTACATAACAGACAAAAATTCACATTACTTGTAGTCATGTAAAGATAGCTACACTTTTCAGAATTTCCCCCATCGATTTTAACAAAAAAAATAAAAGAAGCAGTCCATGTTTTTCTTAGTTGCCTGCCCCTTATGTTTTATTTTAGTGACAGAACAAGTGCTGATAGGAGAGTGTATAAAAAAGGATAGTGTCAGAAGCACAGGGGTAACAGATAAGTGGTGCTGACTAAGAAAAATGGAGATTTTCCCTGGTTTTTGTTTCTGTTCTGATAATGTCCATATCTCGGTATGTGTTAGGAATCATAAGGTATGCTTTTTTATTAATACTTAGATTGTTATTAAATTGTTTCATTAATATGCTTACATTCTGTTTTGGGGCATGGCTCTTTTGTAGAGGGCAGCGTTTGCACATTTCCCGGAGTTATATGACTTTGCGCTCTCAAATGTAGCTGCGGTGGATACTCGTGATTCCCTGGTGAAGTTATTTGGACCCCTGAGGTAAGTTACCAATATGAATTTAACATGAAACTGCAGTTCTTTGTTCTCAGTAGGTTTTAATTTAACAAATTGCTAGCCTTTTGTCTTTCTGACTTCTCAGGTATTTCTGACTTCCCATGGTGCTTTTATATCTGCTAAAATAGGGAGATGGGGAGAGTTTGTGTCCTCTAGTAGCAAAGTACTAGAATTCCAGTATAAAAAAAAAAAGGCTTCTATTTTCCTTTTTTTATGTATGAATGTAGAAAGGCTCTAACTTTCTGGAAAACAGCTAGCTGCTTAAAGTAATTGTAGCAGTAATTAACTTGCAGTAGTTAACCTCTGACTTTTTTAATTTGGCTTTTTTTACTCTGTTTTGTACAAAAAATACAACAAATTATAAAAGTATGCCACTGTATTAACTGTGCTGTATTGTTATGCTGTGATTAAAAGGATAGCAGTCTGTATTTTGACAAAGGCAATGTTTGCTCTGTTGTTTGGTTCTGCATTCAAGTACACATCTTGAAACAATAAAAAATATTCATATCTTGCTTTGTTTATTGTGGGTGAGTGGTTCAGCTTACACTTGTGCCTGAACACACTTCCCCCATGGAAGTGCTGTAGATCACTTTGTAACAATTCCAGAAGTATTTTAAATATCTCAAACTTCACTTAAAATACTGATCTGTCTTTGAAATTAATAGTTGGATTTTTGTGGGGTTTTTTTGTTTTTCTTTTTTAAGAAAAAAGAAAGCTATGGTGCGTGCTGTCCTTGGTTTTATTGCAAATGACCAATGACCCAAGCTTCTGTTTTTTCTTCTGCTGTGCAGCTCAAATGTTCTTCACCAGGTGGCATCATATCTCTGCCTGCTGCCATCCCTTCCAGAAGGGGAAGACTCAAGCTATGAAAAGGAGTTTCTGCTGGAGCTGCTGGTAAAAATATAATTAATACTGCTTGCATTTTTTCTTTTGCAAACTCAGGGCAGCTAAATCCAGCAACTACACTGTGGTAAAGTAGCCATTTAGGACCTTTAGCTGAACTGCCTGTGAACCACAGCAGGGTTTTAGTAGTAATACTAAAATGGGGTTTAATATCATAAAAATGAAGCATTAAAATGGTTATTTATAGAGGTAGTTTTCCTGAGAAACTAGGATGTGTATGTTTGGTGTAGTTGTAAAGGTATAGACAGAAACCAGAATCTCAGAAACAGTTCTTCTGGAAAAGTTTATGTAGTAACCTGTTTGTCCCCTTTAGAAATAAAGAGGTCTTCTAAAGTAGATCTAGATAGTCAGTACCTATTTGATTCCTTGAACCCATTTGAAGTACCATTTTGGTACGTCATGGTTATTTGGATATTCAGTGTGTAATGATATTACTGTGGGATTCTACTCTTGATATCAGTGTTAGAATGGCATAGCTGTTTTAAAAATCTTTTTTTCTAGGCTTATTTTATGCTTGTTAATTCCTTTAAAATTTGTTTGCACAGCTTCCTAAGGTTTAGACATGATGTTTATGGATGCCGTATTTGTTCAGATGACATTGTAGTATTGGATATTTTTTTTTTTTTCTGTCTTGAACAGGGAATTAAGACTACTTGTTGCTGAATGAGCAGTGTGAGCTAATAGCATTAACTTTTGACCACATGCTTAATGGAGAAGCAAATAGATTTTATCTTAAGTTGATTTTCTGCTAAGCCGTGACTGAATGTGTTCAGTTTGGTTGTGTCTTTTTGGGTCTGCTGAGTAGCCAGATGATTGGTTGACTCCTGTACTATGACCAATAGTTGGACTAGGTGTATGTTCATGTTCTAGTTTCACTCTTTGTATTTAGTTATATTTTATTAAAAAAAAAAACAACAAACGAAGCAAACAAAAAAGCCCCCTAATAACAGCAACAAAAAAACAAAAAAACAAAAAAACCCAGAACCAAAGCAAACCTAAATGTATTAAAAGAGAGAAAATGACAAGTGACCACCAGCAGTCTTATGGGTCAATGTGCATATTTCAAAAATAGCTTTATTTTCCCTTTTTGACTTACAGAAGTTTAAAATGCATCCTTTCTTTAGGTTTCCCGTCATGAGCGACGAATATCTCAAATTCAGCAACTCAACCAGATGCCACTCTATCCCACAGAGAAGATTATTTGGGATGAAAATATTGTACCAACTGAATATTATTCTGGAGAAGGTATGATTAGTAGTTCAGTAAATGCTGAAGAGGACAGTAGATGCTGCAGAAAAAAGCAGTTCCAATGTTTAGGTTCATTCTGTCTTTGGAACTTACGTGCTGTACTTTGGCATCTTCCAGTATATTGGAGTGAGGTTAGCTTTTATGAGTTGTGAGTCAGGAACTCTAAGGTGAAATTATTAGCAAATTTATAGTGGAGTTTTTGAGAAATCAAAGGCCTGTATTTACAAAGACATTTATTTGCTTCTAATCTGGATAACAGATACGGTATACTACCAGCTGTGGCACAGGTAGTTACTGTAACCTGAGAGAGGTTGTAAACATGCAGCAGAAAAGCTGTTGTCTGTACTTGTCTCTTAAGTATGTTCACTAAAGCCCTTTTTTTGTTGTTGGGGTTTTCTTGTTTTTTTTTAAGTGGTAGAATTAGCACTGATTATCTTCCTTTTATTTTAAGGTACTTGTGTACACAGTCACTGAAATGTAGTATATACACTCTAAATTCAGAGCCTAGTGTTCTTGCTCAATGTTCTCATGACCAAGCAAACTCCACGTATTGCAAACAAGGAGTTAGGTAGTTTTAAGCTTTTCAATGAACAACGCTTATTTTTGTCTAGCTACTTTTAAAAAAGATGTATTGATGTGGATCCTGAGAATTTTCATTAGGAATATAAAAACTTTAATTTGGAGCATGGAGATTCCAAATAACAACATATATCTTTAAAGACTAGTACAAAGTATGTTTCTGGTTTGAGCACAGAGTATTCCATACCCTCCTTCATACCGTTTTAATTCAGAGATACTTTTTGTGTAGGTATAAGCCTTAAATTCAGCTGCTTAGCATAAATTAGGGTTGTTTTTGTTTTTGTTTTTTTATAAATTCTCTGTGAGCAAATATTATTGACAAGAAAGATAGTTTTTGAAGCATTTTGTCTGCAGACTGTTAAAAGTATTTTTCAGTTTTGCTTCTCTTAGTTTCAGCTTACTGTTTCTCTTTTTAATCTCTACATATTCTCCAGCCCTTATTTCCAACAAGTTTTATTTTAATGGTCTTGTTTTTTTTGTCTTGCTAAAAGTAGCAAAATTATTTTAGCCCAAGAAAGATAGAAGTACTGCTTCTGTTTTCTCCTAAGAAATAAGGGACGAAAAGTCTGTCTGACAAATGCTGTGCAACCTTAAAGAGGTGTTGCTGCAGGCCCTACCCTTTGTGCATATAACTAGCTTTACTGGACTGGGTTTGTTACTTCTTGTTGGGAAATGAGTTTAAATATTTTATCACTATAAGACTTTTTAGAATAAAAATTGCCATGTTCTACCATCTTTTTTCACTCCCATTGTATCTTAGTGCATGTGAAAGCTAATAGGAAGTACATATACCAGTGAAATGTTTCAAGGATAACATTGCGAGTTACCAAAGCTTGATGTTTTCACAGGTCTTGAGCATAGATGTGAAGCTGGAACATTAGTCCAGTATTGTTAAATGAGTAACATGTAATAGTTTTAGGTGCAAAATTTCCATAATAAAAACTATCATAAAGATGTGCAAGCTTTAGAACCTGTCTAGGAATTTTAATACTCCTTGTTTAGTTAGATCTAATCTTCCCATGTTTTTCATTCTCATTAAAAAAGAAAAAATAAAAAAATCTATGATCAGTAACAGAAACTTCTGAGGAAAGTTGTGTGTTAAAAACTGATTTCTTGGTTTAAAACTTTTTTCAACATTACTGGCTTTTTGTGGCTTCTAATAAGCATAAATGATTGGAGTTGGGGAATTTTTGGATAATTCATAGGTTTTATTAGTTAATGAACCTTTTTCATTATTATTTAATGCTGGCTTAATTGTTCCATTCCCCAAAAAAACTGTTAATTTGCCCTTTGTTTGATTTTTATAAATTCAGTTCTGTTGTCTGAATACAGGGAGGGATTCAGTCTTTATGTCATTATGTATGGCATTACTGCCAGAAGGATGAAAATTAATTTTGAGCAGGTTCATTTCAAGAAAACATGAAAAATGTGTGCTTTTTAAGAGGCCTGTATTTATAAAAGGGGGTAGTTCATAGAATCTCCCAGGATAACAGTCATGGTAGTTATAAAGTAACATGTGTATGAATTCTTAGAACCAATATATTAATTTATGTAGTTTATCCATCAAATACCTCTCTCCTTCTACCCTTACCCCCTTAGGCTGTCTTGCACTACCTAAACTGAATCTGCAGTTTCTCACTCTCCATGACTATCTTCTGAGGAACTTCAATCTTTTCCGCTTAGAGTCTACCTACGAGATCAGACAGGACATCGAAGATAGTGTCAGTAGGATGAAACCATGGTAATATTTATTAACTAATGCAAACCAGTAATTCAGCTTCAATTGTAATCAAAGTGCATTTGAAAATGAGTAATTTATATTGTGTGTATACTAAATACATAGTAACAAACGTATTTAAAATTATTACACAGGTACTGCTTCATCCATAAGGTTTTGCAACCCTGTGGGATGATTTTATAGGGGTGTGTTTATATGTATCCCTGTAGATGTGTTAAGACAATACGTTGGATGCTAGCAATCAATCTTTGTTGTGTTAAGGCAGATGAATTTTTCAAAAGGACTAAGCCTGGGCTGACATTACAAAATCTGGAATCTTGCCACCAACATTTCTGGTTTATGGGAGGTGTTACTGAGTAGTCTTGAATTTGCCATCTGCCACGTTTTGATCCTCTTTAGTTTTCAAGGGATCATTTGGTGCCATAGCTCTTAAAGTCAGTACAATTTTTTTTTTTTTTTTATAATGCCAGTATAAGTTGCTTTAGTTTCTTGAAAAATAAGTCAGTTCATGTTATGCTTCAGTTCTAAAATATAGGAGTACGTGAATCTGCATCAGTAGCATGTAAAATTAAGGCTTCTACTTTTTGTCTTAGAGCTGACTGTGAGGTAAACTGTTTCACACTTTAGAAAAAGAACTGAATCTTTTGTCAGATAATCACTTAAAACTTCTGTGTTTGGGTTTTTTGTTGTTTGTTACAGGTTATCTGAATATGGAGGTGTGGTCTTTGGTGGATGGGCTAGGATGGCACAGCCCATTGTCTCTTTCACAGTGGTGGAGGTAGCAAAGCCCAATATTGGTGAAAACTGGCCCATGCGAGTACGAGCAGATGTTACTATTAATTTGAATGTCCGAGATAACATCAAAGATGAATGGGAAGGTACTTAAGTTCTTTGAAATAAAGTGATAAAATAGGTGCCCATCAAAATACACTTTGATGTAATCTTATTTGTAAGACCGGTTATTTTAATCAGAGATGCAGATTTGCCGATCTTTACACAGTATTTAAAAGTTAGATACTCAAATTCCAAGTCTAAGAAGTTTATATTTTCCTAAAATGAGGATAATATCGACAGTGTTAAAGTATTTGCATGTTCATTGGGACCAGAATGTTTCCTATTTCAGCCTGATGTCATACAGTTTCTTAATGGAAAATTCTGCCCTTTACAGGGAATGTGGAAAAGTAAGTTAGCATTTTAAATTAATATGCATGCTAATAATGTCATATTGGAAGGATAGTGGGGAATGTGATACCCGTCTCATATTCAAGCAGAAAGGACAAATTGTGATTAAATTCAAGCCAGTGCATTTTAGTAGCTTTCAGTATATTTGAATGTTGTTAGGAAGTGATGATTGTATTGTTAGTACCAAATACCATTGTTTAGAAGTGTACACAGGTGACGGTTCTTCCGCTTGAAGAACTGAACTTTTAGTTGACTGTGTTGGCAAGTGGCATAGAAACATGTACTTTACTTGGATTATCAGTAAATGTCACTCCCTTTTGTTAGAGAAATCTGTTAAATGTGCTGTAGCTGCATAGTGTGATTACAGGTCACATACACAAATGCTAAATTTGGAGCATATCATAAATAAGCAGATACAAGTTTGGGAATGTAGATTTCTGTTAAAGTAGGAAGCCTAGGAGGATGGCAGCAGACTTCACCATGCTGAAGGTATCTATATAGTGGCGCACCTGGCTGTTTAAATACTAGAACAGCCTCTGTGATCTCAAAAGCAGTAATGCTTTAACTTCATCAAACCTAATGAGGAATTCATGAATCATTTCCTGACATAACAGGGTCTTGATGAAACTGCTTTAGGTTGAATAATATCCTGTGTGTTGTGAGAAATTATTTCTCTTGTATAAAAAATACAGCATGTTTTTACTTAATTTTGAAGGTGTCTTGGATCTGTGAGAAACTGTAGATATACTGGAGAAAAAGATTAGTGTTTATGCTGGTGAATTGGAGAAACTGCATATTAAAAGTAGGGTGTAGTTCACCATGGTGAATATTAAGATACTAAACTTAAGCAAGAACAAGTCACTGCACAAATGCATGTTGTAGTAATGGCTTGTTAGGCAGTAGCTCTGCAGAATGGAAAGAGTCCGAGGTCCTAATTGCTCAAAAGCAAATGTGGCTCCACAAGAACATGTTATTACTGAGGAGAAAAATAAAAACGCTAAACCAAGTCATATTGGGATTCATAAACTGGAGTGTACCCTGGAAGACAAGTAATTGGTTAAGTGATCTTTTACCTTTCTAAGTAGATAACTAAACTTTAGGATTTTCTGCCCTAGTTCTAGGTACTGCACTTAAATCGTAAAAACAAACAAACAAAAAAATTAGTACAGAAAAATGGAATAAGGGATTAATGGCACACTTAAGGTAAGACTGAAAATACCTAGGTTGTGTGTAACCTAACTGAGGTTATTTCAAGACAAGTCTGTTGTCATGAAGAAAGTAGTCAATTTCTCCTTCTCATATCTGAGATCAGTGTGGAAAAGATGACGGTATCCTGTGGTTTTGTATCCTCTAAGTTAAAGGCATATGTTGAAACAAAACACATTCTTTTTTAAACAGGTGCGGTTTTACTTGAATTTTTGTGGATTCTATTGTGTGTTTGTATATATGTGTGTGTGTGTGTGTATGTATAAAGGAATAGAGAAAGGAAGTGGTATTTGATCAAACCACTGAATGCTCCTCTTTGGAATCAGGTCTGCGTAAGCATGATGTCTGCTTTTTGATCACGGTACGTCCTACACAACCCTACGGCACCAAGTTTGATCGACGACGGCCTTTTGTTGAGCAAATTGGCCTGGTGTATGTCAGAGGCTGTGAAATCCAGGGCATGTTGGATGAGAAAGGACGTGTTATTGAAGAAGGTAAGATATACCAAAACCTGTTTGAAATATTTTTTTTCCTTTTATTTTTTTTTCTTTGTTGTAACAGCCTGGTTGTTGACTTGCTTGTCTTTTAACCAGTGCTCATTGAATTCATTACCTACTTGAAAAAAAACAAAGCAATTCCATAAGCAGCCATAGAAAGGTGAACTAGTTTCCTCTGGTAAAATCTGTTGTAATTAGATTAATTAAATTCAGTGCATTTCTGGTTTAGGAATAAAATAGCTTATAATTAGAAAATCTGTTCGAAATGGGATGAAAACGTGAAATAAGAATGTTTGTAATGCCATGCCGAAATGAGTTTCATCGTATGAATTTTCTAAATTTCATTTTAGGATTCACTTATTTGAATGATAATCTGCTTTTAGCACTAACTCAAATTCTGTTCTTACTGTTTCATTATGGGCAGGACCTGAGCCCAAACCAAGACTTAAAGGGGATTGCAGAACATACAGAGTATTTCTGGATCCAAACCAGTATCAACAAGACATGACCAATACAATCCAGAATGGAGCAGAAGATGTTTATGAGACATTTAATATAATAATGAGAAGAAAGCCCAAAGAAAACAATTTCAAGGTAAGGTGCTTGCTCATTAACTCTTAGGAGGAGAGTTGGTCTGAATATGCCAGCAATAGAGACATGTTCATTTCAGATGCATGTAGGTAGGCTTTTTAGTGACATCTGATCACTGCAGGAATTTGGAGCATGTCAGGTGCTGATGACTTCCCCTTTCAGAGAAGCATTGAAAATAACTGAAAAGCAGACCACTCCGAATTCACCTGAGTGGTTTATCATTTCAGTCTTTTAACAGGTAGCCTACAGATTAATTTTATTTGGCTTTTTGGGTTAAGGGAGTATGTGGAATGTTTTTGTTACCTGAGGTGATAGTATACTGCAGGAAAAGGAGGAGTAACTAGTCAAAAGGTTCAAATTGGAGAAAACTGTTACCTTTTGGGAGCATCACTGGATTCTTACTGGGCTTTGGACGGTGTCAGGTGAGGTTTTTAGCACTGATATATTTGATAGAGATTGTATGTGAACTGGAGCTTTGTAGAGTGAATGGTGCCTCTTTTTCCTGAAAATGTTTCGTGTATGCATGCTCAGTTTCTTTGCTGTTTAGACCTTTGAATCTTTAATGTTCCTTGAGTTTTCCATTATGAAAATGCAGCATGAATGACAAACTGCCTTTCTTTTGGTACCTTAAAATCATGCATTGTGTAACTGAGGTGCTTTCCATTGTAAAGGATTCTGCAGCATGTCCTTTGCAGGTGGATGCAGAGGGAGGCATGAAACCTGAGACTTTTCTGTATTTGGAAAGATGCCTCTGGTGTAAAACAGTAGCTTTTGGTCTGCACAGAGCATTCTGGTACCATCCTGCTGTGGACTGGTATACTGGAAGTACTTCAGAGAGAGTTCTTTATAACTTTGCATTGCCCACACTACCCCCCCCCCCCCCAAAAGAAAAAATCAACCAAACAAACCTAAAAACTTAAATGTTGTATGTCTGGCAGGTTCATTTTACATTACAAGCACAAGCTCCCTCTGCCAAAGCCAGCAAAGCCAGTTGGTGTGCTAGCAGTATAGACCTGATTTTATTCACGTATGTAGGCACTTTTGTGTAGTCAGAAGGAAAGTCAATACTTAAGTTTGGTCAGAATTGCTGTTAGATGAGAGTGTACTGTGTCCTTACAGCAATTTCACAGGCAATTCACAATGTAAGCCATTCTATGCTGGTTTTTACTTAAGTCTCATATATTAATTTTTCAAGACAAACGAAGATATTTCCAGATTTATCACATTATTATCAATTTAGGTGCGATAATTCAGTCTTATTCGCAAATATTTCTAACTTTAGCTGGATAAAAATACCCTTTATAGAGGCTGACTGTTTAAGCAGAAATAATGATCACTTTGATTCCTGAATAATACAACAGAAGTAGTAAAAGGGCAGAGAATCCTGCTCTTTGGAGCTAGATATGTAAATTTATGCTATCTGAATAAAATTCCATACTTTGTCTTGGCTGATTGTTCTTTTACAAGATCAGCATTTGGAAAATCTGTATTATATCCTGTTGTGGACTGCTGATGCACTGTGTTTGCCATCTGTGTCCATGTTTGATGGCGCGGTAAGTTGGAGGATATGGAAATCAGCAAAGATCTCCTATCCTGTTGAGGAGCAGGTGTGTGATGTCCTAATACCAACTTTCAAGTCAGATTTCTTGTTGAAGACTTCCCACTGAATTAGTCCTTTAACAGAAAAACTAAAGTTCAGCTACCTCTTAGTTGAAATACACATCCTCTGTGCATGTCCAGGGTCTGGAGCATTGGTGTTTTTATGGGGGTGGGGAAAGAAAGAAAATACTGACATAACTGCGAGTAGAAGAATTAATTTGGAGAGAAATTTAACCTGGCTTCAGGATAAAATTTACAGGGTTGATAGAGAAGTCTTAAGCTGCATGAATGTATTTTATGTCATTGTCTTTCCTCTCCCTCCTCTGAGTGTTCTGGAATGAAAATCTTACTGATGTCTGTGGTCCTCTTTACTAACAGAATAGTTGAATATTTTAAGAATTACATGTTTGGCACTGGTGGTTTTTTTCCATATATAAAAATATATACGCAGAACATGTATATATTGACTGAATCTGATGAAACAACAGTCTTTACCTGACAGTTATATGCAAGCATTTAGAATAGATTTGGTTAGTCTTCTTGTCATTATGTCTTGTTTTCTTAGTAAGAAGTCAATCTCCCCAGTCATGTTTTTCCATTTTTCTAATTCACAGGCTGTTCTGGAGACTATTAGGAATTTGATGAATACAGATTGTGTGGTTCCTGACTGGCTGCATGACATCATTCTCGGATATGGAGACCCAAGTAGTGCACACTATTCAAAAATGCCAAATCAGATCGCAACTCTGGATTTTAATGACACTTTTCTGTCCATTGATCACTTAAAAGCTAGCTTTCCTGGATATAATATTAAAGTGACTGTTGATAATCCAGTTCTGCAAATACCCCCCTTCAGGTGATCTCAAAATTTCAGTTTCTTCTGATCTGGTATTCTTGCAGAAGTGATGTTAGGTGGAATTGAGATCACTGGTTGAAGGGAGACGTTTTGTTTTAAGAAAAGATGTTAATATTTAAGGTAGATGTATAACAGGGTTAACTGTACCTACAGTGAGGCTCAGGACCAGCTTCTGCTCTGTTCTGTTCTCTGGAGCATTGATTGAATAGATGGGAAAAGCAACAGTATGAGATAAAATGAAGAGACATAGTATTCACTTCTGCATGATGCTATATAACCTCTTCAAGTTCAGCCTAAAGATTTTTAATTACATAGCTTCTGTATGTGTTTCATTAAAGCAAGCAAAGAACAGCAATTTCAGTATCAGTTAAAACTTCAGCTTTTTGAAACAATTCAATTAAAATAAAGAATTAAATCTGAAATCCCATGTTGCTTATTCTAGTTAGAAATACTTTCTGAAATAGGATGCCTACCTTTGTGCCCGCTAAATGAGATTTACATATTTTGTTTCATTGTTGCTGTTCAGCATTTTTAGACTTGATTGTTCTGTCCCTCCTGGTGGACCTCCTCATATACTTGAATGAAAGTTGAAATACATTTCCTTTTAAATGAGTCGATTTGACTGGCGAGGGAAAAGACAGCTCTTCCCTCTGCACCAGTTAGTTCTTATGGTTAAACTGAATCTAGAAAAACAGGAAGGTAATCTTCCATGCTGCTTCTGAAACACTGCATGTAGAATATGTGCAGTGGAGATACTAACAGTATGTAATTGTATAAAAATAATATGAAGGTATTAAGACAGGATAGCACACACCATTTACCATGATGAACTAGTGTTCATTTTCAGTTCAGAGGTTAAAATACAGATATTCCTGTTTATGAAGAGCTGTTAGTCTTCCTACTGCTGCATATGTCCTGTAAAGAGATAAAGAGGTTACTGCTGTTAAGGATGTCTGCATTGTTGTCTGAAGATAATTGGATAGCCATTGGAATTCACTGTGACTTGTTTCAAAGTTGGAGAAGCTTGGTAACATGATGCAGAAGGCTATAAAAAATATTGAAAAGGAAGGATAAATGGCTTCATGTGTTTGAACAGTTGAGAACATGGACATATCTTGTGTTTAAAAAAAGAAAAAAAGCATCAGTTCTAGAACAAAATCAAGTTACTACTGTTGAACAGTGCCAGTGGCTTTGTATTGCAACTTTACTCCTGTCCCTTCCTTTTTCATTTACGAACTTTTTGTCTTCAGTGTTTTTTCCAGCTGGCTCTCAGCACTGCTCCTGGCTTTTCAAGCTATGTAAAGAAGACTTTTGGCATGCTTCTTGTCAAATATGTTTTCTTAAAATCTGCTTCATCAATTTGTCATTTCTTTCCTTATCCACATTTACAACTCTTTTTCCCCTAAAGTGTGAAAGTATACAGTCTTTCTGTATAAACTTCTAAGACTGTATGGTATCATAGTGAATGTGTTGAAGCATAGCCTTAAATTATATGTTACAGGATAACTTTCCCTATAATGGGAGGTAAAGGAAAGAAAAGAAAAGAAGAGGATGCGAATGAAGAAAAACCCGAAGAAGCTAAAACACTGATTGTAGAGCCTCATGTCATTCCAAACAGGGGACCATATCCATATAATCAGCCAAAACGGTAATCATTAGATGAGAATTTATTTACAAATGGTAAAACATGCATAGTAGTTAATTTTCAGGAATACATGAAAAGTATTGTTGATCATAAATGAAATGTTACTTGTTTTCATTACCAAAGGAAGATTTGAATATGAGACTCTTTTGTTTCACATTTAAATCAAACTATTCTATTATGATTTCTCTGTTAAAAAATTTCCTTGAAGAACAAGGAGACGTACTGTCTTTTGGTGTTGTGTCAGGACTTCGAATACTAGGAGACTCATACCTAAAGAATTCTACAGCATTCTTGGCAAATGACAAAAACTAAAGACAGACAGCCTTTTAGGTGGGATGATTTTGTTGTCATGTGGACAATATGATTTACTGTCTTGCTTCAAAATTGCAGGTTTATCACATCTATAAAGAAGATAGTTGTAATGTTGGTTTAGCTTATATAAGTTTGCAAGCGTACAGTTCTGGAGAAACATGTAGCCAATTAATTTAAAGCAAACTTGGTAAAAACAATTGCTCTTATCAAAACAGTTGGCAAAATCTGTTAATTCTCTGATCTCGTTTTGCTTTGTTACAGCAATACTATTCAATTTACCCAAACTCAGATTGAAGCTATACGTGCGGGAATGCAACCTGGGCTTACTATGGTAAGAATATTTTTAAGGATTTTATGCTCTTATTTATGTGATTCTGGCTTTAGGCACATGCAGTGAAATACCAGTAATGCCTATTTCTGCAGCCTTGCTGGGGTCACTTCTAGTAATAGTTTCAAAATACAAAAAAAATTACATACAAATGTTGTTTACATACTACAAATGTTGAACATTTATACAAATGTTCAACATCCTCCCATCTTCACAGAATCATACAGAAACATATTTAATGTGTAACTGTATCCTGTGTTTCAGTAGCTGAAGGCTTTCTGCAGCAACTGAGTTTACTTTTTCAGTGGTTGGATTGCTAGTTTTAGACTGCAGAGTTTGTGTGTCTGTCAGTTTTGGCTTGTTTAGATTACTTGCATCATTTTTAGTTTCATCTGTCTCCATTAAAGGAAATGAAATTCATTGAATTGTCTTCAGGGACCTGTTTTCTGCTCTCTTGTGTAATGTGCCATCCTTTTATATCCTACTGAATTTTAGAACTAAGAAGTTACAAACCAAACCAAACCAAAGTGGTGGATTTGTTATGAAAATAATTTCTTATCAGTGAATTTCTGCAAAGGTCTTTAAAATTCACTGCTCTCAGTTAGACTTTGACTACAAGTACCTGTCTCACAATGAAGTGCAGTCTATCCTTGTAGTGACGCAGTGGAATATTTGAATGACTTTTCTCGGATGCTTCTAATTTCTTCTTGACCTATATCGGCAATAATGCTAATTTTTATATTTTGTATTGGTATTCATTAGTATCATGCTCTTCCTTGTCACTTCCTCCTTATGTTTTATGACTCCTTATACTCTTTTCAGCTAGCACACAAAAGATGCAAGTCAAAGGAAAAAATAAACTTCAGTAGAATGGTATTGATTCTTGGCAGTGTTTTTGAGTATATGTTTTCTAGTATAGCACAGCAGAACTTTCTGATTGTTACTAGAATTTCATCTTTAAGGACTATTCAGAAATGAGACATTTTGTGGGTTTTTTGTTGTTTGTTTGTTTTTTTTTTAATGCTGTGAAAATGCCACAGTGATAAATGCTTTAAATTTGGTTATTAAACAGTGTTGGAAGTGGTATTTTGGAATGATTTGAACTGCTGGATTTTACATAATTGGAGCATTTGTCCAAGAATACCCATGCCAATATATAGGAGTATTGTTTTATATCAGTAGTATTGTTAATAGGAGAGAAAACTGGGAAATTTTAAATTACTATTTTGTAGTATATAATTAACATGCAAAGTACTAGAGAGGAGGTCTCCAAGTCCCCTCGTTTTTATTTTTGTCTTATTTAAGTTTTAAATATCATTGCATGCTGTTATTATTATCATGTAATATTTTTTGATCCAATAATGGCCTTCAAATGCAAGTGTATAATAGATTATAAACTACCATCTACCTCACTTTTGGAGGGCTTTAAAGAAGAAAAGTAACTTCCTGTGCATGGTACTCCATAAATACTTGAGAGTTATATAGTTTGGACTTTTTACTAAAACTGCATTTGTTGATGTTTAAAGAAGTTAGAGGTCACAAGGGAAAACAAATGACAAAGTTGGCTTTTTGGTTATGAGGATATCTGAAATTTTTTAATTCCTTTTGGTTTTGGTGGTGTTTTGTTGTTTTTTTTACCTCACCACTATTTTGCAGGCAGAAGAAAGAAGGCAGACTGAGAAAACAGTTACGTGATACAGGCCTATGTTTTATTTTCTTTCATTATGTCATGTATTTCTGTGTAATATTTTTGACAACTACAGTGCTGCTTGCGTTTGAATCCTGTGATCAGTGAGATTCCTTAAAGCAAGTGTGATTTCGTAGCAATTTCTAATTTTTCGTAAAGACATATGAAACCTGCCGTTTTGTGTTTCTTGATGTTGAACAAATTACACTGAGATGCTCTGTAATGCTTTGACACCTTTAAAATGTCTCAGGTGTCAATTTTTTAACATTGGTATAATTGAGCATATAAAAATATTAACTGTCAGTATCACTTCTTGGTCATCAGTTGTACATTTTTGAGGAATATAAAAAGAATGGACTTTCTTTTTTCCCCATGTTCTTTTTATCTGCCTCACCTTATTCCCAGGCTCCCTGCCTCCCAAGTTTCCCCTGTGTGTATTCTGACCTGAGGCTAAACAGCCTTTTTTTCTCTGAGGTCTGTTTTCATGGGTTGCAAAACAGAATAATACTTCAGATGCTGGGTTACTATATTCCTCTTAGGCAGGAATCTGCCTAACTAATCTGAATGAAGTCTTTTATGATACATTGTATTTGTTCTTGAAGTTCACAAAAGGCAGAAATTAATTGCTAGATTACTGTATTCCTCTCAGGCAGGAATCAGCATTAGCTTAAGTCTTTCATGTTGTTTATACATGTTCTTGAAGATCATAGGAGCCAGCAAGCAATTTTACATAAAACAGAAGATATTTTTGTTTGTTGTTGTTAATGTATGATGTCAGTGTCCTGTGAGATTGTTGTGTTTTCTTCCCAGCTGGGTATATTTCTGTATTCTGCGATACCCTGATAAATTGTGTGTTGATTTTTTTTGTTTGTTTGTTTGTTTGTTTTTAATTTATTGTTTTCCTTTGGTTTCAGGTAGTGGGTCCACCTGGTACTGGAAAAACTGATGTAGCAGTTCAGATAATATCCAATCTTTATCATAATTTCCCAGAACAAAGGACTCTGATAGTTACACACTCTAATCAGGTGAAGTGTCAGTCATGTATGAAGTTTTCCTGTAATTAAAATCAAAACCAGTAGGTATTGAGATCAGTACGTTTGGGATTGCAGTTGCTTTTTAACAGTGAAAACTTCCGTTTGCTTGTATGTGGTCTTGCCAATTTCACAATGTGAAATTCATTTTTTTTGAATTTCAGGTTTGTAGTCCTGACTTGAAGTACAAGTGGAGGTTGCTCATATTTATTGTTTGCTTCATAACTTGATGATCCAGTGCTTACAGACTTACTCCTTTGGAATACACTGAATTGGACAGTTGATATTAACCTGTTTAAGGCAGAGGAGAGTTTAAGAACAGTTTATTGAAGAGTTTAAGGCAGGAGATGTAGTGCATCTTAAAGTTGGGTTCAGCAAAATTTACTTATCCATGTGGAATAGTCACAGCACCTGCCAGTCAGTACCAGATCACACTTTTCTCATGTACTGTAAAAGTTGAGTCGTTTAGTTGTGTCACAAAATCCATGCTTGCAAAGTGTGCCTCTTGAGACAATTTATAAAGCTGATAGCTTTAGCAAGTAAATTAATTACAGGATAGAATGAATTTTAAAATTGTTTTAGAAATGTAAAATCAAATTTAATTATTGTAAAGTATGAATACGCAAGAGTTTTGGTAGGCTAATTTCCCTATTACCAAGATTAAGAGCTCTAATTCCAGTATTAACTTCATGTTTTCTTTTACTCCCATTTATTCCAAAATGGGCATTATTTCCTAGCTGGCTTACAAGTAATTATTTAGTTTTCCCCTGCAAGAGCCTCTGAACTTACAAAAACTACCTTTTCTCCTGTTCTTGTCAATCTTTAGGCCTTGAACCAGCTGTTTGAAAAAATCATGGCTCTAGACATTGACGAGCGCCACCTTCTGCGTCTGGGTCATGGAGAAGAGGAATTAGAGACAGAGAAAGATTTCAGCAGGTGAGAAAGGAGGTGCTAATGATAAACTCATTTACGTAAGCATTGTAGCAAGAAGTATGCACTGAATCCATTCTGCCCCCCCTTGTAAACGAGCAGGGAGCTGTGTTTGACAAGTTTTGCCTTTCTTGTAATATTGTTGAATCCCAGTAATGCAGAGTGCACCTGCTTTCAATACAGGGTTAAGTAATTTTGGTTATTATTTAGTGGAGAAACTGTGTTGCCTTTGAGAATCTAAAGGCAGAATCAGACATGTTCACAAACTCAACTGCTTAAGTAAAAGTAGCGCAATATATCTTGGGCCCCTACACACTTTATAGAATTAATCTGTTTTGTGAGAGAAAGGTAGGTTTCTGCATTTGCGAATTTTTTGTACCAATATATCACTTCTACTGGCATGGTGAATATGCCATTAATAACTATAAACATGAAATTAAACTTTCTGGTTTTAATTCTTTAGTGTATTGATTTAATGCAGAGTCACTTATTTCATTGGTAAATAACATGCTTTGGAGAATAAAAATATAAGAAAAGCTATTAATTCTATCAGTCCAAAGGCTTAAGAACCTGTGCTTGTAAATATTAGTATGTTTGTTATGTGTTAGTCCAATTGACGTCAGTAGGATTACGTACATTCATCAATGTAAGCAGGGATATAATGGTCATGCACTGGAAATAACTGTCCAGTACTGGATTATTATAGCAATACTTTGACTTCAAAAGCTGTAGTAAAAATTATATATAGTGACTAGAAACTACCCCCGTATGCATAGTTATGTTTCATTTAGCAAAATGAATAAATAAATGAATAAATAAATACCTTGTGTTTTTTTTTAATAAATTTGAATGCTTTAGCATGCTCAAATTATTCCAGAAATCTGATAGCCAAAATCTTAGTGAAATGATGGCATGGAAGATATTTATTTAGTAATATCCAGAATTTAGTATTCCTGGAACAGAAATGCTTATCATTAAAAAGTTTTCTTTGAGGCACTCTATATTGTCTGTTTTCGTTCTTTTCAAGGTAACTCCAGACTTATGGGACATTACTGCAAGTTCTAAGGGTTCTGGCAGTTTGGGAGGGAGGATGAGGGTTGAGCAAGATGTATGAAGGTGGGCTGCACTACTGTGAGAAGTTTATTTCTCATATGCCTCTTGTTTGTTTTGTTTGTTTGCTTCTGATTTCATATTTTTTCCTGAGTCAGGCTGCTTTGGAGGTCACAATACTGCCTAAAGAATTTCTTCTGCTTGCAAGCATAGTGTTCCTTTTTGCTCCTTCTGCAGGCGCAGCAAAGCAGAACAGGGGTATAAGAATGTAAGGTGGATGGGAGCCGATTAAACTGGTATTGCCACTTAAACACAAAGGGAATCACAGCCAAGGAAACTTCTGTAGCAATGAATGAGGGTGCCATAAAAGGAACATGTTGTGGGAAACGAGAGGACACTGGAAGTGTGAGGGGGGAAAAAAACCCAAACAACCGGTTGCAGTCACTTGTAATTATAATGGATTGGATTTGTTGAAGATGAAAAAAACTATTTAGTGCTCCAAGGATCGTAAACTGTCATAGGTCCAAAGAAACTTGTTTTATTCCAGTTGTCAACAATATCATAGTCAGTTGTTTCTTAGTAAATTCAAATCTCCAGCTTTTAACTACTCTCACCCTTCTAAATAAGACAATAGAACCCATTGTGATTAGCAGGGATTGTGTCTGTTGGGTTTTGCTTTTGTGCTGAAAGCTTATTTTATTGCTAGTAAGCTTAATAAGAACTTAAAAGTTAGCCCTTATTCATGAAAGTGTCGTACTGACATGTTTTTATTTGAGCTTTTAACTATGTATGCATTTTTAAAAGAAAGTGTCCTGTTCCTCTCATTTCTTTAATTTCATCTGTTGGTATACTTTTTTAATCTGTTTTCTTTTTTAGAAAAAGTGATCCATAGATTTTTTGTTGGTTTTGTACTGCTTCTGGGAGGGGGGGAGTGCATGGAATAAGGAAATTGATTTATAAAGAAAAAAAATTGGCCTTGAATTTTGTAAGAGGAGGAAGAATGGAAGGAGTAAGTTACAGACTAGTCATAAAAGTTGTTCAGCAGGCAGCTAGGAGCACAGGGTGTGTCAGGTACGTACGTATCCTATGTGTGGATGGAAACCTGTCTGTTAGGGTGGGCCAGTTGTTATTAGAAATTTTGTATGTTGTCAAAGGAATTCAGCCTTGCCATACTGAAACTCTGAGTATTGATTCTGTTTAGGAAGGTCCATAGACTTGTATAACTTGGTTGTATTTATGTAACGTAGTGGACTGGTAGCTCCTAAACAGTACGCTGTGATACTTTTTCTACTTTACAGATACATCGCAGGAATATTTTATTAACACTTAAGAAGCTTTTGTTGAAGTGATAGGATAAAAAGAACTGTACAGTAATGGCTCTTGTATGGCTTTGTAAATTGTTAGGCCTCAACTGATAGAAATAGTTAGCATGTAGCATATTCTTGGGTTTTGGGACTAGCTAGTAGTTGTGGGTTGTTTTTTTTGAGGGTGCATCGTGTTTGGTGTGTGAGCTCTCATGATACTTGAAATAAACTGGTTTGAATTAGCTACATTTAAATACAAATTATGTTGTTTAATCCGTTTTGTAGGTATGGAAGAGTTAATTATGTGCTGGCTCGAAGACTTGAACTTTTACGGGAAGTTGGACGATTGCAAGAGAGTCTTGGAGTCCCAGGAGATGTTTCTTACACTTGTGAAACAGCTGGCCACTTTTTCTTGTACCAAGTAAGGGCTGAAATCCTTCTACAAAGACTGTATGACCTCAGTGTGTTATGGAACAGTTTGTGAAAATTTGAGTGAATTTTCAAAATTGAGTCTAAAAAAAAAACTAAAGCAAACCGCATTTTCTTCAGTGATTTAAAATACAATAGCAGCTAAAGCTATAATTGCAGCATTAGTTACTTGTATTGCTGTTGTTTTGACGCCTACATGATGACTCGCCAATTAAAGGCTAGCAGTGCTGTTCTTCATGGCTGCTGGCAGAGATGCTAACCTGAAGTTTCTCCTTCAGATGGAAAAATATGTGGTCTGCTTTACATTTTGAACAAGCATTAGAGCAGTTACTTGATGGTCCTGCTTTAGAATGCTTTATGGCATTAAATGCCAGCATGAAATTAGATGCACAGTATAAAAAACACATTTTCTGTATATTGTATATCCGTGATTTTCCTTGCATGTATTTTTCAGTGATATGATCTATATTAGCAGTTGGTGTGGCTTAAACTGATTTATAGACTGGTACTTAGGATCAAATGCATACACGGTGTATGTTTTTACTGAAGTTACTCGGGCTAGCTGTATCGTGGGCCTAAGCCTTAAATGGACATTAGGTGTTGGAGAATTCTAGGAGCACTGGTAGAGCTCGTCTTTTGGTTCAGTTTCCTCCCAGAGGAGTCCCACTTGGTATTTCAACCAAAGTACTGTAAGTGGAGGTAATCAGGAAATTCCTTCTGTACTGGGTTTATGTGCAAGATTTTAATAGCTGTGATCTGCAAGTATAATCTCTGAGAAGAGGCATGGGGCTGCTCAGTGCTGGACACAGCCAGCTCAAATGGACCCACAGCTGGCTGAAACTGAGCCCATCAGTGACACTGGCGATGCCTCTCTAAAAACATCTTTGAGTAAAAGTCAAAAACCACTGTGCAGCACCTGGGGCAGAGAGGGGAGTGTGGGGAGCAACCATATACACCAAGGTCAGAAGGAAAAGGAGGAGCAGGAACAGAGATTCTCCCGTACCTCATGGAGAGGACCATGGCAAAGCAGGTTGCCCCCTTCCAGCCCATGGAGGACTGTGTCGGAGCAGATAGCCACACCGCAGCCAGTGGAGGGCCCCATGCTAGAACAGGTGGATATGCCCTGAAGCTGCAGCCTGTAGAAAGCGCATGTCAGAGCAGTGGAAACGTGTGAGGTGGCAAAGATGCAGTGCTACAAACTTGAGTGACAAAGCCCCATTCCTCCTGCACTGTTCAGAGTGGGGAGGAGGTAGAAGAGTTGGGAATGAAGGAGTAAAATTGAACCTGGGAAGAAAGAGGGGGCGGAGAAGAAAGGTGGTTTTGGTTCTGTATGTTTCTCACCATTGTACTCCACTTGCAATTGGAAACAAATCAGTTTTCCCCAAGTCAAGTCAATGCACCACAGCTTCAAAACCACTGTCCCGATACAAGCTCAAGTGCCAATTTAGACATACCTTGCTTTTGTGATAATTTTTCTTAATATTGTGTGTGCAAGGCTACACCTTGCCAATGACTTTGATATTAAAACATGTCAATATGAAACTTCTGTTTGTCATAGGTAATGTCTCGTTGGGAGGAGTATATCAGCAAAGTCAAAGTTAAGGGTGGAAAAGTGCCAGATGTTACGGATGTCTCCAGTTTCTTTCCTTTTCACCAGTATTTTGCAAATGCTCCTCAACCAGTTTTCAAAGGCAAATCCTATGAAGAAGACATGGAAATTGCTGAAGGGTGTTTTAGACATGTTAAGAAAATATTCACTCAGCTTGAGGTAAGGCATGAAACTGTTAAAGGTAAGTGGATCTGGCTAATCCTATAAAAAACTTTACACAGTTCCAAAATTCTCCTTTGCCCTGTATCCTCCAACGAGTATGTAACTCTAGGCAGCTTTATTAGCTGCTAAGGTGAGAATTTCCACCTTTGGGTAATACTGGCATGTTTCACAACAGGCACAAAAGTCTAATTTGTTTTATTTTGATCTTAGGAAGCAGCCATTCTGGGTGTTCCGTTTTCATTGATAAGGTTACTGGGGTTGGTTTGCCTATCACTGCTCCTCTCATCCTCACAGGGTCTTTGCATTTCCAGTGAGTTGTCTTTAATCAGGTAACCTAGAAGTAACTTAAATGGACTGTCTTCTGTTTTTCCCAGAATTGCTTTAGAGGCTTTTAAAAGTATGGGTAAAGGTGGTCTGTGTATCATTTAGTCATATTAACTTAAATGGTCTTCCAATACTGAATTTGATGTGGTGTTATAGTGGAAAACAAGAAGGTATAGTACAACAGAATTTTGGGGGATTCTGAGGGAGTTCCTCAGAATTGATTGAATAATTGTCTGCAAACTTGTATATGCCCACAGATTGCAGAATTATTTGTGTATTTCAAAGATTGTTTTTTGAAATACTGTGATTTCCAAGTTTAGCATTAAAAATTATTCAAAATGGGATTCCTAGCAGTAGGTACCTTCAGAACTTGTCTATTTATATTAAGAAAGTGGCCAGATACTTGAAGTGAATACATTTTATAAGGAAAATTTTTTTGTATTCTGACTTTCACGATTTTCTTCTCTTGCATAGGAATTCAGAGCATTTGAACTTCTCCGCAGTGGCCTGGATAGATCCAAATACCTGTTGGTGAAAGAAGCAAAAATCATTGCCATGACTTGTACTCATGCTGCTCTGAAACGACACGACCTGGTTGAATTAGGTTTCAAAGTAATGACTTTTTTGTTTTGGTCCCCACCCTCTCTTGTATAAACTTTTTTGTCTGTACTAAATCTAGGCAACTAGGTTATTTTGAGTTGCTTTTTTTGTACTAGTGTGTTTCAATTTTTAATTTTACTGAAGAAAAAAATAAGTAAAAAATAAGATCACTTCTAAGTTACTTATATAAAAAAAAGCTTAATAGTGTAGATGATGATCTGCAGTGATATGACTGAGTAATAAAATAAAGGCAGAAAAAATGGCCCTTATAACTTCACCTAAAAAATGAACGATTTGATGAAAAGGTACTATGATGCAATGCTGTTCTCACTCTGCAGTATTAGCCATAGATATTAATTTAGTACAGACTTGTATGTGACAGTAGCCAACCACCAATAACTTTTAGTATTATTTTTCTCTGATAATGCCCTGTATTGGATCACAAAAGCACTCTTTTTCTGCTTCAGTGCAAGGGTACCAGCATAGTTTGATCTACTGCAGAAAGCTTTTCTGGATGGGTTGTGTGATGTGGGAAGCATGTCGTGATTCAGTCATGGATTCCTTCTGAATGTAAGCCCTGGTTGGTTGGTACAGATAGATCTGCTATTGATGTGGTAGGATTTCACCCTCTGACATTTAGTTTTGGTAATACTGATATTTTGCCTATGAGGTAAAATCCTGCTGTAACTGTTCCACCTGTCAAAAATCAAATAACTAGTTGATGTCTTCTTTTTTCCAGGCTGAATAACTATAAATTTGTATTACTTGCCTGATGGACGTATCTCTTTGTTTCGTTTTTCCCCTCAGTATGACAACATCTTAATGGAAGAGTCTGCTCAGATTCTGGAGATAGAAACCTTTATACCTCTCCTGCTGCAGGTTAGACCTGAATCATAAAATATATTACAAAAAATGTTAAATGAAAGTCTGTGAACAATACAGAATATTTAAAGGAAAATACCTTGTGCAGAAAGTAACCTAGGACTGATACTTGCCATGTGAGTGGACAGCAAGAACTTTCACTTTGTTCTACAAAGTTGTTTATCCTTGGGTTTTGATGATATGGAGTAAGCTAATAGTTCTAGATATATTGGTTTTATTGACTAAATAGTAGGATTAGCAGGCTTTTGTTTTGAAAATAAAGTGAAGATACTTTATGTAAAGTAGTCCTGGCTTTGTTATATTCTTTGTCATTTAATAGTGATTATTTCTGATTGTAAAAATTGTTAAATTTTAAATAAGGGCTATTAAGTATGGGTTTTGTTACCCAAAAGCGTAAGGTTTACATAATTGCTCTGTGTCATCTGTCTGTTTGTGGCGTTTGGTCAGTTTCAGTCAGGATTAAGAGAGAGAGATACCAAGCACAGACAACTTCAAGGAAAACTGGGGCCAGCTAGAGAGGAGACCTTCTAATTGACATTACAACTCCACAGAAAGAAAACAAATGATTATTGGTTCTTTTTTTTCCCAATAATTATACCTTTTATCTGATCAATTGGTAAATATTTAGCCCGGAATAAGCTGCAGCTTGTACTGTGTTTGGAAAGCAAGCAATTAGTAGATAAAGGAATGCAGATATGATACAGTTGAATGAAAGTCTTGCAGCTGGAAAGGTACTGCTAATGCAGGGAAGGAAGGAAGGGAACTGGAGCTAACATGGAACAGGGGATATTTATAGCATAGTCTTTAAGAAGCCAGGTAGCAATAGCTCTGTTACGTAAGGGATTTTTGTAATAGATGGCCAACACTGCTACTTCTGAAGTTGAGTACCTTTCCTTAAAAACGTTTGTGCTGATCATTCTAAGCTCAAGATGCTTGGACTTTCTTGACATTTTTTTTTTTTGCCTCCAGTAAGGATTGTGTGTGGTTGCTTCTAGCAACTCCTCTTTTAAGAGCTAGGGGATTTAATAAGTAAGTAAAATGTGCTTCTTGCTCATCTGTCGCTCTGCTATCTCTGTAATCTGCAGTCATTGTAAGATAAAATTTCACCTCTGGAAGTATGGCCTCCCTCAGGAGCTCTGGGCAAACTGTACCTGTGAATCAGTTTGATGTGTGGAAAGTCAGTAAAACTGAAGACAGTCTACTGTTGATTTGATTCTTACTCTAGTGGCTTTCTGAAAAATATGCAGTCTGCATTTCATATTCTCAAATTAATATTCTCATATTGTAAAATTAAGTTTTGTTTCAGAAGCTTTGCCTGGAGCAGATACTTTCATTGAAAAGCAATAAATAAAGTCTTCTAAGAAAACCACATCCAAGCTTTTTGATTTTCATTCTAAAAGAAAATGTGTATTGAAAAAGGCATGATAGAAATTCCATGAAATACTGGATATATTTGTAATTGTATCTCATAATTTTTCATTTTGCTCTGTTCCAGTGGATATTAGAACACAGTTGCAGGAAAATAACTATGTGCCTAGCACACAAAAAAAATTGCATGTCTAAGTTGCTTTTAAAGCCCAACTCCTGTTCTCAGTTGCTGTTTTAACTCCATAGGTTTTTAGATTTTAGGGATAAAAATGTAGTACTTTACACCTTGATGTGTTTAAAGACTGATGACTTTTGATAATTCTGAGCAGGCAGGCAACTAATTCACCCTATAAACCCCAAATACTGCCTGAACTCTGAACAGGAACACATACTTGCCCATCTCATTTGGGTGTCTGGAGAGCAAACCACTGGAGTGAGGCTTCTCACAAATTGTGACGCAACATTGTACTGCAGTGCTATGTAATGATGAAATTCTGTATGGTTTTTACAGTGGTTTTCATTGATTATGAAATTATTAGACATAGTAAATAAGCATCTTAGAGTGTTTTTTAAATGGTTGAGTGAACATTGAATAACCAGGTGCATCAGGCTGGTGAGGGGAAGTAAGTGTACATGAACAATACATAAGCTGACTGTTTCATCATAGGGTCATATTCTGTGTGTTATTCTGTGATCTTATTTACAATAGCTGTCAAAATAGACCTTGAAAATTGAGGATTGTTTTGTTTCCTTTTTTAACAAAACCTGAAGAGCTAGGCTTACAGAGTAGTACTTGATTTCTTGCACTTACAATTCAGAATAAGAAATTTTTAAAAACAGAGTTCTTTGCAGAGCTCTTTGTGATTGAAATGGCTGATCAGAGAAGAATAATTATATAGACTAATTGGTCTTCTCAAAAGCAGTAGCCTTTTGGGAGGGGATAAAATAAAATCTTTTCCCTTGCCATTGAAAATAATTTCCATCCACTTTCTTAGTAAGGCATCTTTCGGCGTGGTGAGCTGGACAGTCCAGAATTCAGTTTTCATTCTTTACTCTCTTATCAGAGAGGTCTTCATTTCTTTTACACTTCAGGATGGCAAGGAAAGGAACTTTAGTCTTTGTCTTGAGTAGTGCTCCTATTGAGAAAGGGAAATATCACAGAAGTGTATAACAAACATGGCTCTGAATTGTAAAACTTGCAGGTGAAAATTTCAGAATTCCAGTTCTACACATCTGTTCCCCTTTTGTCCCTATGTTACAATGTTCTTCCATGAGTTCTGAAATCGTGAAAGAGAACTCATGGGCTCAGCAGTCATTGCTGAGTTCTGTCAGTATGTAATTTAGGTAGACAAAGGATGATGAGGACCTGGAAAGAGATATACCAAACATACTGAAGAGCATTCAGTCCAAGGGCCAGGGTGGGGATTTAATTAGAGGCTCGTTCTGGTCATGGAAGAGGCCATGTGAGAATTCCAGAGCTAAACAGGGGAAACACATAAACTACAGAGACACTTGAAAGGTTGGCTCAGTTTGTACCTCAGGTACATGAGCACTAAAACTGTTTCAGATGCTGCAGGTAGTTCGTATTTGCTATCTTGGAATAAAAAAAAAAATAAAAGGACTATTGTAGGGTAACACTACTGTGTAGAAATCAGATTTTTTTACTATAACTTCTATGTATTCGTGCTTTTTTCCCCTCCTTTTGTGTTCTGACATGTTAACTTTGACTTTTAAAACAATGCAATATGGCATACTGATATTTCTCTACTATTTTAGTAGATAAACTTACCTGTTGCTTTATAACAAACAGGAGTTTATGTAAAGCACTGCTTCTTTTTCTGGTAGTAGATTAGAAAGAAGCTGTAATAGTCTTTAAAATGACTGCAGCTCAGTGTAGCTTAAGAACAAATATTGAAATTTAGTGCTCAGACTAAGCCAGTTTGACTGCTAATGTGTTGTAATTGAGTACCTCAGTTACAGTGTAACAGTTACAATTCTGTAATTGTTTAATTCTAGAACCCCCAGGATGGATTCAGTCGTTTGAAGCGGTGGATTATGATTGGAGACCATCATCAGCTGCCACCAGTCATTAAGAACATGGCATTTCAAAAATACTCCAACATGGAGCAGTCTCTTTTTACACGATTTGTTCGTGTTGGAGTGCCAACTGTTGATTTGGATGCTCAGGGAAGAGCAAGAGCAAGGTGAGACATACAAAATGTCATGTCTATCCTATAAGAAAATACAAAGATAAAAAGAGAAAAAGTACACATATAATTTTGGAAACTTTATTTTATTGTTAGGACAGGAGTTTGCAAAACTGCTTTGCTGAAATACAATCAGATTTATTTTCCTTTTTTGATAATATAATAGTACTCTGCTATTTTATGAGTACTTTAATGAAAATCATATTTAAAGGAATTTTAGTAGTCAAATTTTGTTGGTTTTTTCTTTACAGCTGAAACTTTTTTAGAAGCTTCCTTTTCTTAACTAATATATTAAATATATTTAAGGCCAAATAAATACATTATTTACTTAGAGTTGTATACATAATATTTCCCTTAAATTCTGCAAAAGAGTTCTTTTCTTGTACTATTTCAGCAGAGCTTCAGCTTTTATTGAAGACAGTCATGTTGTCCACCCAAGAGTGTTAAGCCTTTTTTATATATTTAAAGAGATACAGCATCTCTGTAGTACGATAACTTTTTTTATCCATGTATTTGTCACTTTACTGTGGTAATGTAGATGTTTTATTTATTGTGTAAATTGCATATTTGCGGGGTTGTAGTAAGAAGGTAAAATAAAACCAAAGAGAAAATTACTCCATATAAAATCTTGCTACTCTAAGTTTAGTTTTAAATCCTGATTTTTTTTTTTATTTTCATAAAATGAACAAGAACTTATTTTTTTTTCATGTAGGAATTGTTGGGGGGGTAGAATATTATTTTCTAGTCATGAAAAACAGTTCAGTCTGATTTTAAAAATGCAAATTATAGCTGAGTATGGTGATAAATTAAGTTTATTTTGCCATCTGCTATTTTGCAACATCTCTGCAAATTTCTTAGAGCAGAATTCTATCACTTCATAAACCATTTCATCATCTAGGATTTTTTCCATACCTTCCTATGCTTTGTCATAGGTAGCTTCCCATGAACTAACTGCTACTTTACCTGGTCTGGATTTTGTTGTATGCTTGTGAATGAGGCATTTTGTTTATATTACTGTCTCTATAAATACCAGAGGTGATTCAGAAGTGGGTAGATATCAGTAGCTTCCCTTCATGTCCCATGTTAATATATGGCAGTATACAAAATAAGAAAATTCATTTCTTTTTTGCAGTAAGAAACTTTACAGCAGATAATGCTGAAAATCCTTTTTCTCCTACTCCTTTTTTCTTGTGAAGAAGCATTAATATTCCTTAAGTTTTGTTACCCATGGAAATTCCTACTAGATTTCTTTGCACAATATGTACCCTTCAGCATAAGTCTGATCAAGTAGAACAGTCTCAAGGCTGCGTGTGCTGCACTGAAGTAAAATCTAAAGCTTTCTGTGAGACATAACCAAACAGAGTTTAAAAACTTAATATTGTTGGATAGCTTGTACAAGTGCTTTCATTTATATACGTATAGCTGTCCAGCAAAATTATTTTTTCAATTGAAAACCTGCAGAAACATTAATGTTGAAAGTAATGAGGTGTGTGCATTTGAATTGTGTTGAATGAGTTGAATTGAGGGTTTGTCTCTGTGTGTTTTTGAACAGTTTATGTAACCTTTACAACTGGCGTTACAAGAACCTGGGTAACCTGCCTCATGTGCAGCTTCTGCCAGAGTTCAGAACAGCCAATGCTGGGTTTTTGTACGACTTCCAGCTTATAAATGTGGAAGATTTCAATGGTGTGGGAGAGTCTGAGCCCAATCCTTATTTCTATCAAGTAAGAGAAATGCTACATATATACTTCATTTAACCTAGATATCACATGTTACATCTGCCATGAAGACAATCAAAATACAGTAAATGGATGTTTTAATTCATGTTCTCAGATAATTGAGTCATGTGTGTGCATGATTCTTTTTCTCCTTTTAATGAGTTTTCAGTGTTGAAAATTATATGTTTTGCTTTTTGCTCAAAGTGATTGACTTTGCTTGAGATCTGTGTTTTCTCAGTGTTTTAGGAGGAATGAGATTTGGTGTATAATTCGTTACAAAACATTGTTTTTGGCCTATAGCAAGTTAAATACTGCTGTGATTCAGCTGTACCGCCATGATAGCGTGGTAGCATTTCCCCTGTACATGAAGGATCAAAGATTGAAATTAACATGGAATTAACACCTTAAATTTTGCTTAAAATTGTGAAAAGCAAACAGTGTGCTTTAAGATGATAATACTCATGGTCATTTTTTTCCCCTGTTAAAATCATTGAGTTATGTTTATGTATTTTTTTCAAGATATGTATCTGTATGTTTTGCTTGGGTTCCTCCCACTTTTTTGTTATACAAACTAATGTGCTGTTAGTGAAGAAAACAGTGGTGAGCCATAATCCACTTTATCTTACTTCTAGGTTGAGGGCACAGTTGTTTGGAGGGAAGAGTTTCTTTTTATTTTGTTTTTATGCTATATTTGTTTTTAACACTGTAATGTACAAGTGTTAAAAAGTTGTCCTGTGGAACAGGAATAGCTGGAGTTACTGCCTTAAAAATGAGATTCTGATAATTGAGAGTCTGAGCACTCTGAGTTTAGACCACTCCTGGGCCAAAGAAGACTGGGAACACTCATGGAAGAACACTGACACCTTTATCATTACAGCAGCGATTTCATGAGCAGGCTCTTCTCATGTTTCCTATAGGGTTTTGGGAGGTTTTTGCAGGGGAGAGGGACTTTGGGTTGTTTTTGTGGTCTTGAGGATTGAGAGATACTAGTAGAGTATGTTGGTGGCATTGCATTGTTTTCCATGAGGTAAGATTGCAGCCATGTATTATTTATTTATGAATTTGGGCATTTCTTTCTAGACTTGGAGGATTAAAATTTATAGAATAGTTTTACACCCACAGGTGTTTGATATGCCTGGCAACTGCATTTTCCAACTAATGCAGAGCCCACTTAATAAGAAAAAATAGCCTAGTCAAACATACGCCAAGTAGGGATAAGATTCCCAGTATAAATAGAGCAGGAGTAAATGTCAGTAATTGAGAGCAACTTTTTAACACGAAAGATAATTTTTGTTGACAGAAAACGGATTTAAACAGGCTGTGAATAACTTTAGTCCGGAAGTTTTGTCCTGTTTCAAATAGGCAGTAGAGTGATGCTTTGGGAAAGACATTGTTCATTATCAGTAATGGCACAGAAAAAATTGTGGTATACAAAATGTGAAATAACAACTGGTCATTTGAAATTGAATAGGCTTGGCCTGCAGTAGAAATAATCAGGTTTGATAATCCAGATGTCTGTCTCCTAATTAATAGTCAAAAGGAGTTTAGTTATTCTAGTTCAACTAGTTCTTACTTTCAGCTTACTCAAGAGTGAGTCATTGCAGCTATTTTCAGGCTTACTTGAAATGATGTTGTATTGGTGCTAAGTGTTTTTTAAACCCTTGTATTTCAATGCAGGTATCTGCACATTACCATCTTCTAATACTTTTTAACAAATAATAATTTCACAGTTTTACGTAATGTGGGACTTTGGCATGTGACTTTTTAAGAAGGAAAAAACCAAATACTCCTGTTGATTGAGTTGTGTAATGCAGTTAAGTTGGTAGTTCCTTTTGTATATAAGGCTATAAGTACATAAATAAGTACATATTTAATTTTTAATGTGTAAATATTTAATGATTTAATTTTTAAACAATTACTATTATCTTTAACAATTATTAAACACTTAGAATTTAAACTTGTTGAAATAACTGGGAGCTTCTGGGTAAATACTGGAAAGTGTCAATCAATGACTAACAATAATATTGATGTAGATATTTTCAGCAGTTGTCTCAAAAGGAATCAGAATTAAGTTATTAAACCTATTTGAGGTTCTTTAATCCTTTCTTTGCTCACTTAATAAAAGCCATTTTGAAACATCAGATCTAGAGACATTTTAGCTCTGAGATTTTTCTGATAATGTCATAGGTATTACTCTTTCCAACTTTACAGATTGAGTAATCCCTTCTTTTTTCTTTAAGAATCTTGGTGAAGCTGAGTACATTGTGGCACTCTTCATGTATATGTGCCTGCTTGGTTATCCTGCAGACAGGATAAGCATCCTGACAACATACAATGGACAGAAACATCTGATCCGTGATGTCATTAATCAGCGGTGTGGAAATAATCCACTGATTGGACGGCCAAATAAGGTGACTTTGAAAATATATTGGTCATTGCAGTGATTCTGGTTTGTTTGGTTTTAAATTGTCATATTATACAGCAGGCTAATCTGTGAGATGCACAGATTTCTGTGCAAGTATTCCCTGGTAACTACACATTTATTAACTTACATTCTATGGAATTTTGTAAAGTAGTGCCCTTGTTTCTGCCTGTTTGTAATTTTTCATACAAAGTGAAGTCCATGAAGTTGGAAAAGGTATAGACCACCAGAGACAGAATAACTCTTTTGTCATTTATTTTGTTCTCAAAACCCACAAATCCCCAAACCCACAGCTTTTAACAAGATCCACCCAGAGTAGAAATGCTTTGATAAAACATATGATGGATGACAAATCTGATGAAACAAAAAGTATAGTTGTAAAAATCTGGTGCTAATATGAAGGTTTAAACTCTATAAAACTGATGGCTTTCCACAGTCTTTTGATATTAGCATTCCACTGTTATCTATCTGTGTTGAATAAAAATGTAAAAGAAACAGTATACAGTCAGACAAAAGCTGCTCCCAGCATTTCCCAAAAGGAACAGGCTGATGATTTTTGGTTAGCAGCTAGCTAAAGAGTTAAACCATTTTCTTTTCTCTTCCCATCAGTCCAAAGTTGATATTAAAATTTTGGTGTCACATTTTAATTGAAATGGCAAGATTTAAGCTATGGAGGTTTTTTTCTTGATTTTTGATTCTCTAGGTAACAACTGTGGACAGATTCCAAGGTCAACAAAATGATTATATTCTCCTTTCACTAGTGCGTACCAAAGCTGTAGGCCACCTTAGGTATGTGACAAGATACTCTTGTAATGTCATTAAACCGCGTGTTTTCTGTATCAGAAAGATTGTTTATAATACATTACATAAGAATGTTCAGTTATTTGCATATGTAGTAGAAATGCAGTTTAATACTACGTAATGAATGAAGTTCAGACGTACTTCTTTTTATAACTGTCTGGTACCCTCTTCACAACCACTTTATCCTTTAGTAATGGCTGTTATACTATAATTATATTACTGCTGATAGGCTGAACTTGGTTTCACCCTTGTAGAACGATAGGAACGTAATACTTGTTGAACAAATGCAGGCTTAAATTTTCTCATGGATGCTTTCCTGTAAGTGAGCTTTTAATTTGTTTTTGTATCAGAAGATTTTGATCACTGCAGTCACACAGATCATCTAAGTAGTTAGATGAGTTATCAGACTCATGTTTACTCATTCAGAGATACAGAAATGCTATTGTGATTTGTCAGTGTTAACCTGTAAAGTCTAGGGAAGTAGTAAACGGTGATTTTTTAAATTATTATTATTTTATATCAACCTTTCCTTTTACCAGTGTGTTAAACTGATATACATACATACAAACACAGAGATCTATATAATGTTTCTAGGATTTGGAAGTTATTGAAACAGAATGTAAGGAAAAATACTAAAGACAGAGTAGTATTTTAGCAGATTATTTTATATTTCCTTTATTTAAGGCTTCTGTATACTTCTAGTTATTTTTATTGCAACTATGTCATCAGTAAAAAAGAACATAATTGGGTTTGTTTGTTTTCTGAAGGGATGTCCGACGATTAGTCGTTGCCATGTCAAGAGCTAGGCTTGGGCTTTATATCTTTGCAAGGGTATCACTGTTTCAGAACTGTTTCGAGCTAACTCCAGCTTTCAGCCAACTCACAGCTCGACCGCTTCACCTCCATATCATTCCCACGGAATGTTTTCCAACAGCAAGAAAGGTAGGAACAGCTGCTCTGAATTTTGTGGTCTGTAATGGCAGTGCATGTGTTTGCCCACTTTTAAGTGGGCTATAAGAGGTGGAACTGCCTTCTTTCACAGAATCACAGAACAGTTATGGTTGGAAAGGACCTTAAGATCGTCTAGTTCTTTGCTAAACCAGTGCCTCTTTGATAATTATGTCCCTAGAGTTAGCTGCTGTCATAGTACACACAGGCTGGTTTTAGTTGATTTTTCCACAAAATGTAGTTATCAATATAACTGTGCCTACTTTTTCCTAAATTCTGCCTATGTTAAGTGATTCAATGTTTTTCTCTTCTGAGAAGTAGGTTTTTAGTGTGTTACATAATTTTGGTCTTGTTACAAAATAATCTTACTTCTCAAAAAGACCACAAAGCTAATAATTTCTCATTGAAAGAGGTAAAATTCTGTTTGAGTAATTCAGGATAACCAGTTAATTTATTTTTATTGGCCCAGAATTGCAAAACAGTTTTGTTGCTGAGCTAGGTTCATAAATATAAAAATATTATTTGTAATACTGCATTAGATCTTGAAGGAAAAGGTTTTGTTAAGCATCTAAGCAGAGTAGGATGCTAAATGAGGAAGCAGAAGAAAATCTGCTTTGCTTTATGGAGCTTTAAGGAGTGCCTATATAAAATTCAAATTCAATTACAGATCTTTCCCTGGTCTTAAGTGTTATTGACAAGTCTGGGAAGGAGCCCTTCACTTGAAACTTTGAGGTCCACTGTGCAACAAAGAATGAAGTATGCATAGTAAGTGAGGGTGATCCAGAAGGAGCTGGACTGTGGTGGACAAGTAGGCCAAGTCCTAATCTGATTGTCAGCTATTTGGCCTTTAACATGCTAAATGACTCAAGTCCAAAATGAATTATGGAGTAAGAATCAAAACCCAGCCTTCCCCAGCCCTTGGGCTGCAGTATCATGATTAATCAATTATTAATCTAAAGAGTAAGACACTTAGTGTCTTTCCAAAGAGTTCAGGTTTGTTTGTTTTTTTTTCTTTAAAAAGTATTTTTTAATTTTAGGGGGTTTATGTTTTCTAACATAGTTAAATAACTTTTGAGTAATGGTTGTTTTGCTTTGTTGTCTACTTTTTTTTCCCTTCTTAGAATGGAGAAGGGCCATCTCACCAAGTACATGTTATTAAGAACATGCCACAGATGGCTAACTTTGTGTACAATATGTATATGCACATGATACAAAGTACACACCACTATCAACAGGTAAGGACCTTTTAACTCATGGAAGGTGTGCATTTAAAATAAAATTGATTTCTCGTAAGTGACAGATGCTGTTGAGGTTTGAGTCTGTTCCCCAGTATCAAACTTTCAGATATTAAATTTCTTTTTCTCTGCAGTTCTTACCCAGTGAATCTTGCATTTATTTTTTTTTTCTCTTCTGAGAGGCATAGCTTCAGCCAGATTTGAAGCATTTTGCTACCCAGAAAAAGCCTTTGCCAGGTAGACAGGATACTGACTATTTTGGGGAAGTGCTCTAATTATGTCTGCTGTAAAGAAAAGGGGATAGGGAAAGAGGAGTGACACTACTAAAATCTCATCTTCTTGTAATTGTATATTTTTAAAGTATGAAAGCTCACACTGTTCTGTTAGAAACCCAGCCCTATGACAAGATTTGCCTGGAGTCAGTTTATCTAATATAGTTGGAGATCTTTCAACCATGCAGATTTTATGTGATGAAGCCTCAGCGGACTATGCAGTTGGTCACATTCAGATGCAAATTAATAGCCCTGTCAAAACAGACAAGGTCGTGAAAAGCAGATGGTAGTCTCTAAATTTTACTAAAAGATGGGTTTGCTTGATACCTTAATCAAATATGGACCCAATCCTGTGCTAATACCAGTTATTCTTTTTAGATTTCTTATTTTGTCTATTGCTAGCTAAAATCAGTTACAAAACTGCAGCTTTCCTACTGCGGCAATGAATCACATTCTCCTTGCAGGCAAAGCCAAAAAAGTGAACAAAAAAAAAAAAATAGGAAAAGAAAATGCAGGTATTAAATTTCTTTTAGCCTATATAGTACAACATGGTATTTTTCCTTTTCTTTGACACTGGACTTAAGAGTAGTAGGCACAAAGCACAACATACATCTAACTGAATCACTGAAGAAGTCTTGAGTTTATATCAGGATCATAAAGGATCTTTGGTTTTGAAATACGCTTTTTCTGTGAACAGATGGATTATAAAAAACAGTATGGTAACTTCAGAGTCTATAAAAATGCTTTTCATATCTCTGCTGGTAGTCATAATTGCTTCAAAGATTTGCCTGTGCTTGTCAGAAATTTGTAATATTAGTGTCATCTAATTGAAGATAAGACATCACTGTAATTAAACACTCAATTTGTCATGTGAAGCTAAGTTGCCTTTAAGGAAAACAAAACTGAACAGTCATCCATAGGAGGTTTATTGAGCTTTCGTTTCATTAAAATGCTTCATAGTATTCCAAGGAAATACCCATCCTGTCATTAAATAATGTAAGGCTGCAAGAAGTATGAGGGTTTCTGTACAGCCTGGAATTGTATAGCTGTCATCCATACTCTTCAGCTAACTGTATGCTTGGTATTACTTTTTTTCCAAAATCTGTAATACAGCTACCATTGCTGCTTATAATATTTTGCCAACTAATTTTTGTTTGCAGGCAAAAGACTTCGAATTTATGGATGTACTGTGTGAAAAAATACCTAAGCATTGCTTAAAGTGTTACTGGAACTTGTGTTGTTCCACATTTACAGCTGTCGGTGCAACTCTAAGTACAGATAATGTTCATATAGCATCCTATAAGATGTTTCAATGGGAAATTACTGGAATGATTTGTTGAAAACAGGCTTATTAATGGCCTCAAAAAGCAAGTTAAACATATCTAGGAGTTAGTAATAGATGAGATTACGGTAGGAATGTGATTGTTGCTCCAAGTAGGGATTTACCATAACCCTATTACTTGTCTGGCTGTTTGGGATACTGTGTTTGATAGCCTTTAATTGCAAGTTCTGAGTTTTTAACATCCTCTTTCAGGCAAAAAATATATGTCTAATAAGACTGTTCTGGGGTTTTTTTGTTTTCATATAGGAGTTAAGTGCCTACAGGTGATTAAGGATTCTAGATTGTCTTTGTTGTTCAGTTGTTATCTAATGCAAAATCCTAACTACAAGGTGAACAGTTCAAGCTAAAAAAGGAATATATGCCAAAATAGATGCATTTCTAAGAACTGAAAATCCTTTATTTTTTTAATCATCTAGCATTTACTGCCCCCACCTGCCATGGTTGAAGAACCAGAAACTACTCAAACTCAGGAGTCTGAGATAGAAGATGAAGTGCAAGATATGCAAGAAGATGCAGCAGCAGAAGAAAATAAAGCAGGAGAAGAAATGATAAAGGAAGGAGAATTGAAAGTGGATGAAGTGGATGAACATCGAACAATGCCAGAACACCCTGGAAGAGACAGTGATAGTGGAGACAGTGAACCCGAGAATGAGACTGAAAAGTGATTCACATGATGTTTGTCCTCTACATGTTTTGGTAAACAGATAAGGGAAAAGACATTTAGGAATAAAATTGCTAATTTTACACTGACTTTTTAAAATGTCTGCTTGTGTAGTGTGACCTGTTTGGTATATTTTTCACGTTATGGACAAGCAAAATATTTGGCAAAAGTTCTACTGAGTTCCTATCAATATCAGTAATGTAATTTGTTTGATGGCCTCAAATGATACACAATTTCCAATTTTCTTTTCATAAGCTATTCAGTAAAGATGCTTTTTATACCAGTTTTGAATATTTGACCTTTAATTCAGTCACTGAGTTGTCCATTAAATCTCACTGGTTTAAGTATATTCAATACTAGTCAGACACTCTATAGTTTCCTTAATATTCTGTAATGGAGAATTCCATGTACAGAGCTGTGCTGATATACACTGAGGTGGTATTTTAGGCATAGGCTCAAGTTCAGTAAGATATTTAATAGTATGTCTATGAGACGTGTGAATTACAATGGGACTTTAAAATGTTCAGAAGTTTTATTGAATTGTGACCTCAGCAAATTCTCAAAATTTCATAAGGCTCAGGTACTTATAGCAATTTCTCACTGTTGACTTCTGATGCTGTTTGTAATTCATAGATGAAGTAAGGATTCAGCTTTTCAATAGCACTGCTTTTTAAATTAGTGTATTGAAATAAATTTCTCTTGCTGTAACAGGGCACAGTAATTGCCCAGGATAAAGCCAAAGAGGAAGAAAAATCAAAGTAATTCCCTAACTGCAGGATTTGCAAAATATACAATATTGATATTAATGACATCATGGTGGAGTGGTTTTTCTATGACGACTTCTGAGTGTACTTCTTTCATAAAGTAATCAGAGAGAGTTTTTTCCCCAGGTTCATTAAGAATCTTGGCAAATTATTCAATGGTTCAAAGAGACTTTTGGATTTCCAAGTGGATTTTCAAAGCAGTAGCCTTCCCTTTCCCTTACTGCTGGCAAAGGGAAAATGGTGGTGTGCTGCAGTTGTGAAGCTACCAGAAGGACTTCCTTGATAAATTGACTAGAGAATAATTAAATTGACTTTATAAGCTTTTATTGATAGCACTGAAGTTATTTTTCTTTGTATTTTTATAGTATAATGAGGAAAAAAGAAATACTATAAAGTGAAATGTAAGCCAGGCTCCTTGAAACAGATCTGTCATATACTGAAATCATTCTACCCCTCAGTTAGAGGGGAGCTCAGGAGTAACAAATCCTAATATTTGCTGTAGCTACACGGTGTTCTCTTACAGTTTTCATTTGCTGAAATGAAGTTTTCCCAAGCAAGAAAACTTATGAATAGAATGTGTGTTCTTTCATTGGTTGTTTTGATTGGAAGGGGGGGTGTACTATTTATTACCAAATCACCTTGGGAGAGCAAATATTATAGTGTTGAACACCTGGGTGTTAAGTTTCATGCAGTAGCATTCCCCTGTTCATGCAGGTTCAAATAATACAGGGCCTTCGAGCCACAAGGATCTAACTCATCTGTGGGTTTTCATCTTTGTTTTCCAGCTTATTTTCTGTAAGTATTTGGGTCTGACAATCATTTATTGTGCTGTATTATTTTAGGAATTGGAAAAGTATTCTCAAACTCCCTTTATAAAATGGATAATGTAACTAACAGAGATTCTACCAGTAATTAGGACAAAAGTACCCAAAGCCAAAAGGAGATGCAAAGACCTTTTTGAGTCATGTACAGTTTGCAATTAACTGTGAACACGCCTGCCTGTGTGGTGATTGTTCCCCTGTGCAGGTCTCTGGTGTACATGGTCATTTCTGGCTCAGTCCTTGTATAACAACAGCCAAGTATAGAGTCATCCCAGACTTCAGTGTTGCCCTAAAATGGTGAGAGGAGTTGTAATGAAGGTTGGTTTTGGCTAAGGTGCAGGAAGAGACAATTGAACTGCAAACAACTGCAAAAGCTTGAGCAGCCTTAATATACAGTTTTCTGAGGGACCAAGCACCCCCTGTAGAAGAGATGAAGGTATTGTTGAGGCAGCTTGAGCTGAGCAAGTGGTTCATTATCCTATGTATGCTGAACTTTGCTTTTTTTCAGGGACATGGTAGCATTAGGAGAATACATCTTCTAAAGTCTCGAAAATCATGTTCTTGTAGCAGTGGCTGTAAGTTTCCTGTTTGGTGGTTTGGGGCTTTTTCCCTCAAAGCTTTTCAGCTGTAATTTTTGGCAGTGAATTTTGATGATAACCAAAATCATCATGATGAGTTTTGTCTTTGTTCAAAGATTAACTTTGTCTTTTCTACCAAAATAGTTTTTGTGTTTTGTTTACATTTTCTCACAAGAAAGAGTAAGTGGGGGAAGTGCAGCAGTCTAAAACTGTAATTTTGATATACAGTGTTGTTGGATAACAGTTGAGACTTCACCTGGAGTATTGTGTGCAGTTCTGGTGTCCTCAACATAAAAAGGACATGGAACTGTTGGAACAAGTCCAGAGAAGGGCCACGAGGATGATCAGGGGACTGGAGTACCTCCTGTATGAAGATAGGCTGAGAAAGCTGGGGCTGTTCAGCCTGGAGGAGAGAAAGCTGTATGGAGACCTCATAGCAGCCTTCCAGTATCTGAAGGGGGCCTATAGGGATGCTGGGGAGAGGGACTCTTCATTAGGGACTGTAGTGACAGGACAAGGGGTAACGGGTTCAAACTTAAACAGGGGAAGTTTTGATTGGATATAAGGAGGAAATTCTTTCCTGTTAGGGTGGTGAGGCACTGGAATAGGTTGTCCAGGGAGGTTGTGAATGCTCCATCCCTGGCAGTGTTCAAGACCAGGTTGGATGAAGCCTTGGGTGGTATGGTTTAGTGTGAGGTGTCCCTGCCCATGGCAGGGCGGTTGGAACTAGATGATGTTAAGGTCCTTTCCAAACCTAACTATTCTATGATTCTATGATAAGGTAGGTTCTAACTTCCTTCAAAGGAGAAGCAAATACCTGATCCTTTCTCCTCCCCTTAGAATAGACCTCTGCAGTTTCCTGGGACATAAGAAGGTTATGAGTCCTGAAAAGTATTTTCATGAGGAGCAGAAGTTAACTTTTGCTGATGGAATGGCTTTGCTGACAGGACAAGAGAGACCAGTTTTATCATCTTTAAAAAAAGATGACCTAGAGGAGGTGTTGACCACATACTGGATAAACATGATGACATCCAATTCTTGTTTCAATAGAATTATGTAACACTTAAAAATCTTGTAAAACAAGCAGACAAACACAAATGTCCTAGTGAGCAAATGGATCACAACCCACAGCAGTCAAGAAGCTGTGTATGTCGTTACGACATAAGGCAGTGTAGTTTCCCTTTGCCAAACATAGTAATCCTCACAGTACAAACAATCAATAGAAAATGAATGCTTTAGGGAGAGTCCTGGAGATTGTTTTTATGGCTCTTACTGCTTCCTTTTCTGTGTGGTTTCTCAAACATAGTTCTCTTAACAGTCCTTTTTCTCAGAGGACTGGTTGCTTAGGTACCTGTCAAAAAAAGCCCTATAACTCTAATGTTTATGTGCTATAGTACTGATCAACACATTTTAAAAGACTACTGTTTCCACTGCAAGTTGAAAAAGAACTTGAAAGACTTTCAGCTAAGTATGCTCTGTAAGTCCATGTATTTTCATGGTTTCTGGTAGATTTCTGAGAAAGCACAGCACTCAAACTGACAAAACTCTTGCCAACACAGGCATTTACAAAATTATTAAGGTGAAGAGAATGCAAGGAAAGAGGGAGAAATTATACCTGCAATGCTACTCCCTCTCAGTTTGTTAACAATAATATTTTGGGAGCCTAAATACTACTGCTGTAGTAAGAAAGTCTTTTCCTATTCCTGTGGTAGGTAACAAGGACAGGTTATTTCTCTGGGCCTTGCTGTGGCAGGGCTTTATTCTAACCCATATTAAGGATAAGATGTGCTATTAAGAAAAATAGTAAGATTCATTTATCTTCCATTATGATTTTTACTCACCTTGGGGGAAAAAATAAGAGCAAGGACAAGGATCTTTGAATCAAGTAACAGCATTGCTTAAATGTGACACAGAGAAGTCTGTTGCTGTATCATTGTGTCTAGAAAACAAGATAAAAATAAAAGCTGAAGAGTTATTTCAGTTATAGCTAAGAAACTTCCCAGAGTTCAAGCATTATCTCTCTGCTTGAGAAACATTATCAGAGCAAACAGTATAATTCCGCATCAGTATCTTAAGAAAATTTAGACCTAAGCAAAAAGTTGAGCCAGTTGCCAGTTCCATAGCTCATCTATAGATATCAGTGGAAAAGCATATGCGACTACAGCATGTGTTTGCCTAATGAAACATTAGAATTTCATGATCCCAGAGAACAGCATAAAAGAATAAGCTGGAGAGCCAAATAAGGGTCAGGAATATATCAGTCCTGGCACTGTTTGCAAGAGATAAAAAGAAGCCGCCCGTATTGCATTTATCAAGTGTGAATTCCTAAATTGCTGCAACCCAGTGTCAGGAAGCCCTGCTAGGCATCTAGAGACGCTTCAGCATCCTGCTGTGCTGGCCTGACATCTCATATGTGTCAAGAGCACTTATTTTTAGATGAGACAGTCATTAGGGACATAACATACCTTAACTACTGTAAAGAAAGTAGTTCAGGGCCAGCAGAAGTGAATAGGGAGAAGCTCAGTATAGAAGCACTGAAGTTCTGTTTCAAACCTTAATCTGCAGTATAGACTTGCCCTGGTTTCTGAGTGATTTTTTTTTTGGCAGCAGCAGCAGCGATGTCCTGTTGGGCTATGCTGTGTTTTCTAAAATGAGACATACCATGTTTTGCATGCTGAGTCAGAGAGGGGAGAAAGCACCTCACCAATAATCTGTGCTGAGGGCAGGTGCAAGAGCACTGAAACAAGACTCACTGGGAAGAAGAAAAGTCCAGCTGCAGAATTGTCTTGCTGCCTGTCACGGATCACCTCTAGAAACATCATCAAAGCTAAATAAGTAACTCCTGTATTGTAATGTCTGTAAACATTACCTTTGAATAGAACTTATGCGTATCCAAACATTGCCTCTGGATGGCTCTGAATTTAAAGCCTAATAATGACTAAAGATAAGAGAAAATGGGTTTGCTCATCAAGCAAGATATGCTTAGAACTACTATTCTTTGACTGATAGAAATCTTTATTGAAACCGAGGTCTCTACTAGCAGTTTTGTACTTTCACACAGATACTAGAGGAGAACAGTACATATCCACCTTCTAGGAAATGGTTAGTTCTTATTTTGCAGACTGGCTTTTACTGGTACCCTACTGCGTGTTGTTCTGGATTTTCTCAACTCTGCCACTGTGTAGTAGCAGAAAATCATGTGGAGTGGAAGGCCAGAACGCATGGCCTCCTGGTCAGTTCTATTTATAATAACATTGTATCTAAAGTGTTGTTATTAATGTGATTTACATAAACCTTGAGATAAACTAGGGATTTTCAGAACAGAAAACAAGTTAGGGAATTAAGAAACTTTTGTGGGGTGTTTTAGGAAATAATGTGATTGTAGAGTTCATGACAATTTTCCCAAAGCAGTGCTTTTCCACAAATGTTAGTTAAGTGTTGCACTTAGGTATCATAGTTAAAAATAATAAAGCTGTTCAAGCACTTGGTTTAGTAATGCAGTTTTTCCTTACATAAATCATACATTATTAGAAAGTCAAATAATAAAACAGGAAGTAAAAGGTACAGTATTCCAAATTAAAAAATAAAATCGGCGACCCACACCAAAAAAGCCCAAAGTATTTCAGTGTTTAAAAATTATGATTTTTTTTTATTATTATTTTTGGTTCCAAAACCCAGGAAATCTTAAAATGTGCAATTTGAGACGAAATTGTGAGCAGCTCTGATCAGGTATGTTCAGATCTTGAAAGTAAGTGGTACTTCCTGCAGGACCACTTGATTTCCAGTTTTGAAAACTGACCAACCTGGCCACAGAAGTGAATGATTCACTATAGCGTTTATGAAGTTCAAGCTGGTTAAGTTGTCCTCAATGTCTCGCTTTCCTATCCTGGTACAGGATACAGTAACATATTATTTCCTTCCTTATACAGGTGTTTTAGACACCTGTGAGTTTTACTCGGGGCTAAGAAATGCTCCTGAGTAGCTCATTAGCTTCAAAGGCTTCATTATCTCATTTGATTTCTAATGTACTATGAACTAATCTTGCTCCTTTATACACAGATACTTCAGTGATGGGGCAGTTGTCCCAGATTTCTCCCTGCAGTGTTCACTCACCAGCATTCTGTCAGTCTGAGCTAAGTGATGAGGCACTGAGGATTGCTGCAGTTCCTGACTCATCTTGATGCCCAGTCCTATGCACAGTACCTTCTGTACCTTTCAGCTCTAAGCTGAAACACTCATTTAAAATCGGAAAGAAAAAATGGATGAAGCAGGTTTAGTGTTTTAAACTTCATTTCTAGAAACACAAATGGTGGTGGAAATAAACAAGCCCACCTTGTGTAGTAGTACGTTTATGTAGGGAAAATTGATTCTTAAGAGAATGTCTTCTGTAATCACAAATGTCATGTGCTTAATTTTGTCAGCATGAAACCTGCTGTTTTACTTAATATAAGGTGAAGTGCATTCTATAAATAATAGTTTAAGCCAGGACTTAATTTTTTTTTTCAATATACAGAAGTATGAATGAATATATACTCATGCTTTCTCCCTGTGGGAATATAGGAAAAGGCTTTCAATGTAAGCAGTGTAATGCCCTTTAAGTGGTGGTTTGGCATCTAATTTTTCCAAAAAGGGTTTGTTCTGCATATTTAAAGTTATTCTATTTGGATTTATTTTATTAAATTTAAAAAAGATGCCTTAGAGTGTTCCAAGATGAATGTGGTGGAATAAAGAGCTGACGAGAGTTATTTCTATTGCTCCTGTACCATGGAGGAAAAGGCAATCCTTCTCCTAGGTTTCTGAACTCTGCCAGCACAGAGTATTAGAGGGCAGCATGTTCCAACCAAGCTAATGAGGGTTTGGGTCAAGAATTTGTATCTTATTTTTCCTAGACCTTGGCTAAAGATGCAAAGTTTTCATACATACAAATAAAAAGCCGTCCTGAAAACTGCTATTCAAACTTTTATATAAGGGTTCATATAAGTGTGGGTAACTTGGGACCTGGATGGCAATAGGTAGAAACTGGTGGGGCCATTAGGTCAGGGTTGCAATAAGCATAAAGGGTCATAAGCAAATTCTGAAGAGATAAGCAGAAACGTCTGCAGTAAGCTAAATACGTACCTTAGTGTTTCAGCTTTAATTTATGGATGTAAAAACAGTTCCATGTTTCTTCTAGCAAGATTTTTTTTTTAGGTGAACTATAAATATATCTGCTTTGATCAACTTTTTTCCTAATTGGCACCTGTCTCCACCTTTGTCTGTCATTCTCCTTTGAGAAGGGAGGGAAGCAACTGTCTCTCTGACTCTTACCACACTTCATGCCTGCAGAGGAAATCTCTCATCCTTAAGTCAACCAGAAAAGCCTTAGCAGGAATCTTCCCCTACCCTCTGTCTTCCAGGTCTGCACATTGATATTGTGGATTATCAATATTTTAGATGTTCTAGTAAAAATTGCTTAAAATAAGGGCGTCATTCAATAGAACAACAAAGACTCTACTTCCTTATCATGTTCTAGCTTGAAGCCAGATTTAGGACATCTTAAATACATTGGCAACCGAGATGTTTGAAGGCAGTTTTAATTAGGTATTTAAGTAGCCTTTTATGAAAGGCAATCAGAGATTGAGCACTGATTCACAGTATTATTTCAATGAGTGCATGTTCAGAGTGAAGACTAGCCTGTTTGTGTTCTAATGGAAGAAAAAAAAATAACCATCTGCAACTGAATGTTAAGGGCCTGGGCAGCAAAGTCAAGACTGAAATATATTGCCACTGTTTTGCTATGTCCTGAGCAGCTTCTTTATTTGAATTAATTCTTCTGCTTAAGTTGTCTGGGTGTTTAAAATTTCAGCTGGCAAGCTGTCAGGCTTGCCAGCAGCATTCTAACTGTGAATATCATGACATCTGTATACGTACATTTTCAACCATAATATTTGTTTAGCAACTTCAGTGCTGAAAAAAAGTTATGAAAAAGCCCCAATTCTTCATATACACTGTGAAGAAAATGTTGACATGACTCAGGCATAATTTTGACATAATTCAGATCACCACGTATTTATCTTAACTCTGTCAAACTAAATGCTCAAATCAAGACATATTCTTTGAGATATCTAGGTAACAAGAAATTTACTTAGAATATCTTCTAGCATTTCACTCTGATGTGATTTAATGTAGCTTAAGTGGATTTTACCAGAATTTTCTGAAGCGTAAAAAAGTTGAATTATAAAAAGTGGCCTATACAACAGCATTTGTAAGCTGCCTTTTTAAAAGAATTACCAAATGTGGTAACAGAAAAATACACTGAAAATTCATTTTCTAACAAAAAGATGGAAAACACAAAATGAAGGAAATTGCAGGATTCGTGAAGTATCTGGAGTGCTTGTGTAACTGACACAAAAAGAAACCTTCCCATAGGGATCTGGGGACACATTTTCCTCCCTGTTTGGTTCTGTGCTGTTTCTATTGTATGCCTGTTCCAAAATGCAGTCTTTTCCAGTGGGCAAAGCAGAGTTTTATGTAAGATAGATGTGAAACTTTTTAGCCATCCTTATTTGTCTATCCCTGTCATGGAAGGAAGGGGAAGACATTTTTAATATCTCTAGGATAGTCCAGGTCTCTCCTCCAAAACATGACATGCACATGCATGAGTGCCTGTCTTCAGTTTCCCTGCCTCAATAGTTACCATATCAACTAAAATGATGCTGCCAAAACCGCTGTCAGGGCTGGAAGCTGCATCTTCAGCTCTGCGGCACGGGTTACACTCCATGCTTTACCAGAGCAGCCAGCAGCTCCCATTGAGTTATGTAGTTTCCAGCTGATGTTGGTGACTTCAGCACACTTCTGTCCTTGCCCGGCAGCTCCAGCCAGCCCAGCCTCCCTTTTGTGCTTACATGAGCTAGCGCAAAGACAGTTTCTCCCACGGCTGCAGTTCTACAGGTGTGAATGTGAGGCAGTGCCAGGCTCAGTGGGCTCAGCTCCTGAGAGACATTTGCTGTTTGCAGCAATCCATCCGTTCCTTGCGGCCCACCCAAGGCCTGAGGGCACATCCGTAGCTGTGGGCATGTCTGTGTGTTGGTACAGTGTAGCTGGTCCTGTTCAGGCAATGAAAGAGGAGAAAAAGGCTTTTGGTGAACAATATTCACCTCGCTTTTGCTGCTTGGGTGAACACCTAGCAGAGAAAATCTGATAATTTAAAATGTTCATAGAGTTGTGATGTAACGGTAAGGCTGTTTTCAGTATATTTTTTCTGACTTACTGATAATTGAGCAATTTCTGTACTTTTCAGTACACATAAAGCAGCATAAATTGAACTAATAAATCCACACTGTCTTTTCCCTGAGCCCCAGTCTTATTTTCTAAACAGGAACATTGAAAGCAGTGTTAGTATGTTAGTATGAAATATTAGTGTGATTAGTATGAAATTAGTCCATGAGAAACGCTATCTTGGTAGAGTTATATCATTCAGGAAAACATTCTTTCTGGTCATTTTTTAAATGTTTTATAAACTGAACTTCGTGGAATAAATGGAAGTGTTTAGGCTGTCCATAGACCCAGAGCTAGTTATTTTTCATGACACTGTTTACTCTGTCATGATTTTAAAGCACTGCCTGCTGTCATGTTCATGTATTTTATTAGGGTCTGAATTAGAGCAACCCATTTAACTCAGTAATACTGTGCCACCTGCAGGGATTGCTCATTAGGCTAACACTAATACTGCTTTTCACTACCCTAACTTCTCTTTTTTCTCTTGATGCTCAACCACTTCATCACCTTCCATATAGGGCTGGTTAACAGTAGTCCTTTGACAATGAAGGTGTGCATAGTAAACACTTGGGTTTTAATTTTAAAAGAAATTCCTGAGGAATTTGTATTTTGACCATGTAATCTCAATTATAAATTATGAAAAATAAGAACTGTTTTAGTGTTTTAGTAGGATCGATTTGTTTTTCTATTGTTTGAGTTGAGTTTTCTTGGTTTATTTATCAGCTGGACATCTCACAAGACTAGCAGAAAATACCAGGTTATGCTTTGGATTGTGTAGCATTTTCATACATATAAATATATCTGCAATTTTCCAGACTGCTGAAAGAATGAACAAGGTGGAAATAAAATGCTCTGACAGCTCACAGCACATCTCAGTCACTGGGGAGATAACTGTTAATAGTCTTCCTGGATAATAGGCTTGATGGATCTGTTAAATAAAGCACATAGTCTCAAAGCTCAGCACAGGGAGTTGGTGATAATGAAAAGGACCAGCAGATATGTAAACTCAATTAACTTAATACTAGTTGTGTGCCACCTGTTCTCATTAAGCCAGAGAATAACAATCAGAAGTGTCCTTCTTAAATTGTCTGTTAACAACATGAGAACTTCTGCAGATTTATTGGGCTAGCTGTAGTCTGGAACTTGGGATTTTCTTCATGTGTTATATTCCAAACATTAATTGTATACTTCATCGATAGCCATATTTTCTCATGTATTGAAGGAACATTGCAGCTTTGTAGATCTATGTCAAAAACTTGCATGCAAGTCATCCTTGCCTAGAAAATTACTCATTAAAGTGAATCTGATATTTCCCTCTTCCTTGGGAAGTTTTCCAGGAGGCATGTGTGACTTGGTATTTGTTACATTCTACTTCTGTTAAATACAGGAAACAAATTTTTCTTGGCTGAAAATATCTTTTTTTCCCACAAAAGTGAAATTTTCAAACAGAGTTCTATCTATGTATCTCTGTATAGACTTGCAGTTGAAGTTAACCCTTCTTTTCTGTGTCACTGGGTTTCAGATGGCAGACTGCAACTGCTTGGTGTGGAGATTATTCTGGCTCATTGTGCTGGTGTTTCTTGGCTGGCCCATAGGCATAGCCTTGTGTGCCCTCTATAGATTCTTTTCTTCTCTCACTACTTTAATAGGACTAGATGAATTAAGTGAAGTGTTGCTGAAGGGTACATGTTCGGGTAGGCAGCATGCTCAGAATGTGTGCAATGGCAAGCGCCTGTGTTAAGCAATGGAGACAGCCCTGAATCAGACAAGCATTCAACTCTATGCTGCTCTGTTAATCTTAATTTTTCAGTTTTAAACAAACTTTTAGTTTTTAACTGTGTACATTTCTCTTGAGCATGTCTAAGAAGCCTTAACAATCCAGAGGTTTGTGTTCTAAAATATATGATAAAAGTTATAGCTACTGTTTTCAAAATGAGTAATGATACCATGTACTTGGAGAAGGTAGCTATGTAAGCCTCCCTCGGGTTTTGAGCTCAGTGTCAGAATCTAATTAAATAGTTGTAGATACTGTTTAGAGGTGGAATATGCTTTCTGGTTCTGATTAAGATGCTTGTAAAGAGTGGATACTGAACTGGAAATTGGCTTTTGTGAATAATATTCTAATCCACAGTGCACATTGCAGAGTAATAACAAAAGTGAAATTCTGATCTGATGTCTTTACAGTATGTATTTTTTTATACAGATATTTCAGTGTCTCTTTAGTTCCTTTGCAATAGACTTTAGAACTCTTGTGCATTAGCATCTCATTTGTGTTAATTTCCTGCAAAGAGCAACTTCACTGGGGAAAGAGAGTGGCATTATGATGCTATATGCTGTCCTACTGAATATCAGCTTTCTGGGTTTTAACCTCCCTGGGATGTTTGTGCAAATTGTATCATGCTTGCAAAGTCAAGCACCCAAAGTCAGGAATGGTGCTCTAATGATTAACTAGAAAATAAATGACTGCATGCATTTTCTTTAGCACGGGTCTTGGCATCATTCTGGGTGTGATGCTTTGGATTTTAATATCATCAAATATATTCCAGAGTTTCTCATATGTGGATATCGTCTTGTTCTGTAGAACCCTTGGGAAACTGTGGTAAAGAAGGCTACATCAACATCCCTGAGGAAATCAGTGAGTCTGTCTTTCCTAGCCTGCATCTTAGACAACAAGCTCTACAGACAGTTTACTGAATTTACAGACAACAATTACTTGTGCTGAAAGGGAAGAAGAGGTACAGAAACAGCCCCAAAATATCTCTCATTTTGAGTAACCACCTAATCACCGGGGTGTAGCAAGAGATCCAATCTTGTCTATATCTAGCCATACTTCTTCTTGTAGAAGCTCCTGCCTAGAATTTCCTGTAGCTTTGTTCTGGGAGTTAGGGATATGTCTACCACAGTTGGAACACAGGAGGATTACATATGCTATTTACCAATAAGCTACAGCTATTAAAAAGTCGTTGTAAAATAAAGTTGGCCATAACTGAAGTATTTTTTGTTTCTTTCAATGAGAATTGCAAGGGGCTTGAGCCCTTAGAAAGTGTGTGAATGTAGACTGGAGGAGGGGGCATCTAAGCTGTGGAGACAAACTGTATTTCCAAAAGACCATTGTCCTCATTTGTCCTCAAACAGCAAGCATCATCTTATGCTGAATTAGGTGATGGTACACAGATGTTTAATATTTTAGAGGATAGGATCAGAGGAAACACAACACTGATTGAGGTAATTCACTGCTTAGGGTTGATTTTTTGCTGATTCTGTTCTCTGAAACATTTAACTTCCCCTGTGAATTAACACTGAACTCAGGAGCTGTGAATCCTTGCTAGGGCAGAGTAGGCAGCTAAAACTTAGGCATTAAACATTCATCTCTCATGCATGTTAATATAAAAGGTGGAAAAATCAGCTTTCGATTGACCACAGTATGTGTTCTGGATATGGAAAATAACAAAGAAATGAAAATAACAGAAATATATGTACCCAAACTCAAGCCCAAAACATAGCATGTGCTTCATATGCAGACTCCCTGTAGGGAGCCTTCTAAGTGCTGGAACAAAAGAATATCTTTTATACTTATTCAGCACAAACAGAATGACATGGATACTTTCTCTTTTCTCCCTCTCTTAAAGCTCCACAATAATAAAATGGAATTGAAACAAACTTCTGAAAAATCAGATTTTGTTAAAAGCTATCTTCAGAATACCTGTCTGTAGTAACATTGTTTTATTTCTGCACAGAATTAAGCTTTCTGAAATCAATGTTATAATTACATTATCTTCTCAGTCATAAAAGTTACCGTGTGACTTCCAACCGCATTTGGAATCTGGTAAAATGGAGCCTGAAATGCACAAACAATTTTTAGTTGCTGCTTAAGCCTCACAGCTACATTCTGGGTGTACTGGAACATTAGTGGTTTTGCTCTTCATTTTGCTTCTATTATGTATCTGTTTGGTACCACAGAGGACCTGTTGTGTCAGGGCTATGTTCATGATTCTGGGTCTCAGAAGGATTTCTAAGAGCTACAATGGGAGTTAACTGCCAAATGATCTTTATGAGCATCTCTTTCAGTTGATCTATCCTCACCATATCTCTCAAATTTGAAACTGGGAGGTGATTGTTCAAATCATAGAATCATAGAATAGTTAGGGTTGGTAAGAACCTTAACATCATCTAGTTCCAACCGCCCTGCCATGGGCAGGGACACCTCACACTAAACCATACCACCCAAGGCCTCATCCAGCTTGGTCTTGAACACTGCAAGGGATGGAGCATTCACAACCTCCCTGGGCAACCTATTCCAGTGCCTCACCACCCTAACAGGAAAGAATTTCCTCCTTATATCCAAGCTAAACTTCCCCTGTTTAAGTTTTAACCCGTTACCCCTTGTCCTGTCACTACAGTCCCTAATGAAGAGTCCCTCCCCAGCATCCCTAAAGGCCCCCTTCAGATACTGGAAGGCTGCTGTGAGGTCTCCACGCAGCCCTCTCTTCTCCAGGCTGAACAGCCCCAACTTTCTCAGCCTATCTTCACAGGGGAGGTGCTCCAGTCCCCTGATCATCCTCATGGCCCTCCTCTGGACTTGTTCCAACAGTTCCATGTCCTTTTTATGTTGAGGACAGCAGAACTGCACACAATACTCCAGGTGAAGTCTCACGAGAGCAGAGTAGAGGAGCAGGATCACCTCCTTTGACCTGCTGGTCACTCTCTTTTTGATGCAGCCCAGGATACGGTTGCCTTTCTGGGCTGCGAGTGCATACTGCCTGCTCATGTTCATTTTCTCATCGACCGACACCCTCAAGTCCTTCTCCACAGGGCTGCTCTGAATCTCTTCTCTGCCCAACCTGTAGCTGTGCCTGGGATTGCTCCGACCCAGGCGCACGACCTTGCACTTGTCATGGTTAAACTTCATGAGGTTGGCATCAGCCCACCTCACAAGCGTGTTAAGGTCCCTCTGGATGGCATTCCTTCCCTCCAGTGTATGAACCCACCCACACAGCTTGGTGTCATCGGCAAACTTGCTGAGGGCGCACTCAATCCCACTGTCCATGTCAGTGACAAAGATGTTAAACAGGACCAGTCCCAACACTGATCCCTGAGGGACACCACTTGTTACTGGTCTCCAGCCGGACACTGAGCCATAGACCACAACTCTTTGTGTGCAGCCATCCAGCCAGTTCTTTATCCACCGAGTGGTCCATCCATCAAATTGATGTCTCTCCAATTTAGAGACAAGGATGTTGTGTGGGACAGTGTCGAACGCTTTGCACAAGTCCAGGTAGATGACATCAACTGCTCTACCCCTGTCTATCAGTTCTGTAGCCCCATCATAGAAGGCCACCAAATTGGTCAGGCAGGATTTCCCCTCTAGTGAAGCCATGCTGGCTGTCACCAAGCACCTTGTTGTTTTTCATGTGCCTTAGCATGACTTCCAGGAGAACCTGCTCCAAGATTTTGCCAGGCACAGAGGTGAGACTGACTGGTCTGTAATTCCCCCTGTCATTCATTTTCCCCTTCTTGAAACTGGGGGTTATATTTCCCTTTTTCCTGTCATCGGGAACTTCACCTAACTGCCATGATTTTTCAGATATGATGGCCAGTGGCTTAGCAACTTCATTTGCCAGCACCTTCAGGACCCACGGATGGATTTCATCAGGACCCATGGACTTGTGCACGTTCCGATTTTCAAGATGGTCTCGAACCAGTTCCTCCCCTACAGTGGGCGCAAGGTCTTCATTCTCACAGTCCCTGCATCTGCCTTCCAAGACTTGGGTGGTGTGGTCAGAGCCTTTGCCAGTGAAGACTGAGGCAAAGAAGTCATTCAGAACCTCAGCCTTCTCCAAATCCTGTGTAGCTACTTCTCCCGAGAGCTCCCTGAGGGGGCCTACATTCTCCCCAGTCTGTTTTTTATTTGCTATGTACCTGTAGAATCCCTTCTTGTTATCCTTAGTATCCCTAGCCAAGTTTAATTCTAACTGAGCCTTAGCTCTCCTAACCTGGTCCCTAGCTTCCCAGACAATATCCCTGTACTCTTCCCAGGCCGCCTGTCCTTGCTTCCACTTTTTATAAGACTCTTTTTTCCTTTGAATTTTCCTCAGCAGCTCCTTATCCACCCAAGGAGATCTCCTGGCCCTCCTGCTGCACTTCCTTCTAGTTGGGATGCAACACTACTGAGCTTGCAGCAGGTGATCCTTGAATATTAACCAAGAGTCTTTGGCCCCCCTGCCCTCTAGGGCTGTATCCCATGGAACCTTACTAAGCAGGTTCCTGAAGAGGCCAAAATCTGCTCTCTTGAAGTCCAGGGCAGTGAGCTTGCTGCACGCTCTTCTCACTGTCCTGAGGATCTCAAATTCGACCATCTCATGATTGCTGCATCCAAGGCTGCTCTGGAGCATCACATTTCCAACGAGCCCTTCCCTGTTGGTGAGCACGAGGTCAAGCACGTCAACTCTCCTTGTCAGCTCCTCTATTACTTGCAGAAGGAAGTTGTCTTCCACACAATCGAGGAACCTCCTGGATTTCTTGTGCCGGGCCGTACTATCCCTCCAACAGATGTCAGGGTGGTTGAAGTCCCCATGAGAACAAGGGCCCTTGAGCATGAGGCTTTTCCTATCTGTCTATACAGTGTTTCATCTGCAGGTTCTCCTTGATCAGGCAGTCTGTAACAGATCCCCACAGTAATGTCTCCCATAGCTATAATTCCTTTAACCCTGACCCAGAAACTCTCTGTGGACTGCTCACCTGTCCCCAGACAGAGTTCCATACTCTCCAGCCTATCCCTAACATAAAGGGCAACTCCCCCTCCCCGCCTGCCAGGCCTGTACTTCCTAAAGAGCCTGTAACCTTCCCTTCCAACACTCCAGTCGTAGGAGCCATCCCACTATGTTTCTGTGCTGCCTGTTATATCATACCTCCGTAGATGTGCACACATCTCTAATTCCTCTTGTTTGTTCCCCATGCTACGGGCATTTGTATAGAGGCATCTGAGCCGAGCTCCAACTGAAGCCGGCTCATTGGCTGGAGCGGCTGGAATATCTCTACATTGCTCCGAGCATTTATTATAGGTTCTGGACACTGACTGGGTGTGTTGGAATGGAATGATGCCCCCCTCCCCCAACATATCTAGTTTAAAGCCTCCTTGACCAGCCTGGCAAGCCTCCTACCAAAACTGCTCTTTCACTTCTTTATCAGACCAGCTCCACCAGCCCCCACTAGACCTGGCCTACAAACTTGGGTCCCATGTTCAAGACACCCAAACCCCTGACTATGACACCATCCTTTTAACCATTTATTAACCTGGCTGATCATCCTAGCCTTTTCTTAGGTCCTCCCCTGTATCCTGGAGAATTGATGAAAAGCCCACCTGAGCTCCAGAGCCCCTAACCACCTCCCCCAGGGCTCTGTACTCCTTCTTTATGTTCTCCAGGCTACTGCTATCTATATCACTAGCACCCACATGGATCACTAGAAGTGGGTAATAGTGGGACTTACTAGAGCAGGCAGCCTCTCTGCCACATCCCTGATCCATGCCGCTGGTAGACAACGCACCTCCCTTGAGACGGAGTCAGGCCGACAGACGGGTGCCTCTGTTCCTTTCAAAGGAGAGTTCCCTGCTACTACAACCCGCCGCTTTTTCCTGGCAGCACCGGTAGAGATCTTCTTTACCAGGGCATCAGCCGGCTGTTTCTGGTGCGAGCGTGTTTCCTCATCAGCCCCCTGCAGGACAGCAAAGCGGTTCTGCGAGGGGACAGGGGATTTACGGGGAAGCCCCTTGCTTTTGATTGTCCTTTTCCTCCTTTTCTTTTTTTTTTTTTTGTTGGTTTTTTTTTTTTTTTTTGTCACTAATTCCCAGCTTCCCGGGTTAACGGCCTCCTTCTTTCCTTCATGAGGTAGAGGTGAAGCTCGAGGCCCCTGCACAGTTTGGGCCGGGAGCAAGCATTCCTGCTTCCTCTCAGCTTCCCTGACATCTCGCAGCCTATTAACAGCATCCCGCAGCTCAGCCCCTGCTGCAGGAGCACCTCCACCAGGGAGCACCGAGTGCAGCCCTGCCCATTGTGCACCCTCCCCTCAGGAGACCAGTGCAGGCACTCTCTACACCCCGAGCTCTGCACTGCAGCCTCCCCTCTCACCGGCTCTGTCTGGGTGCCTACGCTGGCCACCGCCGGGGCAGCCAGAGAAGAGCTCCCGGACCGGGCCCTGGTCATACAGAGCGCTCACCATCCCGCTCGCCTGCCTTGCGAACTGCCACACAAACTGCCTCGTCCCGCTCTGCTCGCTGCGCTCCTGGTTGCTCGCACTCCCTTTTAGACTGCAATGAGTCTTGGAATGCAGCAAGAGGGAGAGATGTGAATGTTGGCCAGCATACCCTCCATTCTCCCCTCTTTTCTTTCAGTCCTGATCTAATTGTCCATCTTTATTCTCCTTACCTCTTTCCTAATTTTTTCCTATTTTTGTTGCTTTTTTTTTTTTATTTAGTTAGTCATAATTTACTTCCTCATATTTTTCCTGTGAGATTTTTTTATCTTTATTTGATTTAGGATTTCATTTATTGGTTTTGTTTTCCTTCATTATGTTTTCTACCTTCCCCTTTATGTACTTTATTTTGTTGAATTTCCTTTTGTATTTATAAAGTTGATTTTATGTCTGACTTTAACTGTTGTAGAAGTCCTTGTGCTGAGTATGTTTTAAGGGGCTGTTGTGTTTTTTGTTTCTTAAACTTTATGTTATTAAGTTCACTTATTCAGCCACCCTTGATCAGATTTTGGACTGCATCCTATTTTTATTGTTGACCTTCAGCATTAAGCATCCTAGACTGGTGGTCTCCAAATTTTTTTGATTGTACATCCTATCAGTAAAAAATTTTTGAACAGGTACCCCCAATATATGTGTATTTATTAATGTATAAATTATATACAGCTAATACTGTACTAACATATTCTGTATGTTATACACAATGATAGAAATTAAAAAGAGAATGAGATAAAGATGAAAGAAACACTATTTTTAAAGTATTTTCTTTTTTTTTTTTTTGTAATTTTATTTGTTAGTGCTATGAAAAATATTTTTCTCCTCCACCCCAATGGATTGTCTTGTGCAGCCTTTGGGTTTCATGCACCCCACTTGAAAACCGTTGTTCTAGATGTTCCCAAAATGAGCATCAGTACCCCCAAACACACTTCTTCCAAAGAGCACCTGAGTTCTAGAAGTGTATCTAGTTTGTTGATATTTTTCCATAACTGATAAAAGCTGATTTTGCAATGTCTCCAGAAAAGCTAGCACAGCAATAAAGTTAGTTGAAACAATAATTTCTCCAATTAATCTTCCTCTTCTTTATTTTCTGACTTTTCTTGTTTATTTTTTGCCCATCCTTTTAAAGTAAACAATGAAATTCATTTACAAGTTTGTCACCCTTTTATGCAAGCCCATATACGATTCTGCTGCTAGATAGAAAGAATTCCTGTTTTAAAACCAGTCTAAGCCCCCTTCATTATTAATGCTGCAACAGAAGTTCTTTTAAATTCATTCTAATATAAGTTCTTATGCAGTTCTGTGCTAGTATTGGAAACTGTTTTGGTCTGTATTGCTAGTGTGTAATACTACAGTGAGAAATACGTCCTCTTGGTTATAGGTCTTGATTCCGAATGGTGCCACATACTTGAGGATGAGTAGTACTGCTGCACTTCTTCTATTCTGTAATGACAGGAACATAAAAAATATCTAGAATCTCCCACAATAAATTCAGAGAGTGTTGCTAAGTAAGCCGTGGTTTGGTAATACTTTAAAATTTATTTTCTTTCATGCCCTGTAAGCATAGTGATGCATGACAGATAGGAATTGACAAAGCCTGATGTATAAATATGCTACATATGATCATATAAATGATATGCATTATAAATAAAAGGGCATTCAAACTCATGAATATTCAAAAGCAATAACCTCATGTTTAGTTTTATTGGAATTCTATTTGCAGACAGATTTACCCAACAGTCACCTTTGTAGCATTCTTTTCCCTGACTCAGATTTTTGTGGTACCTATGTAGGACCTAGATCTTTTCTTCATTTTAGAGTTCAATCTATCTCACATGACTTTATGCCCGGTTAAGTAACTAATCCACCTATGACATCACATTAGCTGTTTTGGCAGTGGTGACATTTTTATACCCACCTGCATTTTCCTACCAGTTCCAGAAGCAGGAAGCAAGAGTTTATGTAAAGTTGTGATTTTCAACACATATATGTTTCTATGCTCATTTGAATTCCAAGACTGTCTTTTTTCTTTTCATTTGAATACTGTCCAGATATTTTTCCTAAAGGTAAACACTTCCAGATTTAATTTCCTTGTTGTTAATAATTGAGCTCAGAATCTCACTCCTTTGTGGCTTCAGCTGGGTATAACTTTGCTGAAACCAGCAGAACTTTACAGCTTTCAAGCAGATCAACCTGGAGAATCTGGCTGAGCAAAGCAACTTCTTCATCATGACAACTATTTGATCTTGTTACATTAATCTGTAAAATTGCATGCCCCAAAACACCAGTAGGGGTGGGGATGATAAGTGGAAAATTTGAGGACTGCTGAACTGATTCTTAAACCACGGCAATGGTACTTCTAAGATGCATTTTTCAATTTCCTGTTTATCATTAAGTCAATTAATCTGTACCTCATTTTCTTGTGAATAAAAGCCTCACAGGAATTTTTGGAGTTTAAAATTCACTAATATATATGAACAACTTAGTTATACCAAATTGGAAGGCTTCTAAAGAGCTAGAAAGCTACTGACTTTAGTATAGATGCAAGTTGTTCAACAACACAAGACTAACTACAGTACACATTCTAGCTTTTTCTCTTAATGTCTCAAGCTTTAAGGGCTTACTTCATTTATATGCTTCCAGCCTAACTGACCTAATTTTCAGAATATGCTTAGACAGTAATTTTCAGTATTTATCCTATTATTTATTTAATCCTGAATTTATTTTATGCTTGTATGGAATTTCACCTGCTTCCTGGTACTAATGAAATCGAATCAACAAAATATTTCAATCACTTAGTTTAATATGAATAATCCAGTTCTTGCTGGGGTTTGAACTCCTGCAGTGTCCTTTGAAGATGACAACCTGAATTAACAGGTTTGTAAGGTACACAGTGACTCATAATTAAAGGCCAAAGTAAATTTGCTAGTTATAGTTCTACCAAATAAATATTTCTTTATCCATGGGTATTTATGTCTTCTATTATCTATAGATAGTTGTGTCCTTAATTTCATAGGAAAACAATATACATAGACAACTCTTCCTGTGCTTCTTTCAAAGCCTATAAAGTCAATGAAAGTTTATGAAGTAGTTTGGTGAAGCTTGTATCAACTCCTTAAGCTTTCTTCTAAGGATTTTCTCTCAAACATATAAAAATTTTTTTGAACTTGCTGTAGTTAACTCCCATTTTTCTTGCACTTGGGTACTTAGAATTCCCTACAGTGTTATAGGTGCAACAGTTTCATTCTTACAGCATCCATTTAGATAATTTTACCTTGACTGGCCATAGGGTCTTCAATGAGAACCAGCGTGACCATCAGTGAGAGAAAAACGAAACAGTGCGGATGAGTCCTACAGAAGACAAAGTAGTTTCCTTCTGTTTCCAAAGGCTTTGACACAATTTACATTTCACCAGAGATTCTGCATTAAAAGTCTTTACCTTTAAAATGGTGTAATTTTTGAAAGCACCATGGATTTTAATTGCTACTTTAAAAAATATATATGTAATGTGCCAAATGTAAGGAAGGCTGGAGCTGCTGCAGTACCTAGTTCTTAGTTGCCTGTCACTCAGACAGGAATCTAGAAAATTTGCATACGACTGGCATAGGTGTGTGGGTATCACCTAAAATGCATGAGATTATTTAGGCACTGGAACATTGAGATAATACACAGGAAACGCTAAATCCTGCAATGTATCTGAAACTTCATTCCTTTCTGGAGTTAGTGTTCTTGAACAGGAGAAGCTAGGAGGTAGATCCTCTGTTTGCTTGGAAGCCAGAACCCAAAATCCTTGCAAAAATTGTGAGCATCTTTTCTTCCTGAGAAGCTAAATAGGACTTACTCTTTATTGTTTCTTTTGTCAGTTTTCTTTTTATGCGCCACCTAGACATAAAAAAGGACATGGAGGTAGAGGAGGATATTCCTTCTCATTTTTATTACAGATTAGAGGTTAGAGTACTCTGCTGGGATGTGAAATACAAGTTTAATGCTCTATTCAGCTCTTAGCATTCTAAGCACCATAATGCCTTTGAAGCTTAACAGATAAAATTCTGTCTCATTCTGTTGCATGTATTTCTGGTCATGAAAAAGCAAAAGGAGAGAAAATAAGAGATGAAACCTGACTCTGCAATCTACTAGCTCTACTTGACTGAAGGTATCTTGGGTATCTGCTTTCTTTTTTTTAATCCAATGCCTATGTAAAGCCTCTGTGAATGGTGGTGAAGGGAGCAGAGGCAAGTAACATATTGGCTAGAAAAGCAAAGAGTAACAATGAATAGGTAGTGCAGCCTGCAGCATCAGCAGGAAGGCTCTTGGTATGGCCTCTCTACAGCAAATGGGGGATCCCCTGATGGGTAACACAGCAGGCAGGGGACAGCAGGGCTACAGGTGTCCCACCAGCCAGGTCGCAGTCCCACAGTGCCCAAGTGAGGCAAGCAGGACAGGTCTGGAGATGACGGCCGAGAGTCCAGATCAAAAGGCAACATCATGGTGATGAGGCAGGTCTGATGTCAGCCTGGGAAGTCAATCTACAGAACATGGTCCAGATCCATGGGTAGGCAACAGGTCCATAATGACAAGGATAGGCTGAGAAGTCAAGGTTCAGATGGGGGTCAGGAACACGGCTAACATGGAGTCCTGGGCTGTGGGCTGGGTGAGGGGAGTCCCAGGGTAGACAGGTAGGGACAGTCAGGGCTGTAGTACCCTCAGTGCCCTGGCAGATACAGTGTCCAAATGTCATGTGGTTAAACAAAGTTAAATAAACATGGCGTTTTTTTCCCTTTACTCCATCAGTCAGCCTGAATATAGTCTGAATCCTTAGAAAACTTGGTCCTCACTCACTACCTCTATTGGACAATAATGTCAATGCCAGCCCATCTGTGTGCCCCTATTCTCTGCACAGGATGGCTGATTTGAGACTTGGCAACCTCACTCAGCAATTAACTTCTCTTTTTTACTGATTTTTGCTGAGTTCCTTGTTTGAGGGCCTTTTTTTTCTCATTCTGAAAGCAGTATGCTGAATTTTAATTTTTCTGCATGTCAAGCTTTGTCAAATGTTTATCCAATACCTTGGTCTATGCAAGACACTGTGCAATGGGAAACATTTGCTTATCATGAGAGTAATTTCTCTGAGGGCAACTGCATGGCCTGATATTTTTGATACTATTTTGCAAAGTAGGAAAACATTGAGATTTTCTTTGTTGTGGCTGTCTTTGGTTGTGTTTTGTGTATTATTTTAGAAGAAATTTTATGGGAAAATAATTGCTTTATGAACCATCAAATTGACCTTTTTTTTCCCCCTGAACTTTTACTATGCTTAAGGCAACAAATTAAAACTCTGTGTTCAGAAACATTTTTCCCAGTTGACTTAAATGATGAACTTTTGCCAATGAGGTTTTACTGATGCAATCTGGTACTTCCTCTGATCTTGAATCACAGAGATTTTAGGTAGATTACCTGTTCCTAAACATGCATTTAACCTTTCAATTTTTGAAGAAGTTTTCAAGGTTTTTGTAATGATTCAAATCCCCACCTGCAATGGATAATTGCTCCCAAGTTCAGGACAATTTCTCTCTGGCCATTCTTTACAGAAAGAATGACAATAAACAAAAATTTTAATTATGTCTTAGAGATGTTTTAACTGGAAGGGTACATTGTTGCTGTTTGCTATTTATCTGCAGGGCATGTTGAACAGCTTTATACAAAACACTAAATTAAATTTGACTTTTAAACATCTTTGTGTCAAGCATACATAATTACTAAGTTGGCTGAGCCAGTAACAGGGCTTCCTATGTTAAGGATGACAGTAACTAGAATAAAGTATTCCAATACATTGGAAATCAAGCATTCTGTTCTACAGGTAACTCAGAAATGCCCCTATCACAGGAGTACAAAACTTCTGGGGTAAAATGTAGTTTGAGGAATCTGTGGGTTTTTAGTAAGAGAAATAATTTTGCCAGAAAGTTACAAGCCAGTCTCAGCATCCTCCAATTCTGCCCTTGAATTCACTTGCTGCAATGTTTTCTCCATGTATCATAGTCCAGCTACTTCCTTTGTTAATAACTGAGATGCTTTTATTGAAATCATTGTACAACTTTGCAAAATTGTGGATTGGAATCATCACATTTTTATGAGACTCATCAAATATCTTTATGTTCCTAATAGCAGCAGTAGAATCCATCAGCAGTAGAATCTTGTAAATGATATTTTTTTGGAAGTGTATGTCTATCAATTGTGGCAGAGCAAACTGTTTCTATGTACACCATAGATTCAGAGAGCCTTTATGTACTCATACTTGAAACGATGACATGCTTCTCATTCACCAGCTGGAACTGGTCTTCAGAAGTAGGATTCAATTCTTACATGAACTGCTAATTTCCAGCGTAAGTTCAGTCACTTCATCCTGCTGAATCTTAGCTTCTCATCTGTAAAGCAACACTTCCCTCTCTGTTTAGTTTATACAGATTAAGAAATGTAGGAGCTCCTGCCTTAACATGCAATAAAAGAGAATGCATGTAGACAGGTTAACAGAAAAGCCAGCATTTGATGGCTTCCTTTATTAAAAGTTAATTCCTTAGCTAGAATGCAATTAGAGTAGACTGCTTCATTGTTGCTTTTCTTGTAATTATGAGGCATATGTCTCTGATTCTGAAAAATAAAAAGCAGCTGAGAAACAATCTGGAAACTCACACGGCGCTTTGCAGCAGCTGGTAGATACAGATTCCTTTTGTTTCAAATTATTGAACCCCGCTCATTGTGGTAGACTCCTGCTCATGTACGTTGGTAAGATCAAAGTTATGCAGTGGGGTATAAATAAGAAGACTGGCCAGTAATGACAAAATACAAGTGCTAAGATTTCATCTTCCTATAAATGTATGCTAGTTGGGGGGAAAAAAAAAAAAAAAAAGAAAGGTATGTTTCTTGTTTCTCTAGAAAACTCTTCAGCAGTTTGATTCCTTTTCACAGAGTTGGTGTCTGCTGGTTTTGCATATAGGTGGCTGCACACAATCATGTATGTATACTGGAGAATATAGCACTGGAGAACTTACAGATATGTAGTGAAGAAGACAAAGATGGGAATTACAACAGAAGGAAGGTAATGAAACAGAGAATAGTGTGAAAGTGATAATAACATAAAAGTAAAGGAAATTGATGAAAAGGGGGACATTAGAAGCAGTAAAGAATGGAAAAAAGAAATTCCTAGAATGAAACATTCTGAATAGTCCTTACAGACTTCGACAGGGATTACTACAGATGGTTGTGACTCAGAGGTGTTGCAGAAGGGCTTACAGAGAACTAGACTAAACTGAAAGGTTACAGAAGTGTGCTAGAAACACCACTATTTATAACTGATATACATCTGCTCATGGCACTGGTTTGGTACCAATTGTGATGCTAAATTTGAAAAACAATACATAGATAGGCTATTGTCGTGGATTAAACCCAGTCAGGTAATTCGTTCGCTCACTTCCCCCCCTTTCTTGCCCTCCCCCTGCTCTCGGAGGGATGGAGAGGAGAATTGAAAAGAATGCAACTCCCACGGGTTGAGATAAGAACAGTTTAGTAACTAAGGTATAACACAAATCACTACTGCTACCACCAATGATAATAATGATAAAGGAAATAACAAGGGAAGAGAATACAACACCTCAGCACCAGCTGACCGATAACTCGGCCCCCAAGCCCGACCAAGCTCCGACCGATACCTCCTCCAACCCTGCCGTCTCCCAGCCCTTCCAGCTATCTCCCAGTTACATCCTGGGCATGACGTGCTGTGGTATGGAATACCTCTTTGGTCAGTTTGGGTCAGGTGTCCTGTCTCTGCTTCCTCCTGGCTTCCCCTCCCCCTGGCAGAGCATGAGGCTCACAAAGTCCTTGGCCAAACCAAAACATCTCTATCAGCTCTGTTCCCGAGCTGAAAGTCAAAACACTGCACTACACCAGCTACCAAGAAGGAGAAAAATGACTGCTACTGCTGAACCCAGGACAGCTATGAAGTCCTGATCTCTTTCTATAGAACATGTCAGATGTAGAATCTATGGCAAAGAAACAAGAGTGAAGTGAGCTTGGAGGAAACTGAAACTGGAGTGAGACATAAATCAGGGTGAGGAACTGTCTTTGGCTGCAAATTTCTGAGTTTGTGTCTTACATTCTTTCTCACTATTCTCCTTTGTCATCTTTAAGTATTTAGGTCTTAATCTAGATAATTTATATACTAATGAAATATATGCTGAAGTCCCATGTCATTTCATTATGCTTCCTGCAAATCTGGGCTTTCTACAGTCACATGCAAGAAGGAAATATAATTTAAATGAAAATAATCACAAATTTAATTTAACCGGTCAGAATTTAGCCTTAAGCACTGTTTTTTAAATTATACCTAAGATAAGATAGTGTCATACTGTCTCTGGTACATCTAGGAATTATGCTTTTGGAATTGTTATTCATTGATACTGTTTTAGCAGCCAGAGATTCATCAAGTATCAAATGATGATTGTGTGATAATGAACAAGCATACACAAAGATGTTTTTCATGTTCCACCTTTTCTGATATTTAGGTCTGATGTGTTTTGTAACTGGGAAGAACTCCCAAAGAAACAGTAGAAATGAGACTGAAATACTGTCAATCAGCTTTCTAATGTACAGGAGGTATCTCTCACTGCACAGGACTGGCAACTGAAACACATGCTGGCAACAGCCAAAGTGCTCAGGACTTATTTCTGCCCTCTTTAACTACTCCATGTCCCTCAGTGCATAAGACAGCCTGAGGAGCCTTAAATTGTAGCAGTTTCCCCTAGCTGCCTTTTATTTCAGAACAGACTGTAATCTTCACAGTATGGAATGCTGGAGTCCTATCCTGTTGTGCCTGCCATGCTCTGGCTTGCGAGAGACACACAGCACTTCTGGAAGCCAGGCATTCCTCCCTGGCAGGCGCAGTGCTTTTAGGATCTCTCAGCACTCTCTGAGCTCTCTTTCTGCTGCAGAGTGAGAGTCACAGCCTTTCTCTGTAAGTGGCATGTGGCAAATAATGGTTCTGGAGACTCGGAGACTGAGAAGTGCAATTTTTTTTGCTGCCACTCACCTTCTCCACTTACGTTGCTTGTGCCTAATTCAGCTTCATAACAAGATGTTGCAGCTGCACCTCTAACTCCCAATGGCCACCTCATGATTCCACCATTTCAGCACACACTTAAGATGTTTTAGGTTAATTATAGATGTGCAGCAGTACATGAGTGAGTAAAAGACACAGAGATAATAACAGACTGCAGCTATGTGAAGGGTTTAAATGCTGAGAAGACAGGGAATGTATTAAGTGTGAAACATGGGCTACTACTAGGCTGAATGAGACATAATTAAGAAAGGGAAATACCTGATAAATTCTCTGGAAAAGTTTTCCTGACAGTGTGTTTATTAAATTGGGAAGCTGTCCTCTAGTAGTACAGGAGAAGGATTTCTCACTTGGGAGGCTCAAAATATAATTGGAAAAGTGTAGCAGAGCTTTTCACAGGGAACAACTTCAGGTTGGTTGTGACTGCAGATCTGTCTTTTCTGACTTCTCTTTGTATGTCTGCATGAACACAGAGACAGATTCACAACTACAACAGACATAGATAACCAAGTATGCCTCCTTTGTGACAGTGACTCGTTTGTGACAGTGATATTCATCATACACTGTATGTTTGGCATTCCAATCTCATCAAGACTCCTGCCCATCAATACGACTTTGCTGCAATGCTGCTTATATTTCTAAAGCCTTTATAACTCCAAACAGCTGCTGTGAGACAAAAGAAAACCTGTCAGAGTGGCATTTGCTTCTTATTCTTGAAAAAGTAAAATTTCTTCTGAAGATTATGCTGGCCTGAGGCTTAAGAGAGGTAACATTTGGCTCTGTGCTAGGACAGATTTTATATGTCATAATTCATTGGGCTTAGAAATAGAAGATTTTAAGTGAGCAGCTGTCTGCTTTAAGACCTGCTAGGTAAGTGTATACTGTACATGAAATGGTTTGGTGCATTATGAGAAGTTTGTTGGTTTTATTGGAACATGTACACATAGTAAAAGAATAATCTGAAAGGATAAGGAAAAAAAAATAGCCCACCTGATCCTACACATTTTCATTTCTGAATGCAATGTTAAGTACTGTAAATAATCTAAAGTCACTGGTAACAAGTGTTCTATGCTTTACGGGTTTTGAAGAATCAAAGCTTTATTTTTAAGCTGAATGTTTTTCATTTACAGCTGAGAAGCAGTTATGAGGATTTCTGGTCATCATAAGATCACAGTGTCTTTTTTAAATTCACATTTTAACCATGCAGAGGCAAGAACTGTTCTAATTTTGGCTGCAGTCACAGCAGCAATTTGTTGGTTGAATAACATGTCCATTTTTACCCGTGGGCATGTGCCACACATACATAAATTATTTTACTACCCCATTAATATTGCGTACACACTGAGGCTACATGCTCCTGTGTGTTCAGGCTGTTCTGTGGCACACACAGATCATGTCCACTGCAGATCTCTCTGCTCTCCTGACACTCCATACTGCCTTCATTTCCATTGTCTCCGGGGTCACTCCAATAGCTAAGTCATGAGACGTACACAGCATTCAGGGACACTGACCAGTCAGATGCTGGAGTATTTTCCCTGTAGATGACATTGCATAATGTACTTCAGTAGGGTTTTGCTTCTTTGCTTGCTTGGTTTATTTGAGGCTGTAATATTGTTTTAATGCAGAAAGCAGAATGATTTGGCCAACAGAATAACATTAGCTGGGTACTTTTTGAGTTGCTACAAGGAAACAGATGTAATTTGGGACTTAGATACATTGTGTGGTGCCCTTCTCATTTGACCCTGTAATGTACCAGGGGTGCGTGTGGATTGATAAACTCTCATGTCTACCAGGATCCTATAAGTGAGTCCTGGAAATTTAAAATTTGAGGAAAGAGTAGAAAAAGCCAGTATTTTTTTTACGAAGTAAGCAAGAAAATACAGACTGTTCAGTGTAGATTTTGCAGCAGGAGCTGGCTTTGTCTCAGTTCCAGCAGTGTCTGCCTCTCTAGCCAAAGGGAATGTAGGATGTGACAGGGAGAGTCTGACTGGGGAGGAATCCAATGCAGCTATCAGCAGCGGGCTTCTATGTAAATACTGTAACACCTCTGAGCCGAGGAACAGCTGAGATAACACTGTAAAGCAATCTCTAGTGCCGGAGAAGCTGGCCAATCCCTCACATTAGAGGGTTTCTGAGCAAAGATGTTCTACGGAAAAAAAGAAGCAGATTTAAGTTTTGTATGGCAACTTACCATGGAGTAAGAGATGCTGACTTGTTTTTTTTTTTTTTTGAAAGCAGCATATGGTAACGTATTCATCAATACCAGGAAAACAAAGAGCCAAAATTTGTCCAAAGCAGAGGCACTGAAGCACTGTTTTTCCCTGCTTTGACCTTTTGAGGTCGCTGTATTTCACCTTCTTTTCTTAGGTAGCTAAGAAAAAAAATGTAATACAAACGTATGTATATATACACAGATATATACATGCATATATAACAGATATGTGCATATTTTTATATATATACACACGTATGAAATATACATACACACACCTTTACACACAAATAGTCTCTCACCTGAAACAGGTTGTTTCTCCTCAAGGCATTTAAAGAAAAGCAGAAGCTGTCAATGGCCAAGAAATTTGTTGCTACATCTGCTTCAGAGTTGAGCTCATAATAGGGCACAACGTCCAGATAAACTGCGCCTGGGGTGGAGCTAACCACCCAGTAATTGTTCTAGAAAGGAGGAAACCGATACCGCCATCTCCAATTTCAGAAGAAATTAAAAGTCGAAGGGTCTCTGACGCCCCCTTTAGATACAGTTTAGAAATGAGTAGCCGGCGACTTCCACTTCTGGCCGCCTTTGTCAGAGCCAAACCACAGCGCAAGGATAGCTCTTACACCAGCACCCACCAGAGCCTCCGAACTGAGGCTGGATTGCATTCACAAGCTCTTTTGTTCCACCTCGTTGAAGATGTATATAAGTGTGTGATGGCTGCCATCTAATAAGCTGGAACGTAAGCTGTTGATCCAGTTTACCTAGTGTTCCCTTCTTGACTTGTACATCCCACCCTTCCCTTCTGTCCCAAACCTCAATGCTTTTTCCTCTGCTATACTTTACACAGATGGATGTTGGCCAGTTTATACGCTGATTTCCTGAAGGACACGGCACTACATGTTATAATACAGTCCTTCAGGGACACAAGTGGACAGTCTCTGCATTCACATACCAGTCCAAGCCCACACAAGGGATGCCTCTTTAGTCTATTTTTAACTTAATAAATAAATAAATAAATAAAAATCCTGAAGATGCATGGATTTTCTAGGTTCCACTGCTGGAACGAATTATCAATGTGGATGTTTCAGCAACTGAGCAGGAAAACAACTGCCACATTACGTTAATATCATAGGTGGTTTTTGCCCAGGCTATTCCTTATCTCTCATCCTCCATCCCATACATGTCACCCCGCATTACTGATACATTAAAAAAAAAAAAGGGGAGTTTAAGTGTGTGCGTATTGACATAAATGAGCAGACACCGGTTTGTGCTACAGTTGTCATCCAAAACCAGAGACAAGCAGGATTTTTGCTGCTCATGCCCCTCAAAGTTTGAGAGAGCCTGAGCGTGCGCTGCTCCATCCTGGGGCAGCACGGGCCCCAGATGCTGCCTCCACTCAATGGGAGAATTTCAGTTGTTGGTGTCAAAGCAACCCCACGGGGCGCCGGCTGAAAAGCAGCCCCGACCGGCTGATTTTCGGTGGAAAACCGCTCACCGGGGCGGGTGGCACCGGGCAGCATCAGCATCAGCACCGTGCGGCTCCCCCTGACCTCGCCCGGACACACCGGCTCCGCCGTTATGCGCCACGTTTCCGGGCATTGACACCCCGGGTCGCGGGAGCCAAGCCGAGCCGAGCCGAGCCCGGCCGCCCCCCGCCCCGTCGGCGCTGTCCCCGAGGGGTGCGCGGGTCTCCCTATTTGGCCATGCGGCGGGCCGGGGGCGCGCTGCCCCGCGCCTGCCTTACATGGGCCGTGCGCCCGGGCTGGCCGGGCTCCATTCATGGCTGCGCGGCCGCTCAGTGGCGCGGAGCCGACCAAATAAGGAGAAGGTGGCTGCCCCGTCCCTCGGCGGACAGGCCGGCGCGGCCCCTCGGCCCGTATAAATTGGGGCGCCTCCGCAGTGCCGGTACCCAGGCTCTCCTCCGCAGTCCCCCCGCCGCCGGTGCTGGTCTGGTGAGTCGGGCGGCGGGATGGGATGGGATGGGATGGGATGGGATGGGATGAGATGGGATGGGATGGGATGGAACGGGACGGGACACACCGGCGGGCAGCCGATGTCGGTGGTGCAGTTACCGCAGCTATTCAGCCTGTGCACCTCCTGGCTTAGCGGCGTGCACCTCTTCGACTTCTGCGGCGGCACCGGCCGCCTCCCGCCAGCCGCCGCTGCCCGACGGGGCACGATGCCTCGCCGCCGGTGAAGGGCTGCGGGCAGGACCTATCTCTGTGGTTTCAAAAGTTTCCCCTCCCGTTTAAACCTGCTGCCCGATGGCACTGCTAATGGTGCCCTAGTGAGCGTCTTGCAAGCTGGGGCGCAGTTCGAAGCAGCGGACGGATGCCGTCTAAAGCCCTGCCCAAGATCGTGGCTGAGCCATCGAGCATCCTGGTTGGACGAGCTGCATTTCCCGCTCCCGCCATCAGTCCGCCGCCGCCGCTGGTGTCTCCTGGGGTGGGGGGCGGGAGGGGCTGTCCGCGGGGGTCTGAACACGCCACCACGTTGTTTTTCAGATCCGTGCCTCCCTCCGAAGATGTGTGACGACGAGGAAACCACTGCACTGGTGTGCGACAACGGCTCGGGGCTGGTCAAGGCGGGCTTTGCTGGGGATGATGCCCCTAGGGCCGTATTCCCATCCATCGTCGGCCGCCCCAGGCATCAGGTAAATACGGAGGCAGCACCGCGGCAGGACAGAGCCTTCCTCCTCTCTCCAGGAGTTGCCTCCACTAGCCGCTTCCCTCCTTCGTTCTTCTGTCCTGCCCTTCCTTCTCATTTCGTGCAGTGGTACAAGTGACACTTTTCCACGTGTTTGTGATTTGTATTTTGCTATCATGAATAAAGTTTTGCTGAGGCTTCATAGTAATATGGAGTATCTTCCTTCACTAGAAGCCTAATTTCCCTCTGTACCTTCTCGTTCAGAAAGTCTTTTTGTATGTCTCTGTCTTTTCCTGCTCCTGATACTGTGCAGTTTGTTTTCAGTCAAAGTTTTGGACCAGAAAGAAGTAGTTGAAAATAAGATGTCAATTAAAAGAAAGGGGGGGGGGGGGCAAAAGCCTTTCCGCTGGTTAAAGGAAAGAGGATTTTATGAGTAAACTTCAAATTCTGTTGACCTATTATTTTAATAATGCTAATTTCTTTTCCTAAACAACCTTTTAGTGGTGGGACTGCTTGTGCCTTTCTTGTAAATAGCATGGTTGCCTATGATGTAATAGTTTGAGCTCTGTGGTGTTGACTCCCTCAAATAATGCTTTTCTGTATTTTCCTCTCTTAGGGTGTTATGGTTGGTATGGGTCAAAAAGATTCCTATGTGGGTGATGAAGCTCAGAGCAAAAGAGGTATCCTCACTTTGAAATACCCCATTGAACATGGCATCATCACCAACTGGGATGACATGGAAAAGATCTGGCACCACACCTTCTACAATGAACTCCGTGTGGCCCCTGAGGAACACCCTACCTTGCTCACAGAGGCCCCCTTGAACCCTAAAGCTAATCGTGAAAAGATGACCCAGATAATGTTTGAGACCTTCAACGTACCTGCTATGTACGTGGCGATCCAGGCTGTTCTGTCCCTGTATGCCTCTGGTCGTACAACAGGTAAAATAAACAAATAACTACTATTTAAATATTTCACTTCAGGAACTCTCCTTCCTTCCCGCTTCAAGTGGGAAGAAACCAAACTGTAACTCATTCAAATTTACAGAGAACTAGGTATTTTTAGTTTTTAGTGATTGATGATAACAATAACAGAAAAGCCCCTACAAAGTAGTTCATGGACAATGTGGACCTGTGTGCATTGCTTTTGGAGGGGCACTGACTCTCCTTCCACTTGTCATGACACAAACAAGGAGAGAGTCCTGTGATTGTAGTGCAGTTATACAAGTGTTATGCCAGTTTAAGAGTTTCAACTGGACCTGAAAGATGCTCATATCAGATCAAGACAATCACTGTTGCAAATGTAGTTACTGCTCCTATGGATTAGCTTACAATATGTACAGAAGAGTTGTTTTAAGGGAAAGTTCATACCAAACAGGAATGTCCATACAAGCAAAGGTGGAAGGAATGTGAAAGATCTTTATGGCTAAAATAGAATGACGCTGATAGATGCCTGAAAAATACCATATTTTGTGATGTCTGCTGCTGCTTACTGTACCTGAGGGCTCTAAGCATTTTCTAGGTGATTCCAACTGCTCTCTGACATTTCTCTCCCAGGTATTGTTCTTGACTCTGGCGATGGCGTCACCCACAATGTACCTATTTATGAAGGTTACGCTTTGCCTCATGCTATCATGCGTCTGGATCTGGCTGGCAGGGATCTGACTGACTACCTCATGAAGATCCTCACAGAGCGTGGCTACTCCTTTGTGACAACAGGTCAGTCCTTCAGCTTTACCCTCCTGTGAAAATCCTCATGTCTCTCTTGGCCCATCTTCTTCCGCTAGTATTTTGCTTATTCAAACCTTGATTTATTTCCCATCTATCTGCAGCTGAACGTGAGATTGTTCGTGATATCAAGGAGAAGTTGTGCTATGTTGCTCTGGACTTTGAGAATGAAATGGCCACTGCTGCCTCTTCCTCCTCTCTGGAAAAGAGCTATGAATTGCCTGATGGGCAAGTGATCACAATTGGTAACGAACGTTTCCGCTGCCCTGAAACCTTATTCCAGCCTTCCTTTATTGGTAAGTGTCCCCAGGAAATTCTCCTTTATGTAGGAGGTATAAATGAAACAGAAGATCTAGAAGGTGTCCTGCTCCTCTTGCTGCTTATCTAAATTTGGCTCAAAATCAAACATAAATAAATAATGGCTTAGATCCTCTGGACCTTCTAAGCTGTGGCTGCTGTGAACTCAACTTCTAATCAGCTGAGCTCTGGGCTCTTGTTGCAAGTTTAGATCAGGGTTGAGGGTCACAATTTTTTAGTGATAAGATGAGCAGATAGAATATCATCATTAGGGAGTCAAAATCAGTGATCCTTATGGGTCCCTTCTAACTTGAGACATTCTATGATTCTGTGTCACTGATGGCAAGAATAGCTTTCAGTGCTGTAATTGTAAGGCTTACACCTAAAAGAGTATCTGACTCCATGAAGGAGTAAAGTGTCTGGAAGGAGACAAAAATGTAATGAAGGTGCACGTATATTTATACACACTGTAATTGAACATTGTCACGGTCAAGATAGTAAGCTTTGCTGTTTGTGAATGCAGCTGACGGATATTACAAATGCTTGTACTCCAAGTCCTGAGCAGTACTGCAGTTGTTCATCAGCTGACGTCTTACTGTGGATCTAGTGTCAGGCCTTTCAGGAAGCACCTGCTGAAATTGGAATGCAACCTACGAACACTTGCTCCTGGTTTCTTTTTTTCTTACAGCCAAGTACTGCTATCTTGGTCCCTGTCTTGGTTACGTCTTGCCTTGATATTTATGAACAGTATAGACTGTATTTTGAAAATGAAGTTACTGTTGTATTCTTTACTTCTACTTCAACTCTTTTCATTGTCTTTGTTGCTGTCTTTACTGTATTCAACTAGTGCTTTTTGTGAGACTGACATAATCTGATCCTCATGTTTTCTGTTCTATAAAGCTTTCTCCCCTTGCCATACATGAGTTTATCTTGTGTGTCTACTTCTTCTCTTACTGTATATTTTGAGTCTCTTTTCTTTACCACATACATTATGATTCTTTCCTTTTCTAACAAATAATTTTATTTTCTAAGCTAGTTCTGTAATTCTGTTTGTTTTTCTATAACACTTAATGATCACTAAATAATTTTGCAACAAAGAGATCATAGAAGTTCATATTAATGATGAGGAGAAATGCCAAGATTTCTTTTCACGAAGACCTCTTGTATAATTTACTGACCTACTTTATTCTCTTTCTTCAAGGTATGGAATCTGCTGGTATTCATGAAACTACCTACAACAGTATCATGAAGTGTGATATTGATATTCGTAAGGACTTGTATGCCAACAACGTCCTCTCAGGTGGTACGACGATGTACCCTGGTATTGCTGATCGCATGCAGAAAGAAATCACTGCACTTGCTCCTAGCACTATGAAGATCAAGGTAAGGAGTTTGACTCTGTACTATAAAATGTGAATAAAGATGGAGAAAATATCCACATTGTTAAATTGGTATATAGGAACAACTCAAGAGTAAGATCAACAGCTGGTGGAAAAATGAGAAGAAATTCCACTTAATCAGAATAATTATATTGTTTAGAAGCAAGTGTTAGAAAAGAGGAAAATACGGTTATAGAATTTCTTAAGGACTATTACATCTATTTTACCAGATGCTGAAGATTAATTCTATTATTGAGAAGTTTTTTGTTTACTTAAGGAAATACCTACTGTTTTGTGACATTGGTGCTGTGGTTGTTCAGAAATGTAACAGTTAAATGAGGATTTTGTTGCTTTTCTTTATTCTAGATCATTGCCCCACCTGAGCGCAAGTACTCTGTCTGGATTGGTGGCTCCATTCTTGCATCTCTGTCCACCTTCCAGCAAATGTGGATCAGTAAACAGGAGTATGATGAAGCTGGTCCATCCATTGTCCACCGCAAGTGCTTCTAAGCACTTTTCCCCTCAATTTACTTCCCACTCAGGATGATGATGATATGCTTCTTGAAGTCTTCTGTCAACCCTTCCTGAACTCTTCAGTCATTGTACAGTTTGTTTACACACCCGTGCAATTTATTTGTGATTCTAATATTTATTGCTTTATAAATAAACAAGATCTGAGACTTGCAACCTACAAATGTTTGTCTTCTGTTTCGTTATAAGTATTATCTGATTAAAAAAATGTGACTAACCACCCTGAGATTTGAAAACTCCCATCAAACCTTTCAATGCATGCATGCCCTAACTGATATAGGTGTGTTAAGCCATGGTTTTCTATCAGAGAGAAGTTATACTTTGTAGTTTACATTTTGAAACTTGAAACAAAGGAAGCATCATATATCAAAGTTTACAAAGAAATAGCCTTGAGGGTAGGCTTAGTAAGTAGAATGAGAGGAAGGAAACCTCACATTCTCTTACTGCATTTAGAAACATTTCTTCCTTTGCATTTATTATAACCCAAGTATTTTAATACTAATTTATTGAAAGCCAAAGCTGCTGTAAAAGAAGTATGTTAATACATTTAGAATGCGATTTATAACTAATTAGCTCAATCCTTAAGAGCCATACAATTATTTTCTGTGGGCTATAAATATTTATCACAAAACATTAATTCAAACTGATAACCTACTCATCTTCTCCCACCTCTTCAAAGCCAGAGAAGTGAAGTCTTTATTTTACCAATGCACAAGAATAAAACTTTACTGTATAAACATACAACCATTACAATTGTGATTATTTTCACATCATCATTCATATGTTTTAGGCAATTTTTAATCCTTAATCTCTGCTATCCTTTGTTGCTATTTGACCCATATATGACAATCATAAACTGCACATTTTGCATGGGCTTTACTGTTCCTCACCATAACTTTGTAACTGTGCTCTTTGGGGGGGGTGTTGTATGTTTTTTTTGGTGGGGTTTGTTTGTTTGTTTGTTTGTTTTTAAGAAGTAATATCTAAAAGGTAAAATACAGAATGATCTGGCTTATTTCCATTAAGGTAATGGAACAAGTCAGTGTCATAGTTTGAACTATGTACAGGATGGAGTTTACCTAAACTTGATTTAGGATATCAATGAAAGTGTTTATCAAACTGCATGTAGTTAGTTAGGCAACTGCTGTTGCAGGTGTTTGAAATGATTAAATTTCATGCTAATTTTATTCTCAATAGCTAATTAAAAATACCTCAAACATTTACACAAAAAACTTTTACCTTCTTGAAAGGCATTGCACTTGGCCATTAGAAATGATCTGCAATTAAGTAGAATTGATTTTACTCTTTGAATATATGAAGATATATTTAGCGTCTGCCTCCAGTTTACTTATCATTAGAAAACAGTTCACTGAGGTGTCACTGTAATTGCTTGCCACTGGCTTACAACTGAAAACTTGACACTGTCACACATGACATCCTTGTTGCTAAACTAGAAAGACATCAATTTGATGGATGGACCACCTGGTGGATAAAAAACTGGCTGGATGGCAGCACTTAGAGAGTTGTTAACTGCTCAATGTCCAGTTGGGGACCAGTGACAAGTGGTGTCCCTCAGGGATCAGTGTTGGAACCAGTCCTGTTCAACATCTTTGTTATCAACATGGACAGTGGGATTCAGTGCGCCTTGAGGAAGTTTGCTGATGACACCAAGCTGTGTGGTTCAGTTGATACGCTGGAGGGAAGGGATGCCATGCAGAGGGACCTTGACATGCTTGAGAGGTGGGCCAATGACAGCCTCATGAAGTTCTGCCATGCAAAGTGCAAGGTCCTATACCTGGGTCGAGGCAATCTCAGGCACAGCTACAGGTTTGGTGGAGAAAAGGATCAGAGCAGCCCTGCGGAGAAGGACTTGGGGGTGTTGGTTGATGAGAAACTTAACATGAACCGGCTTCAGTGTGCACTCACAGCCCAGAAAGGCAACCGTATCCTGGGCTGCATTAAAGAAGCATGACCAGCAGGTCAAAGGAGGTGATCCTGCCCCTCTACTCTGCTCTCCTGAGAACTCACTTGGAGTGTTGTGTACAGTTCTGGTGTCCTCAACATAAAAAGGACATGGAACTGTTGGAACAAGTCCAGAGGAGGGCCACAAGGATGATCAGGGGACTGGAGCACCTCCCATATGAAGACAGGCTGAGAAAGTTGGGGCTGTTCAGCCTGGAGGAGAGAAAGCTGTATGGAGACCTCATCGCAGCCTTCCAGTATCTGAAGGAGGCCTACAAGGATGCTTGGGAGGGACTCTTCATCAGGGATTGTAGAGATAGAGCAAGGGGTAATGGGTTTAAATTTAAACAGGGGAATTTTAATTAGATATAAGGGAGAAGTTCTATACTGTGAGGGTGGTGAGGAACTGGAACAGGCTGCCCAAAGAAGTGATAAATGCTCTGTCCCTGGGCAGGTTGGACAGAGCCTTGGGCAACATGGTTGAGGATGAGGCATCCCTGTTCATGTCAGGAGAGCTGGAACTAGATGATGTTAAGGTCCTTTCCAATCCTAACTATTCTATGATTCTATGAAATATTCAAAATTTTTTTTTTTTTTTTTGGGGGGGGGGGCAGAGAAGGTGGATGGAGTCATTAAATATAAATTAAATTTAAACATAAATATGAAAAATTAAACAGACATTAAAACATTCTAGATAAATACAAAACCAAAATTTTAACATGCTACTACAAATAAGCCTTTTCACAACACAATACAAATTAATTAACCCATAAATCTGTTAAGGCAAAGTCAACAGCCTCCACTGTCCTCAAGAAAGTTTCCAGGGTAGGGAATCACTCTGAAGTTCACACCATTAAGAAATTTTATATGGTTTGAAAACATGGGGACATTTCCAGATTTCTGACCAACACAAATCTAATTACTAAGACTTCAGATGTTAGCCAGTGATGTTTGCACGTTGTTGTTCAGAACTACTATGCTTTTCTTGCTTGGTCTCACTTGCTAATGTGAAAGATTCAGCTGGTTAGAAAGGTCATCTCAGGTATTACAGTGAATTAATAGGGTGCGACCCACTGGAGCTTAAAATATTAAGCGAGTATGCAAAGGGCATGCTGAGTCGGGACCAGTGCATGCCTGCCTGCTTGGCTCTGACTGATAGGTCAAGGACAGCAGGTGTACAGCTGGCACCACATTCACGGCTGGCATCAGGAGCTCACCCATGAGCTGTGGCACGAAGAGGGAACGGAAGGAAGCCACTGACTGCATGACTAGTGGAAAAATTCCTTCTGTAGATATTTTGGGGGCTGTAATTTATGGAAATGGATATGAGCAGCAAGGGTTGTGGAAAATAGTGATATGCTTGCAAATACGTAGCATATGACTAAAAAGTAATAATGACCTTTTTCTCTTCTTATAGTAAGCTTCCAGATGTATTGTTTTAATGCAAAATGCGTGTCCACACTCAGTGCAGTGAAAACTTTAATAATTCAATGGGGTGGGAATTCTCAGAATCACAGAACCATTAAGGTTGGAAGGGACGTTTGGAGATCATCCAGCCCAACACCACTGCCAAGGCAGGGCCACCTAGAGAAGGTTACACAGGAACATGTCCAGGAGGGTTTTGAATGTCTCCATCTCCATGGCTCCCTCTGGGCAGCCTGTTCCAGTGCTCTGCCAAACTCAACATAGAATCATAGAATAGTTAGGGTTGGAAAGGACCTTAAGATCATCTAGTTCCAACCTACCTGCCATGGGCAGGAACACCTCACACTAAACCATGTCACTCAAGACTCTGTCCAACCTGACCTTGAACACCACAAGAGATGGAGCATTCACAACCTCCCTGGGCAACCCATTCCAGTGCCTCACCACCCTTACAGTAAAGAACTTCTTCCTTATATCTAATCTAAACTTCCCCTGTTTAAGTTTTAACCCATTACCCCTTGTCCTGTCACTACAACCCCTGATGAAGAGTCCCTCCCAAGCATCCTTGTAGGCCCTCTTCAGATACTGGAAGGCTGCTGTGAGGTTTCCACGCAGCCTTCACTTCTCCAGGCTGAACAGCCCCAACTTTCTCAGCTTGTCTTTGTATGGGAGATGTTCCAGCCCCTGATCATCCTTGTGGCCCTCCTCTGGACTTGTTCCAACAGTTCCATGTCCTTTTTATGTTGAGGACACCAGAACTGCACACAATACTCCAGGTGAGGTCTCACAAGAGCAGAGTAGAGGGGCAGGATCACCTCCTTTGACCTGCTGGTCACACTCCTTTTGATGCAGCCCAGGATATGGTTGCCTTTCTGGGCTGCGAGTGCATACTGCCTGCTCATGTTCATTTTCTCATCGACCGACACCCCCAAGTCCTTCTTCGCAGGGCTGCTCTGAATCTCATCTACGCCCAGCCTGTAGCTGTGCCTGGGATTGCTCTGACCCAAGTGTAGGACCTTGCACTTGTCATGTTTAAACTTCATGAGGTTGGCATCAGCCCACCTCACAGGTGTGTCAAGGTCCCTCTGGATGGCATTCCTTCCCTCCAGGGTATCAACCAAACCACACAGCTTGGTGTCATCAGCAAACTTACTGAGGGCGCACTCAATCCCACTGTCCATGTCACCAACAAAGACATTGAACGAGACTGATCCCTGAGGGACACCACTGGTTGCTGGTCTCCAGCCGGACATTGAGCCATTGACCACAACTCTTTGTGTGCAGCCATCCAGCCAGTTCTTTATCCACCGAGTGGTCCATCCATCAAATAGATGTCTCTCCAATTTAGAGACAAGGATGTCATGTGGGACAGTGTCGAACGCTTTGCACAAGTCCAGGTAGATGACATCAACCGCTCTACCCCTGTCCATCAGTTCCATAGCCCCATCATAGAAGGCCACCAAATTGGTCAGGCAGGATTTCCCCTTAGTGAAGCCATGCTGGCTGTCACCAAGCACCTTGTTGATTTTCATGTGCCTTAGCATGCCTTCCAGGAGAACCTGCTCCAGGATTTTGCCAGGCACAGAGGTGAGACTGACTGGTCTGTAATTGCCCCTGTCATCCATTTTCCCCTTCTGGAAAATGGGGGTTATATTTCCCTTTTTCCTGTCATCGGGAACTTCACCTGACTGCCATGATTTCTCAAATATGATGGCCAGCGGCTTAGTAACTTCATTTGCCAGCTCCTTCAGGACCCGCGGATGGATTTCATCAGGACCCATGGACTTGTGCACATTCAGATTTTCAAGATGGTCTCAAACCAGTTCCTCCCCTACAGTGGGCGCAAGGTCTTCATTCTCACAGTCCCTGCATCTGCCTTCCAAGACTTGGGTGGTGTGGTCAGAGCCTTTGCCAGTGAAGACTGAGGCAAAGAAGTCATTCAGAACCTCAGCCTTCTCCAAATCCTGTGTAGCTACTTCTCCCGAGAGCTTCCTGAAGGGGCCTACATTCTCCGTAGTCTGTTTTTTATTTGCTATGTACCTGTAGAATCCCTTCTTGTTATCCTTAGTATCCCTAGCCAAGTTTAATTCTAACTGAGCCTTAGCTTTCCTAACCTGGTCCCTAGCTTCCTGGAGAACATCCCTGTACTCTTCCCAGGCCGCCTGTCCTTGCTTCCACTTTTTACAAGCCTCTTTTTTCCTTTGAATTTTCCTCAGCAGCTCCTTATCCACCCAAGGAGGTCTCCTGGCCCTCCTGCTGCACTTCCTCCTCGTTGGGATGCAACACTCCTGAGCTTGCAGCAGGTGATCCTTGAATATTAACCAAGAGTCTTTGGCCCCCCTGCCCTCTAGGGCTGTGTCCCGTGGAACCTTACTAAGCAGGTTTCTGAAGAGGCCAAAGTCTGCTCTCTTGAAGTCCAGGGCAGTGAGCTTGCTGCACGCTCCTCTGACTGTCCTGAGCATCTCGAATTCGAGCACCTCATGATCGCTGCATCCAAGGCTGCCCTGGAGCGTCACATTTCCAACCAGCCCTTCCCTGTTGATGAGCACAAGGTCAAGCACAGCACCTCTCCTTGTCAGCTCCTCTATTACTTGCAGAAGGAAGTTGCCGTCCACACAATCGAGGAACCTCCTGGATTGCTTGTGCCAGGATGTACCGTCCCTCCAACAGATATCAGGGTGGTTGAAGTCCCCCATGAGAACAAGGGTCTGCAAGCATGAGGCTGTTCCTATCTGTCTATAGGGTGTTTTATGCACAGAGTCCTCTTGATCAGGCGGTCTGTAACAGATCCCCACAGTAATGTCTCCCATCACTGTTCTCCCTTTAACCCAACCCACAAACTCTCTATTGACTGTTCACCTGTCCCCAGACAGAGTTCCATACTCTCCAGCCTATCCCTAACATAAATAGCAACTTCTCCTCCCCGCCTGCCAGGCCTGTCTTTTCTAAAGGGTCTGTAACCTTCCATTCCAACACTCCAGTCATAGGAGCCATCCCACCATGTTTCTGTGATGCCTATTATATCATACCCCCTAGACATGTACACATCTCTAATTCCTCGTTTGTTCCCCATGCTATGGGCGTTTGTATAGAGGCATCTGAGATGAGCTCGAAATGAAGCCGGCTCATTGGCTGGAGTGGCTGGAATATCTCTACATTGCTCCGAGCATTTATTATAGGTGCTGGCAACTGACTGGGTGTGTTGGAATGGAATGATGCCCCCCTTCCCCAACACATCTAGTTTAAAGCCTCCTTGACCAGTCTGGCAAGCCTCCTACAAAAGCCGCTCCATCAGCCCCCAGTAGACCTGGCCTACTAAATTGCATCCTATGTTCTAGATATCCAAACCCCCGACTATGGCACCACCTTACTAACCATTTATTAACCTGGCCAATCCTCCTAGCTTTCTTCAGGTCCTCCCCTGTATCCTGGAGAACTGATGAAAAGACTATCTGAGCTCCAGAGCCCCTAACCACCTCTCCCAGGGCTCTGCATGTTCTCTGGGCTACTGCTATCTATATCACTAGCACCCACACGGATCACTACAAGTGGGTAGTAGTCAGTGGGACTTACTAGAGCAGGCAGTGTCTCTGCAACATACCTGATCCGTGCCCCTGGTAGGCAACACACCTCCCCTGAGATGGGTCAGGCCTACAGATGCGTACCTCTGTGCTTTTTAGTTTCCTCCCACTACAACCCGCCGCTTTTTCCCAGCAGCACCAGTAGAGATCTTTACCAGGGCATCAGCCGGCGGTTTCTGGTGCGAGCGTGTTTCCTCATCAGCCCCCTGCAGGACAGCAAAGCGGTGGGGACAGCAGATTATGGAGGAAGCCGCTTGCTTTTAATTGTCCTTTTCCTCCTTTTTTTTTTTTTGGTGGGTTTTATATTTTGTTTGGTTTTTTTTTGTTTCTTTGTTACTAATTCCCAGCTTCCCAGGTTAACAGCCTATTTCTTCCCTCCATGAGCTACAGTGGACGCTTGAGGTCCCTGCACATTTTGGGCCTGGAGCAAGCATTCCTGCTTCCTCTCAGCTTCCCTGACATCTCGCAGTCTATTGACACCGTCCCGCAGCTCAGCCCCTGCTGCAGGAGCACCTCCACCAGGGAGCACCGAGTGCAGCCCTGCCCATTGTGCACCCTCCCCTCACCAGACCAGTGCAGGCACTCTCTACACCCCGAGCTCTGCACTGCAGCCTCCCCTCTCACCGGCTCTGTCTGGGTGCCTACGCTGGCCACCGCCGGGGCAGCCAGAGCAGAGCTCCCAGACCGGACCATAGTCATACGATGAATGCCTACCTTCCCAACAGCCTGGCCCCGCAAACTGCCTCAACTCGTGCTCCCTGGGGCAGGTTTTTAACCACTCACAGCTGGTGCCGCCCCTCCTGGCTCTGTCCCCTGTTAGTCCCAGGGCTCCTGGGCAGGTCCTGTCAAGGACCTGAGGCTCCCTCGGTGGCTGTTGCCACTATGAGTTGAGACTCCTGGACCCTGAGCTTCCTCCCCCTCTCAGGTGTTGAAGGCGTCCTCTCTCGAGCTGCTCACCTCAGCAATTGATCAAACATAAAGACATTCTTCCTCACGTTGAGGTGAAACTTCCTGTGTTTTAGTTTATGTCCTCTGCTCCTTGTCCCATCACTGGCCACCACCAAAAGGAGTCTGGCACCATCCTCCTGGCCTTTGAGATCCCTTTGGCCATCTCCTGCAATCTCTCCTCATAGAATCATAGAATCACAAAATAGTTAGGGTTGGAAAGGATCTTAAGATCATCAAGTTCCAAGCCCCCTCCAACACCTCACACTAAACCATGCCAGCCAAGGCTTTGTCCAACCTGGTCTTGAACACCACCAGAGATGGAGCATTCACAACCTCCTTGGGCAACCCATTCCAGTGCCTCACCACCCTTACAGTAAAGAACTTCCTCCTTATATCTAATCTAAACTTCCCCTGTTTAAGTTTTAACCCATTACCCCTTGTCCTGTCACTACAACCCCTGATGAAGAGTCCCTCCCAAGCATCCTTGTAGGCCTCCTTCAGATACTGGAAGGCTGCTGTGAGGTTTCCACGCAGCCTTCTCTTCTCCAGGTTGAACAGCCCCAACTTTCTCAGCCTGTCTTTGTATGGGAGATGTTCCAGCCCCTGATCATCCTTGTGGCCCTCCTCTGGACTTGTTCCAACAGTTCCATGTCCTTTTTATGTTGAGGACACCAGAACTGCACACAATACTCCAGGTGAGGTCTCACGAGAGCAGAGTAAAGGAGCAGGATCACCTCCTTTGACCTGCTGGTCACACTCCTTTTGATGCAGCCCAGGATACGGTTGCCTTTCTGGGCTGCGAGTGCATACTGCCTGCTCATGTTCATTTTTTCATCTACCAGCACCCCCATGTCCTTCTCCGCAGGGCTGCTCTGGATTTCTTCTTAGCCCAACCTGTAGCTTCTCATAAAAGAAACACTTCAGACCCCTGATCATCTTTGTGGCCCTAAGTTATAATATTATAATAACTAATAACTATTTATGGAAGCAAAACTAGGCCTTTTAAATATGGATAATGCAACTGATCAATCTGAAAGGAATTTGAGTGTTAAGTCACATAAGCTAGTATTCAAAACACATATGAGATACCACTGTTATACTTTACTCTGTTTACATTTTACAAGAATATATACAGTAGTATATATTTTGTATGGCAAATGAAGATATAATAGGATGCAGAAAATAACTTTAAAGCATTTATCTGGTAAAAAGTAAAACTATTGCAGATACTCTCTTCAAAAAGGCAAATTAAAACTCAGCTGTACCCAAACCCTGCTTTGATCATCAATCTTCAGCTCTGAACTGCTTCAGCCAATGAACACATTGACATAAATTTTGAGACTAAAGGATCACAGCTAACCTTCATTGTTTTTGATGAGATTCTCTTTGGATGGAAGAAGGAAACAATGTTTAGCCAAATTTATAGATTTTGAGAAGCATTGTGGATACATTGCAAAACATTTATCTGCCATACCAAAGTGTCCTGTTTGACTTTGCAGCTCCTTGCTGCTCTCTACATACAATGGAGTGGAAATAATTCTGTGAAAGTCAGTCTAGCATGATTTTAAGCTACAGAAAGAGGCTTTATTCAGTAAGGTCTAAAAAGTGTTTAAAAATACTTAAGAGAACAGGGACGAGCAGGGACAAAATCTGTTCTGGTAGCCAGGACAAGGCAGCCCAGTACTTCTGCTTCTGACTGAAGCATTTTGCGGTGTTACTACTGTTGCCTGATCCACAGATCTTACAGAAAACTCTCCTTGCAGGTCGAGAAGCATGCTGGCACTTAAGGAGTATTGAAGGATAGGATTATGATCAGGATAGAAAGCTTGTAATATCTATATGGAGTATGTGCTAATAATCTGAAAATCCTGTGATTCTGCTTTAAAAGATGGGGTTTTTGACAGGGAATAAGGAAATGTTTCAGAAGTCACTTGTTAATGCTTCAACATTCCTTCCAAAAAAATTGGTAAGGCAGTCATAAATTTGATAGAGTTGTCTACTTTGCACTAATCTTCTCTAAAAAGGATATTTTAGCTAAAGCTTTAAAAAAGTCACCCTGAGGTAAAGCAGCAATATAAAAATGTTTAGCTTGAATAATTGAGTTCTGTAGAGTGATAACCTTTTTAAAAATGTAGAATAAGAGAGTTTTATACTTAAAATTATTAGGTGACTCTAAATATAAGTGACAGATTAATCTACATTTGTAGCACAGCAATAGAAAAAGAATAAAGAAAAAACCCTTCTCTGCTGATTGGATAAACTGAATACAAGGCAGAGACTGATACTTTCTTCTAGTAAGAGCTTAACTCAGTCCCACCCTGAAGCATCCTGTGACACAAGTAAAAGGAAAAAAAAAAATCATTTATAAAAGTGAGTGAGTAGGAAATCTCACTCATTACCTCAAGAAAGAAACAATTTGGACAATTAATGTACTACCAATTACTCCTGAGGATGATTACAACTGCTGAAACTTGCAAACTCACCATACAGAAATGTTAATGGTTGGAAAAAAAATATTATGCTGATATATAATTAAAAGATGGAAATAATTTGTTATTAAGTTGTCCTATGTGAGTAATGTTGGATAAAATTAATTTAGCAGGCGATATGTGTGCATATATATATATATATATATGTATTTTGGGTGACACGATTTAGTGTGAGGTGTCCCTGCCTATGGCAGGGGGGTTGGAACTCGATCTTAAGGTCCTTTCTAACCCTAACTATTCCATGATTCTATGATTCTATATATATCTATATGCAGAGGAAAAGGTGGATGTGGCATAAAGCTATATTGATGTAGATCTTCATAACCTGCCAGCAATATATTAAGTCTGGAAGGTGCCCAATAAAATCAAGGTAATACAGCAGTCAGAAAGAGCTTAAAGATCAATTCTGAGTCTCTAAGCCCCTCAGTTTTAGATTACCAGAAAGAGTATTGTCAGTGATAATGAGGACTACATGAGCTTTCTTTCCAAGGGGTCCCAAATGAGTTATGAGCTACATGGTGGATATGCTGTCACAAAAAGGCAATGTTCAACGGGAAAATGAGGACCTCCTGGATGGTGGTGAAGACCTGCAGCTCCAGCTCTTCTAGAGAGAGTGAAATGGGTATCTCTAGCAGCATAAAAACTGCTGCCGCATACTCTTCCCTCTCCCCCAGCTCTTTGTAGTTGGCTGTGGCTGACTCTGCTGAGATGAGAATGCGCACAGGTGAAAAATCTAGTTAATTTCATTCTTGTGAGGAAAGGGACTGGGAGACATATATTGCTGGGCCGGTATGGGTGGAGACCGCTTCCACAGCATCCAGAAGTGCAGGGATTTTACAGCAGCTGTCATCAAGGATGAAAGAAAAGTTTAGGGAATTCAAGCCATATTCTAATGTTTATGTTATAGCTGAGTTCTGACAGTTAATTTCATGATAATTCTTTAATTTTGATTATATAAATTATTTTCAGGACACAGGCTTGTGTCTTCAACAGCTGTCTCTATTTTATAAAAAAGAAAAACCCAAACAAAACCCAAAACCAAAACCCAAACACAAATAAAATAAGAAATATTAATCTTAAGCAATAAAAATATGTACCTTGGGTTTTTTTTTTTTTTTTACTAAATATGTTTAGTTACTAAAAATGTTTTAAAGCTGACTGCATGTGTGTGTATGTTTGCAATGCTTTGATTTTCTGGTAAGTCAAAAGGGAGAAGAACTTTTGCAGAAATAGAAATTTCAGCAGATTTTAAAGACAAACCACTGAACAAGTCATAAGGAAAAAGCACTTTATACTTCTGTAACATGAATTATGTCTTGAATTTAGCACCTACGCTGGGGGATCCTGCCTTGTCAAGGAACACCACCTACAAGAAAAAATTTTTTTCACAGGTTAAATCATGGGCACTCTGTGGTTGTAATCTTTGTGTAATAAAGGGAATCATCTCCTCCTCAGTCTTCTGTTAGAGGCTAAACAGAAAACACCGTTCTTGAGCTAAACTTCTGACTTTATTATCTGAAGTATTAATAAGACAATTTGAGTAAATGGTTATTGATATATATCAAAAACCAATTCAGTTACTAATTCAGCATTGGTTGTGAATTCATTTTTATTATTGTGTTGTTCATAGTTGGAACACTGAACTCACAGCAGACAGCTTGTTTGGGTATGTAGAAATGCAAATTGTAAAAAACACAATCTGTTGTTTTATTCTCACAAAAGTTCAATGATTTCTCAAAAGCAATGTATTTATATGCAGAAATGAACATATAGTAGGTATTTATGTTTATTATGGATTACTAAGTATCACAGTCCATTACAAGATACTAAACAATGCCCAGATATGCTTTTAACATGTAATGTAGTGTATTGTAAAAACCAAAACCTTTAATATGTTACAAAACCTTTAATATGTTACAAAACCTTTAATATGTGATGCAGAGTTTTCAAAAATTCTCTTAGGCCTTACTAGTCTTACTAGTGTGGAAATAAATTTAGATTTATTTTCAATTGAATTGGAGCTCTCTTGTGTAGCTCAGCTCTGTATGGCAACCAGACAAACCGCAGTAATGCAGTAGCTTTTGATCTTTTGCCCACGTATTTTGGCAGCTAAATCAAATGGACTTTGAAAGAGACTTACTTTGAACTGGTATCTTCACTATATGTAGGAAAATGAGTGATTATCCTGTTTCTGGTGATAGTTTCTCTTGAATTTGATTCTGGGTTCTCCAAAGTGTTTGATGTATAACATATATGTATTTGTACATGTCTGTATATACATATAAAAATATATTCTACACATATATTTATAAAAAATATATTTACACATATGTGTGCATATATATGCATACAGATATTTTTCTCTCAGTCTTCTCTTTAACTTTGCAATAGAAGAGTATCCCTGACTTGATCTAAAGTTTCAGAGGCCACATCTGTATGACATAGCATATGAATAATCCCTTAGAAAATCAGCATAGCTGAAGATGGAAGGACAATGTCAGAAGCATCGCAGAGATATTTGACCAATACAAAACTGTAGATATTTTGTAGCCTGTTCCTAAGAGAGAAGTTAATTTCTGATTTAGCTTTCTGCTCAAGGGAAGACCTCAGAACTTTGGAATTTTGGGAAAAGATCAGAACTGAAGTGTTTTTAGTGATAATGTTAAATAATTTTTGCTTCTTACAATGTACAGTCAAAGTGCCACCAATGTATGATTTTCAAACATATTGTGGATCTATCACGTACTGCTGAAAGAGTAAAAAGTGCTCAAAGTCATGTGGAGAATAAGTTTGCAAGGGCTGGTGTCACATTCTGTAATTTAATGGCTGCAGCAAGACTTTTGTAGGTTTTTTCTCTCTGATCAAACATAACATTAGTTGTTGTCATCAACTAGGTAGACAAATTTGTTTCTGCCCTTTCATTTCAACTGAGACCATGACTTCTGCCCATTACACTGGCACCAAACAGAAATAGGAAACCTCCTTCTGACCTTGGTTTTTGTAAATAAACAGCATACGAAATTATCAGGAATAGTATGCTGCAGGCTCTTCTTTCTGCCAAAAGGCATTCAGAGTTCCTTTGCTCATTCTGTCTGTATTTATTAAACAAAGCAAATATATTGCCCTTTAATGCTGAAAAGACTATTTCGTTTGTAAGTAATAATACAGAGATGGTGATTGAGCAATCTCCAAATAGGGTCATATGGTGACAGAGAGACAGTGGGTGCTATTAAAAGCTTGACATTTATCACTCACAGTGGTTAAATTTGTCATGGTATTTGTGGCATTTGCCAATCTAAATATAGAGAATGCCACAAATGCCACATAACAGATAAATAATGCTGTGCAAAATTCAACAAACTGCTGGTGGTACTTTGCTAAACCTACAGCGCTCTATGTTCTGGAAATGCATTGCAGATGTTATTAGGTAGGAATTCATCAGCATGGAAAGGTAAAAAGTTTATTACGCTTTTCCTTTATTTTGCTTATTTAGACCTGAAGGTCTTTTGTATAAGAAATATTTCTGTGTGTCTGTCTGTAGCTCCCTGAGTAATAAAGCCCTTATCAGAGTTTGAGTATCCTAAAGCTAATAAAAACCAGATCATGATGTATCATTCACATAGGCAAAAAGAAGTATGTCCAGTACACGAAGTTTAGGAAATATTCCTGGAAAATATACCATGCATCTTGTGACAAACAACCTAAACTGCAAGTCTTATTGGAAGAAATGGCTTCTCAAGCAGAAAATTGTTCTCTAGGACATAATTTAAGAGTTCTAGAGCTCTGTTTAAATCCCGGAGGACAGAATGGATATAATCAATCACATTGGGCATTTACTTTTCAGACACAGAAAAAACATCATTATTATATTTTCAATAACTGCAGAAAAGACATTAAGATAAAAAAGTGCATAATGGAACTACTTTTTTTCTCAATCTAATAAAACTTTAACGGTGATAGAGGAGAAAAAGCCTGTGTCCTTGTCTTACAGTGTTGGGGTTTTGGAGTCTGGGCACCCAATTCCCATTCTGACCTTGGAAATATTGTTTCTTGACTTCTCTGGGTTCACAACCTGAACATGAAATGGTCAGCTGCTCTCAAGTCTTACTCACAGGTGTAGTTCTGTCACTGTTTGGCTGGAGGAGGTGCTGTGGTACTAAAGCAGCAATTCTCACAGGTACTAAGTCATGTAAAGGGTATTTTGCTACACCTTAAGAAAGTCTAGCAAAAAGTTGAAAGAATGTGGCCATAGTTGTAACCAAGTTCTTCATCTTTAGTGATGATGCTCACTTGAAACCTTAACGGGATTCTGATAGGACAGACCTAAACCTAGAGTTAGATAATTTCCCTGTCATGGAGCTCTTGAGACTGATTATTAGATTATCTCTTAGGTTTTTGAATGCATCTAATTACAGCAGATGGCACTGAAGAGTGTATAATGAAAAACCTGTTACCAGTCAGTCCTGCTTTCAATTCTTGGCAAGAACTCTGTTGCTGGGGGGACAGCCTGCCCCACCATGGTCTTCACTACAGGCTGCAGGCGAATCTCTGCTCTGGCATCTGAGCACCTCCTCTCTCTCCTTCTGCACTGACATTGCTATCTGCAGAGTTGGTTCTCTCACATATTCTCACTCCTCTCTGCGATTTCTGAGATGATCTTCATATTAAATATCAAACATAAGAAGCACTTTTGTACTCCCTTTAGAATGCAGTGTTAAGCAGTCACAGAAGACCATTTAAAATTTGAGTCATGTGCTAGTTTAGCTTTGCCTTTTCTATGTGTTCTGTGCTTTAGTTTTCCTATTTACGCATTCACTTACTTTACTTAATAAAAAACAAAAATATTTTTTTAACAAGCTATTCATAGACATGGTTGCAGTGCACTTGATTTGTTCCAGAAGCAGCTGTGGTAGGTCATACCATCTCTGCAGGACAATGTGACGCAAGCAGATTGGTACTTTCCAGTTTTGGAAAGACTTTTTTCCTCTGCTTCCAGAGAAAAGAGCAATTAAATAATGTTTAGTTAATTATATTGATATATTCACTTGATGTATTTCTCTGACCAACACTCCCAGTGAAAAGGAAGGATAGTTCCCATTTATTGCATCAAAACCAATCACAGAACCATATCATAGAATGGTTTGGGTTGGAAGGGACCTTAAAGCTCATCTAATTCCACCCCCTCCTGCCATGGGCAAGGGGGAACCACCTTCCACCAGACCATGTTTCTCAAAGCCTGGCAACAATGTTTTACTTTAAAGTATCCTTTTTTTTTTTTTTTCCAAAATCTTCTTTAAAACAGAGGAAAATCACATTATTAGGAAGGGCTAAGAATGAGAGGATGGACCTTATAATGGGGAAGCTCAGTCCCTCTTCTCTGCTTGAGGATGCTTCTATCATCATGGCACAGTCAGGAGGTTTGCCACTCAATTTAGTATAGCTTGTTGGCCACATTGTCTTTCACAGTGAAACGTGCTGTACTAAGTGTACTTTCTGTTCAACAGGAACTCTGCCTGCACAGTGTGTATGACTCACCCACCTGTCTAGTTGGTGTTCTTCGGTTTAATGGATCTATCTTTGAGCTCATGTTTTCTCTCAGGCCTTGTTTGCCTTTGTGGCAGTCATATTTGGATTTCACACATTCTTCATTTTCACCGTACATAGTGCCTTCAAGCCCAGAACAGTGTGCACTGACATTTCAGGTAGCATGATACTGGACTTTGATAACTAGTTGGTGTAATTAAACTAAATATGCTTTACAAATATTTATTAAATCCCTGTGGGGATGTGGCTATCATTTTTCTCTCTCCCCTGCTGCCCTAGCTTTTGTGCAAGCTTTTTCTCTTTATAACACAATTTCTGCCCCAAGGCAGATCCTTTGCTTCAAGGAAATATATGAAATAATAAAATGCATCAAACAACACTAATGAAACAAATCAATAATCTATCCATGTATTTTTATATACTAATTATTGACCTCATGTTTAAGCAAGTCAAGTACTGATCAGTAAATATTTGAAGTCACTTGCCTGTATTTTGCCTACTGAAAATCTAAGATGGATATACTTATGTTGAAATTGGGGCTGTAAATCTGCTCATTTCTATTCCTCAACATCAAAAGAAGTCTGGTTTTGAGAAAACATTAGATAGCCCATGCTGAGACATGAGGCTTTGAAATTCCTGTCAGAAAATGCTGTGTGTGATTTTCATCTATTTTAACCATGTGAAAACCTTTATTAAATTTAAAGCTTCGGAGCTGTGGTCCTGTTTTCTTGATTCACTGTAACCTGATTTCTTAGGCAAAGTAAAGCTTCTGTGAGAAGGCAAGTCCTCCATTGACTTGTTCTTACAACTTTCCATCAGCAAATCTGTGTTTCATTGTGGGTCTATGCTGAAGAAGGAAAATGACAGTAAATATGGATGGGGAAAGAGATGCTTACTGTCTTGGGTCAGAAGGTATGACCTCCTTATTGGTTTGAACACATCCCTGAAGTATGTGCATGCAAAACAGAGATATCCTAGAGGGGGTGACTGAAGAAAATAAAATTCTGTTACTTCTTTGACTGTGTTCCCAGGTAGAGATACAGACAAATATAAGAGATGCTACAAAACCTGAAAAAAACCCCAACCAGAAAACGTAGTATTTGCAATTAATCTTAGTAATTGATACAAAATTATAGTTGATTAAAATGTACACATATTTATCCATTTGAATTTATGTGTAAATATATGACACTGTTTTCACTCTGTTGTAGCCTTCGAATTTCAACAGACATTTTAAATGGTGAATTCTACTGTTCAGGGTCTGTTTTAGGTATTCAGCCTTGCAAGAGGTGGGTAATGGAACCTTTCAGTTTCCCTTGATCTTCAGGGTAGAGGTGGGAAAGCACCAGTGGAAGGATAGCCAGGGATGACTCAAACATCTGCTTGTTGAATGAACCAGACTGTTCACACAGGGCCACTGAGCCTCCTGGGAGTGCCTTAAAGAAGGTGTGAATAGGGTAATGAAAGTCTCATCTTTCTATGCTGTTTACCACCCAGTAGAAGAGACACAGCTTTAGATTAAGGAAATTTTCTTTTTCTTTCTTTTTTTTTTTTTTTTTTTAATAAATCACTGATAATTTGGTTATGTTTCTCACAGGAAAACAGTCCTCCCTTTCTTACAGGAAAGTGTGAAAGAGGTTGCAAATAGCTACAAAGCAGAATTTCTAAATCTAAAATGCAAAGTAAGTATCTGATTAAAATGAGGACAGATTTGCATAAGATGTGTATAAATCAGTGTAGCCCTTGAGCATCTCTGACCTGTGCAAGGAATTATGTGGGTTTCACTGTTATCTAGAAAAAGAAACTGTAACTTCCAGTACCATAGCAACATTATGCATAATGCTGATTTAGTTTTTTTTCTTAAAAGCACATTAAGAGATCATGCACAATTGTTGGTTTTCTACAATGTTTTATGAATGACTGAATTTATCTTTTTGCCTTGCTGTATCACAAATTCTTTCCCACAGCATCATCTCTAGTACATTCTGGAAAATATAGTTATGAATTGAATACTTCAGAACATGATTGTATTTGCAAAATCTGGAGGTAACTACTTAAACTTTCTGTGGGACAAAACCATGAGTATCCTAATCACAACTTTATAAAAATCAGGGCTTTTGCTTCACAGAAAATTCTCATAGTCCAAATTTGATTTTATTTCATTTTGGTATAGAAACATTACAAAAATGTAATGAAAAGCTCATCCTGGAAAACTTTTTGTTTAGGAAAGATTAACAAAATGTGTTCTGAAAAGAAAGCATGCTCCACAGCATTGAGTAGATGCTGCTTGTTAATAACAGTTGTGGAACTCACAAAAATTGCCAGTTTAAATCACTACCTGTGAAACTCCAGATGTGCATGATTGGGATGGCTCCAGGAAACTCTTCTGGGTCTATGAATCAGTGTTTTCCAGTGAGAGCATATAAACCTATAGATTAGACTAAAAATTGGCACTTCTGAATGCTTATAACACTTAAATTCACAAGAAGATTTTTTTTTTTAACATTCCATGAAGTCTACAAAATATGTCAGATTCTTCTCTCAAACCCATGAGATACCCTTTTGATCCACATATACTAATCTAACTGAAAAGATAGCTCAACAGCTTTTACCTAGGGATTTACCTGAGTCTAAATTCACATGGAATTTAAATATATTCTCCCCACACAGGCTGTTTAAATAACCTCAAATAAGATTATTGAGGACTTCTAGAGAACAGGAGTTACTATAGAATTACTTATTAAATACTATTTCGTATTTCTTTTTTTTTGCAGTAATGCAAATAGACACCAATTATAACTCATGCATAAATGCATGCATTTACACACACATATGCATATGTGTGTATGTGCATTTATACCTTACTTATCTGTAACTGATTTAATATCAAATATATTTCATACATTTTTATTGTAACCATAGAATCTTTGACAGAAAGAAAAAAAATCTCTGCATTTCTTACTAAGATCCTGCTTTTCACTCCTATTTACTGACATAGTTTACTTTCAAATCAATCATTTGACTGCCCTAGTTATTTCAAGGGATTGTTTCAGCCTGACCTCCGAAGGGATGCTTTAATGTAACGTGAATTCTCTTCTGAGACTGGTGAGATAGGGAGGGAGAGGATGAGAATGAGGAGCACCAGGAATACTGAAGGCATATGGTGGTGTAACAATCAAAACAAAGGAAAACAACTCTGCCGTAAATCCTTACACTGAACTGAAAGCAGCTGGGAGTACAGAGATTCAGCATTTAGATGAAGACAAATGTAGACAACCCAAAGCAAAGCAGTAGGTCTGAAAATAAAAAAAAAAAACAAAAAAACACCTTCATGCAATGCCTTCATACTGAAATATTGAAGCATGATCTCTCAAAAATATATATATTTTTTTTCCCTGTGGAATACAAGAATCATCAAAATGCTGCTAGGAGGACTCTTTTTTCTTATTATTTGATCTTGCTTTTTTCTGTTCTGTGTATTCTGAATCACACAGTAACTTTCTCAAAATCTGTATTCTGCCGTTAGAGATTTAAAAATATTTTGTTGTAAATAACATCTTTAAGGCTTTAAATTCCAGCTCCACTGAAGTCAGTGGGATTTGCCATTAGTACCATGAAAAATTACTATCATAGAGTTACTACAATAGTATGATATAGACAATTTTTTAAAAAATATATGATTATCATTAAATGTAATTAAGTTTCTTCTGCTTACAATTGGTAACTCCTTTTGAATTGTAAGGGAAAGATGAAAATAAGTTTTGCCAAACTGAGTCTAACCAGTGTTCTGTATTGATTCTGACATAGTGGCTGTGTAATTGGCTCATATTTTACCATAATGCTCTAATCAGTTATATAGGGCTGTGTATCTTTTGTAATATTTATCTTTAAAAGACTTTAAGAAAAAAAAAATCAATTATTCATCAGTAAAAGATCATTTTCATTCCCATATTAAATTCATTATTAGTGTGTTAGTATGTGCATATTTCCTTGCATCCTTGCAGTGTGTACCAAATTTGGTTATATGGAATCCTTCATACTCTTCCATGTCCAAGGTATTTTTGAAAGGCTCTTTCTTTAGTGAGTATGGAATCTTAAAGTAGACTATAATGGGAATCCATATAAGATTTGCTCACAAATTTACACGTAAGTCATCATAGTCCATGAAGCTACATTAATGGATACTTTAGCACAATGTGAGTGCTCTTTTGAAAATGGTGAAAGACAGAAGGGAAAATCAAGATACAGGCAGCAGATGATTTGGCCACTGGAATATTTTAATTCTTCTGTACATTTTTTTCCCAAGCCTGCCAGCTCCTAAAGTCTTGATTCAATGATGTTTTTCTTCTCCTAGCTGCAGCTTGTCTGCAAATAAGCAGAGCTTATGCTCAGGAGTTTGCAAGAATGTGCATATATATATATGTGTGTGTGTGTGTGTGTATATACCCATGAATATATGCCAGAAGTATATGCAAATGCTATCTAGTATATAGATGCAAAATATTTCCAAAGAAATCGATTTGCGTGGTTAACTTGTGCATTAAAATGTCTTCATGGACTGCTACACGAGTCCCCCTTGAAACTTGAGCGATTTTGTCTTCCAGGGAATAAAATATTCTGTAACTAGAAAAGTATGATACACATTTTTTTTTTTCTAGTTAAAGCATTTTCATTTAGATATTTTAAATTGCATTAGCTCAGAACATAGAGGAATATTTACTTAATACCTGCCTCGCTCAAGAACGTTTCTTATACTAGCCAACCTTGGCAAAAAATAGTTATGGAAATTCAGCATACAACTTACAAGCCCTCACTTTAAAAATTTGTGAATATTCATAGATATATTCTTCTTTACAGGTAATATTCATTGATTTTCCAAAGAATTTTCCATTTATAGCAATCTTCAGTCATAGATACGTACCTCTGATACACAGTCGAGTCTTAATATGGTTATTAGGCTATTTTGTCTGCTTACCCATTACAGAAAGTCCTCAGTTCTGTGCACTTGACACCTTCCTATTCTCAAGCATGAAGTGTATAAATATAGGCTGTATTTCTTCCTCGCAACAAGGAACAGAAGTGCTTGCCCTGCTATTGACAGCTCTGACACAAACACTGTTGGCCAGCTGTGAAGAGTGTGCTACTTATTTCTTGGCAACAAAATGACAGTATTTTTGAAATGTTGTTTTCTTTTGTGAAGGACTGAGGTCATTAGTACATCCAGGTCTCTTACCTTTTCGGAAGTCTTTAAATTGTAGGAAAAATACACTTTCTGTGGTGTAAAATACTCAAGTTGTCTTTTGAAGGCATCTCATCTGAGAGAAAAACAGCGAGAGGGATTTCTTATTAAGATCCACATAGCAGCTGACTGCAGTTAGGGTTGTACCCATATAGTGGGGGGAGAACGTGGCATAAATGCTCATTTTAATGAGAGAGAAAGTGTAGGTGGAAACAGATGACCTAGATGATTTTATGAATAAAAGATCTAATCTGATGCAATCATTTCATTAATACACACATGGCACCAAATGAAAACAGAGAGTAGCAGATGGCTATGAGAGGTCTTAAAAAGGCATTTTCAGTTTAGTAGTTAATGACTTAGATTTCATGGATGACACCAAATACTAGCAGAAAGGGAGAATTTATCAGTTCTCCAAATAAAGTTCTACTGATTTATGACAGTAACATTGAAAAATCTTCTGTGGCATTAGCTAGAAATGCAGTTACAAAGCAGATATGAAGCAACATGTTTTACAAAAAATTCTAAAAGACAAACCCAATATTTTCTTTAGTAATACCTCACAGATTTTAATTAAAAGCTCTTCCTTTGCCCCCAGTTTTGTACAATTTATGGAAACAGTGGTTTATAATAAAATAATGAAATAGTTATCTGTCATGCAGGTTTGGAATCTAAATATGATATTTATTTATTTGCTGCAATTATGGATCCATTGTGAACAACTGCAGAAAAAGATCATCAAGGAAGGTCATGAGGATCGTATGGGATAGTACTTGAAATATGTAGATTTAAGATAAAATATTTGGAATAAATTTAGGATAAATGTATGACTTTAAAAGGAGGTTGTACATAGGGAAGGCTTGTGCAAGGTATGGATTAGGTTTTAACATAAGTAAACCTTAGCATAGAAAATAAGAAAGCAGAGAAATGACATTGTTTAGCACACTATCTTATACCAGGTATGGCACTAGACATGTGAGTTCTTCATCCCACCCAATCATGCCATCTACATCCAGGCTGCAGGGGGACTGACAGGAGAGCCAAGCGTGGCATCTCTGCTCCCATTCTGATCCTCTCTCTACTGAAGAATATGCTGCCTGCGAGATTTGACTGCTTTTTGGACCCTTCACAAAACCTGACCAGTGCAAAAGGGCTGGACTTCTTAGAGAGAATCTGGCCTACATCATCTTAGAAACATATTAACCTCAATTTGGCACCAAACTGAGGACAAATAGAGTCTCATTCCTCAGACCTAATCCAAGATCAACTTAATTTATATTATTTTCTCAAAAATTAATATTGTGGCAGTGGCATTTTTGAACACAGGCAGACTGAAGATTTCTTTTTGCAAAGCTTATTTGAGCTCCTATTAGGGACAACAGAGTTCATACTGAATTCTGTGTGTAGATGAATACTCATTTTCTTCAAATTAAAATTATACCCTCCCACAAAAAGCCCATGTGTGGAGTGGGAAGTTGATTTTGTTTCCTTTGTATGCAACTGATAACAGTATTGAACAAGGCAGGCTTGGTCCTACTGCAAACTGGTGCTGCTGCTTCATTAGGAAATGGTTCTTTGTAAGCCAGGAGAGCTTTAATAATCCTGAATGCTTGTGAGTGAAATGTAGGCATGGTTTTTTAATATGAATACCACACACTGTAATACACATTCACAGCATTCCTGGCAGTGTTCTGCTCTGCAGATCCTGGCTTTATCATAGGCGGAAGCATTCAGGGGAATGGTGTAAAACCTCAGATGAACCTTCAGAAGCTGAAAATCTTCTTATGTTTACAATTCTCTGTCTACAATCATGACTATACATGACATGAGTACTTTCTTATTTAGACAATTTGTCAGACAAGTCCACAGGTTGCTGTTATACATGTAATGGATAATGGAAATGCAAATAATTATGTTCTTCATAAACCTTTCACTGTTGCACTAACCAGAGAACATCACATTGATTCTTATTACTTCTATTTTGAAAAGAACTCAGGGCTCAAAGTAAGGATAGAAAATCATAGTTCCAGAAACTGTACATGTAAGTTTGAGATATAACAAAGTCCTTTGAGCTTTCCAGGCACTTAAAATGTATGTTGACATCATGAAAGGAAGTCTCCCACTGACACGATTCTTTTTTCCCCCAAACTCACTAAGGTCTAAAATTCATTAAACTTTTTCAAGTCCAAGGCCAAGTATCCTGTATGTAAATACAGTTGGGGGATGCATGAGGTTACTGTTAAAAAAGGAGAGGCCAGCTATTTTAGAATGAGATGCAACTCCTGTAAAAGCAGACCTGAAAGTGTTTAACTTTAAACCATATTTAAAATAAAAGTAATTTCATAACAGTGCTTACATGTTTGTAGCATTCATTTATAGTATTTCCCCTCCATGTCTCCACAGCTGGGCTGTCAGTAGTAAATAGAATTTATCACACACAGCAAACACTGACTAACTGTTCATTAATAGGCCATTTTTTTTTATATGATCAGAATTTAATTCCTTTTTATTTACTGGTGCTAAAAGCTCAGATAAGTGGGGTTTCTGTCTGAGCACTAGAGAACAGCTTTGCTTTGTAAATTCTTACATTTGTCTATGAACCAAATTCTTCTTTCCCTAATAATTTCAATCACAGGCTTTCTCTCTCTGTTTGGTTTGCTAAACAGAATTATCATCATTAGCTTCTTAGCATATTTCCTGTCCTCTCTCCTTCTGCGCATGCATTACTGCTTCCTTTACTGGTATGGTTTCTCCCATTTTCATATCCATCTTCAAACAGATACTTTGTGGTCCATATGAGAGGCACTCAGTTGTCAGGGTCATTGGATAAATACTACAGTCCTCTTAAAAGAAACAACCTTTCTTATTAGTTATGGTGTTTCTGCAGCACAAATGCAGGAAATGTGAGAACCAGATTTTAGGAAAATGCAGCCAAATTTTAGAGAAAACCAGTGATTATTCAGTCTTACCAGTAATTTGCAACAGTGTGGGAAGAAAACAATCTAGATTATTGAATGCTTCTTTACAGACTCTTGGTTGAGAGGGATGAAAAATCCACCAATTTCTGTGCAGAGGTATTCACTGATCTTCTCTCATTTGACACTTTCCTAAGTCAAAGATTTGGGGATCCAACTAGGCAACCTACCCAATATCATGTGAATCAGAGACCATCTGCACACTACAACTGAAGAGATGGCAAACCTTGGGGTGTCTAAAACACACAGATGTCCTCTGCACAGATGAAGCGTGGTTCCATCTATTCAGAAAACACATCATTAAGGCAACACAGAATTAGTTCACAAGAGAGGTGCAAAGAAAATAAAAGATTACATTGTTTACGGTGGCCTGAGCAGTTCTGCTTTTGAAAGAGACTGATTTTACTAGTAGTAGGGGCATTATGATCAGAATGACTAGAATGTTGCTTTTAAATAAGATTAATTGAGCAAAATGAACAGCAGGTAGGAAGCTATACTTGATCTTTATGGAAATATGTAGAACACATTTTATGCTTTTCCACCAGAGAACAGTCGATTCCAGTTGGTGCCAATGTTGTGTGAAATTGTTTGGTGGTGTCTCAGGTACAGTCTTCAAGGGTATCTGTAAAATGAAAAATATTTCAAACACAGTGTAGTAGTCTATAAGAATAAAATATGTGGATCGATTATAATCAGGGATTTACTTGAGATACTTAATTCTGGTGCTGTTTAGAGATGCTTTGTATGAAGGTTTGGTGTCTTTCCTAGCTTAAGCACAGTATCAGGCTCAGAATTCTCTGAAATAGCTATGCACTTCATTTCTCCTGAGTGATTCTCACGCCTGTAATCGAGGGACAATAAGGATGCAATTTTAAGTCCTACGCTTTCCAAGGACAAGCAGTTCTAACAGGTAAGGTTACTGCCGTATGACACCGGTGTTTTGTGAGCGGCAGAAAGCACAGTCGCTGCAAAGCAGAGCAGCCCCTGGGACTCCCCCGGGCAGCCAGGCGTTCGTGGCCGGAGGGGCCGCGGTGTTCGGCTTTTCAAGCCAGGAGCCGAGGGGCAGCACCCGTCTCCCGCGAGGCCGCTCTCCCGGGCCAGGGAGTGCCCGTGCCGCCGGGAGAGCGCCAGGCTGTGCTCCGGCGGGCGGGCGGGGCAGCGGGGGCCCGTCCCGACTGCTGCGGCCAGCGAGAGGCACTCGGTTGCACGACAAGCCTCGTGCCGGCTGGGGCAGCTCTACCTCCGCCCTCCCTCCTCCTCCTCCTCCTCCATTTATTTCTTTTTATCACATTTATTTATTTGCATTCATCGGAATAATAAAAATGAGAAAATCCGAGCGCTGCTTTTGGCTGCTCTCCACCAACCTGTCAGTGACGCAAGCGGAGGGTACTTAAAGGCAGATTAGAGGCAGCAAGACACTAAAAGCCAGCCTTCCTCCCACCACGCAGCGGGTCCGTCGCGCCGCGCCGCCCCACGAACCGAGCGGGCCGGGCCGGTGGCGGCCGCCGCGGGGCCCCGAGCCCAGCCCAGTCCAGCCGAGGCCAGCCCGGCCCAGCCGAGCCGAGTCGGGAGCCCTCGGCACGGCTGCCGCCTCCAGCAGCCTTTCCGCCACGGGACTGCGGGCGGTAGAGAGGCGTTTCTCTTTTGTTTGATCTTCCTCAAAAAGAGGCGGGGGGAAAAGGAAGGAAGAAGTGAAGAGATCCCCTCCGCTTCCCAAAGTCTTTGTCTCCGGATGAACAGCGATGGGGGAATGGACTATTCTAGAGAGGCTACTGGAAGCTGCCGTGCAGCAGCATTCTACTATGATCGGGAGGTAAGGCGGCGGGGAGCAATGGGGCCACGGGCGGGATCCCCCCGTATCAGGGCTGGGCGGCGGCACACGCGGGTCGCTGCTGTGGGGTGCACCCTTCGCGCGGGGCTCCTGCGGTGTGCGCCTTGCGTGTGTGTATCTATGTCTGCAGCACAGGCCACCGGGGCCTAGGGACAACGCGAACGCCGCCGTCCTTGTCCCCACGGTGCAGCGGGCGGGCATCGGGGAGACCCTGCTGCCGTCGGCGTCCCGCGGCCAGAGCGACCCCCTGCCGCTCCCTCCTGTGTTTTCGGGCCCCCCCACCGCCGCCCTTGCGGTTGATTTTTCTCCGGCGGGAGGTCGGGGCGGGCGGCAGAGCTGACTCCCGCCCCAGATTTTTGCCAGCGCGGACTCGCACGGGCGCACACGACTGCGCCGAGGCGATGCTACAGCGGGCTGCACGCCTCCTGAGCGGCAGCGGGGCTGCCGCCGCCGGTGTGACGAGCTGGGCCTGGGCGCCGCGAGCCGAGCCCGGTCAGCACTGGACAGCTCCCGCCGGCGGCGAGCACTGACGGGCTTCTCTGTTCCAGGATCCTGCTGACCGTGGTGGTGATCTTCAGGATACTCATTGTGGCCATTGTAGGGGAGACGGTGTACGATGACGAGCAAACTATGTTTGTGTGTAACACGCTGCAGCCAGGCTGCAACCAGGCTTGTTACGACCAGGCTTTCCCTATTTCTCACATAAGGTACTGGGTGTTCCAGATCATCATGGTATGCACTCCCAGCCTTTGCTTCATAACATACTCCGTTCACCAGTCTGCTAAGCAGAGGGAACGTAGGTACTCCACTGTCTTCCTCACCTTGGAGAGGGACCAGGATTCCATGAAGCGTGAGGACAGTAAGAAAATCAAGAACACGATTGTCAATGGGGTGCTGCAGAACACTGAGAACTCCACCAAAGAGGCAGAACCAGACTGCTTAGAAGTGAAGGAAATCCCCAATCCTGCTATCAGAACTACAAAGTCAAAGATGAGGAGGCAAGAAGGCATTTCTCGATTTTATATCATCCAAGTGGTCTTTCGAAATGCCCTAGAGATTGGATTCTTAGTGGGACAGTATTTTCTGTATGGATTCAATGTCCCTTCCATGTATGAATGTGACAGATACCCTTGCATTAAAGAAGTAGAGTGCTATGTCTCTAGACCCACTGAGAAGACTGTATTCTTGGTATTCATGTTTGCTGTCAGTGGGATTTGTGTGGTGCTCAATTTGGCAGAACTGAACCACTTGGGCTGGAGAAAGATCAAAATGGCAGTGAGAGGAGTACAGGCAAAAAGGAAATCCATATACGAAATCAGAAATAAGGATCTGCCAAGAATGAGTATGCCCAACTTTGGCAGGACTCAGTCAAGTGACTCAGCTTATGTGTGAGGTTGTGACAGAACTGAAACACTGTGCCAGGTGGAACAGACCCAGATACCATTAGAGAAAGGTACATTGCTTAGGCAAGCATTTTATCAAACCACCAAGAAAGCCATTAAGGTATTGGATCCGCACTTACTGAACTAGCTGCAGAATGCAGTGCTATGTAAAAGACTGAAAAAACTGCTATAAACCCATGCTTGATCTAGCCTTACAGCACAGCTACTATTATTCCTACTTTTCTTTCTAATGACTGACAGCGTTACGTGTCGGTGGAACAGCTTTTTGGTCGTTGTTAGGATAAGTTTACAGTTTGGACTGTCTGACTAATTGTTGTAAATGTGTAGAATGTTCATATTAAAAATCTGCAAGGATACTCTATGTGGGGTGGGGTAGGGGAAACTGTTGCAATGTGCAGATGTAAGCATGATTTAAAAGGAGGATAATCGCACTGTAAGGAGCCTGACCACAGCTCAATAAGGATATCTGCGTTCACCTATCTCACAGATGTCTTATTTTGCTTGTCTAAATCACAGAGTTTATTCCTGGTGTGTATTATTAGCTATTTTCTATCATAGTTTGTGCATCAATTAGTTATGCTAAACAATAAACGCTGAATATAATTTTGCCATTTTATTTGTTTGCCTGTCCACACACACACCAGAGACCTTAATCATCTTACATTAGTTGTGATCTGCAGAATATATCAGTACATTTCAGTTTATTCCCTAATATGTGCATGAATAAAATGGAGTTGGTTTATGCCAACCAAGTTATGTATTTACCTACGATCAGCTATGACACACATACCAAAGGAACAGAGTTCATTGCTTTTAACTGTGAATATATCACTTTCTCTCTGCTCTTATTTATATATAAGTGCCATACTTGAAACACCTAACTCTGTACTTAATCAAAAGGTTGTCTTGGGATACCAGCTGGAATAAAGTGATTTTATACTCTCCTTTGTTTATTTTATGCTATTTGTTTAGTCATTGCAATGGTGTAAAAAGCAGCTAAAATCTCTATTGATAAATAAAGTACTTGGCTTTTTTTGTAAGCCAGAGAGATTTGTTCTTCTTTATTCTTGTATACAATTGTAGAAACATACAAGGTCAAAATCGTTTACTTACAACAATTATTCTCCAGGGTTTAAAGTGTCTTGTTGATATTCTAAAGTCTAAGTAAGTGACAAAACCTGGGGTTTCAGGACTATTCGTTATGTCTGTTCTCCTCCTTAAGCAAGCTTTCTCTGTCCTTAAAGCCTGATCCAAAGCCCACTGACACCAACAGCCTTCTTTCTGCTGACACTAAGGGCAACACAGTTGGCTGCCAAGGTCACTCTGGGAATATCTAGAATGCATTTACCTATACATGAAACAATTACAGCATTTCGTCAGGGAATCCAAATAATAACCTCAGCTTTTCTGCCTTACAACTGGTTCAAAAAATACACTGTCCGTGTCTCGTCAACTTACTGATAAGCCACTGGGACAGTCACAGATTAATCAATTTTATCAGCAACCATTTTAATATAGAATGCTAAGTCTAATTTAAGGACCATCTTTTTATTTCTATTACAATCAACAGAAAATTTCCCACTGGCAACAGTAGGAATTGGATCAGGATTAAAAAACTGTACAAGTGCCTTCCTAACTAAACAGTATCTGCCTTTTAAAGGAAAGGGCCAAAATGGTGCTGGAAAATTTGGGGCTCCTTTATAACATAAGAAAGAGGCAGGGGCTCAAAGTCACAAATGGTCCTTTGATTGTATTTTATTTAAAGTCTGAAAATGGATTTTGTGTATTTTGGCTTGGAGATAATGCATATAAACCTTTTCCTCTTGGCTTACAGTAAATTCCTTAACATTCCATTCTTGTGGTTTGCCAGCATTGTCATTTAAAAGAAACGTCAATTAGTTCTTAGATAGTTTATTCATTATCACTTTCATCTGTGGTATTTTTTTTCTTCCAATGTGAAACATAAAAGGACTTTGAGATGTATCATGTTTTTAAAGATTTTAAGAATATTTTTCTCATGTATAAAATGAATAGTTTTTCCAATTTGCTTGTAGAAACCTATAAAGATGGATTTCTCAGATGATTCTTTGTGATATAAATGCACACTGGATTTGCTAGTTGACTGCATGCTCACTGGAAAACTGCATGTTATTTTTAGAAGGACAACATGGCAGCTAAAATCTCCATCTGCAATATAACAAGCTTCTGAAGATTATTATTTGACACACAAATCCAAGTCTCATTTTCATTTTGCAGAGTTCTAGAATGGTTTTCAAAATCTCCCTTTGAATAGATATTGAAAGTAAAAACATTGTTTGACAGTCATAAGCATCTCTTTAATATCGAAGAAATGGAAGATCATGTGCAGAGGGCTTGATCCAGTGCCAATTAAAGTTGAAGGAAAAAACCTCATATTGGATTCACTGGGCTATGGTTCAGATTCAGGATTATTTCCTGATAGGCAGGAGCTCTATTGCAAGTTAGTTCCAGTGGCTGCATAGCAGTGTTCAGTGAAACTCAAGTGAAAGTGCATGTGTTGAAAGCTGTAAAGTTTCAATATCGTAAAACTGTTTAGGTAAGACCAAGAAAGTATTCTTTCTTGTTTTTTAATAGTGCCAATGATTCAGTTTATTCAGTTATTTGTATGCAGTTGCACATTTTGGACTCTGGTAAGTTAAAATTCTTCAGAATTTTCCAAGGAGAAATATATCAGGAAATACAAATATTAGTTTATGTAAGAGGATCAGTGATAAAGTAGGCAAAGACTCATTTTGATAAACAGAAATACCATTTTCATATTTACACTAATTAGTATAAGGGGTTTAATATTTCAGTAGAGAAATTAAATGGTATAAAGAGATCACTTTTTTTAACCTTCCTTTTCAATTGTTATTTTTCATTTCTCACCAACTACTTTTTTGTCATGGACAAGGAAATTATTGCAAACACATTTTTTGTCAAGAGATCATGTGAGAGTCATATGATTAATGCTAATGCTCTGTTTGCACAAAGCTGACTATTCATTTACAGAATAAATGCTTCTAAATTGTCACAGCAATGGAGAGTGTGTTAACTGAACAGAACAGAGTGAACACGAAGCTGAAGGGTGTATTAAAATCAGAGAATGTCTTGGGTTGGAAGGGACCTTAAAGATCATCCAGTTCCAATCCCCCTGCCATGGGCAGGGACACCTTCCACTAGACCATGTTGCTCAAAGCCCCATCCTTGGCCTTGAACACTGCCAGGGATAGGGCAGCAGCAGCTTCTCTGGGCAACCTGTTCCAGTGCCTTATTGCCCTCATAGTGAAGAATTTCTTCTTCTAATATAAATCTCCCCTCTTACAGTTTAAAGCCACTAGCCCTTGTCCTGTCACTGCTTGCCCTTGTAAAAAGTCCCTCTCCAGCCTTTCTGTAGGCCCCCTTTAGGCACTGGATGCTGCTCTAAGATCTCCCCTGAGCCTTCTCTTCTCCAGACTGAACAAGCCCCAACTCTCTCAGCTTGTTTTCACAGGAGAGGTGCTTCAGACCTCTGATCATCATCGTGGCCTTCCTCTGGGCTCTGTCCAATAGCTCCACGTTCTTCTTAAGTGCCCAGACCTAAATGCAGTACTTAGGACTTGCTCCTGCTCCAGTGAAATAAATTGTTCATTAACATCTACAGAAGAATCAGACATTAAACCCGAGTTCATTGTATACCCTGTTTTGTACTGGTGGACAGTACTGTAAGCCATCATACACGCAAACATAAAAATTATGTTCACTAAGCTTTTGTGGAAAACTGCAACAGAATCTAGTACATGATTGGTTCTGTGGAATTTTAAAATTTACATAAAATAATGATATTATGTCTTTTGTACATTGGCTTGATCTTGAGCTTCTCAAACCTGTGTGAATTAAAAAAACTATTTACATAGGGGTTATGAACCATTTCACTAGGTATGTGTAAACTGCAATTCTACAAAAAGATTTAAAAAAAATGTGAAAACTAGATAAATTTTTATATGGGGAAGCTGAATTGACTGTTCCCATAAATAGTTCATTTTCAGAGACTGTTGACTTTTAAGAAATATGAGGGTTTTCATATTTCTTAAGGAAAATCTAAAGAACAAAGAGATCAACTGGGATGAATGTATCACAGAAGTGGCGATATGGATTTTAATTTGTTTTACACTAGAAAAGCCAGAAACACTCGGAAACACCAAAGTGGACTCAGTGCTTGTCCTGCTTTATATCTAATAGGATAGGACATATGTGTTGCTATGTAGAACAATAGGAAAAGGTGCATGTGAAATCTTAAGGTTAAATGTGAGGAAGAACTCTTTTCATGCACATCTGAAATAATACATTTCTTGTAGGGCAGGAGGATGGACCAGGTGGATATTGTCCCTGCATAATTCTGGCTTTATTTTGTTTTAATATAAATGTTCTGCCTTATTCCTTCAGTGAAACAGGTTAGAGGATTTATTTGGTGTACACATACAGAAATGGGAATAAAAAAATTGAGACATTTGAGGAGAAAACAGGCATAGGTTTTACTCATTTAGGGTCTGGTCTTGTTCATCATGAATTCAAGGATGAAACTGTTTCCCATAGGGCCAAGTCAATTCCCAGCTGGGGGAAATTTTAGTTCCATTATTTAATGAGACTAACAGAGGAGATAATACTATTTCTGTATTGCACACCCATCCCTGCACATTTTGGGATACATTTCCCAGAAAGTCTATTTTATTGTAACCTTCCAGATAATGTACTAACTTAGTACCAGTTACTAATGTCAGATTCTAAACCCCACCATCCTCTCAACGAAACTCTGATAACATCTCTGTAAAGAAAAATTGCCCTAGGAAGTGCTTCATATTATGTCTATTAAAATGTACTTAAGAAGTCAATGAAGAGTCAACAGACCATGAAATAAGTGCAGATATGGACAATTCCATACCGCTGCATTAATACTAAACCATACATATACATGTTTATATATATAGCTAAATATATGCATGATATTTAAAAGAATTTTATCTAAATTATATTACTGTGTTATAGATTGAATTTCAGATATAAATAGAGAAGACAAAATAGAGAAAAACCTTGTAAGTAATGCACAGGCATGTATTCTTACAGCTATGTGTAATGATATTTAGACATTTATTTTTATTTCTTTTTATTTATATATATACATATTAATTTATGTATATTTTTTGTTTCTAAATTTATAAATTTAGATATTTGACATCTAAAAAACCCCAACAGTCACCCTTTTCCTGTGAAACTAGGGCTATGGCTAAACTAATTACTTTAGCAAGTTTAACTGAGCACCTCAGTATCTAAACTTCAAGAAACTTGTCTTCATTGCATTAAAATCTATCAGCTTTTACTAGTGGTGACTGAAATACAGGATGAATCAGATCTCTAGCTTGTGGCAACCCACAATGACTCTCTGATGTCCCCTCAAAGTGAGAATTTCTCCTGTGTTCAACAGAGTGTGAAAGTAAACCAACTTTCTACTCATCTACCTCTTTTTGTGTACGAGGTGTGGCCAGAAAGGACAGAGAAAGGTTGCCAGTAACTGGAGAATAATTAATACATCCTGCAGTGATTAAACAATTTTGGACTTTTATTTTCTTTCACTGAAAACATCATTTGCTGCATATGGTGTAGCTATAAATATATTCCATGGTACATCATTAAAAGTAAATTTAATTCTTGAAATATTTTATGACATTTCTAATGTAATCATGATCAATACTTTCTTTTTTTTTTTTTCAGAGAAAGGTCAAAAGATTGCTGGTTAAAATTGGTTCAGCCTCTACTTTTTAACAAGTGTTTTGATAATTTATCCTATACTTTAAATTTGTTAACAAAGATATTTTTTTGGAGAAGCTCTAAAGTAAATACTTATTTGCCCCAGTAAAGCAGCAATGCCTCTGGCAGAGATGGTTTCCTTTTCAATGACAAGCTTTATTTGTCAAATCTATACTTTTTTTTTAGAAAATTTTACATTAAGCAGGGATTTTATAACATTTTAGAATCACAGGTTGTGAAGAGATAAGATTAAGGAAGCATATATAAGAGAAAAATGAGGAAAAAAGTAATGGTTTGTAGATATTAAGGAAAAACAGGTGGGCTATGGACCTACCTTTTCTACTTATTTTGCAGTTTAGGGAGAAAAAAACATCTAGAACACATCCATGAGCAAATATACAAGATCTGTTGCATTATCTCCTATGTAAGCAAAACAATTCTAGAAATTGTTTACAAATATTTTGCAGCTTTTATTTGGAGACTCTGGTATATTACACTGTCTAAAGCCATCATGAGTACTAATGTTGCTAGCTTCATGCCCAACTTCAGTGAATTTAACATATCTGGTACTTGACATGGTTATCTAGCAGATTTTGAGTGATCAGACTTAAAGCTTCACATTAAAGGGTGACTTATGATGAACATGTGTTATAAATGGAATTACTGCATGGTCAGAAGAACTTAAAGGGGCTTTCACATCTGCACTGCATGTGATATACAAGAGATTCAGGTGTTTATGTATGTACAGCTTCTCAGAGGGAAGAGTCCATGTCTGACATTGTTAAATGCCCACAAGCTAGTGTACTTGAGCAATATTTCGTTTGTGTATATATAGAGATAATGCATTCAACTCTCTACCACTATTTTCTCATATAGAATTTTCTCACATGCAAGTGGGAATATAACTTGAAAGAGCAAGGAAATAATTTTAAATATATCCGCTATATATTTGTACTAATTTCTCCAAAGTGAAACACTTCATAATTCTATTTCCTGAAACTCTGAGTTTTCTCTATTTATAAAAGGGGTGGAAATACATTTCTAAAGAAGATGCAAATTTTCTACATTAATTTCACATTGGGTTTTTCTTAGGTTTTCATTTATGGTTCAAATTTTTTTCATGTATTCTTCAATTTAATATTCTGGTTATTATTTGGATTGTGTCTTCAATATGTGCAATTTTCTGTTTTTCTTTTAAAATTATCATAACTAAGATTCTGCACATATTTTAAGGTATTGTGATTTCTAAAGAGTGTCAGCAAATACAGTATTTGTTTTGTTAAATCTGAATGAGGCAGGCAGACAGTTATGTATCACTGGAATTGTGGATTAAAAAAAAAAAAGAAAGTTTTTATTTAATTATTATTCCATTTTAAGAAATTGTGTCTCTTGCATTTATTAATGTAATTTTTATGTAAGTGAGACTGAAGATTTTCTCTGCCTTCAGCTACATGGTGTACATCTCAGATTCTGGCTTTCTTTATATCAGTAAGACCAAAGACCACCGTGTATGAACAACCAAGGGAATCACATTGTTCTTTATGTGGGATATATTAAAAACCCAAAAAAGAAGTGAATTTTAGAGTGCTGTTGATCATACAAATAACATATACTTAATGAAATCAGTCTTCAAGGTTTAATCACACATAAATGAATAGATAACGTATCTTCAGACTTACTAACAAAAAGTCAGTGTTAGTTACTACTGAGATGTTTTTGTTCTAAACTCATTAATTTCTAAATTTCTCAAATGATCACTTAAAATCCCTTAATATGATGCAAAGATTGGAACGTAACTGTGAAATTGGCCCATCTTCTTAAGCTGCTGAAACACAAATGATAAATACATCTCTGTTGATAAGAGACTGCTTTGCTTGTACACATGTACTCTTCAACTCTGACTAGCACACAGCCGAGAGTGAAGGGGCTTTAATTGCATAAGATTTATTAGACTGCAGTAAGAGTGTAGATGGATAAAATATTTTTAGTATGATATTCTGAATTTGGCAGCATGACTCCTATTAATGTTGATGGAGTTGTACAGCTGAATCATAGTGTATTAAGCAGAAAATATTCATCCCTGCTGTTTGCTCAACAACTTGACCTTTTTACTGTAAATTAATACAATATTTTGAATTCACTTTAAACTAATCAAACTTTGAGGCCCTCCTGTACTTTTTTCATGAAAACACATATCAGGGAGAAGCTAGCTTGTCAGCATGAGCATATGGTTATCTAAATTTAGCCTGTTTTATTGAAAAGGTGTCAAATTTGAAACATTGAAACTGTCACACCATTGGAATAGCAGCTTACACTTTGCAGTATTGCAGGGTTTATAATGATGCACTGTGCCAAAGAGCTATTAAGCACTGGATATTTGATCCTCTCAGTATTGAAAAGTCTATGAATTCACTCCCTGATTGTTTCAATAACCTTCTTCTTTGAATAAGAGAATAAAAGGAATCATGCCAATAGCATAGTCGGGAGGTCTGGCTATGATAAGGTCCCTGACCATGCTCTCTCCTTCACAAATATGTGATCTTCTATAACAAAAATACAGAAATGGAACTGTGTTTGATAGTCCTAGTCAAACAGGACTTCTGCTCAGAAAATTCCCCTGCTATTCTGCCATAATACTGCGAATGATACTACAAGGCTGTGACAGCTACAGTAAGGCTGCTCCACTCCTCTGTGCAAATATTTAAATGTAATTAGCACCTGAGTGGCCACTGGTTGAGTTCCTGTCTTGAAGATACTGTATGGCTTGAGTATATGTTAAAAAGAGCTAAACCTCTTAATATTTTTTTGACAGCATGACTCCATGCAATTACCTACCATGAGGTAAAACTCTCATTCAAGCAGCCATGTTTTCTTTAAGTTTATCCCAGGACAGTGGATCATATTCTCACAGGAACTAAAAAAAATGCAAAACTGGCTCCGGTTTGTTCAGCAGCATAAGCAACACCACAGGAGAGAGAGAACAGGAAGAGCTGGCTTTGCCAGTTTTCTGCTGCTAAGGAGAAGTGGGGAATTAAAGCTGTGATTGCAGCTTGTCCTTGCTTTCACCCCTGTCCTCACTTCTGAGGCAGCTCTCACTTTGCATATGTGGTTGTTCCCCAGACCCAGCAGCTGTGGTAAGATCTGTGGTTGTACTGGTTCATCTGTCCTGCTTGCTGGTGCCTTTGTAGGAACTACAATGGGTCCAGCAACAGAAAGACCCTGGCAGTTGGTAGTTCTTGCTTGTGCTGGGTTGGCTTCATTGTCTTCAGCAACACAGCAAGCATTTTTCTTGTGCAAGACAGCTGCCTATATCATGGCCAAGGCAATGCTTGATAATCCATGCATTCAGTCTGTAGTGCAAAAAAAAAAGATTTAATAAACACAAAGTTTTATGAAATTAAGGCTTAATGTCTTAGTTGCTAAAAGAACACATAAGAGAATTCTTTATGTTGGATCAGTCATCCAGAAATGCTGATATATTACAAAATTAAAGCATATTTCAAGTTGAATTCTACCTAAGAAAATCCAAGGGTACTTCTGCCAATGCCACATGTATATGAAAGAGTAAAAAAAAAAAAAAGCCTAATTTTCTAAAAAGTTCCCCTTTATTTTAAAATAAACCACTAAATATGAAAGAGATCTTCCTTCTTTAATTCTGAGGAGCATAATATGCAATTTTCCCCTTGATATTTTTTTTTACTATTTTTTATAACACCTTTTCTGACATTCAGCATACTCAGAGCTCCAGGATAGTTCAACACTGAAGATGAACATACTTAAATGCATAAATATCCACAAGTGAAAAAACGTAAAGTTCGAAAAGTTTTTGAAAGAAGAAATATGTAGTTGACTGCATTCCCTAGAAGGACTTTGAACGGTTTTCTACATAGAATTTATCATGAAAAATTTTAAACAAGTGCCAGAGGAGACTAATTTAAACATTTAAAGAATGGGGGAGTGAGTTAAGATACTCAGTAAAAGCTATTTAACATATTATTAGGTGAATACATGTTTTGCTGGATCTGACAGCCCTGAGATGGGTGAAGCTGTTTCAGCTCAGTGCCCCAGAACGAACCTGTAACAAGACTGAGCATGTAGTTGCAGTAAGCACATGCACACAGTGCACACACATATACATCCTGAGTGTACATGCCTGGCCACGTGGATCAGACAGACATACAAGAACACTCAAGTGGACCCTATCCCCACTACCCTGTCTGGCTGCTGCGGATAGATGTGCACTAGTGGAAATATATGTGCATATATACACATGCATGCAACTTGGATCCCTCTGGCAGCTAGGCTCAAACACTCGGTCTGCCCAGCAGCTGCCCGTGTATCCTGGTTTCTCCCCAGTTGCTGTCACCTGGACATGGGAGCACCTGAGGTTGCAGCCCCTCTCCAGCTGCTGGTGTATACCCCACACTTGCACACAAATGAGCAAGTATACACCCCCAAAGCTGGCCAAGACTCCCCTGGTCCCCTTTCTGTCCTTTTTTGTGGGTATGCAGAAGAGCTTTGACCAAATCTTTAATAAGATATAGATGCGTCTTTTAAAAACTTTACTATTCTGTCAGAGCCTAGAGCAGAAATGCATGATAAGAAACTTCTAGAATTGCCTCAGATGGATCTGTGCAATGTCCTGTAACTTATTTCAAACTGCTGAAGAAGAATTTTTAACTAAAATGGTAAGTTTTGTAAAGAAGAAACTGAGCAATGCGAATATGGAAGTTTTTTTTCTTATTTTGCAAAGCTAGTCAATCACTTTTTGCCATTTCTTTCCTCAACTAAGTGAAAGTATTTCGAAGAAACTTGAGTGCAAGTTGGTTTCATATCTCTTAAGGAATTCAGTCCTGATGAGTCTCCTGCAGAGAAGAGGAACTGAGAACTGAGGCCAGCAACTTCTCAATCTCAGCTGATTCTTCTGCAATAGCTGTCAGCACGCTTAGATCCAGTTCTCAGTCAGCAAAGTAGCTTCTGTCCTTCAGTGGCATGTGCTAAATTGCTTTCCTGGATTGAGACATCATGCTCTTTGGCTAAATCAAGAAGAGGAATGCCATGGCTTCTGTAAAGGCAGTAGAGTTTCTGAGCATTTAGCATCATTCGTATCTAAAGTTTTCATATTAGAGATGAAAAAAATTACCCTTTTATCTATAGTTTATTTCCTATGATTATATTCTTATTGACAACTATGTTATTAACAGTACATAATGAAAATCAAAATCTGGAACATTTAGACCATCTCTGATTAAAGCATCTTAAAACCATGAAGGGATAGATAGACCTGTCTTGTTGCTATTGTTCTATTTTCATTTGTTTTATTAATCTGTTTAGTTCAAATGATAGATTGTATTTCAGCCCTTACTCTTTTACCTCAGTCTCTATTTTTCAGCTTGTTGGCTCTTGACAGGCACATAAGAAAGTATTGAAAGCACATAAAATGCCTCTCATAAATGTTCTGTTAGAATCTCAGCAATCACTTGAATAATTTTGCACTGTTTTATTACAGATGGCAGGTCTGGGTTTGCTCTGAAGCAGACAGCAACTCACTGCCTGCCCGCTTGCAAAGGCAGCGCAGAAAGTGCAGCATGCACAGAACAAATATGAGGACATAAAACACCTGAATGAGAAAGAATGTGCAGAAATATTTGCAGTATTGGTTGTCTGTTGGACACCTTTCACCAGTGTACAGAGGTAATAACTCCATGGAGATCTGTAGGCTCAGTGCAGACTCCCATTTTCACCATTTTATATGAGAACCAAGTCTGGCACTGTTTTAAAAACAAGCAGTGTCATAAAAATATAATTCAGATTAAATTTATTCTGTTGTGCAATTGTCACATCTTTACGTCAATATGAACTGTATGACACTTCAAAATGAATATGACAGCTGTCATTTTTATTCTGGTCACATTTTTGGTCAGCTTGCTAGTTCCCAATTAAACTCACATATGTGTCAAAATGTTTATATATATATTGTGAAGATCTGAGGTTGTATTGACTCCCTCTGTGTTTAAGCTGCCCTTTCAATCTTTACAAAAGGAAACAGTATAATAGATCCTGTTCACTGCACAGATGTCTCAGGCCTTCACTTCCATGTGGACCGGTCTTCAACAGCTGCTCTGCTGTGGGTTTGTTTTGACTTCACAGATATGCTCAGATGCTGTTAGGAGCTGGCTGCAGTGTCAGGGAGCTCACACCATGCTGTTAATGTCTGCTGAGTGCCATATTCCTGAGGCTCAATGGCCTTGGTTTAAGCAACTCAGGTGTCATTATACTCCACTGTGGGTGATTTAGAGACGTTATCTTTGTCGTGGTTTAAAACCTAGCCAGACAGCTTGTTCACTCACTCCCAGTGAGTGGTGCTGGGCTGGAAGCAATTGATGCAACGTCTTATGTACAAGTAGCAGTCTGGATGACAGACTGGGAAAAAACATCGCAAGGACAACTTACACAACATCAGTAAAATCGTTAGCAGAGTCTAAAATAAAAGTTAGAGGAAAATTCAAGGCCTATTAACTAAAAAGTATCTTACTCTAGCTGGTGTTCTGCTGTTAATGGTGGGTAAGCCCTTGTTCTTAATTAGAAAGCTGTTCAAGCGTCTATTTGAATCCTTTTGTTAGCTGATAGATTGCCTATCACATATTTAGTCACATAGATCTAGGTCATTAACTTTAAGCAACTCAGTTTTGCCAGGTTCATGATTGTTCACTTTTGTAGCTCATATATGAGTTACATTACAAAATCACGTTGTTACTAAATCAATCACATAATGTAATTCCAAGTCTTCTCCTACCTGGCATCCCTTTAACAAAGCACCATGACCAAAAGACTATGTGTGGTGCTTCTGATCAACTGAAAGCTGTTTCAGAGTGATTTTTAGCAAAATGGTCCAAAATCTTCCCTAAAGCTCTTTACCAAGTTAAACTGTTATATTAAACTGTTATATTAAACTGTTGTTAGGAATTATTTTATTCAAGTAAAGATCCTGTAGTTAAATAGGTTTCACACATGCTTCTCCTATGGTCTGCCTTACAGGGCTGCAGGAAAAGGAGTAAACTGAAAACAAAATAGCAGCAGTACTTTCAACTTTGGGCTTTGCCCCTTATGCCTACAGAGGTGTTCATGACTCTACAAATACCCTGGAAAAGTAAAGCAAGATCTAAGAGTGAAATAAGCCTGTACATCTGTGAAATGGCAAGACAGAGAGACAGGTAGCCCTTCTTGGACAGGATTAGCCATGGTAGAGGATTGTCAGCTCATCTCGGGTCAGAGGCTGCACACAGTTCAAAGCCTGACAGTCACCTGGAAGTCCTGCTGTCAGATCAATCTTTGGATTGGGAAAGGAGATGTTAAATTCCCTGAAAGGCATGTAATGTTTTTATGCATGATGAAAGTTGTGACACTGCCTATGGCACTTCTGCATGGAGCCAGCACTTGATGCTGTTGAAGGTGTTACAATTTAGGACCCAAAACTTGATCAGGAGTATGCCAGTTTCTGTGTGTAGGGAGTCTGACCACTATCTGTAATCCTGGACAAAAAGAAGCATTTAAAATTTCAGTTCATTAATTGGCTCTAATCCTTTAAGTCCAACCCAAGGATGCTTATAAGACAATAATGTGTAATTCATCAGCTCTCCTGAGCAAAAACAGATGAATAGACGCTAATCTTATTATGCAAAAATCTTGAAGGTGAAAGAACTGAGGATTCCAAAAATACTCTCCATATGTAGTGTGGTGACACCTGATGAGAGCTTGATGTCAAGGCAAAAAGTGAGATATGCATCTAATTGCAGCCTTCTAGCTTCTGCAAAATTATTTGGGTGGATTACCAGTTATCAGCTTTGCAAGCACACTTTTTCTAACCACCAAATAAAGCTTTCATCTTAGTGAACAATGGATTGTAATCTTGCACTTGCTGTTTTTATTTCCACAAACAATGTATGTGCATATGAATTTGTACCAACTTCTTGTGAAAACTGCAATCAATATTTTTGTTTATAATAAGTATTAAAATAAGCTTTTGTTTTTTCAAAGTTACTATCATTTTACTGAATACAGACTCTCCCCTTAAATGTTTTTCAATTTGTAAGGGATGCAAATTCCAGGTACTTTTTGGAAATCTGCTTGAAAGAAATTTCAGAATTCTTCCCCTGGTGAATAACCCTCTTCAGCTTAAGTCATTCCATTGACCAGTTTGCTTAATTTATCAAGTTGCATTTGAAAATGAAAGCCTTGTACCTCATTTGTTCTCATTTATTCTTCCGCTGAACTGGAAGAGATTGTTGAATGGTTCCTTGGTGCAAAGTTGATTTCAGTAGCTTTGCTACTGTGTCTTTAGACTTATCAAAGAATAATAACCACTTCTTGTCACTTTCTTGATTATTCAGTGGATATTGCACACAAGCACAGCTACATGATTAGTATGCTGCATTTCCACTCTATACCTGGTGAAGCAAATGGTTCTGGCTTGTCTGTGTGACACAAGTATATAAATTCATAGCAGATCATTGTCCTGACAGAATATCTTCCAGTAATATTTGCTAACAGTAACAATTCCATTTAGTCTTTAATCAGCCTTATTTGTTTACAATGTTACTCTTGCCTCTATTGTGGTCTCTCAACCAGCACATGCCATTTCATACTGTTGTTCAAGTTATGTTCTTTAAACTGTCTGATTTCTTTTTTTTTAAACTAAATGTCTGCTTGTGAAAGAATCATGAATTGTACTAGGACACTGCAGGTCTTTCAAACAAAATGGTCTTGCTTATAAAGCAACCGTGAGGTACTATGGAGCTAAAATCTGATGAAAGCTGCAAAATAATTCATCAACAGCTCTATGGCATGAGCATCTAAGGCCAGGCCAGAAAGAAAAAATCCTGTGGTTATCTTACTCCTTTAACTGACTGGAAATAATCATCCTCTTTACCAAGAAACTTCTATGAATATTCCTTATAACTTAACAAAAATCTAACCTGCTTTATATAAATACCTGGTTTGTTCTATCATTAACTGCAATAAAAGAGAGAAGAAACCCCAGAAGGGAAGAATGGACAGGGAAGTCTATGAAGCAACAGTTCTAATAATTTGTTCTTTGAAAAAACTTTTGTTTATTGAAACTAAGTAAATAGTTCATTTGCTTGTTTGAATTTTGTACAGTGTCAGAGAAGAGTCGTTGTTAGACCTACAATGCAGGAAAAAATAAGGTGAAGAATCTTGAGGCATATCCTTGACATCATTATAAAGTTAATTCTGATTTGCTAAACAAAACATGAGGATAAAACCAGAAAAATAGAAGATGATGATTTACAATGTATAAAAGATACTTTTCATATTAAATGTAGTTATTTCTTATATCTGATTATTCTATGAACAATTACATTCATATAAACTTATTGGCTTTCTGTTGGTTATGTATCTGCATCTTGGAGTAGAATTTGGTCCAGTGACTTCATCTGCTGTCACATAAAGTAACTATATTATTTTGACAGAAAAATCCACAGGAAGAAAGATGCATATATTTGTGTGAATTAATTTAAGTACTGCAGGACGGGATTTAATGATTAAACAGACTGTGTTCTCTGGTAAGAAAACAGGTACCAGATGGTATGCATCTCAAAATATGTTTGCTCTATACCTGTGGGTTTTGAAGTAAGATATAACCTTCCTAACATCTGGCATACCGCCTCAGGACATCTGAACGTGCACAAAGTGGGAAGATATTATCAGATTACAAAAGTCTATGCTGAGTAAATTTAATCTGTATTTTGTAGAGATAGTGGCATGAAATAGGCACATCAACAGAATACCAAAAAATACCACTTTTATGTAGCATTTTGTATATAATTTGTAGATTGCCAGCTGTGCAATACCAGCTTTCTTAGAATAGCTACAAATGTCATATATAATTTATTATGTAGTTTCCATTGCTAGACAGAAAAATGTACACTGGGAGTTATCTAAAAATGTGTTGACATGCAGGCTTATATATAAATAATAAATACTTTTTACCATCTCCTAAGGGAGCTGTCAGAGAACTCCAAAAACCTACAGTATTTTTTCTTTTTCAGTAGGGTTGACATTTACGGCATTATTCTTCCAGTCCAGCACAGGATCTGCATAAGTATATATGCATCAATAACTCCACAGAGCTATCTTATAGAACCATATATTGTGTTTAACTACTGGGAAGGTTGTGTTTACACTGCACACTGCAGTAGTAGAAAATACTGTAGTGACTATAAGCCTAACTTTCTTGTTGGGCTACTCGGGGTGTTTAACATGGGGTTTTCACATGGGTAGCTTTCCTCTTGAACCTCAAGCTAGCTCAAGTGCCTCCTCAGAGCAATTTAGAGTGCTGAGAATCTTGCTTCCAAACTGGCCAGTTCCACAGGATATTGACTTCTTGTTTCAAAGTTCCTAGAATATCCAGATTCTGTAGCACATGGAATAACATAGTTGTAATTATGTGACTATACGAGTTGATTTTTTTTATACCTAACAGCTGCCTGAAATATGTAGGATTTGGGTTTGGTTTTGGGTGTTTTTTTCACTGTTAGAGTGGGTAAAGCATTTTTTTCTGAATAAAGAGCACAGGAAAAACACACTTTTCTTCTATTGCACCTGTGCTGGTGTATTGGGTTGCCTGGTTAAACAGTTAATTAGTCTGTAGCCAGAAGTGTGAGAGGAGTAGGCAGGCTGATATCCACACTGGACTGACTTTGACTCCCCACTGCAAATGAACAGCTGAGGAGCCTGAAGCTAAGGCTTCAGGGAGAGAAGGCAGTAATAGGTCTGATGCCATGCTGAACAGCCTGGAGGAACTGGTGGAATCTCTTCATGCAACTGGTGTTTAACATGTATTCCAACCACCATTCAGATGGTTTGTGCTCTGGTGTTTGGTTGTAATCTGAATACCCAAAGAAGAGCCTGACATGGCCTGACAGAGATATTTGGCCAGGATAGCTGCTGCCTTTACCATATAAAAGTGTCTTAGGTTTTCTAATAAAAACTGACTGATATAATGTCATGTTTTTGGGCTCTGAAAGTATTGTGAGAAAATTCTGATGGAAAATCACCTGACTATGTACATAAAAAGTTGAACAAATACTTAAATGACAGCTTGAATATGAATACTTTCCTAAAAAATTATGGTTAGATACTTTGCCACATTGTGGCCTATGAGTTTGGATATTTGGGATATTAACCCAGTGTTATTAAGCTTAATAGGAACTAAAGACTGCAACGGTTTCATTTGTCAGTTTTGTTCAATGGAATTTTTTCAACAACAGTAGGATGCTTACTGGAATTACTGCTTTGCATCAACATTTTTCCTGTGTTCAGTCTGAAAATCAAAAGCCTGAAAACAATCTCAGCTTTAGGTACACATTTCTTAAAACGTAAAAAATTACTCAGATTAGTTGTTTTTTGCTTCTCTATTACCAGTGTCTAAAGTAATATTTGATAAGAGACGAAACTACATTGGAGAAGGTTTTTCCCTTTTCCTTGTATTCTCAGGTGCTGACACTTGAGCAGTTTTGTTGACAGCACCTGTTCCAGATATTATAACAATATCTGTGTTTCTAAGTATGACCGTCCAACACTGGTGATAGAGAAATGGTGTGCCATTCACAAATGAATCACAGTAACTTAGTTCAGTACAAAACCTAATGAATAGAGGAATAAATGTTGCACTGGAAACATTGTTTTGATTCAGACTTTAAATGAAGCAGCAGTCTTTCCTTTTCCTTTATATCAATTGGTAAAATTATATAGCAGAAATCCACTATGTGATCATCTCCAGTCTTTGTACATTCTCCCAAATTCAGTCTGAGGAATAGTATGTAGCAGTTATGACACTGTCATGGTTAAAAGCAAGGCTGTTCAGTCTGAAGCCTGGTCGTGTTGAGGGCAGTTATTTAAATTCTGGTCTTGTTTCAGTTTAATGTAAAAACAGAGTGACATGAGCATTTTCTGTCCTTCACCACAGCTGGGGGAATAGGCATTGTCAGCTGCAGCACACTGTCAATTTGGAAACCTGCCATTATGCTGAGAAAAACGTTATGGCTTGTCTAACCTTGCTGTTTCTTGGGGGCAGGTGGACTTGTGGGCCAGAATGCTGGCTTGGCGAATCACGAATGTTAGATCTCTGTGAGCCATTTTAAAGGCTCTGTTTTCAAACATCGCTTATTCAAGCAAGTTATGTAAATAATTAACAAAAAAAAAAAAAGAAAGGGTAGGTGGATGAGGGCATGGGCAGGTCAGTAGACTCAATTATTTTGCTTTCTTGACAGGCAGTAAAAGCCCAGTAGGACACAGAGAGGCAGTATGACTCTAATTCTGTGTTCCTCTTCGGAGGGTCTTGTCTTCCTCCTGTCTCAGGGAGATTGCTGCTTGCCTGCTCAAGTGAGCTGCTTTTTTGAGATGATCTAAATTGGACTCTCAGAAGCAATATTCTGAGACTAGCCAGAGAGAAGTGCTAGCACCTTGCGCCTCTCAAATGCACTTCTGTTTCTGCTCCCATTGGAAGAGTAAGAGAGGTATTAAGGTCAGCCGGTATAGCAAGTTGTCCTGTTTCCTCTGAACTGTGAAGGAGACTTTTGACTGATTGTTGTTGAAGGAAGGTGACCAAAGCGGTAATAGCAGCCTTATATGAAAAATATCCACCTTTCAAGTGGGTAAATGTCTCTTTGGGAAGGAAATGTTAACTGTTGGTCATTGCAATTGTGAGACTTTAGACTGGGATTCATAACATCTGTGTTTTATTTTTAACTGTAAAAAACACACCATGAGAGTGGTATCATAAAAGACTGACTATCTTCAACTTGCCTACATGAGGGTACCAGAAAAGATGAATTGCAGTGGTGAGAAAAAATGATAAAAACTCCTCGCCTAGTTTTTTGAGGACAATGGAATCTCTATCCTTGCACTTCATCTCAGTGTAATTAACAGGGATGCCATACATAATTATTGAGCTAATATGCTCATAGTAGGCTAAAGACTGAAGGTATGACAGGCATATTTTGTAGGTTAGGCTTTCCACATCTCCTGTGGTTGAAAAAAGAGAGAAATTCTTAATTGTTATCTTGATTCATTCTTCTGGACAGAAATAAACTGGTATGTCTGTCAATTGTTAATAATTGATGACACAAGTGCATATTTACTGGGGAATTCCCACCTCATCCAATATCTAAAAGACACAAAAGTATCCTCAAATAAGAGTTAAATAATGTAAGTCTGGGGAAATTCTGGTTCTTTGAAATAAAAATAGAAAAAAAAAAGTGCAGGGGCATGGGTTTAGCAGTCCTTATAAGGAGATGTACCCAATCAACCTGTTTTAAGGCACCTTTTCTAATGAGTTGGGTTGGAGGATGAATTTTGCCACAAGTATCATACTCAAACTAAACAACAACAGTAATTGTTACAAAAAAGTTACAGTGGAGGCAGAACTGGAAGAATACTTGACAATCACTAGTCTCACATATGGAGAATGACCTTATTGACTGATTAGCTCTGTTTAAACTGGAGATACAGGAAGAGTACCTGGACTTTTGTGGGTTTATCAACTTTCCTCCTATAATCCTTGAAGCTCTGCTGAAAAGAATATATTTTTATTCCAGTTATTCTTCCTGTGGGAGAAGAAAAGCCATATATGGAAGCTTGAAGATCTTTTCAACTCTAGTCTGAGCAAATACACACATTTTCATCCTCTCTACACTTTGCTATGTCTATTTATTGAAGAAGGTTTTCTGATTTTCCTCTATTTTCCAATTCTCTTTCCCAACCATCTTTTCCTTAACTGTGAGCAGCTGAACTATATCAAAATATACACTTCAATATCTATCAATTAATCTGAAACCTTATTTATCACAGGATAAATTTTGCTTTGTTTAGGATTTTTTTTTGCTTCTTTCCTCATGCCAGTACCTGGAATCAATAAAGAGATCTTGAATCACTGAATTAGTTTCTTGATAGTACCTGCATGAATCAATTTCTCTTCCCACAACAACCCAAAACTGGAGTTATGAAGTACTTCAACCGAAGATATTCTTCTGGCCATAGGAAAACAGGAAATACAATGAACTGAATAAATTATTTGCTGCAAAACGAGTTTTCTTCTCAGGGTAGCAGCAGTCAGATATCTGAAACACTGAAGATTCAAATCACTTAAAACATTTTGGATTTATATATTTTCATGTAGAACTCTGCAGGAAAAGCTGAGGTACTTTCCCCACATCATGTGGAAAACATAAGTTTACAGAGTAATATATCTGTCAGCATTCTGAATCTAGCATCTAGACTAAAAACTATAAAACCAAGCTGTTTATAAGGATCCAGAGCTAAAACAAATTAGTGGCTTCCAAAGGTTTGAAAAAAGATATGTGCATAATAAAGAATAAAACAAAAATCAAATTACTACTCATGATTCCCATTGAGATCATACATATTCCAGATCATGAAAATCAGGTTCCAACTGTGATTGAATGAAAGATCAGAGGCAAGGGACAGTGGATTGCACCTCTGCACCAGGCACACTGAAGGCACCAGCTTAGGGCAACTAATACAAAAAACAAGGAAAAAGAACATAGAAAATGGGTGTTTCTACATGTAAGCCACATTAACAGATTGGGGAAAATCACATAGTCCAAATCTGCTTAATCTCTTAGTAGCCAAAACATGAAGAAATTAAACGCTGATGAAGTACAGCAAGAGTCTGTGGAGAGAGATGTTTTCATTCTTTATTCCCATAATATTTTAGAGGAAGAAAAGAGCAAAAGATATATGAATATATAAATATATATATTTGTTGTGTTAACTATGATTTAATATTTCTAATATTTAATATTAAGAAATAACATAAGTGTTTAAACTGAATACAGTAAATTAATCAGAAAGCAAAGGGCCAAGGAACATATAAAATTCAGGCTCAGCATAATGAATAGTCCAGGGACAAAAAGAGGATGGTATAAGCTTCTTAAAATTCCTGAATTATACAATAAACTTTTTCTTTCTTTCTTCTCCTTTAAAAAGTGCTGATTCACAAAAGCAAGAGCATATTAAATCTCTTCTATAGTTTAAAATTATGTGCTATTTGACAATTTCAACTAACTCTTGCAACATCTTTATAAACCATCCTGACTGAAACAGATGGATGTGTAATTCAAATAATGAGCTAGATCCTCTCCCTGTAGCAGTCAATTATACAGGTTTTTTTTCAGTATAGTATTCAAGAGACTAAGATCTTTCTCTATATATAGATCACCTAACATGACCTTGCTTACGCAGTGTCAGAGACAAAACAGAACAGTAGGATTTGTATCTTGCTGCATTTTTAAAAGCACTGATAGCTTAAGAACTATTGTATCTGACAACATTTGCACTTACATTGTTCCCAGCACTTCTCACACTGATCTTTTAATGTGATACTTTCTGAGGTAAACTGCCCAGAGACATCTGATGTCTGAGCATTAATGCCATGCAAAAAATCCAAGTAGCTTTGCGTTTTGCTGAGAAAATGATGACAATAAGGGAATGCAAGCTCATTTCATTAACAATAAATGACAATCTCTAAATTGTGAGAACTCATGGCAAAGATTTAATTTGCATTTAACACTGAAGATAGAATCATCTAAGGACCTGCCAAGTGGTGTGCCTACAGAGCTCATCAAAGGTATTACATAGGAATTTATGTATTACATAGGAATTTATGTTCCTCTGTGTTTGTCAACAAGCACTTTGGACCAGGTTATAGTGTAAGAAACTTTACTTGTAAAAACATTTGACTGAGTGTTGTTGAAATTTCCCTGGGTCCATAAGGTACCAGTGACAAAACTGTAGGATTTGAATACCTTGTTAACAAGGGAAGCAAATTTGTGAAGATTGAATAGGGGCCTCAGTGCTGTTCATACACATTAGACTCACCAGAACTCATTGAGGAAAAAGATATGCTGTTTGCTTTTGGCTTGAAAAGCTCTGCTGAGGGTGCAATTTATGTAGCTTGTGGGGTAAAACTTAAAAAGTCTCATAAAGCTGTGCAATGGGCTGGATCTCCTCATGAAAGAGCTAGTCTGCTGCTCAAATGAAAATTTATTGCCCGTTGCAGAGCAGCTCAAAGAGTATCACAGTATCACAGTATGCTAGAGATTGGAAAGGACCTCAAAAGATCATCTAGTCCAATCCCCCTGCCGGAGCAGGAACACCTAAGTAAGGACAGTCATTTCTGTTCTGCTTTATGTAACCTCTTGGTATGTAAATATAAACATTAATTATGTGTGGCTGTGGAATGATGTGGAACTGAAGAATGAGGGAGAGCTGAAACATGGATCTACAGTTAAAAACAGCCTTAGAGTGCTCCTCTTTCAAAGAAATGGGATTTAATATGCTATAATTCATAATCTGTTGAGTTTGCATTTTTTATTCTCTTCATAAAGAGAAATGGAAAGTCTCTAGAATTCCTGTGCTGCATGATAGCTTGTTTGTATAACTTTCAATTTTGAAATAGTTTGCTGCAAATGAAGTATTTATATGTATTATGTTGGCTAAACAAAGATACCTTTATGCTCTGACTTACCATATAAATGCAATTAGTAGTTGCCTTCTTTCAGTAATATACAACATCTATGCTAAGGGTCTGTATTTCTTATATGTTGATTGGTGAAACTTTCAGGTTTTTTTGAGTTTGGCTATGGTACAGCTGCTTCCACAGTCAATGATAGGAAATCTAGTGTTGTGCCATCCTCTTTTTGCAGTTGTACCACATAAAAAGGACAACACAGGCTGATATATGCTGCCTTGCAGTATGGTTTCTCGCTTGACAATAAATATTTCCTTAGCGGCACGTAAAGCATGAGTTTCATTGTTATATGTGCTCATGCTCATTTTTATAAAGCGGTGCAACTGAGGTCTCCTGGTGACTGACCTATCTAAATGCTAGCTAAATCACATTCCTTGTATGTTCACCATTACACTCAACTATCCATCTTGGTAATCTAGGCAGCAGGCCTCCAAAATCAACTTGGTGTTGCCAGAAAAATGACCAATATAAGCAGATAATTAAATCCATTTAGAAAATACATAATTTGGGCCTTTGTTCTCATGCTAGCCTATGCTTTTAAAAATTAAATATAAAAATCCTTTGGTAATTTTTTTTTCCTCTTTTCTTGACTTAAGGGTTTGTCAGAAGAAGAAATGATGACTGCATCCCATGTCCAAAATTGCCTTTATTTGTGAAAAGAACTAAGTCATCCCTTTTAGAGCTTAAGTCATTGTTACAAGGTAAAGGGAAGTTCTGTTACTGAGTTCAGTGAGGTCAGTCATAAAACACTGGTTGTTGCTTTGTGTTTATTAATCATTGTTTATTATCTGCATTTTTCTGGAGTTTGCTGGAACCACTATGAAGTCTTTGGATCAGATTTGGTACTTTACAGTCATCATATCGTTGACTGACCCCTTCTGTTTTCAGTGCTTGAATTTCCTTTACAAAGCAATTGACTCTCAAATTCTCCCCTCCATCTGGTTTTATAGCTGCAACTGTCTCTTGGGCATCCCTTAAGAAACTGCAGGTTTTGTTTTTTTCATATTCTTCCTCTCCATCATAACTAAGAATCCCAAGCTTGCGGAATAGTATGCTCCCAACACCTCTTTGCTATCCATGTTATTGTACTGTTCTCACCTCTAAGCTACCTCAGCTGTATTCTAGTTATAAAATGAAGTACTATAAACATGTGAAAATCTTCTGTTTTCTTTTTTTTTTTTGTAAAGATTTTTCTAGAAAAATTCGGCTAGAAAATTTGATTCTCAGAATGGAGTTTTCTCTATGCTGAAACAAATTACTTCTGAAAAGAAGAATAACATCTTCTTAAAAGTATGTTTTGCCAAGTTGTGAGAGCTATTGAAAATAGAAAAGTCCCTCCAGTCCAGTTAACAAGAACTTAAAAATAGTAAGTACAATAATAAGGAAAATACTAACAGAACATAACAAAAGGAAAACTGTTTAAAAATACTTTTTTCTTTAATTGAAAGTTATTGTTTATTAAAATTGACAACACAGAAAACAGCATTAAATGAAAATATAACATATTTAACCTAATTACATGAAGTTATTGTTTGTACATTTATCCATGAAATTGGAGATTTTTTTGCTAAGAAACATTTTTATACCGTAAGTGGAAAAATCTTAATTTGACTGATCTGTGGAAGCAAAGTTGTTTGGGACTTTGAATACAATAATCTTGATCTAACCTCTGGTTCGGAACATCTTTAAACTGCGGGCTGCCAGAAGATGAGATGACACATTGGGAAAGTGCAGGTTTTGTATTCATGCCCTCTACACCTTGTGAAGGTCATGTATTTAGGTTAGCAAAGTTTTCTTTGGGGAAGTATAACTGCATTTATTATATTAAGATTTATCCTTTATATATATATATATATATATATATATATGCATATAGGTAAAACCTGGTTTCAATAAAATATTTTGTGATGCAAGATAATATTGAAAATAACGACCCACAATTTATACTCTGCCCATTCCTGTTATGGTCTTCTTCCATAATTCAGTCTCCTGATGACAACGTGATCAGATACATGCTGATACATGATAAGACTTGCACTTCTAAGTATCTTCAGCTCCTTCACAGTAATCTAATCTTAATGAAATCTTTTAGACTACTCTTTATGCTCCTCTGCTGTTTCAGTTTCTCCTTCCTCCAGTTTCAATGTCTTCTCATTCTTCAAAGTCCTATACTTTCCTGGCTCCAGTCTGTCTTTCATCAGTAGGCATTTGGATTCCTCCTTTTTCAACACTCGTTTCCACAACTGCCTGCTCTCCAGATGGTGATCTGCTCCTAGATTTACTTTTGAGCCTAAGTACATTATTCAATTACATATATCTGCCAAATCAGTGCCTACTATCTTTGACCAAATTCTGGCATTGAAGTAAAATTCTTCTGTCTTTTGAGGAGAGAAAGATAATGAAGTTGGGCTGATACAAGTTATGTATCTCAGCCTTACACAGAATAAACTACTTTTCAGAGTCAGTGCAAACTTTGGCTTCTTCTGAGCCACATCTTTGACTTAAAATGGATCTGTCTTGCTTCAGAGTATGACACAACTTTGATAGCAGAAGCAGATTTCATGCTGGCTGCAAGAGTGATGAACATCAAGCTATATAAGAGGGGAAACTTAAGCCATTTCCTTAAAAAGACACACAGGCTATGTTTAGCTCTAGCATCAGTCCATTGAGCTTGTGCTCTTTTTGTTGGAAAATCACAAGAAGCTGAGTCACTCTCATTTCTTTGGTGGAAGGTAAGAAGCCTTCAGATCTGCTGGTGACCTGGGACATCTTTCATTTCTATTTACTGTGTTACTCAGCTTTATTTTGTCCTTTGCTATCATGTTCAGACAAAAGATTGCTACTTATTTAAGATTCCCATTGAAGTTCTGGTACTTTCTGTCTCTGCTTATACCAATGAATGAAATCCCTTAGACAGGTACTCTTCACTCTTCAAAATAGAGTAGCTACATGCTAGATAACTACTGGAAATGGTTCTTGGAACATTAACTCCTGACCACTTCAGTTTAACAGTGCCATAACTATCTAGCCAAGAGAAAAGTAGTATTTCTTAGCCTAGTTTCCTAAAGCCAATAGACTTATGCAGTCAACCTGCCTGTCTGTTAAGCCGCTTATTCCTCACCTAACGGTTTTTGAACCTTAAGAGTGATTTCAAAAAAGTCTGAAAGATAAGTAAATCTCAAAGAAAATTAAGCTCATAGAAATTTGGAGAAAATTAACAAAGGGAAGACTAAGTAAGAGCTCTCACTGAAGATGAGCTCAGCGGCCTTACTACCTATGCAAGAATAACTGTAGCCAGTCAGTGCAGATGTAGCTGCTAACAAGCCACAGCTCATGCTGTCCCTCTCCCAGTGAAGATTTCAAAGGGAGACAGAAGGAGGCAAGCAGTAGGGAGAGAGATTGGGATAAAAGTTGCAAATCTACTGGAAACTATGCTTTTGCAGTTCTGCTGCTTCTGGGGCAAATTGTCTTCCTGCTTTTTTGGTTCTTTTCTTTCATAAGAAATGGATTATTTCTGTAACTTGTTTTTGTCACAGTTTCTCTTACATTTTTAGGTGTTAAATTTTTTTGTGTCAGTATTTATTTCACTCACAAGAGCTTCACGCAGACATTTTCATTCTGACTGATAGCTCTAATATATCTGCAGCTACAAATAGAGAAAATAGTCTTATGATACCATGGGATAATGATCAGTGTGATCCTGGATTGCATGCAGCTGCAGCCATGATTCTTAGCTGTAAACAAATGACACTATTTCTTGAGGACACAAAATGGTATCTTAGGCTATTTTTATTTATCACTTTAAAGTAAATCTATAAGGAACATCAAGAAGTTTTGCAGTGTAAAATGGACAGAAAATGCAAATAACTGAAACAAAGAAGGAGTTCAATGGGATTTATAAATGCAAAAGAAGAACTAATGGTTTTAAATTCATTCAATAGAAAATTTCCTCAAAATAGAGACAAACACAGACAGGAGAGAAATAACAAAAGCTTCAGTGGAGCAAATACTGCAGAATATTGAAGAGAATAGCTGTAAAGTTATTAGTAATTATTAATAGTTACAATAATGTAGCAGCAAGGAGTCCTTGCCAAGAGTGGGACCTCAGGTTGAATTATAGGGAACAAAGTCTGCTGCTGTCTCAAAACCTTTCAGTGATTTCTGCTTGACATGAAGATATAACAGGGGTTTCTGAGTATTTGCTAGAACCTCCCCCCCCCCCCCCGAAAAAAAACAACAAACAAAACCAAAACAACCAACAAATGGAAACCCAGCAAACCCCATCATTGACTGAAAAAACGTGCAAAGAGACCCCATACAGACAAGCAACAGAGCACATATTCATTCTCCTCCTCTGGCCACCACCCCTGGCAACTGTGAAACTACAGAACTGAGCTGCCTCTGTTTGTTTGACGTTTTAAGTCATCTGTATATTAGTTTTAGGATAGAGGATAAAGATAATTGCTGAGGGCAGCAGTGATTTTGAGAGGATGCAGGGCTACTTATTTACTGTTTCTTCACCAAATGCAGAAGAAACCATACAGTCATTCCATTTGGCTTAAAACAAGGAAAATGACTATCAAATGCACAGGGATTTTCAAGTAGTGTTTCCCTCACCTATAGAAAAGTTGATTTGCATTTTAGAATACATTAAAATTGTTTTAGGTGCTTCCAGAGGCTTTCAGAGAGGCCAAGGAATTCAAATCTTTTTCAGCATTAGGTTAAATTTGAAAGACTTGGATATCTTTCTAGAAAGCAAAGTACAGCACTGAGTTATAATTGCTATACCTGGTGTATCTCTCAGTTTGGTTTGAGTGCATTTCTGTAGGTTACCTATATGACTGGAAAAAAGCTAGGCTAAGCCAAAAAATTTCCACTTTTACCTATCTATTTTTTTATTATGGATATTAGATTCTGCATTGGTTGTAATTAGCAACCTTATTTTCAGAAAAACAGAACCATAAGATCCTTGACAATTTTAGTTTGTCAGAAAGGCTGGTAGGAGTCACAGTTACAGTAGGAACACATTGTGGTCATTGCCTGGCTGGATCCTGGAAAGAAAGCAAAAACTTAAATGTGTAGTCAGCAGAAATTCAGCTTAGTAGCTGCTCAATAAATGGATGAAAAGCAAATTGTTTTTATAAAGAGGATTTAAACACATAGAACAGTTTCTGTGATGATTAGTAAATATGCCTCTCCCCATCTGCTCTGAAGGAATGGTTGGCATGGAATTTTCTGTGCACTTTGCCTCACAAACCCACAGGAGCAGCTGAAAGCTGCAAATCTTGGCTTTGCTAAGCAATCCACTGGAATCCATGCAGAACTGTAGAGTGCTTGGGGTTTTTTAGCTACTCCAGGCAGCTTGGCCTGGCAGGTGGAAGAATCATTCCTTTTTTCTCATCTCTGAACATGAGAGCCTTGTTCAAGAAAAAATAGCAGAGGGGTGGGAGGGGAAATGAAGTGGCCTCACACCTTTGTTTTAACAGATTGCATTTAAGAGATCTTCAACAAGGATAACAAGGATAACAACGAGGACAACATGGACTGGGGTTCCTAGACTGTGTGTCAAAATATAGCAAGCTGTATCCAAAAATATTGGGCTGCTAAGACTTCTGTCTCTGTTCAGCAAGGGCTCTCTCCCCACCCACACAATGAAATTTTGTATATTTTTAACAACTTTGCAGCTGCTGTCGTCATGAATATCCCTTAGTTGCTGTTCAGTGTCAGATTTGCTGATAGCCATATTCAAAGAGGAGGGGCAGTGTTAGACTTATGAGGAGACTAAGGAGGAGGAAAGGCATGGGCCTCTCCCTCCTTTCACCCACACACTGAATGATTGGGATTTCATTGTAACTTAACCCAGTAGGACACAATCATGTACTGGGCTTGGGGCTCAGACTGGCTGCTTTTATTCTAACACCTGCTCTGCCAGAGAAGATGCTTCTCTTTTCATTATCAGAAGTCAGTGAGATTAGAATGGCATGACAGCTGGATTTATTTGTTGGGAGTTTATGACCCAAGTTTTGATCTGAGACACAAACAAAATCTCAGCCCAAATTGTTGAGTTTGACTAACTTCAACTCAAATTTTATGCACTAGCTTGGCTTTGTTGAATGGTTTTTAAACTATCAAGTGTCTTCTGCGGAGGTCTGAGTTTGTAAGCCCACACCTTTGAAAGGAATGAGTGAACACAAGGAATGTGATATGTATCTTTCTTAAAGCCTTACAGGACATTGTAGGTAATCCTTAATTTATTCTTAACTATTAATGAGATCAGACTTTCCCATGCATAGAAAAATAGAGGAATTTGACTGAGAGGTAAAGTAGGTAAACCAACAGCACAATAAAACAAGTTGTAACAGACTTCAAGCTGTCAATACTTGCAGTGGAATATTTCTAATAAAATAACAGATAATAAGGAGAGTCCTATCAAATCTATTTGCTGCCTTATATAAAAACATATATAGTGACAATCCAGCTATGAATCATGGCATTTTATTCAAGCAGTATGCTTTCTGTTCTAGATAATGAATTAAGATACTGTTTCTGTTCTAAAACCAGATAACTGTGTCAGCTTTGTCTTTGTCATTGTGCAGCTCAGCTGTAGCTCTCATGTGTTCAAGCATTTCTCTGTAGGACACAGTTGGAGTTGAAGATCACATTGACAGAAACATATGCAGAACTGTCAGCCATTAAATCCCTCAGTCAGAATTATCTGGCAGACACAGGCAAAAGCTGTAGCAGGCTCTCTGCATTCTTCATGGAAATAGACTTCCAGTTTCATGTGGGGTTAAGAGCACTTAGTGATACACCACAGACTGAAGGAAATAGTACTTGGATTTCAGGTACTTTTCCAGACTTACACTGTTATTAACCCAGTTTTTGGTAGTGGTTATTTATATTTAGGGAACTAAATGCTCCTATGTAAATGCTCAGTGGGAAACTTCTGCATGCAGAACACTGATTCATGTGCTAGTTAAATCTTCTTTAAAGCATTGTGCTTACACTTGCATATTTTTATGGTATTTCTGAGAGTCCTAAGGGCTAGAGTTTTTTTGCTGACCTTGAAAAATTGTTAAGTATCACCATGACATAGTGGTTTTGCTTTAAAAAAGGACTTTACACGCTTGCCTCCCACTTAAATGGCTGAAATTCATTTATAGTGAGATCCTGGCCTTATTTGGTTTGGTAGGGTGCTTTTTGCCATTGATGGCAATAGAATGATCATAGAATCATAGAATCATAGAATAGTTAGGGTTGGAAAGGACCTTAAGATCATCTAGTTCCAATCCCCCTGTCATGGGCAGGGACACCTCACACTAACCATCTCACCCAAGCCTCTGCCCAACCTGGCCTTCAACACTGCCAGGGATAGAGCATTCATAACCTCCCTGGGCAACACCTTCCAGTGCCTCACCACCCTAACAGTAAAGAACTTTCTCCTTATATCCAATCTAAACTTCCCCTGTTTAAGTTTTAACCCATTACCTCTTGTCCTATCACTACAATCCCTGATGAAGAGTCCCTTCCCATCATCCTTGTAGCCCCCCTCAGATACTGATATTTGGTCATTTGATCAGGTTATGTTTATATTGCACAGTTTAGCTCTGTCAGCTAACTGAATACCAGCTGAGTACTCTACATGAGCTAATGAACTCCGCTTCTTTGTGGGGTAAACCATAGTATTTCTGAACAGTTGCTCATTATGTGATGTAGAAATACAGATTTACAGAAATACTGATGTTCAGTCCGGTTAAGAAGCTGGGTGATTATTAACAATACACAAGACCAAGGACAGAATGGCACCCTGTTGAAAGCACCAGGATGGGCCATGAATCAGAAAGGCAGAGTACCATTCAGAACTGTTCAGCAGGAAGATTTGGATTTACATTGCTGTTAAGGTGTTGTGAGATGCTGCAGAAGGAGGTCATTTGGTGTGTACTTGTCTCTTTGCTCTCATCTGTTCTGCAAATGTAAAAAACCAAGCAGGGACATTTTTTGACGTATCCACAGCTGAGCAGGACTGGAGCAAATTTCACTCTGACACTGCATACTAAGGCAATTTTGGTATTGACTTTAAATAAAGCATGAAGAGGCTGGAAAACGGATGCTCTGATTTATGAATGTTATGTATTTTCAGGCTGATAGGGGGATAGAAAAGTAACATAGAATCATAGAATGGTGGAAGGGCCTGTTTTGTTGTAAATCAGAAGGGAGAATTTAGCTCTTGTTGGTCATTTATCACTCAGTAGCCTGGTGGTAATACCAGTTACAGAGTGGAGCAGACAATGTGTTCTCCATAGAATGTTTGAGTGGCTTCCATTTGTGAGGGGTGACAGTGTTCAGAGCTGGACACCCTTTGTATAAACAAACCAGTGTGCACTGAAGCAGCTGTTTCGAGGAAAATGTTTTGGTTCTTTTGACTGGGGAGCAGACAACGACACAACTCACTGTACCGCAGTGCTTCTTATCTTCAGGCTTTTTCTCCTCTCTTTTTTAGGGTGTATTTAAAGGCTTCTGCAGTCTCCAAACCAGCTATTCAAAGAGGAAGAACTTTTAACAGAGTGCCACGTCAATCACTTCAAAACAAAGAGAAGCAAAAGAGGGATCCAAGCCAACCAGTTGCTACTGCAGTTGGTCCAGCAACTGGATGTTAAGTAAAGAGTGAAGTCAAAAACAAAGTTGGGTCTCAAATTTTCTGTACACACATTTAACCTTGTTTTCATGCTAAAATTGCTTTTTCCAATGCAGATTGACACTAAGATCTTGTGACAATCTGGACTTCCCTTTAAAATAATAATAATTATGTGATTTACATTTTACACTGTAAGTTTATTTAGATGCATTTACTCTGTTTTGCATTCAATGTAGAGTAAGCTACTGTGTAGCTAGACATAGATGCAGATATTTTGTACATGTTATTTATACATTTTTGGGGGGAAGTGAATACAAACATATATACACTAACTCTGAAATTTTTTAAGTTTCCAATATTCTGAAAGTGCCAAAACTCAGCTGAATTCAGTGAAGTAATTTTTCATATATCTCAGTTTAGAGTACATACTTTTTCTCTCATAGAAGTCAAATGAGATCTTTGATTTAAATATGGTAATTATGTAGTTAAAACTATCTCTTTTCATCAAAACCTGTCTTTAAATATTACTAATGCCATTGTTGGGTCCTTCTGGACCAGTGTCTGGACCACTATTCCTAGTTGAGCAAGAAAAAGAATAATAGGTCAGCAGACTCTAATAATGATGTATGATTCTACCCAGATCTGATGGTTTTTTACACAATAGCAGCATCACAGTACCTGTCTTTTAGAATCTAAATGTTTTGTGAATTTACTAAAGCACAATCAAAACTACACAGAAAGCTGACATATTTGTATTCCATTTTTTAAAATACTAAGTCTGAGAGCTAAATTTGATCTTTATTCCTTCATCCTCTGAGTTTTATTGACAAGCATGGGATACAATACAGTTTTTCTTTGAACTGAGTAAAATGATGTTGAAAAGGGGTATGGAGAATAAGACCTAAGGCAGAGCAAATGCCCAGATGAAATAAAGCATGAAAAAAACTACCAACACTTTTACAAATTATATGATTCCATGGAGCCAAGAGTCTAATCACATCATAGCGTATCATAGTAGCAAGCTTGCTCCTAGCTTCTAGTAGGCCACTAATATCAAAAATCAGCCTTTTTTTACATAATACAGTCATTCCATATAAGGTACCATACAGGAAGAATCCAGGGTTACAGAAAACCACAACCCTGTAACATAGAAAAAGCAGAATCTAACCCCTAGAAAAAGCTTCACCTAAACTGGGTGTCACATTGCTCAGAATCCAAAGCTCACCACTGTGTATCGTGCTAAGATAAGCTGCCAGCACCAGTGACATGGTGACTTTAAATGCATGCTAGGGTAATGATTGGAAAATAGCTAAGACCCTGTACTTGAAATAAGCTGTGTGTGGATGGATGGCTCCCCAAGCTTGTAGTACACAGCTTCATACATGCTGTGCCATTAAAGGATTTGTAAGTCAGGAGTAAATATAAAAAAATTAAAAAGTTCTCTTACCGATGGTAAAGACATTATCCATTCGGACGAAAAAAATAAATGTTTTCCTTTATGACTGAGATGTGAAATACATTTTTGCTTGGTTTCAAGGAAGTTTTTTTTGTATGTGGTTAACCAATAATTGTCTGAACACTGGATGTCAAATTCATTAGCACTGTCTACCCACTGGAAATGGGTGAGGAGGAGGAAATGTGCTCTCCCTAAGAGAATTAGTAACTACACAGTGGTTTGCAACATGAGCTCAGAATACATGATGCTGCAATTTGGCCTAATCTTTTGGGACATGGCAAGTTCCAGGGTATTGATAATTTCAGATTAAATTTAGCTTTTATATTTGAATTAGCCCCTCCAGCTCTACTGTCAGATTAATAACAGCAATAAGAAAGATCTCTTCCCTTCTTAGGTAAGACATTCAGACAGGGCTTTAGCCCATCCTCCAAACACAGCACTGTTACTTTCACAGCATTAACTGCATGATAACTGGGAGTAAAATATTTGAAGTACTATGGGGCTTATGCTGGCCATTTCCATTTGATTTTGCACATAAAATCTATGTAGTTGGGATCAAACTCCTTGGCTGGTTGGATTAAAAGATGAGACACTTGGATGAGAGAAATAGCTTCTGTACATTCTCAGATCTGAAAAAATGTATAGCTATTCACATCCAGCTGTATTCACGTATGCCACAGAGCAGAATTTACCCCACAATTACAAGCTTTTGATATTGCTATGTAACCTGGAGCTCAGTGCAGACACTGTGTGATGTTCAGCCTGGTGCCTGGGGCAGAGAGGGCAGTGATGGTGTGGGAAGACAGCAGGGGCAGACACTCTTCTGCTTTCTACATTCCCTCAGCATTGCCTTCTGCTGAAGGAACCTCAGGAGATCTACTCCTTCAGCTGATGCACAGAGCAGAAGGGATTCCTTCTGCTCTTTGCCAAGTGCTCAATTCACCCTATTCTGACCAGACACTGACACAGAGATTTGATATTTAATGCATACAGAGAGATTGCCAAGTTTTACTGTTAATTAGTTGCAAACTATCAATCAGGAAAGTAACTGTCTATCAGATTATCTCCTTAGGTGAAGCTAACTGAGACATGGCACTTGTAAATGATATAGTGGCATAGGTGTTTGCCACTAAAACCCGTGACTTAGAAACCATACCTAGTCTATAAGTAAATACCAAAATAATTATGGAAGTGGGCATTGTTCCAAGGAACACATGCCACTGAATGAGAGCACAATAACTGTGGCATGCAGAGAATAAAATATAATACATTTCCCTCTCTCCTTCCATCCCACTTCCCTCTTTCCCAGCTGTAAACATGGGCCCATATCCCACCCCACAGTCTTCTTCACTGCCCCACAAATGACATAACTTCACCTGTGGTGGCAGTGCTTCTGCAGCCGCCTTCCCTTGGCACCTATGATAATAAGACAACACGGTCACTTCATTGGCACACTACAAGGCCAGTACTTTACACACCCCCAGAGGGAAGGAAATTGGATCAGGAGGATATTTTTAGTTTGTTTTGATGGAATTTCTGATTGCTTTGGAAAAAAAAGCAACTAGGAATTAAACATGAAACAGTTGTACCCTTCCTCCTCTCTTGAAAAAGATCTACACTGCAAGACAGAATGAAAGTTGCCTGCACATTTTAAATTCTGTTCCTCTGTATTTATGCATTATGAAAGAAGAATTCATTCTGAGCAGTTCCCACGACCTGTTCCTATAAATGTTGTCAGACTAGATGATCAAGATGGGCCCCTCTAGTTTTGTAACCTATGGAGTTCTGATCTAAAACGACAGGATCACACACCATTTCCCCCTCAGCCATGCCTACTACAGTGCACCAGGTAGATCTGTACTGTGGCTGAATTAGTTTGCTGTCTCTGGGATAACAGTTCCAATAAAATTACACAAGGAGGTAAATTAACTGTGTGTTTAGAACAAAGACCAATTGATGTGCTGTAAATAAGACAGTACCGCGTATGCATTCATGAAGATAAAGCAAAATGGGAAATAGCTGTTCTTTCCTCTACTATGTGAAATGTGAAATACTGCTATAGAGAATAAATCTAAATTATGAACAAATGTTTTAAAGTATATGAAAATGAATGTATATGTTTTCCATACACATTTTAATGATGGATGACTCCAGATAAGGGCTACAGTTTTCAACTTATTGAAAGGGTCAACTGCTTTCAGAAATCTTACATTAGACAAAAATCTCAACTGATCACTCAAATGCTAGAGAACACTCTTCATTGCACTTTAAAATCGATAATAGCAAAGTACCACCAGAAAAAATTAAAAGTTTAATGTGCACTATGCAAAGTAACATGAAGTACTCAATTCTCAAGCTGAATTTCTGGTCTATAAATTGTATCCCTTAGTCTGTCATCTGAGGAGTGCTGGTCAGAAAGGCTTTTAAGGTAACATACCCAGAATTTTAGTTACATAACTCCCCATCTACTAGGAGCATTCTTTTTGATAGTTGAGTAGGTTTTCTGAATCTCTGGGGTTTTATGTCAGACCCCTTGGCACAGGCAGGTGAGAAACATTCCAAGGAAATCACTGAAGTCTTACAGCACATGGGCACATCTTGCGATCCTAGAATACGTGGTTCTGAATCATCATTCTACTGAGGAATAAAAGGCAAAACTACACCTGGTTAAATAAACCCTTAAACTAGAGGGCTGGGGAATGCCTGTGGGAAAGTTTAACCTGCTCAAATTTTAAACAGTTCTGCTTTGCAAACAGAAGCTCTTGTGACCAGTAACTCTAAGGTCTAAGGTGTTTTCAAGGGTAATACAACAAGTCTTAGACTGAAACATCTATTCATAGCTACATATAATAGCTCGAAGTGGTGCACACATACCACTTGGGCAGAAATATTTTCCAGTTCCTCTATTAGATTAATGAATCCTCATGCAAGGACTAAAACATACTTCTCTGGGGACTAAAGTCACTTGTAAAAATGGCTTAATAGTCAGTTTAGTAAAGTAATAAAAAAGGCGATCAGCTAGCAAACTTAGATTCTCTGTTCTAAATGCAAGGACGCTCTGGAATGGTAGGAAGAACCTGATTCTTCCTACGCTGAAATAATGCTGCTCTTAAGCTGTCGCTGTGTCTTTTAAACAGCAAGAGTCACCAATAAAGGGTTTTGGAAGATGCATCTGATTCATGATTTCACTATGCTAGCATCAATTTGACAGGTGTGATGTATTAACACAGTATTATGAGTTTAAGATAAATTATAACATTCTTTCTCATCAAGCAGCAAACTGCAGTGGCATATTGCACAAAACTCAGTGTGTTCAGTCACCAGGCGTTTGTGCCTGCTGCCTAAAATAGAATGTCTTCTGTGACGGGTTAATCCCTCTTTGGCTCTGATCCTGGGTAGATTACTAGTTATAGCCTGCTATGAAAGACTGCTGTGTAAGGCAAGTATTTGACTTAAGTCACTTAACACATTCTCTGAACAGTAGAAGTGTCTTGTGCATTTGTTAGCAATGTGAACAATAATTTTATTGTCTTTGCTAAAGTTTCTAATGTATATTTATTTTTTTTATATATTAGAATGTTCTTAGTCCTGTACATTTTAAATATCAGGGAAGAAATCAGTCTTTGACTTTTCCCAGGTGTTCTAATTAGTGTGTGTTCATAATTAGAGCACAAAATGAGTTTAGTCAAACTGATTTTTGGTCATCACTTGTTTTCTTTAAATTATGGGAGTCTAAACTTTACGGCAAGACTGCAGTGATAACTGCAGTCTACTTTACACTCACCTGAAGGTCAGTAAGTATGAGAACTTGGCAAAGGAAAAAGGATATTCCTCAAACATTGCCCTGTAAGAAAACCAATTTTATTTCAGCTGATTTTATGTCCCCATTTGGAGAAGCTTTTCACTGACATTCAGTTATTTGAATTTTCCTGAAATGAATATGTGCAGAAGCCAAGTTATAAAACTTAGAATGTTTACGCTTTTCTGTCAAATAGGAGTCAGAGTACTTGATTCTTAAGATGATCTTTATCAAACCAACTCATTTTGAAATACTCTACCTTGGTGTCCAGATCACTATCTTCATATGCATGTCAGCAAAATTTTCTGATTACAAGTGTTTAAGCTGCCAGAGCTTGACACTTAATCAGAGAATGGAAATGGCATTGTGCAATAACTGTGAGTAACCAGTACTCCCAGGTATTGTGGGGATTTCACAGGAAAATGCTGAGACATTAGAACAATTAGACATTGCTCAACAGAAATGAAAATGCCACCCCAAAGGTCCTGAGTTACTATAAATAAAGATAATTCTTGAGGAGATTAATTTGTTAACATTTCTGAATAAAAAGGAGAAAAGCCTGTGAAAGAAATCCATAATCACCTACAAAAAATGTAATAAATATGGATAACTAAAAGGACTGGGAAGTGATTTTTTGGGTTGTTTTTTTTTTCCTTTATTTTCTTTTTTTAATTGGACCTTCGTGCCATTGTTATATTTTCTTATTTTCCTTTCTATTGAATTTTGTGTTCAGCATAAAATGGGGGTGGACTTATGTAGACTATTTGTCAAAATACATAAACACAATGAGAACCCAAATCCATTTCTGAGTTGACTGGTCAATGTGTGTCTTTGCTAGACAGAGCCAAGCTCACCGTGCCAGAAAAATGTTCAAGGCACACAAAAGTGAGTTTTGACCCTGAAGGTATATGATCCTGCTTACTCAGATTAGACTGTGGGAGTAAGTCCCGCTGAAAGATGGGGTGTAAAGCCTGCAGGACTTTCAGACAGAACTGACTCATACAGAAGCAGCTCAGACTTTGACTATGGTATGAATCATTAAAATAAGGCTCAAATTTTATCCCCTTATCCTTAGGGATGAAGAAATAGGAGATAGTTTATGTGGATGATTAGCATACCAAACCCTTTTCAGGCAAATACCAGGTCACTTTTAGACAAGAAAAGGGGTTATAAAGAAAGGTAATCTGTCATAGTTTATAGCAGAAATCATTCTTTGGAAGAAACAAGCAACAAGTATAAATGAAATTAGGTAAAGCAGGTTTTGATATTAAGCAAAAAGGATTAAAGTTCAGTTTCTCAAAGAATAGAAGGGCCACAGCAGTTAATGCTGAATTTTCAAGGTTGACTAGAGTAGTACTAGAGATATCTGCCAAAATCAACAATGTCATATCACACCTGTCAAAAGCTACAACATAACTGCCCTGGAGTGAGTCATGTTAATATCCATGTACTCAGCAAACTGAGCAATTATAAACACGTCTCTGCTCTCCCTGACCGTCGTTATAGTTATTTGTTTAATTTGTTGCTTGGCCTCAGTTCTAGTTAATGTGATTTATGAGCACTTAGTGCATACTGGATAGACAAAAGATAGAAGCGACTCTGCTGAGGGTCTGGGCAGTTGTCCAGAAATCCTAACTGTATGGTGACAGACAAAATAGGGTCTGACTCAGAAGAAAGTGCAGGATTATAGGGAGGAATGCTGCTAGCTCACATGGAAGCTGCAACAGTGAAATTAAACAAAACAAAAGGAAAAAGATTGTAAATGAACCAAATTTTACTTTTTCTAGGGCATGACAGTAAATACTTCTGTAACAGTTACCGACATTGCTGACCATGCTGATAGATTTACATGACTGAAAAGCTCACTTTCAGTAGTTTCATTTTGCAATGTGCACTACTATACAAATTGTAAAAATACATATTAATCACAATATATTACACAGGAAATGAGGGCTATTATGCTCCTATAACTTAGATGCATTTAAGTTCATCCAATATCCAGGTGATGACTTAGATCTCTGAATAGCAGATGTTCAGAAGCTGGGAAACAGAAGCTGGCCAAGAAAGCTGCTGCAGTAACAGTGCAGGTTATAAATCCAGCATGGACAATCTGTTCTCCAAAACAGACCTAAAGTGATTTAAAAGGTTCATCAAGGTCACTGAAGAACACTATACAGCAGTGCTCCAAATGACCAGCTGTCAGGACTGTCAAGTCTTGCTAATGAACTGTGGACTTTCTAGAAAATAATACTAATGCTAATTGAAGCCTGAATAGCTTGAAAGCCTAGTAGGTGGTAGCTATTAATTTATTTCCTATGGTATTATCTACATAGCATAAGGCAATGCCTGTTTACCTATAGTAGTAGATAATCCATTGCTGATGCCATTCATACAAGCATCTAGCAGGTTAGAAGCCCTTTTCGTGAGATGAGGAGCTCGGTTACATACTGAGTCCAGGTGATGGATCACCTTTTTCTTTTCTAATAAATTCTAAACAGTGGCTTAGCTTCAAAGAACATACAAATTACCCCAAGTCCAGGAAGAGTTTTCTGGTCAGAGCTTTGTCTGGGAGTGTGATATGGGTCTGAATAAGCTTAGTTAAAATTTAATTAATCTCTTTCACATCCTGAGTATGTTTAGGAGGAAGAAAATTAGGTCTTTTTATAAAAATATATGCAGTCTGTCGATGTATTTTATAAGGAACCTAACACCAGCTGTGTCTTAGATATGTGAAGGCTTGCTAACAGAATCAAGTTCCACATCTGAAAACAAGGAAAAAATGTATAAATTCTGAACCTTTAGGGAATTTTGATTTGACATAAGCCTTAATCTTCCTGTCCGTATGAATTTTGAGGATTTTTAATCAGAAGTTGAACTCAGAGCACAGGCTGAGCTTAAGCATTGAAAAGTATGCTGTCTACACATTTAGTACTTAAAAAATCGGTCTGCAGCTGAACTGGGGGCTTGGAGAAATGCAGTTTTGAACTTCAGAGCTAAATTTCCCTTAAGTCGCTAATTCCACACCCACAGTCATGTTTACATGGGAGAACAACTCAGAACTCAGCCTAGCTATGGGCCTAGATAATGCAGACTTGTGGCACTGAGTTTAACTGAACAAACACTACTTCTTGGTTCAGGAATCTCTGCAAAGCATGGTATATATCCCCTATGCCCACTTTTGAATTTGGTCCCATTTTCAAGTTAGGACTTAAATGGTGCTGGGAACAATATCCATGTCTAAACAACTTGTCATCAAAATGCTATGTGAAACCCATTGCAAACATGCTCAATTTCAACACAGTTTGTAGACCGTGTATACAGAACATTCAGAAAGCTTCCATAGAACACTAGTCTGGGGCTTGACTAGTCCTCATGTGCAGAGCTCCAGGCAGCTTGTTCTTCAATTTAAGTCTTGCTCATAAAATAGTAATTTTAGCATGAAAAATTTCTTTCATGATGCTATATGGCCTTGGCTATTTTTACTGCTTTCTGTGTTTTTCAGTGATAGAACATGGTAGATATTGCATAGTTGCAGTGCTCCAAAAATTTTATTTTTGCCTCCCTTTCTATTAAAAAATTAACACATCTAATAAAGTGATTCTGAAAAAATGTGAGTTGCAAATACAAGGATATTTATTTCCCACTTATGTGTTTAAAATATTCAGTAGAAAATAGTGGTTGCTTAAAAAACTGATAAAATGCTTCTAGTTTTTAATAATGTTTATTATATGTGCATGAAGAATAAAGAAGAAAATGTAAGAAGAATAGAGTGACCATTATTTTGTTTTTCTAGAGGTCAAATAAATACTTTTGAAGGAAACGATGAAAAATAAAGGCAAGAAAAGAAAGGCAAGAAAAGAAATCTATGTGACTGTATCTCTCCATATTGCTGATCATGCATTCTAACCACAGCATGAAAAATCATTAAAATACATCCTTAACTTACAGAAAACCCTTAACTCATGTTGGTTTCATCCTTTATTAAATATGAACGTGATAGCTCATGTTCAAAACAAAGCAAGTGTTTAACCAGGACTACTTAGTGAATGTTTTTGAGGGCAGCAGTTACTGGTACCTCAACCTATGTGTCAGCCATGACTAAAATCTTTGTATTTGCTGTAGTGTATTCTACAAGAGCACTTTGTTTTAGAATATAATCTCAGTTGAATCTTCACTATGGGAAGCAAAATTACTTGATCTTCCAGATATCAAGATCCTCATAGACTATTTGGCCACGTAAGTTTCCCATAACCAGGCAAGAAAGCCTGTTAAACTGTTGAAGCAAAATCCTAAATTACGCTTATGTGACCTCTTTTTCTCATTATTTTGAAGTGAGTTTAATGACTCATTAGGTAGCACAGTAGCAGTTTTACCCTACTTCTTGCAGAAGAAAAACTCGACTAAAATAAGAAGATTATATCATCATTAGGATGTTTTCTGCAATAATAAGCTTAAGAGGAATCTGAATTACAATAGAAAATGAATTACAGTAGAATATTCTGCACTGTACCTTGGGTCTAGTTTGAGAGATCCCTCCCTGCAGCTAACTCAGATGGTGCAGTTCAGAAGACTCCCTTTTGTCACTAAAGCTAATTAGGCAAGGCTCTAGTTAGACAAATTTAATACTCTTACTAATGAGCAAAGATCATAATATCTGTCATGCAGCTGCTGCTAAGAATATCTTATTTAGTCAGCATTTACACTCTTCTTACATTCTACTGCTATCCAGTGTTGTGTATGAATTTATTTTCCCAAAAATAACTATTTATAGTGGCTGTAGATACTAAAGGAAGAAAATAGCAATCACTACAGAGATCTGTTTTGCAATGGCTGTAGAAAGTCACTCATTCAATCAGAGCTCTGCAGTTTCCATTTGTCTGTTGCGTGTCTCTCAAGAATGGAATGCAAGCATTAATGACTTACCACCATTCCTTCCTGGTGAAATTTCAGAACTGATATGCATCCAGCCTCCATGAACGAACGGGGGTTTCTGTCGATAAACAGATGTTTTATCTTCTGGGGGTTTTTAAGTTTGATTATTCTAGGGAAATGGAAAAGAAATATTAACTTGCCAGACAATAAGTTTCTCACCATAAGCAAAAAAACCCACACTGGAACCAAACCCTGGATCTCTTATTTTCATTTTAGCAGAATAGTCTCAAGAGCTGCAATGTTATTTAGATTATTTTGAAACAGCTTACCTGATAAAACAGTGGAGGTGCCACTTCTCATTTACAACATTTTGAAATTTGCTAAACCCATAACTGGACACCTGAGCAACAGAGAAAAAGTCTCAGAGCTCTTTAACACACCAGTAGAAACGTTCTTTCTTTCACAAAAATGTAGCAGAAATAAAATTACTTATCTAGTGCTTAAGAATTTGACAACTGAATGTTTGAATAAAAAAATGCTTTGAAAAAAATTCAGCAAGCTACAAATGGGAATTAAAATGTTGCCATTTAAATGAACAATGAGTTACTAATACTTTATCAATGATGCATAGATCATATCTCAGTCATTACAAGTGAAGTCTTTGCTTTGTAAGGCACTACTACATATATGAATGAAATAAGTATTTTAGATACTTTAATTTCTTTCAGGTTCACACTTGGTTTTCTAGATATCACTATATTGCATCTCATGGATGCATTGTATACCTCAAAATTATAGATTGATGAACTCAGGGAGGGTGGAAAGAGGGAAATATTTTCAGAAGTCATGGCCAAATGTGATCTTCTATGTCAATAGTTATCCTCTTAAACAAAAGTATATTTGGTGTTTAGATTTTGTTTATTAGAAGTAAAATTTCCAAATTTATCTATTTGGCTAAAGATCCCATATTTCATGTTTAGGTACATTGAACTGCAATGAGATTTTAATTTCCATGTATTTTTTCAAATGTAAACTATATTTAGAAAAATGCATAAAGTCTTTCATAAATAGTAACTATAGGTGAAATAATTTGAAAATATCACCCCAAGAGATATTTTTCAGGACCCCTAACACCACAATGACAGAACTTTGTCAGCTATTTTCATTCCCAGTAACATGTTCCTAGCCTTATATAAAAAGTCACTGGACAGAGGATGCAGGTTACTATTACTGTCTATTATTAGAGTAACACATACTCTAACAACTCCCTATTCATAAAATCAACTATCATAAAATTCTTACCATCATTTTGAACAGCAACAAACTCTATAAAGTGACTGCAGCAAACAACTGATTAAATCCTGCCAACTCATTCTCTAAAAGCCATTAATGGTTAGAATAGTGAAGAAGGCAAGAGTACAGTTAGCATAGTCATTAGAACTGAAGTGTTCTAATACCTCTATTTTTTTATGTTTGTCTAGATAGTAACTAACAGACAAACCTCAAAGATGGAATTAGGCTGGCTGCCACATCAGGCACAATGTTACTGCAGCCAGTCCCTCTTATTACTTAATTTTATCAACTCTTCATTTAATGAACGCAGATACTGACTTATTAGGCCTAAATTAGGTGACTTAACAGCTATTCCTTGCATATAGGAGAAAAAAAAAGAAGTCCCTCAGCACCATTAAATTTTGTCTCAAGACTGAGAATCATTCAGTGTTTTGTTGCTTGACCTTGCTTTTGTGCCTGTTTGCATGTCTGAAACTGTGTATTGATCTTAGAGGGGTTATTTCAGCTGAAGCAAGCTTGCTGGGCTCCCCATTGAGCAAGGCTGTAAGACAAGGCAACTGCATGACATTTGGTTTAATTTGTTGACACTAAAAATCCCTGAGCTTAGCTCTGATGGAAGACATATCATGTCATATCCCAGTGAAGGACTTGGAGGTGTCTTACCATAAGGGCTTCAGACCAGAGAGCTTGTACTACATTAACAAGAAATCAGAGCTCTAGAAGTCCTTGTGTTAATGGAAATCAGAATTTTACCTGGTGGATAACACTTTTTTTAGGTAACCTATAAAAAGCTGAAAAAATACTTAAACTTTAAAGGTTTTTTTTTGTGTTTTTTTTTTTTCATTATTCAAACAGATGCAGTAAGTTGCAAATCCAAAAAAGATGCTTATCATGCCTGTCTGCCCAAAAGGCATTGAACAATCCCTGGATTTATTTTTGCATTGCTAGCAGTTATAGAAGCAATAAAGAAATTAGAGCAGTACTTAGAAGACATGAATATAACATTTCTGTCAGCATTTTCTTATTTAGAAAAGATTAAATAAAGCTTACGTTTTCTGATTTTTTTTTCATTATTTGGGATTACAAACGATCATCCTCTTCTTTTTCTTCAAGGATGAATTCCTCAATCTCTGTTAAAAGAAGCGTACATTTTCAACAAAAATAAAGGATGTTTCTATTTTTGGTATGCTACTTATGTATCAGTTTCATGAAAATATAAAAATGCATTCCAGATAAAATTCCTTCTTCTACAGAATTGTGTTCTTAACCTTATCCTTAAATAGTTTTACCTAAATTATTTAGTTTCACCTATAAGCTGAAAATTCCTCTATTTCTTTTTTACACATTTAAAAAAATGTAATGATGTTCAATGTGACAGAACTTCAGCACTATGAGATCTGGTTTACACACTCACTGAGATTTACGTATTAATTAGCAATTAATGATTTTGTATCATTTCTGAAGAACATCTGGATCACACCCATCTAGTGCCCATGGAGAAATCTAATAGCATGCGAATGGGAGCAAACCCTAAATAGGTGGATGCAACAAACAAGCAGACCAGAGAAGGGAATGAAGGAGATAAATTAGTAATGAAAGTACTAGAATTGTGAATTCTTGGTCAAATAAGAGCAGTAGCAACAGCTCTTTGTTTTTCTAGGCTTTGTTTTCAGTTTTCTGCTTTCTGAGTGTGCTCTAGCTCAAGTGAATTTGAGGAGGAGATAAATGGAATTAAAAAAATTTCTCTTTTAAAGAGTATATTTGAAATATGCATGCCTGCCTGTAGACAGGCGTTAAGAATAACATCAGTGCATTATTTTATGACTTTTACCATGAGCAGATTTTCTTAAATGTACCGTGTCAATGGTTTGTTTATTTTATTTAGCTTAGTGCTGGTCCATACTGAAAAAAAAATTACAAAAATATTGTGTGTCCCAGATCCGTCAGTCCTCAGGGTGGCTGTGCTCTTGCAGCCATGTTCATGTAGAGAAGAGATCCTTGAAAACCACGCACCTTCTGTCCGTGTTCTGACAGCTGCTCTGATGTAATCAGCCAAGAAAGAGCTCACATGCACAGAAGAGAGCTGCAAGCTCTGCCCCAGTGTTGGCTGGGGCTGCCTGCCCACAGGCCAATGTGTGCCCTTCCTTCAGGTGGCCAGGTGAGGGTAAAAGAAAGAAGACTGAAAATACAACGAAATAGGGGTGAAAAAGAAAAAAAATAGCAAATAAAATCCTTCTTCTCCCTGCCCCCCCACAACCAAAAGAAACAAACAAAAAGAGAAAAGTGATGATGAAAATTAATACAGAAAAGGGAATATAATAATAAAGAAAATAAAGACCCAAAGGAGAAAAGATATCTGGGGAAAACCAGCCTTTACTCTAGTTCTGAGTGACGTAAATGTAAAGAGACTAGAGAAAACATGGCCCAGGTGCGGAAACTCAATTTCAAGGTCAGAATTTATGTCAAACCGCTAGTGTTCCTAAGTGTTTTCTTGAGGAATCATGGTGTCAAAATCACATCTGCACCAGGATTCTACATGTGGAATATTGGATGATTGCCCTTGAAAATCCTTGAAGATGTTCAGAGTTATATATAGACCATCATTGCAACTTTCTAACGTAGGATCTGAAGAAATGAGAAGAATGAACAGTGCTTAATGTTCCATATTTCTTCTGTTAATTTACCTGTATGCCTTTTTAATCCAGGCAAATAAAGCTATGATGCAACTCAGAGTTACTCATAGCTACTAATTTTATGAAATGTCTGTTGTGAGTCTGTCACCTGCTTGTTTATTTTTTCTTAATACTTTCAGGGTGATATGCTCATTAAAATGAAATCCACTGAACCTATGGAAATACTTACAATCTTAAATAATATAGATTTTGTGAATCTTACCTGCCTTTGCAGTATACCAAGTATAGAGAAGCAGAACATGCTTTGTCATAGGGCAGCCCTTGAAGGAGAAACAGAAATAGGGCTGAATGATTTAAGTCACAACCAAAAAAGTCCCCACTAGCATCATTGTGACAATTTGACAGCTATGGTCTGAAAACAAACAGCAAGTGATAACTTGGGTGGTGCTCAAAATTGATAAGCTTTTCCATAAAATGCTACTGCTGTGTTTGATCCTGAAGTATTGCACAGGCCAGACAATTTGCTAACAACCTTTACAGAAAGTGATTTGTAGTTATTTCTCACACAAACTCTCAATCTATAAACATTGTAAACCTAAGAAATGTATTTTGCTAATGAGTAGAAATGAGCTTACCTGTCATTGCACAGACAGTTGTGTGACACAGTGAAGTGGAAGGAAAAAGTTAATTATATCTGTGATCTGAAAGCTGCACAGAGAGATTTGCAATTGTGGTTTTTATTAGGCATGTGGTGGAAAATGCTCATTAGAAAATGTTCCTCGTCACAGCCTTCCTCTGATCTCCAGGTTTCAGATCATCTGGAGTGAAGTTTGTAATTCACTGGGCTTAAGTCACACATTTTGGCATGAATTACATTGCTCACTGAGCTGGAGTAACTTCATAAATAGTCCTCATTGCCTAGGAAGTCCAGTCTATTCACCGCTCCCTTTGATGTTCTCCTCCATGCAGACTAGCACACATGCAGTAAAAAGGTGCTGCAACTGATAAATGATGCTAGCTGTTTGTAAAAGGTGATAACAGTGCCATTTCTTATGCTATGGACTGGACAAGTAGAGCTAAATTATACATTACAAACATCTTACACATGCTGCAGTGCCTGTGTTGAAGGCCATTATCTTCAGTCCTTTGGGACCTGCAAGAAACTAATGACATGGAAGCTTAGAAGAAAGAAGAAAAAAGAATTAAAACTTTCTTTGGCTAGAAGCAAATTTTAGTTTATTATTCAGCTCAGCTCCACTGTGTTCCACTTTCAGACTTTCGCCAGCTGTTCCATTTAAAATGCAAATCATAGCATGAAAAAGAAAGATTCCTTTAAAGCAGCATTTCTGCAGGGGAACAGGTAAGGTCTCCGGACTTCTGACTAACATTAAAGAATTTGAGTTTGACAAAATAGCTTATATAATTTTTTCTTAGCTTTTAATTTATTTTTATCCATAACACAATATTAGTTCACCAAACCTTATAACATTTATGTTGACAAACATGAGCTATGCCTAAGCCAGGAGGCTACTTATTTTGGAATCATATTTCAACTTGAAGTTAAGAACATGTTCCAGATCACTCTCTGTTAGAGCCTACATGTATTTTTTTTTTTGGAATCATAGAATCATAGAGTAGTTAGGATTGGAAAGGACCTTAAGGTCATCTAGTTCCAACCCCCCCTGCCATGGGCTTCCTGTATGTGTAGAGTTTAAGGACACTGACTTTCTTCCCTAGACCCTTAGGGTATATGTCCTAGATTTTTTACCTTGTTCCAAGATGCATTCATGATGTGTCATCAACAAACAGCACTATCTCCGCAGTAACGCAGCCTCTAATATGACTTGACCCAAACTTTCAGTAGTAGTCACCATCAGCTCATGTACAGTGAATATATACTTGCTGGGTCAGGGTTAAAGGGAATATAGCTATGGGAGAAATTACTGTGGGGATCTGTTACAGACCGCCTGATCAAGGAGAACCTGCGGATGAAGCACTCTATAGACAGATAGGAAAAGCCTCACGCTCACAGGCCCTTGTTCTCATGGGGGACTTCAACCACCCTGACATCTGTTGGAAGGACGGTACGGCCCGGCACAAGCAATCCAGGAGGTTCCTCGATTGTGTAGAAGACAACTTCCTTCTGCAAGTAATAGAGGAGCCGACAAGGAGAGGTGCCGTGCTTGACCTCGTGCTCACCAACAGGGAAGGGCTCGTTGGAAATGTGATGCTCCAGGGGAGCCTTGGATGCAGCAATCATGAGATGGTTGAATTTGAGATCCTCAGGACAGTGAGAAGAGTGTGCAGCAAGCTCACTGCCCTGGACTTCAAGAGAGCAGATTTTGGCCTCTTCAGGAACCTGCTTAGTAAAGTTCCACGGGATACAGCCCTAGAGGGCAGGGGGGCCAAAGATTTTTGGTTGATATTCAAGGATCACCCGCTACAAGCTCAGGAGTGTTGCATCCCAACCAGAAGGAAGTGCAGCAGGAGGGACATGCTCCTTGGATGGATAAGGAGCTGCTGAGGAAACTTCAAAGGAAAAAAGAGGCGTATAAAATGTGGAAACAAGGACAGGCAGCCTGGGAAGAATACAGGGATGTTGTCCGGGAGGTAGGGACCAGGTTAGGAAAGCTAAGGCACAGTTAGAATTAAATTTAGCTAGAGGTATTAAAGATAACAGGAAGGGATTCTACAGGTGCATAGCAAATAAAAAACAGACTAGGGAGCATGTAGGCCCCCCCGAAATCTCTTGGGAGAACTGGCTACCCTGGATTTAGAGAAGGCTGAGGTTCTGAATGACTTCTTTGCCTCAGTCTTCACTGGCAAAGGCTCTGACCACACCACCCAAGTCTTGGAAGGCAGATGCAGGGACTTTGAGAATGAAGACCTTGCGCCCACTGTAGGGGAGGAACTGGTTCGAGACCATCTGAAAAATCTGAATGTGCACAAGTCCATGGGTCCTGATGAGATCCATCCGCGGGTCCTGAGGGAGCTGGCAAATGAAGTTGCTAAGCCACTGGCCATCATATTTGAGAAATCATGGCAGTCAGGTGAAGTTCCTGACGACTGGAAAAAGGGTAATATAACCCCCATTTTCCAGAAGGGGAAAATGGATGACAGGGGGAATTACAGACCAGTCAGTCTCACCTCTGTGCCTGGCAAAATCTTGGAGCAGGTTCTCCTGGAAGGCATGCTAAGGCACATGAAAATCAACAAGGTGCTTGGTGACAGCCAGCATGGCTTCACTAAGGGGAAATCCTGCCTGACCAATTTGGTGGCCTTCCATGATGGGGCTACGGAACTGATAGACAGGGGTAGAGCAGTTGATGTCATCTACCTGGACTTGTGCAAAGCGTTCGACACTGTCCCACATGACATCCTTGTCTCTAAATTGGAGAGACATCAATTTGATGAATGGACCACTCGGTGGATAAAGAACTGGCTTGATGGCCGCATGCAAAGAGCTGTGGTCAATGGCTCAATGTCCAGCTGGAGACCAGTAACGAGTGGCATCCCTCAGGGATCGGTGTTGGGGCCGGCCTTGTTTAAGATCTTTGTCGGTGACATGGACAGTGGGATTGAGTGAGCCCTCAGCAAGTTTGCCAATGACACCAAGCTGTGTGGTTCGGTTGGTACCCTGGAGGGAAGGAATGCCATCCAGAGGGACCTCGACACACTTGTGAGGTGGGTTGATGCCACCCTCATGAAGTTTAACCAAGACGGGTGCAAGGTCCTACACCTGGGTCAAAGCAATCTCAGGCGCAACTGCAGACTGGGCAGAGAAGAGATTCAGAGCAACCCTTCAGAGAAGGACCTGGGGGTGCTGGTTGATGAGAAAATGAACATGAGCAGGCAGAGTGCACCTGCAGCTCAGAAAGCCAACCGTCTCCTGGGCTGCATCAAAAGGAATGTGACCAGCAGGTCAAAGGAAGTGATCCTGCCCCTCTACTCTGCTCCTGTGAGACCTCACCTGGAGTATTGTGTGCAGTTCTGGTGTCCTCAACATAAAAAGGACATGGAACTATTGGAACAAGTCCAGAGGAGGGCCACGAGGATGATCAGGGGCCTGGAGCACCTCCTTTATGAAGACAGGCTGAGAAAGTTGGGGCTGTTCAGCCTGGAGAAGAGAAGGCTTCTTGGAGACCTCATAGCAGCCTTCCAGTATCTGAAGGGGGGCTGTAGGAATGCTGGGGAGGGACTCTTCATTAGGGACTGTAGTGACAGGACAAGGGGTAACGGGTTAAAACTTAAACAGGGGAAGTTTAGATTGGATATAAGAAGGAAATTTTTTCCTGTTGGGGTGGTGAGGCACAGGAATGGGTTGCCCAAGGAGGTTGTGAATGCTCCATCCCTGGCAGTGTTCAAGACCAGGTTGGATGAAGCCTTGGGTGATATGGTTTAGCGTAAGGTGTCCCTGCCCATGGCAGGGCGGTTGGAACTAGATGATCTTAAGGTCCTTTCCAACCCTAACTATTCTATGTTTCTATGATTATAAATGCCATCTGTGTGCTGGACTTCACTGTGCATGTACATACTTTAACAGGATAAGCACCAGGAAAAAAAAAGGCTTTGTTGTGTCTGATACAATTAATGTTTTAAGGAGAAGTAGCAGCTGAATATTAAACATAAGAATTCCATACAGAAGAGAGTAGCAAAAATTATGACTTTCCTCTTGTAACTAAGAAATTTCTTTATAAAGTGCCATAGAGGATTTTCTTGTCCATTCGTAACTCCATATTTTTCAATTTCAGAACAGAAAATTTTAGAAGACAGTTTTGTCAGGTGAAAAGCATATATTATTGTGTGTGAATATAGTTATGACCGGCTTTTCTTGACTGCACTGTAATTGAAAAGAAAACGTTATGCAAGTAGGGCACGAGAGATTTTAATATGGACTAGTAAAAGAATTTGCATGGCTGTGTGGCTTGCTTCCGATCCTTTCAAATCTCTTTTTCTTTATGTTCAAAGAGCAACATTTAAAATTAAGAAATTGCCTGCTGTTCAGAACTTCTTTTTGTCTACTAAATAATAGAAACTCTTCTGGTCTTTTTCTCATCCTCCCCCCCCCCCAAAAAAAAAGAAAAAAAGAAAAAAAAATCCATTCTGCGCTTAACAGCCAATAAATCAAATTCTTCCTGTAAATGCAGTCCCTCCTTTAGTAAAGTAGTTTGTGTGTAGGCACTTTTGAAAGAATATCTCAGAATTTCAAATCGGGATCATTCCATCAAGCCAAGCTTCTCCCATAAAGACATTTTTCATAAATTTGTAGGGAATAAATTGTAAAATTCTGTGATGTAAATGTGAGATATTTTGATTTTTAATATGCATAAAAAAACCTAACAACAATAAAAGCCTAAGTATAACTAATGTTTACAACTGAACAGTTTGAAGGTAAGTTTTGCCACTTCACACTCCAGTGAAATAATACCTTGATAAAATGGTTCACTGGAAACAGATGCTAGCTGTTGGGATAAAATGCCTGTAGCAAGTTTAAGCAACTTCAAATCTATCTGTCTCATCTAAGCCTATGCCTGACAGCAAAAGTTGAAAGGGCCTCATAGTTTCTCTGTTGCTTACAACAGCACAGGTAACATACGTTTTCTGATTAACTTTTGGTGTGGTAGAAGCTGCTGCAAGTTGAGAATCTGCTGTATCTTGGGAAGGAGCATTTGAGGAAAAAAATATAGTGAAACCTGACAAATATTTTGATCTCTGATAGAACTTACTATAGTGTCAGCCTGAATAACAAACTGAAGAAAAATGCATATTGTTTTTTTCCGTTTCTTAGGACCTATGTTCAGAGCTTGAGTCTCTGTCACAAGTTATAAGGACTAAGTACCATTAGAAAAAAAAAAAAACAACCTTGCAACATAGTCAGTGCCTTACATAGGAAAATCCAGGAGGAAAATCAGATATTTGTTACCTTGGGGAATCTAACAAAGCTTCTGTCCCAGTTTCACCCCCTCTCCCATTTTTATGGAAAATAAGTATTTGAGAAAAACATCGATAAATGCATTCTAAGAACAGAGAACCACCTTAGTACTGGAAAATAAAATCTGTCTTCTTTTCATCTGTGCCCTAAAATTTTATGATGACTAGTAGATATCAATCAAAACCAATACAGAACAAACCTGAAACAAACTCAGTCTTGTATCAAGTAGAAATTTCATGTTTATTGTCAGTTATTCGACCTCCTCGATTCACTTGGATTTGCCTCTTTCGCTGCAGCAGCTGTAAATAAAATGTGTCCAGCTCAAATGCAGGTTGACTCTTTGAATCTTAGTTTTTGCTGGCATCTTTAAAACACCAGCTGTTATACTTCTTTAAAGGGTTAATGCATTCTGAACATGCCAAGAAAGAGATTATATAACATCTTGCTGAAGACCTTGACTGTCACTGTAGTGTAGGAAGTCATGCCTAAGAACAGCCCACTTCTCAGGAGGCCAAACTTTTTACTCAGAAATATCTGAGAATTGTACCTCAATTAGATGTAATTGCAGAAAAAGGTTAAAGTACTTTGAACTGATCTAAACCACACCATGAATTTGCCCTCTGGATGAGTCTAGCAAAACGGCATCTAATATTTTGTGTTCAGCCCTGGGCCTTATCAGGAGTATTCCACAATATCTTACAATACACCAAGGTAAACCTCCTTTGATGCAAACTTTGTCACCCATTAAATACATCCAGAGCATATATATCTAGGGAAATTCCTGACCTCTTGAAATTAAATTATCCTCTTCCAGTGCATCAGCTTTAAAATGATTTTACAAATTGGGATAAGCTCAATTTATCCTAGTTTTTCAGATTAAATATTATTAAAATCCTCCCTTTTTTGAGTCACCTCTCTGAAGCTTTCCTGTCTCGATGTCCTTGAGAGTATTATCAACATTTGTTTACCTTTGGGACATGAGAAATCATTGAAGAATCATGACTTAAAAAAAAAAAAAGGAAAAGAAAGAACCGTGTCATACTTTCATATTTCCTGATTTATTTCTTTATCTTATGTTTTTTTGTGCCATATACTGCCTTGGTACACCTATGAATGGTCATACAGATATTATTTTGCGAGACTGAAATGAGTGCTATTTTTGCACTGACATGAAAAAAGAACACTACCATTGCCCTACACATCTCTTTTGCAAAACATTTTTCAGTGCAGGCATCTTGTTATTTCAGGACTGGCAAAAGACTACCAAAGCAGTTTGTAAAATTTCAGATCAAAACTGAAGCAACTAGACAGAAGCCAGTTTAGGGAACTACACATTACATTCGTATATAGATAGAGCCCTCATTTCTAAGTTCAGAATTTTAACATAAAAAAGAGAAACACTGAGAAAGTTGCCGAAGACGAACATCACTTCAAAATAATAATCTAAATCATTCAGATTATCTAGAAGCAAATAAATGGTTCTTTACAGTGATATTAAATCTCTCTACCTAAGAGCGAACTGGAAGTTTTGGAATAGGATTCAGGTTTGGGGTTTTAATTTTTTTTTCCCTGTTTTTTTTCTATATACAAAAAGCCACATGGATCTTATTGCACCACCAAAAAAATAATTTTTTGGAAAAGGATTTTACTCTGGTATTTATTAAAATTTAGTGTACTTTAATCCAGAGATCAGGAGCTACTAAAGAAATCCTTCATTTTGCATGATATTTTCCAAAATAGTAGTGGAAATGAAGTAAGTAAAATGCAAGAACGCTTATTAGTTACAACTCATTATATTGAAGTCTTCATCTACTGCATTTTAGAACTGAGATCAGGTGAAAGACCCATAAAAAGATGTATTTATATGTATAAGATATAAAAGATTATCTATCTATCTATCTATCTATCTATCTATCTATCTATCTATCTATCTATCTATCTATCTATCTAAAATATATAAAGGTGTATATGTCTCGTGGTTTTATGGAAGGACTCTTTTCCTCTCTAATACTTGATTTCTATTTTCTGTATTTGCTGATTATATATCATTTCTTTTCTTGAAATATTGTCAATATCCAATTGATCACTTCCAGAACCATAAAAGTATTTCACACCACATTCCAAAATTTTACATGGTCCAGAAGCTCAAGCAATGACCTGAAAGCCTAGTCCCTGAAATGAATTGATTTTTATGTTCTGTTAATAGAATAATAGAATAATAAATGTTTTGGTTTGGGAGGGACCTCAGAGATTGTCTATTTCCAACCCTACTCCCATGGGAAGGGACACCTTCCAGTAGACCAGGTTACTCAAAGCCCCATCCAGACTGGCCTTGAACACTTCCAAGGATGGAGCATCCACAGCTTCTCTGGGCAATCTGCTCCAGTGCCTCATCACCCTCATAGTGAAGAATTTCTTTCTAATAGCTAACCTAAATCTATGTTCTTTGAGCTTAAATCCATTTCCCCTTGTCCTGTCACTATTCTTTAAGCTTTTATAAGATAATAATTCCTTAAAATAAGTTTTTTTTTAAATAAAGGAATTTTATAATTAATATAAAATTCACTGTCAGATAATGTTATCAGGTAATTTTAATACAATAGCCAGACAAAAACTTTTAAACATGTTAGAAAGCATGTTAAAGTCAACCCCTATAAAAATCTAAGCCCTATAAAAATCTAACCCTACACTGTATGATCTATAAAAGCCTTTTGAAAGGCTTTGCAGTGAAGAAGCATGGATGACAGACATCTGTACTTTTTCAGTAAACTTAAGGTTAAATATTTCTATAAATTAATTACTTAAGCTAACAATAAGTTGGTTTTGATTTTGCATAATTGAAGCTCTTGCATGCTGGTGAACTCAGAGGGTCAAAAAGAGAGACACAGTATTTAAAATCCTACTTACACTGGAAAAAAAATCTAGTAAGTGTTAGACGGACATGCAGGGAGATGTTTAATCACTGTATGACTTCCTCTGTGTGCGTGTGTATGTATGTGCATGCACATGTGTTGCTCATTTTCACAGGCACCCCCACACATGCATCGTGTTAAAATGGACTCTAATAAGTGTTATCCACCAGCTTCTTCAGTTAACTCCCAAAATTAAACTTTGGAAAAACACTTTGCTCACACAATCTTTTTTTCTGCACCTTAGATCTTCACATTTAGCTGAAATTGAAAGATTTTACATTTTTACAAAGTAATGAGAGTGTAACTGATAATTTCAGAATAAATAATTCCAGAGAGATGATTAAAACAACATGTTAACTCTCCTTTATGCTAGAGTCATTATCGACACACAGTTATATTGTGAATTACTCCTAGGAAAATCATCTTAGGATGCTGCGTTGTACAACGGACACCTGAAAAAAGGTCTTTTTAATATACAGAGATATCTACAGTTGGAAAGCAAATACTTGTTGCTTAGCACATGTCTTCCAGCCTTTTCTGGGGAGAGTGCTTGAGGTTGATGTATTGAGAGGTTTCTTTAGATTTATTCAGAAATTAGATTTTCAATATAGTTCTGGTTTAGCGTCTTTCTTACTGGACACGAATCCCCTTCTATCAATGAGATTTGGTCAAAAACTCCACCAGTTTGTAGGACCACATTTTTTTTCCCCTTCCAACTCAAAATCAGTGAATTTCTGTCTCTTCTCATTATACTGAAAAGCTAAACAGATGAAAGCATGTATAGCTATTTTGTTTAGAAGTGTGTTCTGCAAATTTGTGAGTTGGTCTCATCATGTTACTGCAGATAGGAACTATACATTAGCAGAAAGAAAAGCAGAAAAATTACATTTGTTCACTCTAGCATTAAAATTTTCCTTTCAAAAAAGGACAAATGTGTTTTCTTTAGTGAACAAATAAGAATAAATCAAGATATGTAATTGGCTTTGTTCATATACAGGCATAATTTTTTTACCCTTAAATATTTCTGATAATTTTTCAGTTTAATCTAGTAAATGGCTTTTAATCAGATTGAAATCTTTGTTCTATCTTTGCTAAGTGAGGTAGTATCTTCTGTATCTAAAATTGACCAAATGGCTGTAACAGCAATATTACCTGCACAAATGGATGTCAGTGAAACATAGGTAGTTTTAGAAGCAAAATTGTGTTTTCCTTCTGTTGTACCAATGAAAATGTTGTCACCAATGTTGTTAATTAGTTTTCTACATAAACAGTAAGATGATTCAAACATCTCAGTTTAGTCATCAACTTCAAGCAAATGGATTGCTTATACTTCTAAAGTCTTCATACTCACTCTGCTGGGATTCTTGCTGTGTCTGATGATTCCCTTGGAACAGTGTTTCAGCACGTTCTTTCTCCATCAGTGCTCGAAATTCCCATTCTTGACCCCTTTGATACCCCTTTCTGTTACACCTGAATCCTATTTTTCAAGTTTTCACTTTTGATCAAAATCTATTTTCTTCATCATTTTTTAATCTTATGCAACCTTCCTTGAAGTGAAAAAATGATACAAGAATTACTTTTTAAACATGAAAGAAGCAGTATCAACCACTGTATTGTCCAAAGCAGAGAAATGAACTGATCTGAGGATATTAAACATCTATACTCTGCCCTCAGGATGAGCAAAAAAAAAAGGCAATTTTAAAATTTTTGGCAAATTTTTGTTCTTGTGAACATTCTTGCACAACTCCACAGAATGTAAAACAATAAAGAACAGATTCTTTTGCACCATTTTTACTCAGCCAGAAATACAGGCAACTTGATTCTATTTGAGTATGTGTAATTGTGTCTGTATGAAGCACATGTGGAACTATATGGGAATTTCACTTGAAGCTGGTCCTCGAGTCAAACCAAAGCTGCGTAAATGGGTAATGAGAACAAAACTCTAGGTCTTCAGTCAGAGAAAGTACTTCTATGTACAGATTGTTTTCCTTATGCATTGTAAAGCTAAATGTTAAGTTTACTACTAGCAATATTTCTGCACTTTGAGTTATAAATTAACAAAAAACCTTAAAAATTCCAAAGTTTGTTTAAAAGGTACTCTTGAATCTATTGGCTGTGATTTGAAATAGGCACTAGCTTTTATCTTGAAAACCAAAGAGCCTCTTACTTTAGTGGCTATTTTTTTAGATGAAAACCTCATGGGCACATTCCATATTATACATTTGAAGAACACTTAGAACAGTTAAATATGTATCTCTCCAGAACAGTAAAATTCGATCCACTCTGTGTGTGTGTGTGTGAGCACATGCATGCACAGAAAAGGACAGGTCATCAAGCTCTTACAGTCTAGAGACTATTTGTATTACATGTTGAAAAGTAGGCCATAAGCTGATCATTGAAGGTCATAGATTTGGAACAGCCTTGGCAGTGGTGCAGGATGCTCAGCAAAATTGCTTTTCCTAACCTTTATTTTGTGGCAAATTCAGAGACATGCTTTCTACTCACATTGGTGAAAGTATTTATTTCCAAAACAGGACTGATGTAGAAAACAGCACTGCAATTTATATCTACTATAGGAATGCTCCTTTGCTTTCTTAACACAGTATAGAGAATCCACTTAATCACCTCACTAATTTAGCATCAATGTTCACTCAGCACAATTTGAGACAGAAAAGTTCTCTCCTTCTTCTTGTGTATTCTTATTTTCTTATACTTCTCTCTGTGAGTAAAACTCATTTGCATGCTGGTTTGAGACAATATGTTACAATAACATAAGGGACTATAAGTCCATGTAACTGTAAATTTGGTTCTGTGGTCTTAAAGAAATGTACTCTGAAGCAAAAACATCACCTTTTATACATGTTTTTCTTTTTAAATAAACTGTATTTTTTGGAAGCGTAAATAGATTAGTTAAAAAAGGCTCAAAATCAAGGTGATCTAAAAGAGAAAAATACACAAAAACCCACAGAAATTAAAGATGTAAATATGTTTTAGACTTCATATTTCTCCATTTATTCTGTGAAATCTTCTGTGAAATATCAGACTCCTGAACTTGACTTAAGCCGCAGATAACTCTTTTTCCATAGCATTTTTATATTATCAATTCGGCAGTAACATTCGGTGTCAACTTTCTGTGTTCTCTTCAATCTTATCTCTGGTTTTTATTACTGATTATACTTATTCTTTTAAATATAAAAGCAATTTCAGCAAATGCATAATTTTATGAAACTGGCTGCATTTATTATTCTAAATTCTAGTCTGCTACTTGTTTTTGAGCCTGCTGTTATTTATTTGAAAATGGATATTCTGATGAGTTACAAATACGTACTGAATATGTAGCTCAAACTGCAATATAGCATTTTTGTTTTCTGTACTTTATAGTTCTTAAATCTTTCTCCTTCCCACCCTCTTGATATTTTTTTCATTTTTAAAAGCCTTCTGTTTATTGCTTCCACTAATCTTTAGATCTCTGCTTAACCTCATTGCCTGCTATTGCCCTTTTCTACATTTAGATTTAACCAGCATGTCAGTTACAGTCTCTCCAGAACATGTCTTATGCCAAAAGAGAAAAAGAACAAAAAAATCCTCATGCTTATGATATCACATCTTTCCTCAAGATCTGTGTCCTGAAAAATCTATACTCTTCCTGTTTCTATAGGAAATGTCATAAAGTGGAGAAAAGACAGAAAATAAAGTTTGTTGTTTTTTTTTTCTTCTCCTGAAAGATGTCCCTGCTATTGAGACAAACTCATGAAAATCTTTGCATGTACCCCTTACATTCCTATCACTTCTGATACAGTTTGAAGAGAAAGGCAGGTCACAAATGACAAGTGGGCCTAAGCCTGATGCACAGCCTGAAATGCCTCAAAGAAGCCTGAGAGGAGTTAATTATGGGCTGCCACATCTGAGAGGATAGAAGAAAATATAAATGAATCCTTAACTTTTAGACTTGGAGTAATTGTGCCCATCTTCTGAGTGTTGCTTATTGCTAGAGTTTCATTTTTTGGTAATTCTAAAATGTTGTACTCTAGGCAGTTTTCAATGCTCTCAGTAAACTTATCTTCTTTACTTTTATTACTTACACTTAGGTACAGGTTTTCATTTTTGCTATTGGCTAAAATCAAGCAGAAAGCCATTATGGAGTTTTTGTTGATTTTCTAAAACAAAGTCTACAACAAATATTGAAATCAGAGCTCTAGAATGTCTCTTTGAATATTGTCCATACTAACATTAAATTGTGTCACACATTTTCAGATACACACAAGCCTTTTTTAATTTATCTTGACATTTTTTTCTAAGATATCACTGTTATATCATCTAGTGGTGGCTCAATATTATCCACCTTCAATTCTGCAAAAGTGAACTTTAAAGCCTGGAGTTTTAAACTCTTGCTGGCCTGTTTTAATCATTTCTGTATCTTGGACTACAATGTAGAATTTCAAAATTGTGACTTCTTTTCTTTAGACATCTCCTTCACCTAGCAGTTATGGCAAACCTACATCTTTCATTAACCATTAGTAACATACTTCTAGTAGCCTGAATGTTTTTAATTACTACAAAGGAACAGCAGTTTGTACTGACGATTCTGAAAAGGGTGCTGTAATTTATCAGTCAATAGTACGAATTTCGTATTCAAGAAGGAATATGGTTCTCAGCTCTCTGGCTGTGGACACTTCTCAAACAGCCAGAACAGTGTAGCTCAAGTGAAAAAAAGAAGTAGAAATTTGCATTTGGAACAGGAGGACATGGACCGGTTCATTGGAAGCCAGAGGTAGCTCTCTTCCAAACTGCAGAAAGAGTATTATGAGCAGATGGTGCTATAGCTGCATTTGGGTAATAAAACATTGGGTTGCATAACCCATCCTTACTCTTATGCTTTAAACAACCATTTCAACTACCCTTGTGAATCAGCCTATTTGAAAGTCTCTTGAGCCCCTGTATTTCATCAGTGATTTTCTGGCGTGCTTCCCTCAGCCAACTCAATTACTTGAGTTCTTTTGTTAGACAAACAAAGGAAAAAACCTTCAGAGGGATTAGTAATAGGTCTTAAGGTTGTGTCAAGCAAGCTTATAGTAAAAGGATTTCTTAAACATACTATGTATTAGTGAAAGTGATTAGCTGAAAAGGTGTGCACTTTCTACCTGTTGCCTGCTTCTCAACTTACTGCAAATCCTCAGTCAGTGAGCAGTGTTGTTTATTTAGTTGGCATCTATAAAACAGGCAGTTGAAGTTTTCAGATGCATAAATTCTTACTGATAGGTTCTAGTGCATTACAGGTTATGAAGATATTAAAAAAAGGAGAAAGAGTTTCCCCTCCCATCTTTCCTTGCCATAGTGTATACTGTTAAAAATTTGAGAGCTGCAGCTTAGAAAGACCATTGCTATTCTGGCATGCCTACTTTTGTGAGGGTCCTGACAGTGCCGTTGTGGCTGTCTTTTTTTAATCTCACCTGCACACTTGCTTATTTGTAGTCTGTGTTTATAACTCTAAGGCATGATGCAGCTATGTTTATATATCATGTTAATAATCACATATACATTTAAAAATACATTATACTTGTAACTGACTTCCTTGATTTTTAAAACTTTGAATAATTATGAAAACCAGTTTTTAATTAAACAGTAAAAATCCAAAGACTCAAAATTAAGATTCAGTTTCTGACATGTTTAGTGACTCTCCCAGGTAACAACTACTCCACTGTTTGGCTCAAGATACTTCACATATACATAAGTAAATATTACAAAAAATAACATCACATGGTTAGATAATTTCTATATGTCAGCAAGCAATATTCTAGCCAGGATGCCTGTATCTGACTTTTGAAAGGGAAGAATATGTGTTTACAACTGCCAGTCACTGACTGAAGGAAGGGACAGATCAAAAGAAGCAGGGCTGTGATTGCTAGCAGTTTAAGTAAATAGCCTGATGTTTCTCTCTCTCTTCTCTCTTTTCTCATTGTGAGGGAGAAGCCATGAACTTTCTCCAGCTGTGAAAATTGCTATTTTAACACTCAATGTTTATTTTGCCTTCTTTAGTCTTCTAAGATGACTTTATGGACAGTGGGGAGCTTAGAAGTTTTAGAATATCTTGTCTACTAAGTCAGAAAAGTATAACCAATTAACAGAGGAGGAAAGAAAAGGTTTCTTTCTTACATGTTGTATTTTGCTTTCTTTAAGTAACTGCAATTCAGTTATCCAGCAAGGATTTTGCCATCAGAAAAAAAGTATACTTTTAAAATATAGGTAATTATGAAAGTAGAGTCACATCCTCAACACAGCTATAGATGTTCCTTCCCAATCTTGCCATATATGACTATCAGGTAAGACTGGGCCCCAGTTCTGTTTATTCATATATAACCAGGACTTTGAGCTTCCAAGTCCCCCTTAAAACTTTTAAACTTGAAGTAGAACTTCAAAGGGGACATAGAACAACAGTCTGCAAAGAACTGTGTGAATTTTGTACAAAACAAAAGTAATTTCTACACGTGCTTGAAAGATGATAAAGTTGTGAATAAAGCTGACCACAAAGATAGGAAGAAAATGGAAGAGAGAGAAGAATAAGGCTGCAGGTTTGAAGCAGAAACCAGAGAAATAAAAAAGACCATCACAACAGAGGTAGCAAGCCTAAGCCAGTCCATCCAGACCTATTCTGTTTGGAATTAATAACAAAGAATTTGGAAGTGAGAGGAAGGAGTAAAGATGTAACCTCTTGGTTTGGCTATCTTCTGGGCTTATGGTGGACTTAGGTTGGTTTCATAGCAGATCAAGCAGTGTCCTAACACATTGACTATTAAAGATATCTCTTGGGTTTGATCACTCTAGATCTAAGAAGGTCCTCATTAATCCTTGCAGCTTTCTGCAACGTAACAATTACTTTGTACAAGAACTTTTTTGTCATGCAATTCATGACTCGGTGTAGATATAAACTTAGATGTGCAGGTGAAGAACAGAATCTGGAAAGGGTCTTTACTCCATTTTGTAAAGGGACCACAACAATCCTTGTAGTACTATTATTTGCAGTTGCTAAAAGAATTACTTTGAACACTAAAGATGAATGGTAGCAGCAGCTGCAGCAGAAACTTACCCAGGTTCCTGTGTTATTCACAGGTCTGAACTGCATTGAACTAAAGTTCAGAGGATTTCTTGCTTTCAGAAGAGGGTTTGTGTTACAACAAGACAAAATTCCAAAAAATATGATTAACATTAATTGCATTCACTGTCATGACACTACGGTTGATTCAAGAAGTGATCCTGGTCCAAGCCCCCAAATAAATACGAATCTGCATCTAGAGCCAGTTTAAAGTCACATCCTCAGCTGTGCCCAGTGAGAACATCTGAACAATAGGACATACTGATTAGGGTAAATATTTTTCTCTCTTGTGAGACTATAAATAAAAATTTGAATGTGGCCTTATGGTCAAATGATTTATTCATTGCTAGTATATTATTTAGAACACTGAGAAATGCTTTACTTTAATTATTGAGAAATGGAAGGATTTTGCGAGGGAGTGAAAGCGTTTTTTAAAAGTCCTTAATGTACAGTCTGATAGGGATTTCTTCCTAGGTAGAAATAGTAGCTTTCATTCACAAAATTAAATGCTGCAACTGCAGTATCTCAGGTGAAAATCTTTCCAGAATGCTTCAGTCCTGGTGAAAAGCCAGGAATTTCTTGGCTTCTTGCTTTGAGTGCAGAAATGTTTCCACAGTCTTTTTACCCTGCAAGAGACTTCACTCAGACAAAACAACAGAAAATGTTAACTTACAAAACAGTCTGTCACAGCTGCAGTTGTTTTTTAAAAACATGTCAGCAATGAAAAACTTGATCTAATTCAGAGTCAAAGACTGTAGAAACATTTGGCTGATACTAGTTTAAAATAGCACCATCATAAAATATCATGTACATGTTAGTCTTCTAAATATATATTTCTTATTGTTGACTTCATTGCACTGAAAATCAGTTTGAATTCTTTCCATCAGTATCAAAATAGATGACAAATTTCCCTATGCTACTCTATTTGTATTTTTTTTAACCGTATACCTGTAAGTCTTAAATAGATATTTTAGATCCAGGTAATGGCTATTTCAATTAGTGTGCTTCATAGAGTATTCCTAAGTACACAGAAGTTAGCTGTATTGACCCCTCTGATACAGAGGTCAAAAAGCAGCTAGGAGGTACCTAAGGCTCTATTTCTGTAAATCTAATTGCTTACTTACCTGACTAGTTTTCCACCACTCTCTTTTAAACACAGGAAAATGTCGAAGACTGTTTGTTTGCAGCTACATGAAACTAATTGCTACTCCTCAATGAAATTTATGAAATTTCCATAATAAACGCATAGTTCCCACACTTAATGCTGCTGTTCTGAGCCTCGTGAAAATAAGAACAGGAGTTTAGAGGGAAGGATGCAGCCAAAGGCAGAAATGATCAGAAATGTGGTGCTTTGCAAGTGATATGATGGCACAGTACACACAGTCTTGCTTTAAGAACTGGGTCATTCTAAATGCTCCCCAAAAAGTAATGGAAGCACGAGAAGCTGGAAAATCAGGTAACAAAAAAGGAAAAAATTTGACATGTATCTTACTTTACCTACAACCCAACTAATAATCTCCTGTCATCCTGAAAGAAACAGGAACAAATACATCTATGCCAAATAATTCCAGGTGTCAGCACTGATGATCTTCTCTAGTTACGGCAAGGCATCCCAGTTATTCACAGCAACAGAGGCAATGGGAGAAGTCCAAAGCATCTCTGGATACTGCCATGTCACAACTCTCCTAAGAATTTCAGTTCTCTCATTAACGCAATGTCATTACCATGCATGACCTGCTCACAAGCCTGATTGTCTCTAATAACACACAGTGCTGTAGACAGCATCATGGTATCCAGGCCCACTTCAGATTTCTCCAGGGCATTAGCTGAGAAAGGTAATTTGAAGGCAAACAAAAATCTAACAGAATGCTAAACAAAATGAAAGCTTACAAACTGTACAGTAGCTGTCATTACACAAAGTTAACTTTGCGAGCTAACATAAAAAGAAAAAGCAAGGGAGACTGCTAAAAGTGCAGTGCATCTCATCATTTGCTTCATTTCTACTTAAGGTTCAGAACCAGCTCTGCAGTTCATATGCTGTGCTTTCTCACTTATATAGATGGCCTCTGGATCTACTATAAGGCCATCTATGTTTTTTTGCTTATTATTAAAGGGCATGAATTCTTCTGTAGGCCAAAGCCAGGAGTACATTTACTCAGACTCCTACGTAAATTCTCCCAGGATCCTAATTTGACGTATTCCGGTGGAAAGTGATTAGGGTCAGAGGACTTAAGCTGTATTCTAACACATATTAGATTTAAATAATCCTGTCTCATCTCTTCTGGCTCCTATCCAGTTTATTTTAACATGTTTTGCTGAGTGAGTTGGTTTGTAAGCTTTAACCAAGTTTTAACAGCATCTAGTGACATTTTACTAGGAAACAGACCTACCCCACCAGTTCAGGCTCCAAAGTGCATCAGATATCAGGTTTGGTAAGATTTCACAGGAGACTGAAATTACCAGAGGAAACATGATTTGCCAGACTTCCAAACTACATATATGTCTGGGCCACTATAGCTCCCTGTAGAAGATAGAGCCATATCTTGCATCTACTGTGCACCAGCTATCAATGGCAGCTAGTGCCAAGTGAGAAGTTTGTAAAAAGCTGAATTAAAAACCCACCACATGAATACTGAAAACTGTGTTTTAATTTTAATTTTTTAACAGCAATTAAACATGATATGTCAGGGATCCTTGTCTAGTCCTTGCAGCCTTCCCAGGAAACAGGAGGTGAAGGTTTTTGTTCTCTTTCTCTAACCCTCCTTTCTCTAGCTATACAATATCCTACTAGTTTATGCCATCCAGAGGGACCTATGCCATCCAGAGGGACCTCGACACGCTTGTGAGTTGGGCTGATGCCAACCTCATGAAGTTTAACCAAGACGGGTGCAAGGTCCTACACCTGGGTCAAAGCAATCTCAGGCGCAACTGCAGACTGGGCAGAGAAGAGATTCAGAGCAACCCTTCAGAGAAGGACCTGGGGGTGCTGGTTGATGAGAAAATGAACATGAGCTGGCAGAGTGCACCTGCAGCTCAGAAAGCCAACCGTCTCCTGGGCTGCATCAAAAGGAATGTGACCAGCAGGTCAAAGGAGGTGATCCTGCCCCTCTACTCTGCTCCTGTGAGACCTCACCTGGAGTATTGTGTGCAGTTCTGGTGTCCTCAACATAAAAAGGACATGGAACTGTTGGAACAAGTCCAGAGGAGGGCCACGAGGGTGATCAGGGGCCTGGAGCACCTCCTGTATGAAGACAGGCTGAGAAAGTTGGGGCTGTTCAGCCTGGAGAAGAGAAGGCTGCGTAGAGACCTCATAGCAGCCTTCCAGTATCTGAAGGAGGGCTGTAGGGATGCTGAGGAGGGACTCTTCATTAGGGACTGTAGTGACAGGACAAGGGGTAACAGGTTAAAACTTAAACAGGGGAAGTTTAGATTGGATATAAGAAGGAAATTTTTTCCTGTTGGGGTGGTGAGGCACTGGAATGGGTTGCCCAGGGAAGCTGTGAATGCCCCATCCCTGGCAGTGTTCAAGAGCAGGTTGGATGAAGCCTTGGGTGATATGATTTAGTGTGCGGTGTCCCTGCCCATGGCAGGGCGGTTGGAACTAGATGATGTTAAGGTCCTTCCCAACCCTAACTATTCTATGATTCTATTTGGAAACAGTGCATAAAAGTAATCTGAGGAAAATGTCTCTATATGTTAATTAGATTAGAAGAAAGTAAACTTGAAAAATGCATGAACAGAAAGATCACATGGACATAATCTTTTTTAAATTATTAGCTTAGTGAAATAACTTCAGCCAGGTGTGAAAATACTGTCAACGTGCATTTAAATTGGAACTCTGGAAATACTTGTTTCTATTTTTTGCCTTTATTTTTCACAACTTTTCGTTCTTGTGACAGTAGTCAGTTACAATACAAATTTTTTTTTTTTTCTTGAAACTCATCCTAGGCCATTTCACTCAAATAAGCCCGCAAACCACTGGAAACCCTCCTTTAGAGCTTAAGCAATGAAACAGAAACTTGAACAGCATTTCATAGGACTGCTCCTTAACATAGAAGGTAGTGTCTGGGTTGAACACTGTATATTCTTGTCACCTCCAGGTACTATGAATAGTTTTACTGAATGTTTTTCCAGATTCCATGAGGAAAACCTGCACCCATTTGTTTCTTAATATTGTAGTGTATTTAAATAATAACCTTGGAATAAAGTAGAATGTTTCTTTATTCCAGTGGAAAATGGAATACAAATATACACAATGCAACTGATTTGTGTATCAGCAGAGAAGATCCACACCACATAAAAGCTTAAAGAAGTGACTGAGCACAGACCAGTGAAAGACAAACCAGACTGGCGTAATGCATTCTCAAGGAGAGAAGCTGGCTGCTAGTTTGTTGGCATAATTCAACATCATAAAAAGAGGCCAGAAAAAGACATATTTTGTGTTGTCCTAAACAGCACTCCTTCTAGTCATGACATTAAGTAAAAAACTAGAAAAATATAAGCTCTGTTAGTGTAAGTATTGAAAATTTTAAAGAGTTCTAGACTCAGACGATCTGAATAACTCTATCTGTTCCACATAGCATGCAATAAATCAAGTTCAAAGATATTCAGATCCATGTATATGTTAAGACAAATTCAGCACCCTTCTTAAACTAGTAATTTGTCAGATACATCTAACTTTACCACTGTTTTCACTACATAAGCTGTTATCTTGACAGATCGATGTAAGGAATGTATGATTATTTTCTTCTAATATGAACAAGGCCATTTATGTAGGGCAAAAAAGGGAGATATTAAGAAACAAAACCATCGAATACAGATCTCACAAGCAATGAGTTGATTCTTTAGACTGTAATATAATATCAACCTGCACTGCAACAACAGGGAATTCATGAGGTTATGTTTCTTCCCATCTGTAAATAAATAGATATTTTAAAAATATGTTTAATGTTTTAAAAATATGATTCATCAAAGAAAAAGAGCAGTGCAGTGAGATAAAAAGATGATTTATTCCATGGCCAGTGTGCTTCAAACTAACCAGAGAAAGTAATCTAATCAGACTTTATTAAACTGATTCTGCAGTACATCCTCAATGCCTGGAAGCATTGGTTGAGCTGGTCTGCAGTCTAATCCTAATTTAGGAGACTTGCCAACTATTTAGCCTTTTCAGAGTAGAAGCACAGACACATGCAATTTAATTATTGAAACTGTTTCAATTAGAAAAAAAGTGAACTTTTGATGATGCCTGACTTCTGAGAGAGTCTACATTAATGACAGCAGTATTTAAATAGCTCTGAACAAGCACATTCATTTTATTCAGTACAAGCTATAGCAGATATTGTAGGCTCACAAGCCAGACTAAAGTGCTACTGCCAGGTTATATAATCTTCGAGCACTCATCCAAGGCAGCCCTGAAGGCCACCGCAGAGGGAAGAATTGCTAAGGCAGAATTGCTGTTTCCCCCACTGCGTGACACTCACTGCCCCGTAAACTGGCTGTATTGACGGTGGCAGTTTCAGACCCATATCAAAAAGGATGCTCCATTTCTGTGACAGAGAGCTCCCCACAGACTGCCAAAAAGCCATGCTCAGAAAATAAGGGCAGAATGTTGTCAGTTCTCTCTTACATAGGAAGATGTTTAAGTTTGCTTCCTCATCCTTTGTATGCTTGCTTAATTTTTTTTTTCTTCTGCACAGAGCTGAGGCAATGGAAAGAAAGGCATTTATAATGTTAAATGAAGACACCAAGTCACTACATTTCATGCACACTAATTCATTCCAGGAAGTACTGCATATCCTCAGTGTACTGATTTTGGCTGGGATAGAGTCAATTTTCTTCATAGCATCTGGTATGTTGCTATGGTTTGGATTTTGCTGTATGACAGTGTCCTGGGTTTAGCAGTAGCAGTCATTTTTCTCCTTCTTGGTAGCTGGTGCAGTGCTGTGTTTTAACTTTCAGCCTGGGAACAGTGCTGATAGCACCAATGTTTTCAGTTGTTGCTAAGTAATGTTTACCCTGACCAAGGACTTTGTGAGGCTCCTGATCTGCCAGGGAGGAGGGGAAGCCGGGAGGAAGCAGAGACAGGACCCCTGACCCAAGCTAGACAAAAAGGTATTCCATACCACAGCATGTCGTGCCCGGGGCAGGGGGGTGTCATAGAATAGAATCATCCTGGGTTGGAAAGGATCTTAAGATCATCTAGTTCCAAACCACCTGCCATGGGCAGGGACACCTCCTGCTAGAGCAGGTTGCTCAAGGCCCTGTCTTGGTGTTGTGCTCAATAATAAAAAGCTGGGGAAAGAAGGAGGAAGAAAGGGACATTCAGAGTTATGGTGTTTGTTTTCCCAAGTTAATGTTATGCATGATGTAGCCCTGCTTTCTTGAAAATGGCTAACTACCTGCCTGCCCATGGGAAGCAGTGAATAAATTCCTTATTTTGCTTTGTTTGCAAGCACAGCTTTTGCTTTCCCTATTAAGCTGTCTTTATCTCAACTTGCAAGTTTTCTCACTTTAGTCTTCCAATTCTTCCTCCCTTCCCACTTGGATGAGTGAACAAATGGCTGTGTGGGGCTGAGCTGCCTACCAGGGTTAACCCACACTTGGGCACAATATCTTGCACCATTTTACTGAGGATGGCAAGACTGTGCTCTGCGCCATCTTGCCTGACACAATAACGATATAGCACCTCTAAAGTTAAAAATCTGAGAAAATCCAAACTTGCTGATCACACTCTTCAAGAAATTGTTGTCACCTTTGTATTTTGCCTGCAGTAATGCTATTGTGCAATATTACAAGTCTCACTTAATTAATCAGTTCTGTACTGTTCAATCTGCCAACACACCTTATTCCTCCTATTGTCTCAATTGTGTGTTCTCTCACCCTGCACTATGCAGTACCACCTGCTCTCTCCTTTTGTGTTTCCAGCTTGGTGAATGCTTCTGCAGAAAGTCTTGAGTCTACCTGTGTTTCTTCCTCTGTCTCCTGGTGAATACTACTTGCATAATTCCTCTGATGTGTGTCCAGGTCTTAAATTGCTGATTCTCTTTTCTGTCCTTCTGCATCCATCTTCTGTTTGTCCATGACCTTCTGCCCTTCAAGAAACAAGTCAGACATTCTTGTAGAACTGCCGAAGTCTATCAGTATTCAAATACTGAATTCTCATTGCCTTTCTTTCTTGCCTGTCAGACAGGTCCTGTTAGATATGTGTATGTGGAAACATGCAAGTCGTGAGTTTTCAGGGTGCATATGAGGTAGAGTTCTATGGAAGGAAGGAGAAGTCTCTCTCGTCAAATTAATAATACATCACACAAGAGAGACTATCAAATCATCTGCATGTTGCTTGTCAGTTTACCATGAAGTTTTTGATAGGGCTCTACAGCAGTGCACAGCGACAGCACATAAATACAAAAATTGACAATATTCAGTATAACTGGAGGGATTTGGATCAGCAGTAAAATGTATTTTTATTGTTTCCTAGTGCCAGATTGAAGTATTGAGTACCAAAAAGGTTCTACATAATGAGAGATGAAAAGCAAAGAAAGACACAAAGTAGGATTAATTCTAGAGTGTTAGAGTCTGCGACTCAGATGCCTTGGACAATAATTAAGACTTACTAGAAATATTTAGCTTTCTTGTTGTTTCCTTACCAATTACAATTCTCATTCTTTTAACTTCCCTTCGTACCTGTCAGAAGTTTCAGGAATCTTTCTTTTTCTTTTGTGATAGTGTCTTAAATGGTGACATTCCCCTTTGGCCATCTCAAGATTCACATCATTCTTTCCACTTCTTGTTGTATATACCAAAAACATGACTTTTCTAGTACTATTACCATTCCACTTTCCATTCTGGTTTGCTCCACTAGGTTATTCTTGTCCACTGCTCACCTATCTCTTCATGTTGGAGGTTCCTTACATATTTCTGCTGTCTGTACAAAGATCCTTTTTGATCTAACTGGTTCTATTGCTCCAGGGACAACAAATAAACAAAAACTCTTACTGTTGCCTTATATTAGTGAAAATCCTGTCTTTAGTGACAGCAGTATAGACTAAGGATAAATGGGGTTGGAATACTTTCCCTCACACTGACCTTCTGAGCCATGCAAAAAGAGCATGTCCCAGAGACATGAGAGTGGAAATCCTACACTGAATCAGCTGGCCTTAATAATTACTATCTATCCTAGTCCTAGTGCTGGCAAACTTGCAGTGTTCCCAGGATAGTGTAGCACTATGGTTCTGCTCAGTTCTTTCACTCATGCATTAAATGGGTTGGAAATATATTTTGCTGGAGTTCCAGCAGTTACAGTGTTCAAGAAGTCATGGGAAGAAGCTAACAGAAGACAGGAATACAAATGTAAAGTAAATCTGTACTTGAAAAAATTCTAGTTGTGGTTGCTAAAATTCTTCATTAGATCTAGTCCTGTTAAAAATAATCTGGCCAATGGGCTTTCACCATGTTCAATGATGACTATGGTTTCATTTGTATCTATTTTGTTTTGGAGAGCTTTGTGGAACTGTTACACTCCATATGCCTGAAAAACATATAAATTAGAATAGCTTGGTCCTGAATAAAGCATCACTAAGGAAAAAAGGAAAATAAGCAAGAAACTCAAGTTCCCCAAATTAATAGTAATATTTGACTATTTTATATGCCTTCTAAAAGTAAAGTTTTAAAAGGCAGATTAGCTGTCAGGTTTTATCTGCTCTCTGACCTTTCAAACTGCAAACCATGCAAACCCCATATTTCTAACTTGTTCTTTTAAAATTCATGTTTTGTATGTGCAATGCCAGTCCAATTATTTTGTTTATTTTGCTTGTATGATGGCCTTGTATTTGGAAGGCTGCCTGAGGAAAGATGCTGAAAGGGAAAGAGGGAACCCAGGCAGCTATAAAAATATCTTGCATTCTTTTCACAACATAAAATATATGGGCATGATGGCAGCCCTCCCGCCTTTTAACACGAACTGTGTATAGTAGAGGAGACCACATTACTATTGCCCTGGTGTGATCTTCTGTAAAATGCAGATAGTGCCATGCTGTGATATTTGCAGCATTGTGCAATGTGTTTAGTGGCAGATCTGCTAACAACAGCAAATCTATTCCTGGCCTTAGAGTGGAATTCTGCCTACTCACTTTTTCCTCTCTCTGCATTGTCTTCCTCTTGTCACGTACATTACATTTAGACCTTTGATGTTAAGTAAAGCCCAGCCAAAAAAGAACTTGGAACCTCAGTGCTTTCATGTTTCTTAGTATGGGGTGGATTTGAATTCCTAGATTAGCAGTAACCCTTCTGGTTTTAGTGTTGGGTTGTGTCCAGAACCATATGGAACCTAATTTCTAGCTGTATTCACATGCATCCAAGAACTCACAGCCACTCTGAAGAAACATGGGAGAATCTGACAGGCACAATAAAATAATGATGAAAGATTGACACCAAAGAGGACAAAAACCTCACAGATTTTGATCACTTCAATTTTACAAGTTTTATAAGATTATAGAAAATTTGAACACTGATTCTACTTTTTTTTTTTTTAGTAACCATTTTCATCTTCTGAAACAACTATACTTTGTACATTTTTCATACTCCTTCTGATGAAGAGAAATGGGAGGACAATTAATTCTGCAAGTCTTAACTAGCTTTTTACAATGGAATGAATGGCTCACTGGAGGCTCCTTTCTCTCTCTGTGAAATGCAGATGATTACATTAGCCTATACGTATTTTTATACATCTCAGTTTTTTTATACAACCCAATGTTCTCGGGTTTTGTATGGTTATATATGTAAAAAACATGGAGCAGGGAACAATTATGAACCCACTTTACAATAAACACAAGTGTCATGGTTTTTGTATGATTTTTTTCTACCTGAAGTGGTTAAGGCAAACACCAAATAACTTGTTAAACTGTTTTCATGGCATTGTTTATACAAAGACCAAAATACCCTCTTTTAAAAAAATCAGTGCTTAAAATCTTGGGACACATGTAAGTTAAAGCTACTGCTTTCTTTGTACAAATGGAAGAAAGAAATTTAAACTAACATGAAGAGATAAAAAATAGAACCCATTCTTCTCACTCCTATAGCTGGACTTTTACCATATCATCATTCTTGTCCCTCTCCAACTCAGTAAATTAACTGAGACTAACCATTACCAAAGCAGCAGTGTCTTTACTGAATGTGTAGCACTCACTGAAGGTACATTTGGCCCTCCCCAGTCAAGAGGAAAGATTGATCCAACACAGCACATTAAATGCTGGGAGGAGTTGAGTACCTTCTTTCCCAGCAGCTTCCCTAAAACACCAGCATAAAAATCAGCTCTAAAATGCTTGTAGTAGCAGTCAGTATCCCCATTAGGAATTCAGGATGTCTGAAGAAACTGAAGTACATAACTATTAGTTTGCATGGCAGTAAGCTTTTAGCTATGAAGCTTCAGTTACCACGTTCCCCCCTTCGACAAGGCGTGAGGATACAACACATTTGTGGCAGAGTAACGTGAACATTCTCTCCTTCTGTACTGCATGGATGGCTGAGCCCATCCTCACTCATGCAGGAGTGTATGAAGCTGGGAAAAACTGAGCCTGGACATTACAATCTTTGGAGGCATCATGGAATAAAATATCTTTAATTTATACAGTTCTTTTGAGGACTGGGAAACTTTTTTATTTTAAATCCTAGGATGTGCAGTCTATAAACTGTTGTCAAAAGGCTTACTAGTCAGTATTTGTGTCAGTTTCTGATGTACCCACATGGAGTTCTGATGGTTTTGAAGACTCTGGATGCAGAAGTTGCACTTTATGCTTTCAAATGCAAGACTGAATCTTGGCTAATTGGTGAATGTTGACAAATCAGAGAAAACACAGTGAACATTTTGTATTACATTTCAAGTGTTCATTGGCTTTTATGTTAATTAAGGGGGTATTTATCAGTCATGATCTGCAAACAGTGGAGCAGATTGTACTGTACAGTCTGTTTATCACTTCATACTCATGTTTCAAAACATCTGAAATAGATTCCACCTAGGCAGAACTTTCTGCCCTCCATATTTTATATATGTGCATGCATTGGATACCATCTTGCTTCCGGGTATCAGCAGCTGCTATCATACTTTTTTATGAGCTGTCAGAATAAATAATTCCTTAATAGCAGAAATAATTTAAATATCAGTATCTGGAGGTGTTAATTCTTCTGTTCTCATACCAGCTACATATGTGAGTGTCAAATTAATTTTTATTATTTAAAAAATTCTATTGAAAATAATGCTGGCATAAATCTGACAAGGTGAAACAAGCAAGGCACAAAACTTATGAAAATTATAATTTTCTTATACAAAAAATAGTAGCCATTTGTATAAAAAAGTACATATGATGGGTGTATGTATACAGTTTGGGTATAGAATTGCCTATCTTGTATATCATCATGATATGCCAAAAGGTGTTTATAACTCAAATCAATAACTTATGCTCTCCTCAGAGTACTCATGTCTTATAAATTTACGCACCATTATGTACACAGTAATTCAGTGCACTGAGATTTCTTATATTCCTTGTTTGGCTGCGCTTACATGGATGGCAGTGTGACTGGCTACTTCTGCAGCTCCAGTCCCCAGACATCCAAACTGTAGAAAACATTAGACTACACTGCAGCTCTTTTCTCCCCTGAATATCCAAATTTCATTTTAAAGGAAAGGAGGATGTATGAGGGCATGGTGTGCTTACAGATACCATTTCAATATGGAGCCATTTGTCATATAGCTGTAATGCAGACAGTGATTTGATTGTGAACACACTGAAGAAGACAACTTATCTTAAGAATGAACTCAGGTCAGACTTTTCTAAATGCTCTTGAGCCACTACCAGTGATCTCAGTAGTGTGTGATGGCATTGTCTTCCTGTGGAGACTTGACTTAGCAATGAACGTTTCCTTAGGTAACACAAATTTATCTATAGGCTCCATTTGATTCCTATATTTAGCCATAAAAAATGGCAGTAAAGGAAAACACTGTATATTCCTTCTGCTTCAGTTAGTGTTAAGTGTTATAAAAATTAAGACACAGAGTGTTATATTCCTTGCAAAAAAATCTTTGTGGATGTGACATCACCATGTGCCTTGTAACTCGTGAGACCTTTCCTTTTTTTCCCCCTTTGTTTCTAAATAAAGCAACAACAATTTTGCCCTCCTCCCTTTTGTCTCTGGTTTCTAATGCCATGATATTAATAAGGAGTGACATGTTTAAAGCCTTATTTTATACTGGTGAAGAATATTTTTGCAAGATATATGGTGTAGAGCTCCAAGATGAGGACACTTTAATGGTGATTTTATGGTGTAAGGCAAGAGAAGATTTTCCTCACAAAAAATCAGTAGGCAAACCAGTAGATCATTACTGTAAATTGAAAGAGATTTATTTTTTTTTTTGTGGACATTTCAAGCAATGTAATTCACACAACTGCTCTCTACTAAAAGTGCTAGGATGAAATATGTCTGATGTATGCAATATTGACCAGCTCATAGGATTAGATTCAGGTTCAAAGTGGGAATAAGAGTAATGGATATGTTTTCGCTGGTATAGCTGTTATAGAATAATAAAGAGTTCAATGCTGCTAACCCACCTTCTTTCTCTTGTCCTTCCTTGGGAGTCTCCTCAACCTGAAGGTCAGTAAATTCCTTAAGTATTCAGTGCAGATTGCCTGAGGCCTCCTACACATATTAAGTACTGTTGTTCACTACTGGGAACAGCACAAGACCATCATGAGCTTTAGACTTCTACTCTGCAGATCTGTGCCTGATTATTCTCTATTACTTTTCTCTGTAAGAGAGGTTACATTTAAGTGCCTACCTCTCTAGCTCTGACATCAAGTGATTTCTAGCATCAGATTACCAGTGTTTCCCCCAATCTCATCAAGTGAGAAGATGCACAGCTAGTCTGGTGCAAGTAAAGAAACAGTCAAGTCACTTGTGTACAGCAAACCCAGTAACTATCCACACAGCTGATGAACCTGGTTAGATTTTTGGTCCTCTATGCTAGAATTAAAAAAAAAAACAAACACCCACAAATAAAATAAGAGGAGATAAAGATATATTCCTTTATAAAACCTGCTTTAATCTAACACAATCCGAAGATTTGAGCTGTGTATTTATTAATAAACAAACACTGCTGTCCAAAAGAATGGTGAGAGTAAATCAGGCCCTGCACATAGGGGATCTTATACTATGTACTTTCCAGAAGCATTCCTCAAGGGCACAACTGCACCCTCAGTAATCACCCTTTTGATTTAAAAATGAAAACATGCAAGCCCTATCTCAGTAGTAATCATCAGCTTTTAGATCACGTGGTATAGAACATCATCATTCTCCACTGCAGAATAGAGAACAAATACTGACACAAGTGACTTCCCGTTCCAAATTTAGTTCCTTGTGCTCTTTTCAGCTTTCCGAAACTGGTTTTGTAAAACTGAACTTGTGCTCATTTGTCTACTAAATAAGCTGATTAAGAAGATATATCACTAATAGAAGAGTAGATTCATGTATTTACTCCTAGGATCAATGCTTATTAATAATCAGAAAGTTCTTTACTAGATCCACTTTGTAAAATACATTGATGCCCTACTATGTTATCTCTTATAGAAGTTTACATACTTACTGAAAAGATAGGCATAATATTGCATATAATTTGTTGCTGATCAGAAACTTGTGAGTTGCTGACTTGCTGTCCTGGATTGCTATTTTTCCTTAAAAAACATGAGATTGTCAGTGCAGTATAAAAGCAGGTGGTCTTACAAAGAGGCTAAAGGGTGTGAAGCAATGGTGACTTTTCCCACAACTGCTGAACAACTGGGTGTGAAAAGTGCCTAATGTGGTAGTCTGCCTTACACATTTCCTCACCTACTTTTATAGGATAAATGTGATCATACTACTGCATGAGCTCATCCCTGAGTCCATTCATAATTTTTTTAAGTTTTCAGATTTTCTCTCCTGAAATTAAATTTTCTTCAGTAAGTTAAAAATGCAGCCTCAGTATGAAATAGTCTGTGCCTTTCCTCCAAACTTTTTCTTCCCTAGCTGGCATACTGAATTTGCACAGAGAAATTGGACATAAAAATACAAAAGCACCTTTCCTGCCTAGTAAACATCTGAATGATAAAGTTAAGGAGTACACAAAGCATTTTGGTGGTTTTGTTTTTTTTTTTCACATTAAACAGAAGAATCGTTTGGCACACATAGTCTTTTAGATGGACTTAGAAGAAGTGAGTGACAAGTGATTCCATGTTTGCTTCTGCTGAAGTTGACACATTTTCCAAAGTACCCTGTGCAAATATTTCATGGCTCACATAGCACAATGTGACACTGTTCCTGAAAAGAAAAAAAAAAAAAATCAGATTTTCACAAAATAATAGGGTCTTTTCTTTTTCTTCTTAATTATTTTTTTAAAGTGGTAATCAGACATACAGTTATGACTGAGTGGTCATGAGCTGATTTTTTTAATCCATTCATTTACTTCAGCGGTTCAGTATTTTCTTACTGTATCATATTGACATAGAAGGAAAGGAAATACTTTTTCAAATCTCTTAATTCAAAATAAGTGAAAGAACCATGTTTCTTTCCACAATCCAAATTCATAAAGCTGGCTGTATGGAGCCTTTTCCAAGATATGAAACCCCACAATGTATTTTCAATTAATTTTGTGGCACAAGAAGCATAATATCAGTTTGGGGAACTTGGCAACCATTCCTTACAGGATAAGTTCTGTAGGGCAAAGGCAATATAATCATAAGAAAACACTTACCTGCTCTTTCATTGTCAAATAGCTTACTCCTTGTCCTAAATGATTAGCTAACACTTTCCAAGGATGTTAAGTATGTTCCTTCAGACACATTTTGATTTTTAAGATATTGCTCTACCACTGCCTGACACAGGGAGAGTTTTCATTTGGGCAACAGAATCATTAGTCACTTCTGAAAATCTTGGCCATTCCCATGGTTAGACAGCTGCACGACATGCCTGGATTCCATTTCCAGAAAGCTAGTTGGCATCTTCTGATGCTGTAGCAAGATTTATCTGGGATTTTCAGGTGTCTGGAATGAATACAGATCTAGGCTTACCATCATGTAGATATAACAAGAAAGAAAGGGGGAGAAAATAACCATAAATATTTACTGAAGACATACTGTTTTCTGAAGAAAAAAACACCAGGAGTTGTAAGGTGTTCTTTTTTGTATATCATTTGCATATAAAAAGAAACTTGGATTTTTATTTTTTTTTTCCCCTAAAAGCATTTCGTCATTAGGAAATTTAGGAATGTGAAGTCTTTTACTCCCTTTTCTTATAGAGAGTTTAATGATGCAGCATCATGTACAGGGAAAATTCCGAACATTAAGTGGTTAGCTATTAAGAAATATCTAACAGGCACTTTAGAATAGCTCTTGCCAACAACAAAACCAATACTCGAAACATCATTGATAAATACTACTTTTCTCATCACTTTCTCATCACCACTTGTTTCACCCTTATTGTCTTGTTACTGATCCTCCTATTACCCCATAACTTTTCTGTCTTTGGGAGGACCTGAATTTTTAAGATATATTTCTGCAACACCCAAAGCATGCATTATTTCCAAATTTGAGGATACAAGACTGTAATGACAGTTTTCTCTCCTCATGACAAATAATGTTAAATCCCTTTGTTTGTTTAGGCCCATTATTCTATATGAAAATATTTAGAGGATACTGGTGACAGGAAATAAAATGAAATTTCAGTGCAGCAAGAGGAACTCAGAAGGGCAATGAAGCTGATGAAGGGTCTGGAGCGCAAAGCTTATGAGGGGCAGCTGAAGAAAATGGGGTTATTTAGTCTGGAGAAAAGGAGACTCAGGTGAGACCTTATCAGTCTCTAGAAATACATGAAAAGAAGGTGTAACGAGGCAGGTGTCAGTCTCAAGTAACAAATTTCCCTCCCCTCCCCATCCCCATTCCCATCAGTGGTAAGTATGGATCATATTTAAGTTAGAGGAACATGAACAGCAAGAAGTGATGGTGGAAGAAGAAGGTATTTATGCTTAATGTGTAATGCTGCCAAATCTGTTAGTTGCCCTTTTAATAAACTCTTTGTTTCACTGCTGCTAAAAATATCTCAAAAGCCCTTGGTGAAGCCACGATTTAACAAAATTTAATATCCTCTAAGAAACAACAGGAGTTTTAGGAGTTTTAGGAGTCCTCAACCATGCCCTAGAAAAGCCAAAAGTAAATGAACAATCTACAGTATTTCTGGGAATAGACCATGTCATAATCCTTTGCCAGCCAGAATCAGAAGAGATTTAAGTCTTCTCATGTAAATGTTAACCCCACAAGTGACAAATCTCAGTGGAGAATCTTTGATTCTTTTCACTAACTTTAACAACAGCTCAAACATTATTTCTCTGCAAGAAACTGGTATAATAAAGTGGCATATTGGAGTTGAATTTTACATGAACTTGCACAGTTTTATGTGTAATGTTCAGATATTTGAGACCTCACTTGGAGTATTGTGTGCAGTTCTGGTGTCCTCAACATAAAAAGGACATGGAACTGTTGGAACAAGTCCAGAGGAGGGCCACGAGGGTGATCAGGGGACTGGAGCACCTCCCGTATGAAGATAGGCTGAGAAAGTTGGGGCTGTTCAGCCTGGAGAAGAGAAGGCTGCTTGGAGACCTCATAGCAGCCTTCCAGTATCTGAAGGGGTCCTATAGGGATGCTGGGGAGGGACTCTTCATTAGGGACTGTAGTGATAGGACAAGGGGTAATGGGTTAAAACTTAAACAGGGGAAGTTTAGATTGGATATAAGGAGGAAGTTCTTTACTGTGAGGGTGGTGAGGCACTGGAATAGGTTGCCCAAGGAAGTTGTGAATGTTCCATCCCTGGTGGTGTTCAAGGCCAGGATGGACAGAGCCTTGGGTGACATGGTTTAGTGTGAGGTGTCCCTGCCCATGGCAGGGGGATGGAATTTGATGATCTGAAGGTCTTTTCTAATCCTAATGATTCTATGATTCTTTATCTGAAAGATGATGAATGAATCCTTTAATGGCAGATTGTAACAACATAATGAATAGAATGCAGTAAGGCAAAGGGTCAAGTCAGAAATCTTCATTCAAACTTCTTGGCCTCACTGCAGAGCTGGGAAATAGTCCATAACAGAGTAACTGAATTTCAGTTACTGGTGTTATGTCAGGGCAGCAAAAGAAAGCAATTACAATTGTTTGGGGGTTCAAGCAAAATAATGCAATTCAGCCCTTTATGCATTTGATGGCATTTCTATTTAAGCAACTTCAGCATTTTCCCACAAGTACCTATGGAGAGATTTTCACAGCACAATGAGAAAGCAAAAACACTTTTAAAATTTACCATGGACTCCAATAGCTGGATTTTTTTTGACCAGTTGTAACTCAAGATTACAGTGCCTCTATGTGCAATTATCCTTTCCTGTAAAACAAAGGCATCATTTATCATATGAGAATTGAAACTTCCTATAAGCTTGGGTTTGACAGCAATATCTGAGTGATCTTCAAGATAGCTCTGCCTGGGCAAAGATTAAAAGAATAATTAGAAGTAGATTATCAGTTTCATTTGTTTAAACTCAGAACAAATGCTCAGGACCCATATACTTAATCTGTAGTTTTATTTGTGTATTGGCATTTTAACACCACAGTCAACTCTTTGATATGCACAGATATATGCATTAACTTAGTCGACTAGACTGTTCAATTAGCACACAATTCATGTTGCAAGTGCACAGACTCCAAGATACCTCAATACAGCCTGCTTTGCTCTGGCAAGCTTGCTGACAAGGAACAGTGCAAATGCAGTGATTTTGCTTCATACAGGAGTAGTCATATCCTCATCACACAGATCTTGAGCTACTAGGTGTGACCAAACAAACTGACTTTATGTAAAGGCATCTGAGATGTGCATAACACAGTACTGCATATTCTAGTTAAACATACAATGGAAGATACAGCACACTAAGGACATGGATATATCACCACTAGATTCTTGCCTCCATGGTCTCCTATCCTCCTCTCTCCAAGACAATAAACCTTCTTGGAATGGGATATAATGAAGGGTCGAACAGAGACACTGTGCTGATGCTGTGTACACCAGGCTGTGGTAGCTGAGTTCCTTTCTTAACTCGTGTGTTTCGTTTGCCTCTTATTTTGTTCTTGCCGAATATGGAACTAACTGCAGGGTTGTCCTGGTGTGATGGTGATGCTGGAGACTTGCTACATCAGTCCAGCTGCAATTTGTTGAACATTCGTTCCTTCTCCTTCCCTTTTCTTCTGGTGCTGTCAGCAAGACGAGTGTTTTGCTTTTTCCTAGGGTATAGGCAAGCAGCATAGGGGCTGGTTCATTAATTTCAAGGGAGACAAAACATCATGATGGAAAAATGCAGCTGCCCTTCCAGAGCCACTCCCATCTTCCACCGCACTTGCTTTGATGCAGTTTCATCTGCTAAATTCTACCATTGTTAAACCCAGTTTGATTCCATTTTCCATACCTACAGTCTTTCCTTTGAAAATCTGCTTACAACAGAAGCTTCATACAGTGATGGAAGCTGGGCCTGTAGCTGCTTAAATTGCATTATGTTTGGCAGCATTTGTTGCCCTCATCTCCTCCCAGCCTTTATTTTTTCTATTATTTTGTGGTAATATTCAGAATGCCAGTACAGACACTTTGTATTTTCAAGTTTTCACATCATACCTGGCCCTGTGGGTGTTATTCACTAACCTGCAAATGCTCTAGCTCCAAAACACATGCTGGATCTTAGGCTCTGGGCTGCTGAAGCCTAAACCTGTCATGAACATGACGTATATAGCTACCAGAGGCAGCCAGTTCTGAATATTCTGTAACGCTAGAGCAGCATGTTGCATGGGCTCTGTGTTGTGAACATTATTTATAGTTCACTTGTGAGTCAATTGTTTGCAGCATTTGCTGGAGGTAAGTAGTGCAACCTTTAAAAATAGACATTAATAATAGGCATGAATATTATCTTACATGCATATAAGTGGGAGTGCCTACCACTGAGCTACAGCTAGCCATCCAAACAGAAGCGAACAGCTGCATCAGCATGGTACTGAAGAGCTGATTAAGCCTGTTTCAAATGTAAGGTTATACATGAAGTTGTATTTCTTTTCTAAGTTTCATGATTTCATCACATAGCAATGAAGGCAGATCTGCCAGGCTGTGGGGGACTGGCTCGGGGTTACTTATCATTATGCACCACTCTCCAGTTATCTACCCAGACACTGACAACAGCACCAAAGTCAGGTGTAATGCAGGGGTTAAAACACAGTGGGAGCAGAAAGTTCATCTTTGTCTGTACAGTCTTCTGCACATATGTTTTGAGAAGCTGCACCAGAGGCTTGAAACAAGGAGATGTGTTGCCTCCTTGTCCCGTCAGGGCTTCTGAAATGTCTGCAGTAAGTACTCTTCATATATAAGGTAGTTTCTGTGGGCCACACAGATTTTTCCTTTTTTTTCTTACAAAGATGACAATCTGACAATCTTAGCAAAGATAGCAGAAATAATAAAAAGTTGACTAAGTGACAGAGAAAGGGATTCAAACTGGATTGCTAGAAAATAATGTGCAAATATCTTTTATTTATATATATATGTATAGTGCTTGAAAACAAATACTATTTTATTTCACTATCCTATTAAGAACCTTAACATTAATTTCTTTAAATTCTTCTATGTTTTGTAGAGATGTGTAACTTCAAGGCCTCAGTGTGGTTACCAGGATTTCATTCAGAAAGAAACCTGCCAGCCCTGAAACAAGTGGGGCAGGTTGCTACTTTGTTCTTGCTTTTCAGCTCTGGCCAAGTAATAAATAATATTCCTTTAACAGTTTATTTTAACATAAAACATAAGAAATACATTTTAATAATGTATGAGTCTTACATTAGAAATAGGATGTTTCAAAGGAATCCTAAGGGGTTCTAAATTAGGCCTGACCTCTAGAAATACTTTTCAGCCACCTTACGCATCCCAATGTGCTTAATCTGTTTCTGTGGGACATTTCATGTTAGTAAGATATTTTTCAGGCTTATTTCTACATGAGGATGCATTTTTAGATGAAGATAGAGATGTCTAAACGGATTCTTCTTGTCACACTATGTTATCATCACAAAACCACTCTAGGGAGAATAAATTCTAAATAACACAGTCTAGGTTTGGGCTAAAATCAGCATACTCCTCATCAAACTCTCCAAACTGAGACTAATTAGACATGAATGGGATCATCCTTGCCTTTTGCAGAGCTGAAATCTGACCTGGACTATGGAAAAACATTACCAGTTGTAGTTCTATCCAACCAGACGTTAGATGGATTAAATGACTGAAAATATTCCCAGAAGATTTCTGAGAGGGGGTGTCTGTGGAGGTATCTTAATTTTTGCCTTCTGATCGCTGCGCAGAAACTGAAGTGATTTGTTTGAGCAACCATTCTCTCCCAAAGTCCTCTTACTTCAGGAGAACACCAGAATGTGTCAGTACAGATAACACCTTCACATGTACGCTGCTCACTGACCTCAAACTACATGAATAAAAGGCCAAGAGAAACCACGGTGGAATAAGATGCAGTGTTTTAGTAAGGAATACATGTTTTATATTTTTTGGCATTGTGCCACTCTTTTCAGAATTAAAGGGTAGATTATTGTGGATTTGTTTTCTTTCAGGAATTAGGGCTGGCCCTGGCTTAGCTTCAGTACTGCAGAGGTATTAACTGCAATGCATTTCTATCTTACAGCTTCATCCCATTTAGCCATTGTGACTTTGGAGTGACTTCTAACGCAATCCAATCAGAATGAGTTGGCAGATTAATGTTAACTTTCATGTCAGGACTGAAGGCAATGCAAAATGAAAATGCTAAAAGAAAAGGCATTGCACCAGCCATCCTGTAGCTAAAAATAAAACTGAACTGTCTCATGTGAGCTAATGAGCCTTTGTTTAATCCACAAATGGGTAAAGCATTAGGAAACTGCCTTTCTGTGTATTAATCACTCCCCAAATTTAAATAAAATTGATGCTATAGGCTCTGGCCAGTATAATAGATCATATCTAAGGGCTGCCCTTTATTCATCTGAAATTCTGGTTTACCACAAATTTTCCATCTTCCTCAGCTTTGGCAGCCACTGAGTTTGTGATGAATTCTACACTGCAGTTCCTCAGGAACAGTACTGGCAAGATTAGAAGATTTAGTTTCACCTGCTGTTTGGGCAACATTTCAAATTATGCTTTTCTCCTTCCAACAAATCAATTTGGAGTAGGTTGATACATTTTAGGGCTCAGAGGCCAAGGGGAAACTTGGAACAGTAAAAATTACCCCCTCACACCCAACAATTTGAATATTTATTCTAATCCAAACATCAAAGATCAGTACAGCTTTTTGGCTGGACTGCATTACAACTAAGAAGAGCCTATATTGTCACATGCAGCTCAAACTTCTAGTGTAACACGTTCCTCTAGATCTGATGACTTAATTTTCATTTCAGTCTAAAAATACTTGTTTCTTCTCACTTGCATGGAACTAGTTATGGGGATGGGTAATTTTTGGTCTCGCAATATTTGAATACTGTATATGATTAAGTCTACTTTTGGATTTCCAATTTAGTAATTTCTGGTCTCCAGGAAGCAAATGATGCAATGTGTGGTACTCTTGGATTTCTGGTTCAACACCCTCTACTGGCTATCATTTATCACTGGCTTAAATATGGCAAACAGCAAACCTGAAGCATTTTTCAGCTGTAGTCTGTGGCTCTATAAAGCCACTTCTTCAGTATAGCTTCTAAATTTTAGATAAAACACCATAGTTAAAGCTCACTGATACAGTTGTACCCACAAAATACTATGTATCTATGTTAGCTTCGCCAAGATGTCCTTAACATCAACAGTATATACTAACATTGCAGTATTAAGCAGTGCTATCCCAATTTTTACTTTCTCAGATCTGTAAGCAAAGCAGGTGAGTTCCTGGTCATAATAAAATAAACCTAAGTTTGTTGTTCTTCTTTCATCATTAAAGATATTTTCTTTTCACCAGGACATTTTTTCAGTTGTACTGTTACCTGTTTTCTTATATTCTTCCTGTCTTTTTCTGTACGGTTTTAATAACCCCTTGTTTTCATATGTAAATACACTTAGTACTGCATGTGTTCTAACTTTCAAATATCTTGTTGTTCACAATAGAATGGAAGTCTTGAAATGTAGTGTTGTGTGCTTCTTTATCTTCCTTTTTTGTAAATTGAGAGTGCATGGTTGAAAAAAAACCCCTACCCTAATGATAAAAATAACAGGCAATAGGACTTCAAACAAATTATAGCTCTGATAATTTCTCATACTCACATAAGATGACACAGATGCTTTCTTAAAAATATGCGTTAAACAGCAAAAAATAAATATTAAAATTTCTCTAGGACCTACCATCTGTATTAAACATAGAGCAATCCTATAATAGGAACAATAGAAAATAGAGACCTCCCCATACTTACCATATGCAATTATTCTAATGAAAACATTCTAGGCTAATAATATTGTCAACAAAATGTCATCTGCAAAGTTACTGATATTTTCTAGAAGGTCAAAACCTGAGAAAAATAAAATACAGAAATGATGGAACTAAGACCAGATAAATTTGCAGAATAAAGTCACTACATGCAGGTTCTTTAAATATGAACTATCAAATGCATTTGCCCTAGTTCCACTCCTGGCTGCTTTGATTCTTTTTTTTTTGCAGAGTGACACCATTTTCTCTGGAGGTGGTTGCTGTTAGCTGTAGGTTCATAGGGGATGTCAAGGTGGTGGATAGCTCCTCCTGCAGCATTTCAGCTGATGCCAGCAGAACTTGGGCAGGCAGAGTGATGCAGTTCTTATATAACACCCCAGGGTTAAAAGCTGGGTTCCCTCCCACTTCCAGCAGCGTACAGCTTGCACTTCTTGTTCTGCAGTGTCATGAAGTAGTAGACTTCAAACTTGACACTACTGAAGGACTGAATAATAGCCACTTAGTACTAAGGAACCTCAGACCTACTTAATATTTAGGTAGGTTAAACCAATACCATCTTTGGAACATTTCTATTGGATTTTTTTAATTTCTTTTTCTTTTTCTCTGAATTATACAAGCTATGTACAATGGTGATATTTATAGTGAAAACTGGTCAGCTTCAAAAGCCATGCTTCACAGTATGTGTTCACAACTCAGATATTAGAATTACTGCCTTCACATGTTATTAAGGTTTACCTGTATAATGGAAATCACTTATTGGAAGACTTTTCTGTTCTCAACATAAAATACAGAATATTGTATAGGACATTCCCCACAAGGTTAATACAATTCTATAATGAGGAGAAGGAAATTTTCTACACAAATCGTTTGTTTGCCTTTAAGGTATTTCAATAGAGCATCACTGCTTATACTAGTCTCTCATCTTTTTGAATTTAATAACATCTTGTTATTAACACATAATAACATATATGTGGATTTGTGTTATATTCCATCAGTAAAAGGATATCCTAATATCCAATCAAAACTTCCCCTGTTTAAGTTTTAACCCATTACCCCTTGTCCTATCACTACAGTCCATAATGAAGAGTCTCTTCCCAGCATCCCTATAGCCCCCCTTCAGATACTGGAAGGCTGCTATGAGGTCTCCATGCAGCCTTCTCTTCTCCAGGCTGAACAGCTCCAACTTCCTCAGCCTATCTTCATAGGGGAGGTGCTCCAGTCCCCTGATCACCCTCGTGGCCCTCCTCTGGACTTTTTCCAACAGTTCCATGTCCTTTTTATGTTGAGGACACCAGAGCTGCACACAATACTCCAGGTGAGGTCTCACAAGAGCAGAATAGAGGGGCAGGACCACCTCCTTTGACCTGCTGGTCACGCTCCTTTTGATGCAGCCCAGGATAGGGTTGGCTTTCTGGGCTGCAAGCGCACACTGCTGGCTCATGTTCATTTTCTCATCGAACATTTTGTCTTCTTCAGGTTGAAATCAGCAAGAAAATGACCTGTCAAACCTTGGATGAAAAAGCAAAAATGTCAAATTCTGCAGTAAGAGCATTAAAACATCTCTCAGAAGATCATTCTATTCATTATTTGGGTGACATGGTCTAGGGTGAGGTGTCCCTGCCCATAGCAGGGGGGTTGAACCTAAAAGACCTTAAGGTCCTTTCCAACCCATACTGTTCCATGATTCTCTGATTTCATCTCAAAATATGTTTTGTCTGTTCTCACTGGGAACTGCAAAGCAATATGATAATACTAACTCAGTTTATGTATATCAAATGATTGGTAGAACTATTAAAAATAAAACAAATCAAAGCCTAATCTAATCTCTGGTCTGAAACTAAGCATATAAATTATGAAAAGAAAATATTTAAGGAATTAAAGATTGACTAAAACATTAAAGGTATAATGAAACTAGTTTAGCTATTCTTTTTATTATGAGGACATATGAGAGTTTTAATAAAATAAGATTCCAGTGTGCTTTAAATATTGCAAATTGCTATATCCAGAAATTATTAAAAAGAAGATTTTTTAGCCCCTTCTCCCTACAATATTGTTCAACCAAACTGGCTTGTGAAAATGCATTCATCATTTACTGTTACAGGCAATGTTATGCAAATATCCAGCTTTCAGTTGTCCCTGCTCCACTTCATGTTCACCCACCTTAGGTGCACAACTTGAGAACCTGCAATAGAAACGATTATTTTTTTTCTTTTTTTAACTTCGGGTTTATACCTTGTAGCTATGGAAACTTGTACATTTTTCTCTGTAATTCATTTAAAAATAGGAAATCCGTAGATTCCCACAGCACCTCTAAGGACAATAGAGTTGCCTTAATTTCTTTTCTATTTCCAAATGTTATTGAGTATAACATCCTTCTGTGAAGCAACCTTTTTAGATTTCTAGCAAATTGAAATCTCATATAAGGCTAATCCTTGATTTGATATTTTTATAGAGGTTATATATTGGACTCGACTTTAACTGGATGCCAGTTGTCCAGACAATCCTGACAATGGCTGATTTTCCAGGCTAAATCCATTTTCTGCATGGCATATTAAGCCAAACAGAATATATTTTTAATTCACTATGTATGGTCACTCGTAAAAAAACTCCTATAATCTTCTAATAGTTTTCTCCATCCTCTTACAACCATAATTTTTAAATGCTGCAGGTGTGCATAGGATGTTGAAAGCACATTAAAGACTATACTTGCTGAAGGACCTGCTCAGTTTCTTTTTGTGACAAGTTCCAGGGAACTATCACCCTGAACCATGTCTGACTCCGTATCATTTAAAGCAGCAAGAATTTGGTATTGAATTTAAATTGAAGAGGCTCAAAACTCATATCTGTTGCAGGGACTGGATTTATTGCAACGAGACAGCAATATAAAACTGAGAGCAGGCAGAACTGAACTGAGAGTTCAGACAAATGGGACATGAAGCAGGAAGAACTTTTTAATTTCCAAGTGGGATTAGCTTTAGTAATGTTGCTGATTGCTAGGTGCATGTTCTCTAGTGAATTTGTCAGTCCACATTTAGGAATTTCTTGCACATGGTATCAGGGTCCTAAGAATAGGATGCATAGCAGGCACTGGAGAGTAAAAAGTCACCCAAGCCAGTGAAGAAAAAGAAAAGTCTGATGAACAGCAGCATTGCTAAGGTAGTCAGAAGGAAATTACCTTCTGGAATATCGAAGAATGTTGATTTTGATTATTAATCCTAGATTCTAATAGCCTCTCCCTGAGCAAACAGGCAGAAACAATATTTCTCTCTTACAGCAGTGAAAAGGTTCAGGTTCCTACTTACCTTGTGTGCCTGATTTGGAAAAGGAATTAGAAAGATCTCCCACCTCCCCAAAAAATGAACTAGAATTGAATTATTCAGAAATAATGTAACATCCCTTCTTCTGGCAATAGAACATCTGAAACCTGATTTGATGGTTGGCATATAAGGATGATTACAAGATTAGTCCTAACAGACAAGCCAAGTAGCAGAATGCCTAATCTGAGAATCTGCCATACTCACATTCACAGCTGCTCGGCATCTTCAGGATATGCACAGGATATCATTATCCAGCATCAGAAATCTGGGCACCTAGAAGAATTCATTGGTGGAGTATTTCAATGCTGAGATAGTTTCAGTGCCTTTCAGGTTAAGTAGCAGCTAAGCAGGACTTTCTGAGGGTCTCACAGCTGGATTTGGAGAACTAAAGTGGCAGTCTAAATTTAGAGAGTTAAAGTGCTGTCGAAATTCCTTTGCAACGCTATGTGGGAGACGTAGGGAGCTAAGCTTCTGTTGGGGGAGGAGAGGTATTTCCAAAGGCCTAGACCTAAGTAATCATGTGCCAGTGTATACTAAGACACTGAGATTTCAGTACTTGCTTATGCACCTTGTTGGCTTTGGACTATGCTGAGCTAATAAAATGAAAAAATATGGGTTTTTACAGAAATAGGGGGAATTTCTTGTACAGAAACACAGGGAAGTGTGCACTGACAGTCCAAGGTCTCCTCTTTGCTGCTGTGAATCTCCTGCATACTTAATGGAGTGCTCGGAACTAAAGAATTTGAACTTAGATACCTTAAGTAGGTGTTGTCTATGTAGCCTGAAATAGATCACAAATGGGAGATCTGGTTGCATTCAGTTTAGTTTCTGAGTTCTGTTTATCAGTTTGTGCTTCCCAGTATCTTCTTACTGTCCTTTAAAGGCATGTAGTAAACTAATATGTAATCTGCTACCTATATGAACCTTTCTTTTTGTATTGCCAGCACACAATAGTTGACTTGAACTCCATACTTATTTGCTAAAATTTGCTTTAGATTTATTCTACTAAACCCACCAAGAATTACAAATAATCCAGAAGGGTCCCATGTTTTTCTGTGACTAAAATCCTTTCCTTCTGAGAATGTGTGTATTGAATTTTCATCCTCACAGAACATTTTGCTGAGTTTTCTACCAATTTCTCCTCTGATGTGGTGCAGTTTTTGTTAACTCTTTGGATACTATTTTGCAAAAGGAAGGACTTTTCTTCTTGTAAAAGGAAATTATAATCCTTTACACATGGTTAAAGCAGACATGGGTAGATAGTAGATGACTCTGTTAGTATATGTATGACATGTAAAACTCACCTCCAAGGCCTGTTCAGACAAGGAGAGACATCTGTGGATTGTTTACATATGGACAGAATTGCCGTACATCTTTCTGGTTTCTATTTTTTGTTCCCAGATGTAGCATAAATGTGATTGCCTTTTAACAGCTTCTCATATGTGCATCTGTTTACGATATGCAATTGAAAAGCAGCTTTGCAGAAAAGGACCTGGGGGTCCTGGTGGATGCCAAATTGAACATGACCCTGCAGTGTGCCCTAGCAGCTAATGGTATCCTGGGCTGCATCAGGAGGGGTGCTGTCAGCAGGTCGAGGGAGGTGATCCCCTCTATTCAGCACTGGTGAGGCCAGCTCTGGAGTATTGTGTTCATTGCTGGGCTCCCCAGTACAACAGAGAGAAGGATATACTGGAGAAAGTTCACACACCAAGTTCTGCATAAGCTGCCCAGAGAAATTGTGGAGTCTCCAACCTTGGAGACATTCAAAAGTCATCTGGACATGGTCCTGGCAACCAGCTCTAGGTGGCCGTCCTTGAGCCATTCTGTAATCTTGTGATTCTATGGTTTTGTGAACTCACAGTACACAAACTTAATTTTCATGAAGTATAATGTATGTTGTGATGGGCTTACCATGCACAGATAGGTCTTGTATATGTTTGAGTTTAATAAATTGAGTTTCTTATTACAGGATAATGTATGAACCTCTGAAGTACAATACACAGGGACATTTTTATTCAGACTAAAAAGAAAAATGCTTTTAGTGTTTTATCAAGAGCTATAAGGATTCTTGGAAAATTGATTGAATGTTTAATTCCTATTTTGGTTACAGTTTCACTATAATTTAGCCTTCCAAAAGTTTGTTTGACCTTCATAGTTAATATAAGCATAACTTCATGACTTTTTTTTTTTTGAGATACATGATATTCAAATAGACTCCACAACTCGTTAAAGTTGTAAAGTAGGTATGCGTTTATTCAGCTGAAGGCTCATGGGGGATTACTCCTCCAAAGGCGTGCGTGCCTCACTGTCGTTTTCCTCTACATTTATCCTCTAAATTACTACATATGCATCAGGTTACACAATACGCCTATACATATTTATGTCCTATCTCTGCTTCGTATTATAATGAGCTCAAAGGTCTTCTGCTCATGCGCAGTGCCTCCTGGTGGTCGTGGGCAGGGGTCTTCAGATGAAGTAAACGAGTCTTCCTCGGGCCTGAACTTTTCACCCTTGGTCCTCATGCATGCTTTTTAGGAGCCTGGATGAGTCTGGTCTCTGCCCAAATGTTTTTTGCTGAAACTTAAGTAACTGCTTTCCTTATTAGGAGGTTATGTTCTGGTACTGCCTGGTAAAGCACGATAGGTATTTGCTGAGCGATATAGCTGTTAAGCAATCTGTGTAACTTAAGCAATACCCCCTTGTATAACCCCCCTGTACAATTCACCTAACCCCCTTGTACAATAGTCCACATCATACGTAGCAGGGATATTACTAAATTTGCCAAAAAGAAGAATCATAAGTGAGAATTTTGATAATATTGGTGATGGGAACATCCATCCTTTAGATCTGAAGCAAACCTATTTACAAAACAGGATGTAGATTAGAATGAGGTAGCTTGTTTTTTTAAAAAATCCTTCTGTGTATATAGCATAAAAATACATTACCCTGTACTTGATCATGTAAATATTAGCAAAATATTGTTATTTTATGTACTGCTGAGTCAAATTATCAGTATTTTAGGGTGAAAGGTTAAGAATGGATTTGGACTGTTTTCTTGAAAATTCATGTAATTACTAGCTACCTGAATGATAATTTGTTTTCTCTAAACAGTAATTCTTTCCTCTTTTCTCCTTTTTTTCTTTCTGTGTGTGTGTGTGTGTGTTTATATCTCAGCAATATCTGTGCTACAACTCCCTTGAAGGAAAAAGTACAAAAATATCAGAAACAGTATTCCTCTCCTTCACCCATGCTTGCAGTATCTAATGGTACTGTAGTAGCAATTTCCTCAGCAGTGGTTCATTACCAGAACTTAACAACCCCTTCTGGCAATTAACTAATTACCTTGCCTTTGAGTATGGTGAAAGGAAATGGCTATCAAGGGCATTGTTTGCTCAATTAACCAAAAGCAATAGACACATGCTTAGTAATAATTGTAGAGGGAAATCCTTCTAAAATGCAGTCATCTTACTCAATTTTTCACAGAGGCTGTGCAGCCTGCATGAAAAATTAGAGAAATTCAGAAGCACTTTTTTTTTTCTCTCCAAACTAGTATCAGGACAAGAACATGCTTCTGTAAAATGCAAGTTCCTAGGCTCAGCCAAGGTTCATGGTATTCTCAGAGCTCAAACTAATGCAGCCCTGAGCAGCTCTGGCCAGGATGTTCTCTAGTATCCTGTGAGCTGGATGTAGCCCAGGTGGATGATTCCGCTTGGCCAGCTGCCTTTTCCTCAGAAGCTGCCAGGGCTTCCTCCACGTGGGCGGAGAGATGGATGATGTATGTCTCCTACGGAGGGCCCAGCCACACCTCCATATGGCCCATGCAGAAATGACAAGACAAAGCTGGTGTCTCACCTGGGTAAAAAGACTGCTCTGTATCTCTCAGTCACAATCGCTTTAGGCTTCAGCTACTCTAATTATGTAAGATTTCTAACAAAAAAAAAGAATCAACCCACCAATTTATAAGCAGTTGTTGCCTTAAAGCTCTTCAGTGAATGATGACATATTATGAAATAATTTTCAAATAAATAGGTGACTTCTATTCAGAAACAGCTGACAATTTATAATTTTTCATTTTCTTCAGAGGAAAAAATACTTCTTATAGCTCATAATGCTAAATCAGTTACCTAATAGAACCACAAGTGATACAAACTTAATGGCAGTTCTTAACGTTTTTCCTCGTGTTCTTAATGCTTCTCTGTTCTTTCTGTTGTACCACCAGGACCTGAGCCACATTTTATCACATGACCAAAATGCCACTACAAACTGGGTTTTTGGTTTTCCCTTTTCATTTCCCTATAGATAATAATAATAACCGATTCTTTTGTAAATGCCTCACAACTCTCCGAAACTGTATTTTCTTTCCTTCCTTTTAGTGGGAATGGAAAAAATCAACAACTCCCTCTTCCCTGACCCCTCCAAATCCCAACCTTGAAATACCATTATTTTCTGCCTAGGAACAAAAGCAGGTTTTAGAAACCTGGAGATATGATTACTGCCAATATTTCTCTTTTCTTCAGAAATAATAAAACTGTGAATATGTTAGAAATTTAGAATGCTGGGACCTTGTATTATAATAACAATGAAGAAGCATCTAAGAAAAGAAGACATTTATTTTCTTTCTCAGAAAATAACATTTGTGGCCATTCCATGTAACGCTCTTTCTCCTCAGTGGTCCCTCTCTAAACTCAATTACACCCCTTATTTTCCTTACCATTCATGTAAACCACCCAACCCACCAGTCCACAGTTCACAGTTCTTAATTTCTTCATTTTTCCTATTGTTTTCTCTGATCTCTCTTAGCCCTGCATGAATAAGATTAACTTTTGCAGTGAGTAAGGCTCTGTGGAGATCTTGTTGAAGGAAATGCAAGGCATAAAATACATGAGGATAGAGATACCCAGCAAGTTCGGTAAACCTTTTGACTGAACGCTAAGATCTTTGTCCTTGTCTAGTGATCCAATGATGCTTTAATTTACTAAAAACCCTTCAATTAATTTTAAAGAGTGATCAAGTCTTAAAGAGCATTTGTAGAAAAAAATCTCCTACACAAAATTGCATATTTTAGTGTGCTATTTGTCTACTAGCAGCAAAACTATAAGCCTGGCACTGGCATAATTGATATTATGTTGCTTCCAACCTAACAGGAAGTTTATAATTTTTTATGACAAATATTCAGGAATTGCTTAACCTATGGGTTATGTTGACCCAAAGGGCTACTTTAAATAACATAGTAAAGAATCAACAGATAATAAAAAAGAATCTGTACAGTATTCCAGAATCAACAAAACCCATGCCTGAAAGACCACTTCTGCTTTTTAGTTCAATTTCAGATGATTAAAAGCAGATGGAAATGAATGCCCATATATCTTAACATCCTGTGGGCTCACCATCCCATTGTTTTGGGTTTGTTTGGGTTTTTTTTTTGTAATTTATTCTTTGACAACATCTATCCCTTCTTGAAACCTTGGAGAATTAAAGCAAGTTTAAGTGGCCAAAAAGTGTCTAAATTTCATGCTTTTGTCAGTCAGAAATCATGACTAATGAATGAAAATATGGAAAACATAGTCTACTATTTTACTGCTAGAGCGCCCAACACTTCTGCAGGCAAAGTACAATGTTAATATATTATTCAAAGGAGGGGACAATTGCTCAGATGATTAGCAATGATATTAGTGAAAATTTTGTTCTTCAGAATTAGATTCCATTCTTGGATAAAGCAGAAAACATTTGTTTGTAGCAAAATTTACCATCTAGATGCCGTTTCTTGTGTTATCTTAAAACTCTTTTAAAAAATTCCTGTCAAATGAACAGATGTTGAAATAAAAATGAAATAAAGAAGTATACAGTGCTGTACATTGTCTATGGTATAACATGAATGAAGACTTTATAGGATGAATTTCTACATTTTCTGGCAAAACTCTTAAACTGCATATTCAGTTATTAAACTTAGAAATTTCTACTGAAAAAATTGCTACTGTATACTGTGTATACATGCAATCACCAAAGTTCAAAATAGTGAAATAACTGTCACATGGCAATGAAAAACAAAAATTTGGCTAAATGAATATAGTTACATATTTAACTGAGAGCAGAGCAAAGATGTATAAAATTTGCATAAAATAAGCCCTACTCAGAGAATCCAAACAGTTGCTTATTGACTGAGCTCTTGTATAATCAACAACAAAGAAAAAATTCTCTGTCTATACCCTTCTCTGTAATGCTTTGTTGTCAGGAAAGACATTTTATCTGCTCTTTCACCATACACTGAATGGGATCATGTTCCAGCTTAGCGTAAAGAGAGACGCAGTAACACATCATGCCTAAAGTAATGTGCCACTTACACAGCAGATGGAGCCCAGCCACTCAGAATAGCTTGAGAAAATGAACACAAAAGAAGTATTTTTGCATGGAAGACGAACAATACAGCACAACGGCAGGCATTTTTATTCTTTCCAGTGTATTGTCAGCAGGTTTGCTCCTTATGGAATTAAAAAAAAAACATTGTGATAATTGGTTCTGGCCTGCTGCAGTAGAGCAGACATATGCCACTTAAAGATGTTCAGTAATACCACTGCAACAAACCTTAGAAAGGGAACATTGGTGATTAACATTTTAGGAATAGCTCTTTTCCATTTTAAGGCAAATAATTCATCTGCATATTCATCTGCAGAGTGCTGTTCTTTTTATCTTCCTTGTAGATTGCCCTGAAACATGTGATGGAAATTTACGAAAGCATTTTGGTGGTGGCTTACCTTCCTTTCTGCTGCAGTCAAAAGTGCCTTTGATTCTGGATATAGTTTTTCCTTACCATAAGCTTCTGTCTTTCTGGCATCATAATAGAATTTTTAATGTTTCTAAAAGATCTACTTTTTTACCAGTCATTAAAACATAAACAAAACAGTCTCTGTACCAGTTTTACTGCTATTTCCAACAACAGAATCTGTAACCTCAAAAACGTAACAGAGAAAATTATCAATTACAATTGTACAATTAGCGGGGGGGGGTGGGGGGGGGGGTGTTTTTTTGTTCTTTTGTTTTTTTCTTAAATCAGCAACACTAACTAGGATAACCCCTTCTTTTAAAGTTTCTATGAAACTGCATTTATAAGGCTCTTGAATGAACAGAGGAAATGTCTATGGAATTTTGTAGGACACTTCAAAACGGGAAAGTCCAGGCGGCACAGAAAATGTTTGATTTTCACTATAAACAAAAAAGGCATTAGCATTTCATAATAGCTCCAGGGCTGGTTTCAGCTGCATTATGTCACATAGGGATGTGAGAATTGCAAGGTGATTTGGGGTGGAAAACACAGTATGTTTCCTAAAGTAGAAAGACACAAAACCTATTGCTGGATCCTGATGACACTTACTTTTCAAAAGCATTCTGAAAATCAACATACCTCCTTAAAAGCCTTCATAAATCTTTAAGGCCTTGGCACAATACTCATGTCCATAGTACAGAAGATTACAAATTACTACTCAAGGTATATATTTTTCAGTTCAAATCTGCAGCATCCTTGGTGCTCACCTCTGTGTATAGATGAAAAGCTTCCTTTGACACTCAGCATTCACAATGTTTGTCAGTTCCATGGATCTGGCTTGGGGCTCTCAGATAGTCATGAGACAATCTGAGGGAGTAGCCAAAGGTTTGAAGTTAACAGAAAGTGACTGAGTTTATATCTAGGACTATGTTAAATAAGGTTAGGTCAGCTGGTTTGAGGAAGCACATTCTTTATAGAGTATGCTGGTTTTAAAGGGATTTTTTTATAGAAAAACATAGGTTAATGCTTCATTGTGTCTCTCAACTTGTCCTTCAAGTCAAAGAGAATTGTTGGAGAGGTCATTCAGAGTTACCAGTTGACATCATATTTTTACTTGTCTTAGAAGAGATATTTTGTAGATGAAGTAGAAATCTAATCTAGACATCTAGAAAGTATTCAGTGTGAATGTTTTTGTATAAAGTATTGTAGCATGAATGTTTTGTATGCAGCATTGCATAACTTACTCCTCCACAGTAACTATCAGCTGTAAGTAAACATTTCTGGAGCAACTAATTGCAACATCAAGTGTGGAATACATTACACCTGGCCATAGCTTTCTGAAAGTCATTAGCCTAAATCAATCAGTAGGACATCCGTTGTATCAGAAGAACTAAGATTGGTAAAAGGTAGCGGTGATTTTCCACTAAGTACTAAGCAAGCTAGACAATAGCCTACTCTATCCTATTGAAGGTGGATGCAGTTTATTTTTCCCCAGACAACTCATCCTCCACATGGGAATGGCAACATTTATGGGAATCAGCCATCAAAATGATTAAAACCTTATCCATGACTAGTTTATAACCAGTCTGAATATACTAGAGGAATTAAGATAGTAACAAGAACACCCAATGCAAATAACAATTGGAAGGAGGTGCTCTTCAGATGGATAAAAGGATCCTAGAAGAAAAAATAATGCCAGTTGTGAGCTGCGACTAGCTGCAACAAATAAGGCCAATCAGTACCTTCTCTTCACTTTTAGAGCTTATCCAGAAAGGTCTCAGTATGGAGAATCCTGCTAAAATGTATGCTATGCCTATGGTTTATACAAAGGTTTAATAACCTTTGTTAAAAAGAAAATATCTAATTTTCCAATCTGAAGGGTGAAATACTTCTCTAATGAAACAATGGAAAGTAAAGCATTGAGAAACAGCCCAGAGAGTGGGAATGACCCAGTGAAGCAGAGCAGTTTTAAAATTTAAATCACATTCTTATAAGTATCACTCCTTGATGAGAAGAGGCTTTTTTTTTCTGTAATAATTTCCTACTTATGCATAAAAAAAGGTGTAAAGGTAGAGCTCTGCATAGGGTGGGTCCCACCTAAAACGTGTTGAGTGTTCTATGTAGGCTAATGCAAATGATTAACAGATGATGCTGGGAAACTAGAGGTATGTTTTGAGCCCACATGTGTTGTTAAGTTTACCCAAATGCAGCAAAGGAATCAAGCTGGTGTCTCTTAATTTCAAGAGTCAGATGGTATATTAACACTTTATGAAAACATGGAGAAAGAGTACTGGGAAGAACCCAGGTCAGCCGGCCTCTGCCTCTACTGTGGGCTGTTAACCATGATTAATTTACTTTTCTGACTGCCAGACCCTTTTAAAGGATGGTCTTCTCAATGTACCAAGAGAAAGTGCTGTGAGTTTACCAAGTCACCTGGAAATGCTAGTTTATCTCTGCTGTAGTTGCCAGGCAACCACTGCAATCTTCCAGTTACTAAAAATTGTCTCACTGGAGTTGACCTTACTTTTAGCTATGGTTACCCCTACAGCCAACCCCAAAATAACAAAATTCTGTCAATCTGCCAGAAACAAAATTCTGTCATTTCATTGAAATTTTGCAGCCCATTAGTCCATAATACAAACTACTGCCTTGAGGTGTCCCAAAGGGATGATCTGCTAAAGCAACTGATTTATTTCAGTTAGAAGTGAGGTTTTTCATTTTCAGCACACGTGCATATCTTTCATTTTTTTTAGAAAAATATTGCTATTAATTCTAAGCATGTAGACATGGGGACCTATTCTGCACTGCAGTCTTAACCAAAATCTCAGTTAAAGTAGATAGGAATGCAACATATTTTTAAGAATGCATTATATGACCTCTGTGGCCCTACAGCAACAAAATACATGCCAGTAATTACTGTGTGTCAGTGCCTATATACAAATCATAGAATCATTGAATAGTTAAGGTTGGAAAGGACCTTAAGATCATCATGGGCAGGGACACCTCATACTAAACCATGTCACCCAAGGCTCTGTCCAGCTTGGCCTTGAACACGGCCAGGGATGAAGCATTCATAACTTCTTTGTACAACCCAGAATTCCAGTGCTTCACCACCCTAACAGTAAAGAACTTCTTCCTTATATCCAATCTAAACTTCCCCTATTTAAGTTTGAACCCTGTTACCCCTTGTCCTGTCACTACAGTCCCTAATGAAGAGTCCCTTCTCAGCATCCCTATAGCTCCCATTCAGATACTGGGAGGCAGTTATGAGGTCTCCACGCATCCTTCTCTTCTCCAGGCTCAACAGCTCCAACTTTCTCAGCCTGTCTTCATACGGGAGGTGCTCCAGTCCCCCAGTCATCCTCGTGGCCCTTCTCTGGACTTGTTCCAACAGCTCCATTTCCTTTTCATGTTGAGGACACCAGAACTGTACACAATACTCCAGGTGAGGTCTCATGAGAGCAGAGTAAAGGGGCAGGATCACTGCCGTCAATGTGCTGGTCATGATGGTTTTGATGCATCCCAGGATAGGGTTGGCTTTCTGGGCTGCAAGCACACACTGCCAGCTCATGTTTAGTTTCTCATCAACCAACACCCCCAAGTCCTTCTCCGCAGGGCTGCTCTGAATCTCTTCTCTGTCCAACCTGTAGCTGTGCCTGGGATTGCTCCGACCCAGGTGTAGAACCTTGCACTTGGCATGGTTAAGCTTCATAAGGTTGGCATCAGCCCACCTCACAAGTGTGTCAAGGTCCCTCTGGATGGCATTCCTTCCCTCCAGTATTATCAGCCAAACCACACAGCTTGGTGTCATCGGCAAACTTGCTGAGGGCACACTCAATCCCACTGTCCATGTCAGCGACGAAGATATTGAACAAGACTGGTCCCAACACCGATTCCTGAGGGACACCACTTGTTACTGGTCTCCAGCTGGACACTGAGCCATTGACCACAACTCTTTGCGTGCGGCCATCAAGCCAGTTCTTTATCCACCGAGTGGTCCATCCATCAAATTGATGTCTCTCCAATTTAGAGACAAGGATGTCATGTGGGACAATATCAGTGTAGAACTGATAGTCAAGATATTCCATGTCAATTAAATCACATTAGGTTTTAATTTATTTTTCCTTTATTGCTCAAATTGCAGAAAAGGCATGAAAAAGAAACTGGTTTATAAATGCGGCCAGATATCACTCCTACTTTGCAACCAGCAGAGAGAAAAAAGAGAGATACTAAAGGTTCCTAAAGACAAATTATTCAGCCTTAATTACAGTGCTACTTCATGCTCCTAACTCAATGACATCTGAAATTCTTTGAGATGCCATCCAGAAAGAAACTGAATATTAACCAGGGAGCTACTAGTGTGGTCCTTAGCTTACCTACTTTTTCCTAGCTTAAATGGACGCCTCTGTTTCAAGCTACATTCTCTCTATTGGCAATGGAGAGAGTTTCCCAAAGAAGGTTCACCCCATTTGAATGATGTATTTATGTCTTTATTGACAAGAGCTAGATGCAATCAGACAAGCAACTTGAAACGGCTACCTAACTTTTAAACAGCTGAGCTCTAGTGAGATGAATTACTCAGTTACAGGTAATCAATGGAAAGTACTATACAGATGGACTTTAAGGTCACATTGTAGTTATGTGTAAAAAATGTAGAACTACTCTGATCCCAGATTATCTAGCTCTGTGATGTGTTCACTGTACATTACCCTTTCTGTAGATACTTTTAAAGTGTCAGAGAGATTTTTTCCTAATACTTTAAAAAATATTAGATTAAATTACTCACTCTTTCTTTCCAGCTAGATTTCATTTATGTTCTGCAAGTTCAACATCTTAGCCTGTTAAAGCAATATAATTGTGTTATAACAATATGACTTGTATTTAATCTACTTAAAAAAAAATAGCACAAGGTTGCCAAGTAAATTTATAATATAACAGTGCTAAGAAAGTTATACGGACATCCAGCAAAGAACACATTAATTCAGGATCTCTCCTTGCAAAATTCTAATTTACCTTCTATATCACTAAAAAAGAAACAAGTGTTAAAGGAGATACAAGAAAAATTTTCTTCTACTTTACAGCCTATTTGGGATTTATACAAGTAATATTTTATATTTAATGTAACTTTGTATTTGTTTTACCAAGATGGTTATATTCACATTACTGCCAGTGAAGTTGATAATAAAATTAATTGATGTATAATGCTAACTTTATTTGCTTACCCACTTTTAAAATATTAATGCAAAAATAGTATTTTGAATGTAATTTGTATATGCTTTATAAAAAACTCTTGCTGCATATGTCCTTTTCCTATATCAAGTGGAAGAACTGTTGAAGTTTTCAGTGAATCAAGATTATTATAATAGTCTTACACTCTGTGCTTATAAAATGTTGATAGATATGGTACCCTGATAAGAAGATACTTCAGCTGTATTATTCTTAAACCTTAAGATGAGGCCATAGTTGTCAATGATGTCTAAGGTAGTACAAAAATAAAAGAGTTTCACAAATGCTTTGAGCCTGATCAGTTGCCCAAAAATGATTTTGACTGTGTGTCGTGGTTTAAACCAAACCAGACAACTCGTTCACCCCCTTCTTGCCCTCCCCCTACTCCCAGAGGGATGGAGAGGAGAATCGAAAAGAATGCAACTCCCACGGGTTGAGATAAGAACAGTTTAGTAACTAAGGTATAACACAGATCACTACTGCTACCACCAATAATAACAGTGATAAAGGAAATAACAAGGGAAGAGAATACAACACCTCACCACCTGCTGACCGATACCTTGCCCCCCCAGCCCAACCAAGCACCGACCCATGCCTCCTCCAACCCTGCAGACTCCCAGCCCTTCCGGCTAACTCCCAGTTACCTCCTGGGCATGACGTGCTGTGGTATGGAATACCTCTTTGGTCAGTTTGGGTCAGGTGTCCTGTCTCTGCTTCCTCCTGGCTTCCCCTCCTCCCTGGCAGAGCATGAGGGTCACAAAGTCCTTGGCCAAACCAAAACACCATTGTTATCAGCTCTGTTCCCAGGCCGAAAGTCAAAACACTGCACTGCACCAGCTACCAAGAAGGAGAAAAATGACTGCTGCTGCTGAACCCAGGACACTGTGCTTCATACTTTTTTTATGCATATGTTGTTTTATTCCTTAATACCAGAAAACTTGTTTGTGGAGCTGCACAGTCAATGTATGGAGCAAATACAGATCGCAACAACCATTCAATTAGCTATGTCTTATGCTGAAGTGGTTTAAACTAAGGTCAGTTAACCCACCCCAATTTCAGAGTTATAGTCTTATAAATATGGCATAGGGCATAAGGGCAGGGAAGGGAGATAAGATGGGACAGAGAAACAAGAATGAACAGCTGGGTCCACTCCCCTATTTGACTATGTTGACTTATGAAGATTTAATGTTTATGAAAAGAGCATCTTGGGCACCTGAACAGTTAAATGCTAATAACTGTAAAATGGTTAATATGGGCATATTTAGTGCTGTTGGTTAATTTTCCTTCAAGGTAAATAATTTTAATAAACAATAATTTAATAAATTTAATAAACAATAATCTGGTAAAAGCAATATAAAAAGCCAGTGAGTAAACAGTCTTGCACAAATGTTAAGAAAAAGCAGGTTTAGAACAGACCTGAAGGATTTTAACATATCAAATCACACGGACATTCTGTTTAAATGACACCTGCTGTTTTCAATATCTGAATGCTTTCAATGAAGATGTCAGCAGAGTAAGCAATGATGCATTTAGTGAGACTGTACACTCAAAGATGAATGGTATCTGGAAGTAGAACAACAACAGAACGTAAGCAGATATGCTAAAGGATATAATGTCAGTGGCTGGTATCTATTTGCATAGCAAATGCTGCAAGTTTTATGAATGGCTGTCAGGAGCCAATTGTATAAAATAAATTTTACATAAGCCACACTGAAGCTTGGGAATAGACTTGCAAAATATTTTGTGCTCTGTCCTATAGGATCACATGGCATATCTAGGTCTAGATTTGAATCTAAAAGGGATTGGTCTTGGTAGAGCAGTACAGAAACTTCCTGAATTAATTTCTGACCTTAGAAGAGCATATCTTTCAGAGGTAAAAAGAAATACATTCATGAATATGATGGAGAGCCCATTTTGACATGTGATTCCAATAGCTAGTTATTCACATTTCTAAAAGTGCAAACAAACCTACTGTGAAATTATCTGTCTTCAGCTTCCAGCCTCTGGATTCTTTCACCTCTTTTAGGCCAGTCTGAGAACTCATTCTATCCCATTCAGCTATTTAGACACTATGATCAAACCATCCTCTAACTTTCTTGGCATTAACATGAACAGATATTTCCTAGAACCTTTTCCTACTAGGAATGTTGTTTTATTCTTTTTTTCATAGTTATGGTGAAGACCAGCTTTAGGCATTGGAAAAGCAGGTATGGCAGGCATCTGATGTTAGCAAAATGCCTCCAGAATGGACACTTGTGGCTTTGGCTGCTTACTTTGTCTTTGCAGGATGAGACAGGAGACAAATTACTTGAATAGTGAAACTTTCTGGAATACAAATCTCAATTTTCCATTCAAAATTTCTTCTAACACCCTAACAGCAAAAATTTCAATGACAATAGATGCCAAAATATTTCCCCACAAATATAGACACTAATAAAAGGCATTTCATCCAAGACGTATAAATTATTTTACTAGCAATCACACTCAATTCACATCCATACAGGAACTAAGTCGTCACTTGCATAAAGTTGAAGTACTATTCAGACAGATTTGGAAATAGAAACAAACCTCTTTGTTCATCAGAGAAAGCATCAAGTGTGTTCTATGGTTTACATATTTATTTAAAGTACAAGTGAATTTTTTAAAAGTTCATCTCTCATTTAAATATTAAAATCATTATTTGGTACGAATTCACACAAATTATGGCATCTAAAACCTAAAATGCCCAATAGAAAATTGCACAAATATTCAGAAAGGACCCTTTAACCATCATTTAAATGACAATCCCAGGCACTGCTACAGGTTGGGCAGAGAAGAGATTCAGAGCAGCCCTGTGGAGAAAGACTTGGGGGTGTTGGTCAATGAGAAAATGAACATAAGCAGGCAGTATGCACTCGCAGCCCAGAAAGGCAACCGTATCCTGGGCTGCATCAAAAGGAGAGTGATCAGCAGGTCGAAGGAGGTGATCCTGCCCCTCTGCTCTGCTCTCGTGAGACCTCACCTGGAGTATTGTGTGCAGTTCTGGTGTCCTCAACATAAAAAGGACATGGAACTGTTGGAACAAGTCCAGAGGAGGGCCACGAGGATGATCGGGGGACTGGAGCACCTCCCGTATGAAGACAGGCTGAGAAAGTTGGGGCTGTTCAGCCTGGAGAAGAGAAGGCTGCATGGAGACCTCATAGCAGCCTTCCAGTATCTGAAGGGGGCCTATAGGGATGCTGGGGAGGGACCCTTCATTAGGGACTGCAGTGACAGGACAAGTGGTAACGGGTTAAAACTTAAACAGGGGAGAATACTCTTGCACCATCCCCTCTGTTTAAGTAAAGAATTAGTACGTGGTAATCTGGGAAGTACTAATTTTAACATCGTTTCAGTTCCTGAGATCATTTAGACATAAAAAAAACAGACATTACTTTTGGTCTAGCTGATTGGTGATACAGATCATGAATAAAATGCGCATACAGGCAGATATTTGAGAAATTATCCAGAGTAATCTAGGAGATGGATAGCTTCATACGATTGTTTAAAAAATGTGTATTTTTGTTGTCAGATGATGGAAAACACCTAAGACTGGACTTGAACAGACAGCTCAGAGAGAGGAAGTAACAAGTGTGAAGATGCAGCCTGGGATGTGCTTTCCCGACTACATTTTCTAATGACACTCAGGAAGATGTCATAAAGCAAGGGCTTTGAAGGGACCAAAGGCCACTCAGGCATTTTTAACACTTGAGATAAACAAGACTACATTGCGCCTCAGGAGAATGCAACATTTCTAGAATGGTATCAGGCTAATCAAAATAACTTATTTGTCTTGAAAAGAGCTGGCACATTACTGCCAGCAGGATACGAATTTGTGAAACATACTTGGATTCTATAAAAAAACCAAACCAAAACCACAAAAAAGCGCAAACAAAACTAAACCAAAGCCAAGAAAAAAGAATCACAGACACGACTGGCAATAAATGTCAGAGAACAAGTTGGGTGTTTTGCTTGCTTAAGAGGCTTTGTTTATGCAGACATTTCCCAGTATGTCACACATGGCTGAATGTTGATTGCCCCATGCAGGCTTAAAATTTTAACTTCACTCAGAGGTCACCTGCTACAGGACAGTACTTTTCAGCCAGCAGCCAGTTTGTAATGAGAATAGCCTGTAGCAAATAAAAGTATTTGGAACATTTCAGTAGACAGAGTTGAAAGTGGACCTTCACTTTCTGGATTAATAGCATTTGGTTTTTATTTGTTTTTTATAGTTGTTTTTATTATTGTTATAACCTTTGGTCATGTGAAAACACGTTCAGCTTTATTTTCTGGTCCTCTTTAGAACTGACTTTCTAAAAAGGCAGTGATTTGTGAGCAAAAGGAAATCTACTTTTTGAAAATTGAAAGCCTTGAGAAAATGGGGAACTTTTCACTTTCTACCTAAAAGAGCTGCCTCAGGCCTTTGGCCATAGAATGCTTCTTTTGGACTTTGGTCTAACACTAAGATACCAACGTGTATATTAAGCTACAGTATATTCTAGGGCTAGTAAGAAAATCAACTTTCTGATAAAAAAAAACCCAACCGAGAAATCTTCAAACAACCCTAAATTAATTTTTAAAAGTTTTTACCTCTAAAAATATTTTTAGTTTACCCAAATAAAAGTATGCCTGCTCTAGGGGCACTCTCCCACATATTACTCAGGCATTATTTATAGTTCCTGTTTTGTGCATGGAGTTTAATCACTGGCATGCAAACAGGTAGCCAGTATCTGTTTTGATGCACACTTACATCAGAAGCTGCAGTGAAGAAAGGTCTGGCCAAAATACAAGCATTTCTTGGAAACTTTAGTGCTTATCTGAAGTTATACCTCTGATCAAACCGAGATCTCAACGGATCATTTTGCTGATATTTGTTAAACGCGAGTCAGCAGCGCACTCTTGTGGCAACAGGGCTGTGTACCAGTCACAGATGGACAACAGCCAACAGGCCCAGGGAAGTGCCCCATCCCTGGAAGCGTTCCAGATCAGGTTAAACTGGGCCTTGAGCAACCTGGTCTAGTGGAAGGTGTCTCTGCCCATGGCAGGAGGGTTGTAATTAGATTATCTCTAAGGTCCCTTCCAACGCAAACCATTCTATCATTCCATGATTCTATGATTCTATGACTTGTCTTCTCCCTGCGGCTTTCTTGGTACCCAGGAGGCCACTTTTCATGTACCCAGTCCCAGATGAGAGCTCAGAACAAAGAGATCATGGGCATAGTGGAGCACGACTTATGGAGGCCCACTGATATGATAAGTTGCAAGGCATACTCTTTGATAAGGAGCTGAAGAAACTGGATTTCTTGAGCTTCAAAGAAAAGGCTGAGGGAAGAAGCTGTAGTCTTCCTAAATCTGTTTAAAGGAGTGTTATAGAAATTCTGCTACTGAAATCAAATCTGGTTTTGGGGTTATTAGTTAAAGAACTGGTACTTCCTTTCTGTGTTTCCCCAAATTTTTAAAGGATAAAAAAATACCAAAATTTTGAGCATATAACAGAAAAAGCATAGTGATTTTGCACATATAATAGGAGACTGCCTTCTTCATACTTTTAAGACTTTCTAAGTAGCACTGCTAATGAATCAACTGTAGTGAGACACAAAAGGATGAAGGGCCTTCCTAATTGACGCTTGCCCATTTAGCTCACAATGCTGATTAGATATGACATAACAGGACAGATGGTTAAACTGAAAGATTATTTTGGAAAGAATTTTCAGAATGTTTGTACAAACATACATGCACCTCAAGGTTTGGGGAGCATGACCAATGCCACACTGCCATTAGTGGCAGAGCAGGAGTTCAGGAAGAGGAATAACTCTGATGACTTAAATATATATAAATTAATTTTATGTCTGGTCATATGCTCTTGTTCTCCAGCTTCTGTATGCAGGACCATTCAGTTTTGCCTTCTGTTGCTAACAGTCTCTGAATTATTTTGATGTAATTCTTCACAGCTTTCAGCTGACAATGTTTTCTCTACTTCAAAAAATACATCTTTGTCTATTCTTTTCAGCTCCAACTTAACTGCTGCCTATGTTCAATTAAAATGCCCAATCACATGTTTATACAGGAGAGGATGGAAACTCTGAAATCCTAGCATGACTTATAAATCTACAGCATTATAATTCACTGACAGAGGTGCAGTTTCCTTGTATTTCATCTAGATGAGTTTATCTATCCTCTGCAAATATCCTCTCACTTCAATTTTTTTACTATCTTGCCTCATTCCTAAGGCACAATATCTAAATTTGCACCTAGCTGTATGTGCTAGGAAAATGTCATCTGATGGTGTTTGGCCCATTTTCCACAGCAAAACTCTACTGTTCCTAATGGGAAAAAATAATTGACTATCTTATCTTAAATTAGACGGTACAGTCTTTCAACCAAGAACTGCCTTGTGCTACCTATTTGTACATCAGTAAGTGAAGTAGAATTCTATTCCATGACTTCAATATGCCTAACTAAACTCATATGGGAAATATATGTAAGCGCTTAAATTGGGGATTGATGAGTTATCAGGAGGAAATGTATCTGGCTTTAATCCTCAGTCAAAATAATCAAACAAAAAGCACTTCTTATGGCAACATTTATTGGCAATGTTTATTGGGATGGGGCAAGAAATAATGGTACTAGATTAATCACTTCTCACTTTCCTGTAGCACAGAGGTCTTTCATTAAATGTCAGCCTTCACCAAGTCTGATGGAGAGCAGCAAGTGAACAGCCTTTCATAAAGACTTCTAAAATACTTAGTAGTATTAAATTTATACTACCTTATTATCTTCTCTACCATGTTTGTCATGAAAAAATAATCAAGTTCTGGTTGACATTTCTCTCCAATAAATCTTGATCAAAACCTGAACTTGCATATCTTTTAATGCCTCACATACTCTATGAGTTATAGTGCTACACTTCCTTACTTTGGCCTTTTTAATATTCAACAATTTACCTGAGTGATCACTTTTTCTTTCCTCAGTTTATAGCTTCACTGAGTTCCCTAGCTATTATCCAAAGCATGAGGCGCTCCTGCCCATGGCAAGACAGTTGGAACTAGATAACCTTAAGGTCCTTTCCAACCCAAACCACTCTATGATTCTATATAGAATTTTCATTGGAAAAATTAAACAAAACTTTCAAAATAAAAAGTAGATGAAAAATGAAAGCATACAACTTCTTCTGAAGTACTCTCAAGCCAGTGCTGGAAGTCATGTATCAGAAGGTCTCATGGACGATAATAAGCAATGAAATGTCACCTTCGAAAGCAAAATAAATAGCTAGAAATTTATCTTCAATGCAGAATTAACTGTAAAGATACCTTGAGTATTGCTACCATGTGCATCTTGGACGACGATAATGAGCTATGCGCAGTCTTAAGTGCTGTGCTTATGTGTAACCCTTTGCTTTAAATGTAATCATGATTTGAGTTTAAGGTGATGGATCTGGAAGAAATATATATGACAACTTAATACAGCTCACTACTTTGTAGTATGATTGCTGCATAATATGAACACACATTATGTAATTCAAATGCCATAGCTCTTCTGTACTTTCTCACAATTGCCTATGAGGTTGGCAAAAAACCACCAGGCCTATTTTCTTAAAAACGCTCACTACACAACTCAAAGAATAGTTCAGCTTACTTCAATGAAAAATCCAAGAGGATATGACCCTCAGGAGACTTGCTGCCTTACACAGCTGAGTGCTGTGCAGGAGCCAATGCTGGCTGACTTGATGAGGAAAACTTGATTGTAGAATAAGCTATGCTAACCAAGCAGTAATGATACACATTAAGTAAATTTACAACTTGTTCCTTTCTCCAAATACCTGAGGATATTAGAGAAAACACCTTTGAGAAATTCCCAATAAGAAATAGAAGGCTATTCATCTCATACATTAAATTGAACCAGCATTTTTCTGATGATAGAATCATAGAATCACAGAATGGTTTGGGTTGGACTGGACCTTAAAGATCATATTGTTTCAACCCCGCTGCCATGTGCAGGACACCTTACACTGGATCAGGTTGTTCAAAGCCCGTTCAACTTGTCTTCGGACACTTCCAGGGAGGGGCAGACACAGCTTCTCTGGGCAACCTGTGCCAGTGTCTCACCATCTTCACAGTGAAGAACTTCTTCCTTATATCTAATCTAAATCTATCCTTTTTCACTTTAAAGCCATTCCGCCTTGTCCTATCACTACTTGCTCTTATAAAAAGTCCCTCTGAAGTGTATACTCTTACCCAATGGATAAAGAATGGTACAGTTAGAGGTAGCACAGAGAAATTGGAGGTTTGAGAGCGTGAAAAATAATATCTAAAAACATGCTTGCTGTTTCATGAAACAATATTATGTCTTTTTCAGTTGGTTGGTTGGTTTGCTCATTTTTTCTAAGACCTTAGTTTTCTGATTCATATTACAATACATGTGGCACCATCTAGTGGCCTCATAGAAATTAACCATTTTGACTGCATATAATCGCATTGGTTTTAGGAACATCTAATGAGTTATCATAGAATCATAGAACAGTTTGGGCTGGAAGGGACCTTCAAAGGTCATCTACTCCAACCCCCCTGCAATAGGTAGGGATATCGTCAACTAGATCAGGTTGCTTAAAACCATATCCAGCCTGGCATTAAATGCCTCCAGGGAGGGCGCATTTGCTACCTCTTGGGCAACTTGTTCCAGTATTTTAAATAACAAATGGCAAAATATAATCTGAATAAGCTACCTCAAGATAATGCTTCTGAGAAAGAACATTTCTTGTCTTCTCAAAATGTATTTTCATCTAAAGCAGAAATGTAAGAGCCTTTCACAATCTAAAAGGAAAAAAGCAGACATATTAATGTATCTTCACCTCCATTATCTGACAACTGTTCATGTAAGTTATAAGGGTTGTGGAAGAAGCTAAGATATAAATGAAAGTACAAAAGCTGTTGCAAAACTGCAAAAGAAAATCTAATTGCACTAACAATAATAAATAACCATTTTTTCAAGAGAAGTTTGAATTTCATGAGTTTTTTTTGTGCTGAAGTGAAATATGTAAGTCCCTACTTACATATCTTATTAGCCAGTCCCCTCTGAGTCTACCATTTCGAAATTTGCTTATAACACAGGCTTAATACTGATCTTTAAGTTTGCAATTGCCCATTTGACCATCCTGAAAGGGAGGCTGAAGTTGCTTCCAGTTGCTACCAGTTCAGACCAATTTTAACCAGTATGGCCAATGCACTCTGACTTTCTGGGATTGTTCCTGAGTCAGCAAAGTTTAGTTGTTAATATTATCCAAAATAGCTCTCACTCTCTTCTCATCTGTCCATCTGCATTTTACAGATCACATTTGAATTAATATAAGGTTAACCAATTATTCTCTTATATTTCTATTTATCCAAGCACTCCGTTTACTCCTTAGTAGTTGGATCTTAAACTCCTTCAGAGATTCATTTTTAACCCAGCTTTCAGAAAACAGCCAGGTACTCTTTCATTTCCTTATGATTTTAATGTGTTACCTGGTTTCAACTGAATTCAACTCTATCTTAGTCAAAACCAGTACAGTGGCACAGAAGTCAATGTAATGATTTTGTCACGGTCAGACTCAAGGTTTCACAGCAGTCAATCAACATTAATGAGACTAAAATAACAAACACCTGCTTGGACTTTCTGACTCAATGTACCATGAATGCTTGAGAGAAGGGGGATGAAGGGAAAAGCAGTCATTCTCCAGCTCCATGCTGGGATATTTCAAGACCTCCTTTGTCTACCAGCAGGAGGAGGGAAAACCAAGGCAGGGAGTGGAGTAGATTTGCTCATTATTGGGACTGTGAAGATAATATAATCTCAGCCCACCAGGTGGTGCCTGGGGGAGCTGCTCTGCTACCTCTGTGATTTTCGTGTCTCTCTGCTGCTGCCTTACACAGCTGCTTACTTGGTCTGGACCTACAGCTGCCTCCTGCTTGGCAGATATGCTCCATACAAATCACATGCTGGGTTTAGAAATTTAATTTGGGGGCTGTCTTGCTGTTGACAATATTTTTGAGTTATAATACAAGTTTTAAAAAGAATTACTTATTTTAATTATTATAAAATTAAAAAGTCTATTTATAGAATATACCACTAACAGAGCATATACCACAAGAAACAATGAGTGCTCATAGTGAATGACTCTTGATTAAGGGGCACTGAGGCACCCATCTGCCAGCCTGAGAGGGAGTTACAAGAGTTTTGTTTCCTTCTGGGAGCTAAGGTCCAAGATGTTGCTGAGAAGATGGCACAGTTAGCAAGACCATAGGCTACTATCCACTGCTACTGTTTTGTGTGGGCATGATTGAAACTGCAAGCCAGAACCTGTGCAGAACTTGTGGCTAGTGCTGCTAAGAGTGTTTTGGCTTTTGTGACAGTGAGACATCCTTCAGTGACTATAGCCTGTTAGGGAGGGATGGCACCCACCTGCCTAGAAGAGTCAAGGGAATCTTTGGCATCGGGCTGGCCTATTTGATGAGCTGGGCGTTAAACTGAAAGACTCTGAGGTCAAGGTCCAAAGTGGCAGTGCTCATGAAATTGCAATCAACTGGGGGATAAGCCAGGCCAACCAGAGCAGCAACAAATGTTCCTTAGCTGCCTCCCAAGATGAGAACCAGAAGACCAACTATCTCAAGTGCATGTATGTTAATGCACATAGCCTAGAGAACAAACAGGAGCAACTGGAGCTCCATGCCCATTCAAAAAATTGTCTGCCTAAAAGTAATCGACTGTGGAAAAAAAAAACAATTGGGAATTAGAAGCCATTCCATATCAAAAGGGAGGATTTGAAGGAAGCGATCCTGCCCCTCTGCTCTGTTCTTGTGAGACCTCACTTGGATTATTGTGTGCAGTTCTGGTGTCCTCAACAGAAAAAGGACATGCAACTGTTGGAACAAGTCCAGAGAAGGGCCACAAGGATGATCAGGGGACTGGAGCACCTCCTGTATGAAGACAGGATGAGAAAGTTGGAGCCGTTCAGCCTGGAGAAGAGAAGGCTGCGTGGAGACCTCATAGCAGCCTTCCAGTATCTGAAGGGAGCCTGTAAGGATGCTGGGGAGGGACTCTTCATTAGGGACTGTAGCGATAGGACAGCAGGTAAGGGGTTAAAACTTAAACAGGGGAAGTTCAGATTAGATAGAAGGTGTGAGTTCTTTACCATGAGGGTGGTGAGGCACCGGAACAGGCTGCCCAAGGAAGCTGTGAATGCTCCATCCTTGGCAATGTTCAAGGCTAGGCTGGACAAAGCCTTGAGTGACATGGTTTATTCCAAGGTGTCCCTGCCCATGGCAGGGAGGTTAGAACTAGATGATGTTAAGGTCCTGTCCAACCTTAACTATTCTATGATTCTATGATTTAAACAGAATATGGACTCCTTGTAATTCAGTGAATTAACAGCAATTCAGATGGTCCAAATTAAAAAGAGTAAAGAAGCTTATTTTGCTAGTGCTTAGATGTTAAAAATCCAATATAGTCCAATTTCCTGTTTTGAGCTGCCCTGATGAGTCAGTTTGCCTTCTTTCTTCATTCTATATTACTGATGTATTTAATTTGATTGCAGATGTAACTTTGATTTGATAAGGGCATTGTTCAATTTTGTTAGCATAATTTAAATAGCAAGATAAATTGGGATATTCATAGATTTTTAGATCTGATTATTTATTAACTTGCAATCAACGTCATAGAAGCATATAGGTCTGTTTTTTTTCTAATTTTTGTGACAAAATGAATACAATATAGTACAGTAGAATAGAATAGCTATTATCCCAGAAGGTAAATCTGTAAGGTGATAAAATGGCTTCCAAACCTGTATGTATTTTTGTCATAGAACACATTATCACATTATCATTTTTTTTCATAAAAAAGTAAATTGTACTTTAAAACTTTCCAGAGGAGGTTTAGGTTCTATTCACATGTCAGAGTTCTTTCTGCTACACATCCCTTTATCTTACAAATAAGAAATATTTTGTTTCTTAAACTATGTTTGCATTGCATTTGTTCAAGGTGCATGAAATTCAACACAAAGGTCTCTCTCAGATTTCACTATGCTCCGTGCTGTAAGCTGGGACAATTTACTCCATAATGTTAAAACTACTTTTTTGGAACCTAGTGTAACTGAAATGCATACCTACCACAAGATCATTAACAGTCAGAATAAACAGCTTAGGAAGCAGGCAGTAAATAAGCTCTGTAATTGGAAACGCCATGTGTTCTGTGGGAAGAAAATGTGATTTTAACAATTACTTCAGTCTCATTGAATTGATTTTACTCCACAGGCCAAAGATAATATCTTTGCAGAACTAATTCAGTAGAAGATCAGTGACAGTAGAAGAGGATGCCAAATTGTACTTAGAAAACTTCAGACAGAGCCAAATTCTGCTGTGTGCAATGGCTCTGATTCACAAGAACGGTAAGCATGATTACACACACAGGATAAGGTTAAACAGTAACACTTTTTTTTTTCAGTTCTGGGTGAACTATAACCCATAAAATAAAAACAATATTTGCATACTAACATAATTTACTAAAAATAGCTACAATAGTGTCAGCTTTGCTTTTACTGTTTTATAGTAATATAACTGAGCTGGTGGTTAATTCAAGCAAATAGACAAGTTTTGAGGGTTTTGGGGGTTTTTGAATGAAGGCACATGGGCATCTTTTATTATTTGATTTTTTTTCAGTATTTCACCCCCAGTGATTTCCAGCCCTATTGGATATGTATCCACTTACATGTCAGAATCTAACACTAACTTCAGAGATTTATTACTCCTGGGTTTACAATCTTTATTTTGTTTCACATTGGCTCTCCCCCAAGCACAGCTTGAAATGGATTAAAATTGAATAGCATTAGTTGTGACAAATCTCCTGCTAAACATGTAAAAGAGCAGTACAGTAGAGATGTCTGAGTTTATTTCTAATAATAAAGTTATGGCTAAAGAGGCTTCTGAAAATAACATTCACAGATTTAAAACTTTGTGACAAAATTATATTAATGCACTTAATTTACCACCTATCTCTTTTGACCTGCGGATGAAGCACTCTATAGACAGATAGGAAAAGCCTCATGCTCGCAGGCCTTTGTTCTCATGGGGGACTTCAACCACCCTGACATCTGTTGGAAGGATGGTACGGGAAGGCACAAGAAATCCAGGAGGTTCCTCGATTATGTAGAAGACAACTTCCTTCTCCAAGTAATAGAGGAGCCGACAAGGAGAGGTGCCGTGCTTGACCTCGTGCTCACGAACAGGGAAGGGCTCGTTGGAAATGTGATGCTCCAGGGGAGCCTTGGATGCAGCAATCATGAGATGCTCGAATTTGAGATCCTCAGGACAGTGAGAAGAGCGTGCAGCAAGCTCACTGCCCTGGACTTCAAGAGAGCAGAATTTGGCCTCTTCAGGAACTTGCTTCGGAAGGTTCCACGGGATACAGCCGTAGAGGGCAGAGGGGCCCAAGACTGTTGGTTGATATTCAAGGATCACCTGCTGCAAGCTCAGGAGTGTTGCATCCCAACCAGAAGGAAGTGCAGCAGTAGGGCCAAGAGACCTCCTTGGATGGATAAGGAGCTCCTGAGGAAAATTCAATTGAAAAAAGAGGCTTATAATAAGTGGAAGCAAGGACAGGTGGCATGGGAAGAGTACAGGGATGTTGTCTGGGAAGCTAGGGACCAGGTTAGGAAAGCTAAGGCCCAGTTAGAATTAAACTTAGCTAGAGGTATTAAAGATAACAGGAAGGGATTCTACAGGTACATAGCAAATAAAAAACAGACTAGGGAGAATGTAGCCCCCCTCAGGAAGCTCTCAGGAGAACTGGCTACCTTGGATTTGGAGAAGGCTGAGGTTCTGAATGACTTCTTTGCCTCAGTCTTCACTGGCAAAGGCTCTGACTGCACCACCCAAGTCTTGGAAGGCAGATGCAGGCACTGTGAGAATGAAGACCTTGAGCCCACTGTAGGAGAAGATCTGGTTCGAGACCATCTTAAAAATCTGAATGTGCACAAGTCCATGGGTCCTGATGAGATCCATCCGCGGGTCCTGAAGGAGCTGGCAGAGGAAGTTGCGAAGCCACTGGCCATCATATTTGAGAAATCATGGCAGTCAGGTGAAGTTCCCAATGACTGGAGAAAGGGAAATATAACCCCCATTTTCAAGAAGGGGAAAATGGATGACAGGGGGAATTACAGACCAATCAGTCTCACCTCTGTGCCTAGCAAAATCTTGGAGCAGGTTCTCCTGGAACGCATGCTAAGGCACATGAAAATCAACAAGGTGCTTGGTGACAGCCATCATGGCTTCACTAAGGGGAAATCCTGCCTGACCAATTTGGTGGCATTCAACACTGTCCCACATGACATCCTTGTCTCTAAATTGGAGAGACATCAATTTGATGGATGGACCACTCGGTGGATAAAGAACTGGCTTGATGGCCGCATGCAAAGAGTTGTGGTCAATGGCTCAATGTCTGGCTGGAGACCAGTAACAAGTGGTGTCCCTCAGGGATCGGTGTTGGGACTGTTCTTGTTTAACATCTTTGTTGCTGACACGGACAGTGGGATTGAGTGCGCCCTCAGCAAGTTTGCCAATGACACCAAGCTGCGTGGTTCAGTTGATACCCTGGAGGGAAGGAATGACATCCAAAGGAACCTTGATGCACTTGTGAGGTGGGCTGATACCAACCTCATGAAGTTTAACCAAGCCAAGTGCAAGGTCCTACACCTGGGTCGGAGCAATCCCAGGCACAGCTACAGGTTGGGCAGAGAAGAGATTCAGAGCAGCCCTGTGGAGAAGGACTTGGGGGTGCTGGTTGATGAGAAAATGAACATGAGCTGGCAGTGTGTGCTTGCAGTCCAGAAAGACAACCATATCTTGGGCTGCATCAAAAGGAGCGTGACCAGCAGGTCAAAGGAGGTGATCCTGCCCCTCTGCTCTGCTCTTGTGAGACCTCACCTGAAGTATTGTGTGCAGTTCTGGTGTCCTCAACGTAAAAAGGACATGGAACTGTTGGAAAAAGTCCAGAGAAGGTCCGTGAGGATGACTGGGGGACTGGAGCACCTCCCGTATGAAGACAGGCTGAGGAAGTTGGGGCTGTTCAGCCTGGAGAAGAGAAGGCTGCATGGAGACCTCATAGCAGCCTTCCAGTATCTGAAGGGGGCCTATAGGGATGCTGGGAAGGGACTCTTCATTAGGGACTGTAGTGATAGGACAAAGGGTAACAGGGTTAAAACTTAAACAGGGGAAGTTTAGGTTGGTTATAAGAAGGAAGTTCTTTACTGTTAGGGTGGTGAGGCACTGGAACAGGTTGCCCAGGGAGGTTGTGAATGCTCCATCCCTGGCATTGTTCAAGGCCAGGTTGGACGAGGCCTTGGGTGATATAATTTAGCGTAAGGTGTCCCTGCCAACGGCAGTGCGGTTGGAACTAGATGATGTTAAGGTCCTTTCCAACCTTAACGATTCTATGATTCTATGATTCTATGATTCTATGATGAATGCTAATGATATTACACTGGAATAAACCATTGGTTGAGGGGTGCTGCATGAACTTTAAGAGCTCATTTTGTTAAGACACTGGTAAAGTTCCACTCATAAAATTTTAGGCACTGAGCAAGGATTTTAAAGTTAGAAAGCTGTTGTCTCAAGGACTTTTTTAAAAGACAGTAGAAGGCAAGACTTCTGCTCTGAATTATCTCCTGCAGGACTCGGAGCCTTTTTGCTACATCTGCACAATGGAACAGGCCGAGTTGCCGTAAAAACCAGGGAGATGGCAGGTATGCAAGATGCCCAGCTTTCAGGTTCCCTCTGCATGGATTCCTGTCGCTCACTTTAACCTGAGCTAGACAACCTTCCACTGGTTTCACATAACCTCTGGTTCCTACTCAAAGGCAGTAACCTCACAAGCACCCTGGCTTATCCACCAGTTTTTCAGCTTTGTTATAATTTTTTTTTTTCTGCACTTGGTAGATTCATTAAATGGATACAGGCTTTTGCAGCCAAAAAGCTTCCCCGTCAGTTGAAATTGCTTTAGAGTGTGATGGCTTTGACTAGCAAAGACAGTGAATGTTTGGAAGACCATTGTTGTCAGGGGTTGTTCCACATAACCACAGTATGTACCGCTGCCTTAATGACCTCTTTTCCAAAAGACCAAAAGGAAGCAACAGTATCACAGTATCACAGTATGCTAGAGATTGGAAGGGACCTCGAAAGATCATCTAGTCCAATCCCCCTGCCGGAGCAGGAACACCTAGATAATGTTACACAGGAATGTGTCCAGGTGGGTTTTGAATGTCTCCAGGGAAGGAGACTCCACAACCTCCCTGGGCAGCCTGTTCCAGTGTTCCGTCACCCTCACTGAGAAGAAGTTTCTTCTCAAGTTTAAGTGGAATCTCTTGTGTTCCAGTTTGTACCCATTACCCCTTGTCCTATCATTGTTTGCCACTGAGTAGAGCCTGGCTCTGTCCTTGTGACACTCCCCCTTTATATATTTATAGACACTAATAAGGTCACCCCTCAGTCTCCTCTTCTCTAAACTATAGAGACCCAGCTCCCTCAGTCTTTCCTCATAAGGGAGATGCTCCACTCCCTTAATCATCTTCGTTGCCCTGCGCTGGTGTCCTGGGTTCAGCAGTAGCAGTCATGTTTCTCCTCCTTGGTAGCTGGTGCAGTGCAGTGTTTTGACTTTCGGCCTGGGAACAGAACTGATAACAAGGATGTTTTGGTTTGGCCAAGGACTTTGTGAGCCTCATGCTCTGCCAGGGAGGAGGGGAAGCCAGGAGGAAGCAGAGACAGGACACCTGAGCCAAACTGACCAAAGAGCTATTCCATACCACAGCATGTCCCAGGATGTAACTGGGAGGGAGCCGGAAGGGCTGGGAGACGGCAGGGTTGGAGGAGGTATCGGTCGGTGCTTGGTCGGGGCTGGGGGCAGCAAGTTATCGGTCGGCTGGTGCTGAGGTGTTGTATTCTCTTCCCTTGTTATTTCCTTTATCATTATTATCACTGGTGGTAGCAGTAGTGATTTGTGTTATACCTTAGTTACTAAACTGTTCTTATCTCAACCCGTGGGAGTTACATTCTTTTTGATTCTCCTCTCTGTCCCTCTGGGAGCAGGGGGAGGGCAAGAAAGGGGGGGAAGTGAGCGAACTAATTACCTGACTGGGTTTAAACCACGACAGCTGGACTCTCTCCAGCAGGTCCCTGTCCTTCTTGAACTGAGGGGCCCAGAACTGGACACAATATTCCAGATGGGGTCTCACCAGGGCAGAGCAGAGGGGAAGGAGGACCTCTCTCGACCTACTAACCACCCCCTTCTAATACACCCCAGGATGCCATTGGCCTTCTTGGCCACAAGGGCACAGTGTTGGCTCATGGTCATCCTGTCGTCCAATAGGACCCCCAGGTCCCTCTCCCCTACACTGCTCTCTAACAGGTCGTTTCCCAACCTATACTGGAACCTGGGGTTGTTCCTGCCCAGATGCAGGACTCTATGCTTTCCCTTGTTATATTTCATCAAGTTATTCCCTGCCCAACTCTCCAGCCTGTCCAGGTCTCTCTGGATGGCAGCACAGCCTTCTGGTGTGTCAGCCACTCCTCCCAGCTTAGTGTCATCAGCAAACTTGCTGATAGTACACTCAATTCCCTCATCTAAATCATTGATGAATATATTAAATAATACCGGTCCCAGTACTGACCCTTGAGGCACTCCACTAGTTACAGGCCTCCAACTAGACTCAGCCCCATAGACTACAACTCTCTGGCTTCTCTCCTTCAGCCAGTTCGCAGTCCACCTCACTACCTGATCATCCAGTCCACACTTCCTCAATTTAGCTGTGAGGATGCTGTGGGAGACTGTGTCAAATGCGTTGCTGAAGTCAAGGTAGACCACATCCACTGCTCTGCCATCATCCATCCACCATGTTATTTCCTCATAAAAGGCTAAGAGATTGGTCAAACATGATTTCCCCCTGGTGAAGCCATGTTGAGTGCCCCTCATAACCCTCTTATCCTTGATATGCCTTAAGATGGCACCAAGGATAAGGTGTTCCATCACTTTCCCAGGGATGGAGGTGAGGCTGACCCGGGTCCTCCTTCTTGCCCTTTTTGAAGACTGGAGTGACATTTGCTTTCCTCCAGTCCTCAGGCACCTCTCCCGTTTCCCAAGACTTGGTAAAGATGATGGAGAGTGGTCTAGCAATGACTTCTGTCAGTTCCCTCAGCACCCACGGGTGCATCCCATCTGGACCCATGGATTTATGGATGTCCAGATTGCTCAACTGGTCTCTAACCCATTCCTCATCGACTAAGGCAAACCGCTCCGTCGACCTGACTTCGTGTAAGGCCTCAGGGGTACAGGGCTCCTCAGGACTGCCTGCAGCAGATTAGACAGAGACAAAGAAGGCATTCAGTAACTCTGCCATCTCTGTATCTTCTGTCACCAGGGCACCCATCCCGTTCATCAGTGGGCCTACATTGCCTCTGGTGTTAGTTTTATCTGCCATGTATTTGAAAAAGCTCTTTTTGCTCTCCTTAACCCTTCTCGCCAGGTTTAATTCTAAGGAGGGCTTAGTCATCCTAGCTGCCTTCCTACATCCACTAGCAGCAGCCTTATATTCCTCCCAAGTGGCCAGCCCCTCCTTCCATGACCTGTAAACTCTCCTCTTCCACTTGAGCATAACCAGCAATTCCCTATTTAGCCACGCAGGTCTCCTGGCCCTCTTCCTTGACTTCCTACGTGTCGGGATGCTCCGATCTTGAGCTCGGAAAAAGCAATCCTTGAATGCCAACCAATGTCTTGGGCCCCTTTACCTTCAAACAGCCTTGCCCATGGGATTTCCCCTAGCAATTGCTTGAAAAAGCCAAAGTTTGCCCTGCTAAAGTCCAGGGTTGCAATTCTACTTGGTATTCTACTAGTCCTACCACACAAGATCCTGAATTCCACCATCTCGTGGTCACTGCAACCAAGGCAGCCCTCAACCCTTACTGCTTTGACCAGACCCTCCTTGTTAGTGAGGATGAGATCCAGCAGTGCTCCTCTCCTGGTTGGCTCATCCACCATTTGCAGGAGGAAGTTATCATCCATACACTGGAGGAACCTCCTGGGCTGTGGCTGGGTTGCTGAGTGGTCCTTCCAGCAAATATTATTCCAGTCATGTGAGCTGTCCCACCACGTCTCTGTAATTGCCACCAGATCATAGTCTCCTGACTTAACACAGGTTTCCAACTCCTCTGGCTTATTTCCCATGCTGCACGCATTGGTGTACAGACATTCCAGGGAGCGAGCTGAGCACACCGATTTCACTCTAGGATTATAGGAGGCCTCCCAGTCTTCATCAGTTCTGGAGTGCTGCCCCACTGGGGCAAGCCCAGCTACAACCCCATCCCCCTTGATGGAGTTGCATGTTAACGATTTGCATGTTAATTTTGCAGGACTTGTGCTGTTCTAAATGTAAGGTATTAGACTAACAATAAACTCATCTAGAGATATTAGATCATTTATAAGGGTGCAAAACCAGAGTCCCTAGTAAGTTGTCATTGCAAAGTTTCTTATGGCCTTTTATAATGTATGCTACACAGTATATAATGTGTAGGGGAAAGTTTTCCTCTATGTATTTTGAACAAGTATTTACATAGAAAATCTTTTCTTTCCTCTCCAAATCACCATTTATTCTGTTGGCAAGGCAGGTTTTCTTTAGAGTAGAATTATTATTATATAAGAAATCTATTTCTGAAAGCTCTTATAAATTACCTGGCACTTCCATAAAGATGTGATACATGACTGATGGTAGAATAGCTGTATTATTATTTTTTCCTTCCTCATAAAGGTAAGAGGGCCAAACATTGCCATAAGTAAGGGAAGTATGATTTATTTTTAAATTACCACATAGTTTTCTAATTCAAATCCAGAGAATGTGTAACATTTTTCAAAAGCACTAATCCCGCAGTGTCCTTTCCAGAAGTTAATATTACAGCAGGGGCTGGATCAACAAAAAGATGTAGGTATCCAATGTGGCTCTTTAAATGCTTACAGCCAAACCTGACATACTAAATTAAGATAAAGGAATTTTCATGTTCTCTTATTTCTGCCACAGGGCTTGGTCAGTTAAACTAATCCTTGGCAAACATAACTAACTGCAGCTCTACCTTTCATCTAAACTATTATGGTATTCACTGGTAAGATATATAGTTCATTTCATCTTTGGTACTTGAAGTAGCTTTCCTGAGAATCATCTGTCCAATAAATGTGAAAGAGAAGGACTCCCATTTACCCAAAGCTTAATGGTCAACATATGTATTGGGATGAAGAAATTCTAGCTTCAATTTCTTTTTCTCTTGCCTAGTGAGAACTGATTCCACATTAGCCTACAAGCAGAAAAGTGACTTGTCTACCAGGCTAGAAAAATCTAAACAAAAGAACATAATCTCTCTGGGTTGAAGATTTTCCATTTTATACCTAACAAATATTATTGACACAGGAGCCAAACCAGGTATGAAAGTACTGCTGGTGACAGTTTCCTGGTACTACTTTCTCTACAGATAACCAAAAGGGATTTTAAATGCAAAACTTTCATTCTATCATAGAATATAAATTGGAGTTTTTAACATTTTAAACAGATTAAAATGCAAGATGACTAGGCCAAACAAGAAAACAATGTAATCACGCCTCTCCATCATGTGCTGCAGCCCCTAGCACTACCTTGGTACCAGCTGCTGCACTCATTCCAGCATATCAGTATCTGTGCTTGTCCTGGGGAGCCCAAACAGGACACAGCACTTCTGATGCAATCCCATAAGTGTCACACAGAAGCAGAGAAATATTTCCTCAGACCTACTGGCTATACTCATGCATGATAAGCAGGGTTTTTTTTTTGCTACATTAGTACCTCATTCATTAGCGGTCACCTTGTCACCGCCCAGGACCCCTAGTTTCTTTTCTGCAGAGCTGCATACTAGCTGGCCAGTCTTCAGTCTGCCCTGCAGCATGGGCTTGTTCTCTCCCCATAGAATTTTGCACTTGTCTGTGCTGAACTTCATGAAGTCTCTGCCAGCTTATTTCTCCATTCTCTTGACAGCCCTCTGAATGGCCATTACCTGCCAATATATCTCGGTGGTCCATTGGTTTGGTATTACTTGCAAAGAAGACAGAATTTATTAATTATTTAATTTATTTATCTAAGAAGAAATTGTATTCATTCTGGATAAAAATAGAAAATATCAAAGGAGATCTACAGACTGATCACCTGATCAACAGTTCTAAGGTTTTCTGTTTATCACATATTCCTGCTGTCCCTCATGCATGTTTTGCAAGTTAGTACATTCATATTGATATCAGACATGGATTTTGGGAGACCATAAATGGGCTTCTTGCTCTTAGATTGGAAGAAAACTACAATGCACAAGAGGGCAGTATGTCACAGGAAAATCTAGCTTTGGAGCTGTAAAGTACACTGCTGCTGTTTCTGGCATAAAAATGATTGGGGGCTGATGTATCAGCTTGGTTATTTTAAATCCAGTCATTAAGCCAGTTTAATGAGCCCAGGGAACTGAGGAAATTAAACATGTTTTCCTACGTTTTTCCAGCCTTTACATCTTTATCAGCTCTACAGGCTTTGTATATACCATCTCATACTAATGCATATATGAAGTTCTGCCAAGAGTGACAATATTAAGATATTGTGGCAAGCTGCAGCCAAAGCGTGATAATGGCAACAATTGGCTCGGCAGCAAGTGGTGGGTCTGATACTTCAAGGTCACCTTTTAGTAGCAGGAGCTGAACTTCCAGAAGCTGGTGTTCCACCCTAAGGAACCTGGAATTGAGTTTTTTTTCCTGTGTAATTTCAGGAGACATGAAAAAGCTTTGTGATGAATATTCAGATAGAGTATTTTAACTTATCTGACCATGAAATAAAATTTCATTGTGCCCATGATTCAATATGACAAATTAATTTAGGCCTTACTGCCTTTTTAAGCCTCCTAAGACACCAAACCATGCAATTATCACCACATAGTCTATGTAGTGTTCTGTTTTACATATTGTGAACACCTCTGTGTTATGGTAATGACATTCTTAATATGTCTACTTTTATGGTATAAAAGAGCTAGGACTCAAAATAAACATGTTTGTGCTGCTAGTCTGGAGAGCAGTATTCAAATGTTGTCACAGTTCATTATTTTAAAGTCCCTTGTAAGCCCTTTTTTCACAGCATAAAACAACATGGAAGTTTCTCATCATGTCTGGAAGCCTCTTCTATTGAGGCCAGTGACTGGGATATTGCAGGCCAACATAAAGGGCCATTGAAACAGCAGTGAAGGAAAGCCTAGGTATTTTTTTTGCCAAATGTCTGGCTTCACACCAGTGTGGTTATTCAGTGTAGACTAAAATTACACCTGACTTAAAAATAAAGGAATACATGTGCAAAATGAACAAGCTTTATACTAGAAAACCTTCAAAAGAACCAATATTACAGAAGTGTTGAGCATTGATACACTGGGAAAACAAAGACAAAATATACCCTATAAAATGTCATGAACTTACTTTTAAAGTACGTTCTTCCCCAGGCTTCTGCCTCCCTCACGTTAAATCCCGAGAAAAACAATTCTTTTACTGTTTTTCAAGCCATTCATCATTTTGCACTCTTCAGTTCAAATTTTTGCTTAGCAAGAGAATATTGTCGTCAGAATTTCAGCAGAGAGAAGGGCAAGGAGGAGGTGGAAGGAAAAGCAAAGTCCAATTCACATTCTGCTGTATCTCAGCCATTTGAGTCTATAATCCCTCTTTCAAAAACAGGCTGCAGGCAGTACAGACATAAAACATCCTCAGTACTCACAGTAAGGGTATCTTGTGGAACACTAATTTGAAAATATGCTCAAAACCAGATTTGAAAAGATGTTTTTCAGCAAGAACAAAACTATAAAATCTTACCATGTGCTCATTGTGCAAAAAATATTCAATACAAAAATCTTTTACACATTAATAGCAGATGCTTGATATAATTGTAATGTAAATGTCAGTCAGCTAGACAGCATGAAAATGTTATCACACTATGATTGAGCAAAAGCTTGAGCACATATTTCTAAAGTATTGATTTTTATAATTGCTAGTGAATTTTTCTTCTTTTTGCACACATGCATTAGAAAAGCACTTATTTTTAGATAACCAAACTACATCACTTTTAGTGACGTAAAATTTAGTGGTGTAAAAATTAAATTCTTCTCAAAACCACTTTGAAACATCTATTATTTTACTTGGGTAATATTGGAAAATACATTTTTTTTATGTCAGTTTTTATTGCAGGATGAAATATTTTCTTACATTAAATATTTCAGAAGTGCTGACATACTCCTACTACTCAGCTCCTAGGTTCCAATTACAGTCCTCCTCCTCGCAATTATCTGTATTGATAGCCCCAAGGTATTAGACTAGTGGTGGTCTCAAAATCTTGAAAAGTGTGAGGGATGTAGGATCCCTGAGGAGTCTGGGATGAACCCAGACATATGCTGGGCTCAAAAATGCAGCCCACCTGAGCTAAGTTTGGCTTGGTGTCAGATGAAGGCAACATGGTTCTGTTTTTGGAGGTTCCTGATGGAGTTGCATTGAAATTTTCTGTTACCACAAGCAGCTTGGGCCTTTTGGATAAGGAAATGGTTTCCAAGCTAGTTGTAACTCAGACAGTGTAGTCATACCAATTGCAGCAGGTTGTGTCCCTGGGTAGCCAAATCAGCTTTTGAGTCCTAGATCTAACTTTACAGTCATGATTCTTCATTGCCTGAGATGACTCCTGGAAGAAAATTGCAAGATGCTCAGACTCAGTCCTTATTTCTTTGGAGTTTGTCAGTCAAGTCACTGTGGCTGCTATGGTTTGAGTTTTTGAGTCATGTTTTGATTCTGCCTTAGGTTCAGTGCAAAGATTTGATAGAGCATCTTGAAAGTATCTTAATGCATATACATTTCATGAATGAACGCAGAAGAAATGTTATTTCCTTTACCAAAATCTCACCTTTTTTACCTACAACTTAAAATTTCCTGCTTAAAAGTAGTACATTGAGACAATTTTCTTTAGTTTATAACTTTACGCAATTTATCCCATGTTCCAGGCATTTTCAATTTAACCAATCCCACTCCCATCCCTCATTTTTTTCCTAAGATTATTCAATATTCTATTCACTGCAGAAAGTTAACCAGGAAAACAATAAGATTATTCCAACTTCATATTTGCAATCTGTCTTCTACAAAAAGTAGAGTGGCACCAGTTAATATAGGTATATCCAAAATTGTTTTTTCAGTGCTTCAGCATGGATTGACTTGTCCTGTCAATAATGGAAAAACAACAGTTAAAGAGATGCAGAATATTCCCTGGTGAATTTCGCTGAGGTTAGGGTTAGGACACAACTATAGGAAAGTTCTGTAAAGTTCACTTACATTCAGCCTCCATCTATTTGCAAAGCAATACAATGCTGTTGGCTCTTTGCGTTATATCGTTGCTGGGGTCAGAACTGACAAACAGAAAATGCCTCAAACAGATGGCACAGGCAGCTCACTACCATAGTTTAACCAAAAGCTTGCTCAGCCTGTGCAATCACCTCATCGAGCATTTCTTTGACAGCCAGCAGCCCACAAAAACTGCGAGGTCCCTGAAACATTCAATGAGGTTTCCACAGAATAAAGGAAACCTCTCTGCTCTTGACCTCATTCTTCAAAGCTCTTTGAATATGGAAGGCTGTAAGATTCAATTTTTCTTCCTTGAAAAGAGGGGTTAACATAGGCTAACACATAGTGCAGTGTGGAAAATGACTACCAGGAAAATGGTAGAAGATTAACTTCTGCTACCAGCACAAGTCAAGACTTGTGGTCAAATCTAATTCTCCTTCTTATTTTAACACTGGGAGGTTCTGCACTTTAATTTTCATTGTCTGTATTTCATCTACAGGACTGGGCCTTTGTCACAGTACTACGACATACACTGAAATAGAAAATAAAATAAGTTAAAGGAAAAGCTGGTAAATAAATGATAATAAAATAAAATTAATAAAAGAGAAAGCTTTGATCATTTTTTTTCTATGAAAAAAGACTGAGAAATATATATAAAAAAATGCTTGAAAACAAATTTGCACCAATTGTTTGCTTTTTACATCACAATCTTTTCGGACAAAAAAACCCCATGTTTTTCAACCATTTCCAGAAATGGTTGAAAACCTTGCTTTTTTAAAATAAGATAGCTGTTGTTATAAAATCCTTCAAATATCTCTAAGATAAAACCCCAAGTAAATTAATATTCAGAGAAAAAATGTTTTACTTTGCAGCTTCTTCTGATACTGTATTGTCTCATTGATGCACACTTTGCACCCTCAGAAGAGCAGCTCCTATTTCCCTTTGGAACTGGAGGAGTTGGTAGGGATATCTCTTTGAATGTTTTTTGGGTTTTTTTAAGGATTTCTATTTTTAGGGTGCTTACGTAATTTTCTCATGTTTCACTGTCAATGATATTTTGAACTCTGCCCCATTGCTCATTTTCCTTTTCCTCTGATATTTGTGTCTGTATTTATTTAATGCTGGATTACAGAGAACAGAAATTCTTATAGTTTCTCCCACAACTTTGTCATTTCTTGTAGATCAGTTCACATCTCACTTACAGTGAAACTGGAGAATCTCTTCAGGAGACTAAAACCAGACAACTGACAATGAAAAAAATAAGCAGAACATGTTTTTTGAAGCTAAACACATTACTTTTTATCATATGAACTCTTTAAAACATGTGCCCTATTTAAAATGCCTTTTGTAGCCAATATATAAAAGATCAGTGCCGTTTATTATCATTAGTACTGATTTCTACAAATGTGTTGTCTTTTATAAAGATCATCAAGTTACCAAGAAGGATTCTGCAGTAAGACAAAAATGAAAAATTCATATGTCAATATACAATGAATTCCTTCCTTAAATTATACTCTGTAAGTCACATTGCTCTGCATAGGTGAGAGGACTAATTGTTTTTCTGATTTTGCCTGATAGCAATGTAAGTAGCATAATGTATGAACAAGATAGAAAGTATTTTGGTGGTGTCCACAAAATGTTTGTGTAAAACTCAGCCCTATAGTTAGAAGGGTCCAATGAATTACTTGGTGATTGTTGCCCTCCATACATCCTTCTCCTGAGCCCAGGAAAGCTCCCCAGTGTGAAAACCAGATGGGTTTTATCGGAAGAGACGGTCAGATACTGGAACTGGACTAAAAAAAAGGCACACCTTTATTCATCATTATATATTCGTAATAATGTACAATTCCTGTGTCTGGTTTACCAGCACAGACAAATATTTTGTCACTGGAACATATCACAGAGCATAGTAATTTGCTATTAAAAAAAAAACCAACAAAAAACAAACCAACCAAACAAAACCACAACAAATAAAGAGACCTCGTTAAAAAAAACACCACCACCACCCCCCCCCCCAAAAAAAAAGAGGTAACTGAAAGCTGATTAAATGAATGGAAATTGCATATGCCCCACAATTTCAGTTGGAAATGCATTGAATGAAGAAAGAATTGTGACTAAAGAGGAAGACCGTAATTCACATGTGCTTGTTTTGCCTTGCTTTTGCAAACGTATTTTATTTTTATTGTTGGGTTTATATTTTAAAAGATGCAGCACTGTGCTTTCAGAAGAAGAAACAGACAATTAAATCTTCTGAATATTCTATTAGAAAACAAAAGGGAAAACTGGGCAGAGGGTGGCTTATGAATTTCAAAAAGAGCTCATGAATTTGCAAATGTGCCTGCTTAGCGCAGATAGTAGCAACACCTCCTCAGACATCATGCTCTATAATGCACTTCAACATGGTTACTTGAGAGGCAGTAAATGAACTGCAGTCCTTGTCCAGAATGCTTGATCAAAAGGGAACAGTGACAATTGTGTCAGGCTTAATTCACAAAAAAAAAGGCATGAAGGAAATTAATGGAAGTGTATCCAGTCTCTAAAAGGATTCAATGAATCTCTCTAGGACAGCAGCCTTTGCACAGCAAATAATCCAGAGGCTGGAAACCAATTTAAGAAAACAGGAAGCATCTATCGTTTGCACCAGCTGTGCTGCAGTGGGCTGGCACAAGAAAATTTTTCGTTTGAACAGCTATTAGCAAGGATGTCAAAGTAGACTTTATTTCAGAATCTTCAGGACTTATGACTGTATTTTATAATAAAAGAAGTTGACTCTTTCTTCATACAGAAATAAGATGAATAGCCCTATTCAGCTAGCCTTTTGCTTTACTTATTATATTTGGAGTAAGTATTAAAATACAGAGTAGTATCTGAAGAGTTTCTGAACTTTATCTCCAAAGCTATAGAAAAATCTCAGATGTTTCTCCCAACAGTGAAAAAGGTACTGTGAGTTTGCCTCACACTGCCTTTCCTATTATAATTTTGGACTTTTAAGGTCACCACTTTTTTATTTCTGAGCTCTGGTTTCTTTTTAAAAACAAATTTCTTTCTTCTTAAAGCAGGTTATCCAGACTGCAAACCAAACAATTGAATGTTTTCAGAATGTTGAGACCAAAACAATGTACTTACATGTAAATATAAATTAAAAATATTTGTAATTATTCTGAATATTCTTTTATTTAACTTTGGCCACTTATAAAAGCAAACTGAATGAAATATGTAACGTTTTTATTACTTACTGTCATGGACCCATTTTAGTTGGTCTGCAACTAATAAAACAATTCAGCTCAAAATCAGTCTGGAAAAAAATAATCAAATATATTATTGCATTTTGACAATTTTAAGCTAAGCTCTCAAATTATTGTCCTTAATTTAATTTCAAACACTTGGCATCATTAAGCAGTGTGGCATCCAGAAACCCCTAACTTTAACTTTTTAACAGTACAATTAAAAAAATAGAGATACACAATATTCTCTTGCTCTGTTAAACAACATGGTAGTTCAGTCACCTGCCTTATGGGCTGATACTGGGTTCACAGTATTGGTCTTCAGTAGCTCAGTCATATATTCTGTCCTGCAATATGGCATATTCTGGAACTTCTGGAAGCCTAGACAACAAAATGAAAGAAAATTTAAAAATTAAAAAAAAAAGAGACTGCGTTTCCTGAGAATTAACTTTTTATCACTCACTGGGTTGAAGACTAAAAGGATTATGAATTAATTGAAATATTTAATTTCATCAGTGTTTAGAAGAAAAAAAATCAGCCAAACTACTTTTTGCAGTGAAAAGTTGCCAAACCTCACATATTACTTCAAGAAGCATTTCTTTGCAGATCTTTTGTATTCTTTACTTTCAATAATGCCTGTTTACTATTTGGCACTTAGGTGCATGTAAGGAAGCAATAAAGCAGCAATTTTATTTTTGTTTTCAACTCAGTGTTTAGGCTGTCAGTCCATACCTTGTATGTGATCCATCATCCAAACACTATTATGAACACTGAGTGATGAGTTTGGCTACAAGTTCTCTGTGGTGCTTATCCCTGTATAAAGTCCAAGTCCTTCACAAATGGTTAGCATTGATTTTTCCCAATACCTACTATGGTGTGAAACATTATTTCCCACTTTAGAGGAAGACTAAAAAAAAATTATTAGTTTTAGTCTCATCAATTGGAACATTTATTGGAGCTGAATTTCAGAGCAGCCCAACATTTTCTAACACCCATTTTCTAATACCTACTGTCGTTGAAGTACAGCTGTATCTGCATAAATTAGAAAAGTGCAACTCAGGGCATCAAAAAGGAACCTCGAATGAAATAAGGGCAGAATGCCACTCCCTAAAGGAAACATTGCCTGCCTGAGCCGTACAGCCAACTTCTTTCATTCTCCAGCCACTGTATGTCAAAAGGCAAAAAGACGAAAGGAAGTTTCACAGAGTTGTTACCTCTGCAATACTATCATGCCTGGAATTAAACCAGAGGTCTTTGAAGAAAAATAAAAGATAGTGGTAACATGACTGCAAAATACTGAATCATAAACCTAAGAGAGTCAGTTTCAAGATGATAGTACATAAACAAACTGGTTCTTCCTAACTCTCATCTTGTAAATTTAGTCTATATGTAGGTATATAGATACACACATATACACATTGTCTACATATTTATACCAAACTTGCACATCCTTAAGAATATCTCAAACTTAAAAATGCAAACATTTTAGCATAATTACCATTTGTTTACTTGTATAAGTACCTTTTATATAGTTTAAGACAGGTGAAAAATACCACATCCTACTAAAACTGCAAAGAGAGTTTGATCGGAGTGAATATGACTGTGGATTACGACCAAGCCTTTTGAAGTCGACAGTCTTGCTTTTAAAAAATGCACACTGGGATCCCAAATGAACAAAAGTGGCCCAGCTTGAACCTCCTACATAAACGCTACATAACTCACCATTAGTATCTAGGACTACAGTGAAGATATTTCAGTAATTGAATGGGAAAATCCTAAAAGAAACTGAGAAATCAAGCAAGCTAAATTGTCATGTTGTTTATACTTCTTCCACTTCTGTCAGAATTTGCTTCTTGGTCTATAACACGTAAACTGCAATTTTATATCGTATCTAACTGTAGAGTTTTCTTCTGCTTCTGCACACTCAGAGAGACAAGTAGGATCCTGAAGTTCAGTTAATCGAGCTATCTTAAGCTAAATCCTCCCCACATGTACACTAGTGCAAACACAGTCAATCCATCACTGAAGATTATATGGAAGGGGTTTTAATCATGAACACAGTTAATTAAAAAATGCGGGTTTACTCCGATAAATATGGAAGTGATTTACGCCTTCAGATTTGAATTACCACCTTCTCCTAAAAGGCAGGACCTGCTTCCTGAAAACAGCAGGTTACCACTGAAAAGTAAAAACCCAGAACCTATGAACCCAGTAAGTATTATTTGACAAAAAACACCCATCATCAGCTACAGTTCTCTATCAGGTAAGAATACCAGCCCTTGAGCACATTTCCAAAAATAGCTTTAAAGAGTTATCCTCTTAAATTTGAACCCCATTGGTAGAAAGTATGCTTTTTTTTTTTTTTAATTTTAGCTCCTGTTTCTCTTTGATACATTCTAACAGAAAGAGGAAAAATAGATTTCAGGGAAGGTACCCACTGTTCCAATCACTTGCAAAACAGTAGGAGTTATTTTAATGGACATGATTTAAAGCAGAACTTTATTAAGCATGACCTTCTATTTAAAACTGCAAAATATAAGGAAGTAATTCTTATATTAAAATATAGCTAAAGTAAAATGTGGAAAATAAAAGCACAGGGTTCAAATACTTAAACGTAAGAATAATTGTTTAATGCAGTATTTTATCAGACAATTGACCATGTTTCACTCAGAAAGAGGAAAACCAAATCACAGTCACTAAATCACTCATTCCTGAACATTTTTGTTTTGCAAAATAAAGCCAGAAGAAACTGGGTGAATGTTTTGGTTTTAATCTTTTGACATTCACTAACAACACCCCCTACTTCCATTCATGGGAGTCGAAGATGTGGTGTAGTTGGTCAGAACTACATATTTCATACCAAGGTTAATCTGTTTAAACAGAAATATAACTGAAGGTATATATTGGATCGTCAACTAGATCTAAATCTTGATAGAAAGCACTACAGGAAATAAATGTACAAGACGTATACCAATGGCTGTAGGACTGAATTAAAATAATCAACAATTACTCAGTAAAAATTATATATGTGATTTAAGAGGTCTGAACCATATTAAAAATAAAGAAATAATCCTAGTATTGATTACAATGTAACAAAATAATTTTAAATTACTATTTCATACACTACATAAACTATGGTATAAAAGGCTCACATGCTTGGAAAACTTGCATTTTCTTTGGTATATTAACTTTTAAAAGTGACTAGGTTTTATCATAGGGTATCAGATGTTCAGCAAGTTAGATGCTTTGGCTAAGAAGCAGATACATGATAAGTAATAGCATAGAAGATTTTCTAATTTGTCCTGTATCTCAGCTCCTGAAGGCCTAGCAATGTTATCAAGATCTTCACCTTACCCATGTTAGTTGAGATAATGTGGTCTCATATTGATAGGGTAAAATATTCCTGGGAGTGGGACAACACCTAGATCAGGTGCTGAGACATTCCTTACCATCACTGGCTTCCAAAAAAAAATTGGCATTGAAAGAAGTCATAGACTGAAATGGCTAGCCTGCTAGGCAACATCAGACACTAATGAAACATCTAATTCAAACAAGAGCCTTAGAGCCATGGAATGTATTCTGCTGCACATAAAGGTATTTAACATAAATCTATCACTTATCTCCGTCTTTTGCTATTGAAGTTTTGAAATATAATCCAAATTACTAGTTTATCAAAACCTTCTACAGGTAGTGTAGTAAATGAGCAGTCAAACAATTCCTTTCTGGGAATTTTTTACATTTGAGGTTTTAATATTTATACTTACTATTACATATGAACAAAACAAGTAAGAAAAGAAAAATGACATACTAACAGTGTTAGCTAGGCCCGAAGTCATATTCATGGAATATTTGGTTTCTGTTTATCTATGTGATGCTGTTGGTCTTGTACTTCTGCAGCATAGCTGTTCAGTTCACAAGATCACAAAGATTTTAACATGTCAGTTTTAACTAAAAGCAACTATGAAATTAAGACCCTGCTTACAGTATTTGGTGACATAGTCCAAAGACTGTTCAGAAGTGTGACAAGCCAGTCAATTTTATGGGGGTTTTGTTTGTTTTTTTTTGCTGGTCTTTGGTCTTTATACTTCCCATTCCTCTTAATTTCCAAGGAGCCTTAGAACTTCTCTGCAGAGAGATACGGGCCTATTTCAGAATAAACTCAACAGAGTTTTCTACTGTGCCATGTACTGAATGGACACTTTAAAGAATTCTTCAAAGGAAGGTCACTTACAATCTAATTTAATTCATGATGTAATGAGTAATTTGGGGAGCCAGTACAAGGATAATGATGATATGAAATCCAGTTTGATTGAGTCTATTTAAGTGAACAGCTAATAGAAAAGAGATCAGAAGTCACAGAACCATTACTGATAGGGATGAAAAAGATACTGAGGTTACCTGCCCCAAGAGAACATAAATCATATGTCCATCATTTCTGGTCTTCAGAACACTCACTAATGCCCATTCAACCATATTTATACCATTAAGAAATATTTTCTATTGTTTAATTTGTATCTGCTTTTCTGCAATTGTAATGCCATTTCTTCTTAAAGCTATTAATTATGAAACACTTTAATTCTCTTTAATCCTTTGTTCTTCATATTATCTCTTTATCTACTTGAAAGTCATCATAGTGTATTCTCTGTTTTAGTTTGCTACACTAAATGAATTGAATTTGTACAGACTTTTCTCATTGCTTACACTTTGCAGATCATTTTTATTGCTCTTGATTTCCAGGCTACTCTCCAATCATGTCAGACCTCTCTCTGTGGTAGAGTCAAGAATGCAAACAATACTGAAATTTGTTACTTGTCCGTACAGAGGTTATAAACAGGGTCTGTGACTTTGTGAACAATATCTTTTTTTTTGCCTGGAAAAGCAAAGGAAAAAAAAAAACAACACCTGGAACTTTACAGTCTGTTTTGTAGTGAAAGACAAATGATGAAGAGGAGAATGCTGGCTAAATTATGCCAGTGCCATCAAGAGATGCTCTGAGCCTGGAGAGGAAGCACAGGTCAGCAGGAGGGCACCTGAAGAGCAGCACAAAGGAACTCCAGGCGCTCCAGACAGTAAATCAGCTTCATCAGGAAAACAATTTAAATTCCTTTATGCAAACACAGGTAATATGGGGAATAAACAAGAGGAGTTAGAAACATGCACACACCTGCAGGGCTATGACCTTATTGGCAGCATGGAGACGGGTGGGGTGCTCCTATGGTGAGCGTTGGAATGGAAGGATACTCCATAGAAGGATACTCCACAGAAGGTGTTGCCTTCTGTGTAAATGACCAACTGGGATGCGCAGAGCTCCACCTGGGGATGAATGAGGAGCCAAGTGAGACCTTATGGGTCAGGATTAAAGGAAGGGCAGGGAGAAGGGACATTATAGTGGGTGTCTGTTACAGGCCACCCTACCAGGAAGACTGAGTGGATGAGGCTCTCTACAGACAGATAAGAGCAGACTCATGTTCACAAGCCCTGGTCCTCATGAGGGACTTTAACCACCACATCTGTTGGAGTGATAACACAGCAGGGCATAAGCAATCTTCCTGGAATGCATTGATGATAACTTCCTTCTCTAAGAGATACAGCCAACAAGGAGAGGTGCTGTACTGGACTTTGTTCTCACCAACAACGACTGGCTGATGAGGAATGTGAGGTCCAGGGGCAGCCTTGGCCACAGTGACCATGACATGGTGAAGCTCAAGATTCTTGGGGCTGTGAGAAGGACACACAGCAAACTTGCTACCCTGTACTTAAGAGAACAGACTTTGGCCTCTTTGAAGATCTGCTTAGTAGAGTACCATGGGATAAAGTCCTGGAGGGAAGAGGGTTCAAGAAAGCTGGCTAATCCTGAAGGATCACCCCCTCCAAGCAAGGGGGAATGCATCCTAACAAAGAGGAAGTCAGGCAAAACCACAAGGAGGCCTGTGTGGATGGACAACGAGCTCCTGGACAATCTCCAGCACAAAAAGGAAGCTTATAAAGGGTGGAAGAAAGGACAGGTAGTCTGGGAAGAATACGGAAAGATAGTCTGAGCAGCCAGGGGGCAGGTTAGGAAACCTAAAGCCCTGACAGAATTAAATGTGGCCAGAGATGTCACAGGCAAGAATAAAAGCCTCTACAGGTACATCAGTGATGTGGCCAGCAGATGGAGGGAGGTGATTCTCCCCCTCTAACTTGCTCTTATGAGACTACACCTGGATTATGACGTTCAGCTCTGGGGCCTCCAACATAAGAAGGATGTGGATCTGTTGGATTGAGTGCAGAGGAGAGCCAAATATAAGAAATACCCCAGAAGGTTTTTATTTTATATTTGTTGCCAAGGTAAGGCTTTAACTGTGGTGCTTCCTAGCCATGTTTTCTGCTGGTCAAATGCTTGAGGCAGTTTCTTAAAGTACAAATCTCAGTTTTGCTGCCTTAACAACAAACTTTCATGACAAACTCAAAAAAATACCCCACATTTGATGAAGAAAAGGTGGCTGTTTGGATGAGTGTCACAGGGTGTTATTTGGAAGAGTTGATATGCTTCCAGAATCCTGAGCATAAGTCCCTCATCAGTATCCCGGATCCTTCCATATGACTACTATGAAAAATGCAAAAGATGAACAACTTCACTAGTTAGTCTTTTAACTTACCAGACAATTGCATGACTATGAAGCTTTCTTGGATCAAGGCAACAGTTATTGCAGCAGTGTTCCTGTGTCCCCTGTATGTTCACCAATCTGCTGCACTTTGTATTTGCTGACATAGAATAACCTTTCCCAACTAAAACACCAGACAGCAATTGGCTTCTAACAACAGAACAAAGTACAGCAGTTTCCTGCTGTTTAGCCTTAATAGGTGACAGCAGAAAGCTAGCCACCTGATCAATACTGTAAACAGAGTGAGTTAAACAAAAGTATAATGCAGGCCACATGGATATGATCTTCTACACTCTAACATACTGTTTGAGTTTCTTCAGTCACAGTATGATGATGATGCCAAAGGATAAATTTACCTGTAACTGGCCCATGCAGCATTTTTCAGTGTGCAATGTGGTCATGTCATTGAGATGTGTTTTTTTGCCAGTGAAACAACATGATTTTTTATATATAAGGAACTTAGCCCTAGTGCACACATTTCTTGTAATCAGAGTTGAAATTCAAAGATCTCTAAACATCAGGCATGTATCAAATAGTACAGAACAGACTTCTGGACATCAAAGGAGCAAAGAAACAAGGATTTGGTCTCCACTCTGAATTTTCCGCATTGTTATTTGCACTTCTTTCCAGTTGTCTCTTCCCATCTGTAGCAGTATCCTCCAAGCCTTACTTTTGAGCCTGTCTGATGCAGATACTCATCTGAGGATACCTACATCTTTCTTGTAGACACCAATGTCAAAGCTATCCAGTATTCGCTAGGTACGTTCAGTAAAAAGACCAACATGTTCACAAATAGTTCTTTCCTGGTATCACCAAGAACTCTCTAATGAATTCTTGCAGGTTTAAAATGATGCCTCAAAGAGAAGAACCAGAATAAAGATAACTTTTTCATGTGCAGGAGCTCTTTTTATCTTTTGTGACTAGTGTGGTAGTCTAGTGTAGAAAAATTATCTGAATTTTCATACAACTCCATATAGACAGCACAGGACAGGGGGGAAAAAATCAAAACCAAGCAAGTTGGGGAGCTATAGGTGAGAATGAGACCTGAGCTGGAGTAGTGTCAGCCCAGAGTCATAATGTTCTGATGAATGCTAGATACTCCTCCCTTGCAAAGGACAGGGGGGAAAAGTTACTGTTCTCATCATAACACCATCTATTCTGTTGTCCACAACACTGAAAGCAGTAATAATTAACACTGATGTAAAAGCAACAAACAGAATCTAGTATTGCCACTTAAACAGACTCAAGTGCCCAGCATGCTTAGGTTTATACATAGCAAGAAGGGCCAGCACAACTTCAGGACACAGTAAGCCAATGTTCAGGTCTTGCTTAACAACGTCCTGTCTTTTGCTCACAACTAGACTTCAGCAATCACAGAATCAGTGTCCAAAAGCTTTTTCCCTATTGTTTGCTATGCTAGCACTTGCTGCAAGTAACACACTATTATCATGCTTCTCTCTTTACTAAAATGATTAAAAAAATTTCTGAACCTCTTTGAACTTCCAGTGTCAAAATAGAAATTCCGAGCACATTGGCCCTAATGTTTTGAAATCCTTAGAGGTCTAGGCTACAATAACATCATACTGTAAGCAGGAAAATAGCTCATGGACTTCTAGTTAAGTGCTTTTCTTTGCCATTTTTTATGGATTCTGCATTATTTCAATAATAGCAAGTCTCGCAAAATGTACAATAAATGGGTAGAAATGTTACAGTTTTGACCAGGGAAGAGGGGGTTTTTTTTTTTGGTTTTTTTTTTGTTTTTGTTTGGTTTGGTTTTTTGTCTTTTCCTTTTTTTATTTTTTGTTTCTCGTATCTTCACTCTTGGTGGGTGCTAAAACTTGTTATCCTTCAAGTTATAGACCCAGATGAGAACATACCACCATACCCAGGAGTCCTCCTTTTTTAGTTTCTTTTTTCCCCATACAGGAGCCTCAGGTGCCTAACCTATATCATTCTCAGCTACGTTATGATACATGTAACACAACATTGATACTGTGAATCTTTCTAAAAGAGCCACAGACCATCCTCTTCAACATTTTCTTCCTCAGACTGATACACAGATCAAAGTCACTTCCAAGATGCTTTCTGAACACAGGTAACTAAACCATTTCCAATCGCTTATTACTGCTCTTTCTCAGTGAGCAAATTTTCATGGCACATACAGGCTGGCTGACAACTGTGAAGTGTCTCTATGCACATTCTCATTTTCTTTTGTCAGATATTCAGATATCAGTAAGTTTAATAAAAACTACACTTGCTTTGAGTGTTTTTTCTGTTACATTATTCAAGTTCTTCCCTCTGTTTATGTCACTTAAAATATGCCATCAATATATTTTTTTGTTGGCATTTTTTAAACCTGTTTCATTTCCAAATGCAATCTTAATATCTGTGGTTTTGAACCCATGGTTATTTTGAGATTTGTTATACCGAACATTCTTCCAAGAGACAATACCAACTCTGTTCTCCTCTTTACCACTTTGTGCAGGTTAGGTGCCTTGTTTGCCAGAAGTACAATACTGTCAAATCAAATTCATTGTAGCTTTGCTGATCCTTTGCATTGTAATCTTATTTATAGCAGCTGCATTTTCAAAAGTTAAAATTCAGTTTCAAAATTACTTGTTTGGTGGTTTTTTATTTTTTTAATGAGCAAGCATAATTAACATTCCTTTGTGTAACTTTACTTAGCATATATCTATAGAAACTGAGATGAATGCCATATAATATATGTTTCTAAAGCTAGAGAAAGTATCATTGGCTAATTAAAAACCATACTTCACACAGCAGCCTGGACTGGCTTCTCAGTTGAAGGTCAGAGCTATCATCTCCTTAAATTGCATTCTGCATGTCCTGATCAATCTGTCAGAAGTCATGTATGCACCCTTCAGCACTGAACAGAATCAGAATTTAACAGAGGGCAGTTAATCAATAGTAGTTATGTACTGTAGCAAGGTGAGAAGACATGATTTGAGAAGGATGTTTAGGGAAAAATAGTTGATTATCTCCTACATAGCCTGACCAGCTACCTCAGTTTAAAGAATAATTAATATAACATCGTAGTTCAGAAATATATCTGAAAGAGGAAATTAAATTCTATTTTTTCTACCTTGTCTTAAAACTATGTAAGAGATTAGTACATTAATAACACAGCACACTCCTTGAGAGTTCAAATTCACTAGCAAGAAAAGTCTGATTCCTCCTGCTTCTTGACAAAAGAGCATCTCTCCATGTTTTACAAGAAACCATTTAAACAGGAAAGGAAAAAAAGTCCAAGTATGACTTGCAGAATGTTATTAGAAGAACTGTGCAAAACAGTTGGAGAAGATTGAGTAGCGTAAGCTAAAAGAGAAGTGACATAAAGAACTGTGTATGAAACAGAGCAACTTTGAAATAGGTGATAGCTAAAACAGTAAAGTTAGCTGGTAGGGTCATTAAAATTAGAACCTTTTTAAATTTTTCTTCTTTTTTGCTAATAGTGACTTTCCTACTAATGTGCACATTAAATATGCAACTCAAGAGAGAAACTGATTTTTCAGAAATGTATAATGTTTAACATAGTTTTGGCGATTTTTAAAAGGCCAAGGTAATTATCACTGCTAGTACAGTGTAGGTGTTTATCAGTTTTAAACACTTCAAGTGACAACTGCAAAGCCCTAAGAACTATTTGTACGAATTCACACATACACCGATTTAGGAAAAATAAAAAAGGATACTACAGCCATATTACTTTTGTTTTTTCACTTGGATGATTGATGAGGACATTTCTCTCCTTCAGAGTGAATAGTCATGACAGAAAAGCACTATGAAAAAAAATTATATTGTTTTTTTTTTCTTCTCTGTAAATTCAGTATAATAATGATATTACTAACAACACATTTCAAAGACGTGATCTCTATTCTCCAGCTCCAGAAATAATTGGTACTGTGCAGGAGCAAGTATTAATTGGCAAAGAAATCTTCGCTCTTCTTCAAGTCACCATTTCTCAGACTAATTGTCAACTCTTTAATTACTGATATTTACCACTAAAAGTGACTTCTAGAAATCTCTTTCCCCACGATGATTTAAAAAAAAAAATAATCCAACTCAAAAAATCTAGACTTAAAGGATTGGGAAACTACAGAAGGGAAAAAAAAAAATGCCCCTTCAATCTGACCTCATCAATCAGTTCTAAGGAGGGGAAAAATACACTTTCTTACACCAGTTGTGGTAGCATGTTCTTTACATCTTGCTACAGAAGAGTGGAATCTGAACTAATAGTTCAGCTCACAGTAGTTAAGGATTATTATCAAGTAGACAAATGTTTCAGAAATAATTTTCTAAGAAAACCTTTCCTTTCTTGGCAGCCGCCTAGTTCAGGTGACCTCCTTTGTCATTTTACTGAGATAGAAATGAAAATTGGGATATGGGATAAAAAACTCCTTACAAAAAGGAGGATTTTTATATGAAAAATGAATCACATTGTAGACTCATAGTACAAATTATAAATATGCTGTACTGGAAGTATGTTTGAGTGTGCATGTGTACATATAATAGTATTTCTACATATCTGTTTTGTGCATCTGTGAATTGTTTTCCCTTCCATACAAAGCCATGAACAAGTACTGGCTGTGTGTGAATGAGACTTGCACAGTTTTGCAGTAAATTCCAAACTCCAGGGACACAGAGATAAATGTTTACATACAAATCAGTTGTTATTTTCATAGAAAACTGTGAATACACAACCAGGGAGATGGGGATAAAAACCTGTCCAAAACAAAACAAAACCCCAAAACAGAGGCTTTCTCATTCCCGTGTCACTGAAGCATTTTTTGTCTGCAAATCGATAAAGGTATGATTAATTGTAAACTGAAACTGACTACAGTGACTGCAGGGATTAATGATCATGGCAAACTGCCCCAGTACATGCATTGCCTTGTCTAACTGCATTGTGGCCCAAGGTTACATTGATCAACAAATTGAATTTTTTATTCCCGATTTTAGGTTGACAGGAATTCTAGCTTTAACAACCATTACAATTAAGAAAGTATATTTTTATTTTTTTAATCATAATTAAGAAAGTATATTTGTCCATGTCTCTTCCTCAGATGCTCTAGAAAGCCTAGAAGCCCCCTTTTTTTCTCTTACAACATACACACAGTGGTAATCCCTCATCTTTCAAATCTTAATCCTAGACCAGAAAGACCTATTGTTTTATTCCCTCTTGCCTTCCTTGCTTACAGTTGGTAAACTCATAGGTGGTAATCTACTTTTCAGGTCCTACTTCCTGTAATTCACACTTTGACACATAAAGAATAGTAACTTTTCAACTTTTCCAAAGGATCTCTAAATGAGTCTATTTATCATGTTGGGTAGGGAGTCTTACTTTCTTTGGCCTGTCAGGACTGAAAGAAAATGTGTTGTGCCACATATCCCACCTTCTCTTTTCCCTTGTTATCTCAAAAGGTCTTCAAAGTGTGTGGCTCACTTTCGTCCTACATGGCCAGGCTTCATTCTTTCAGAGGGAAACAAAGGGAAAGCAAAAGAGGAGAAGGGGAGCTTGTTATCTAACACAAGGCATATATCAAAGCTAATGTTACTCTCCAGAAACTGAAATGTCAGATCCAGAGATCAAGGGTATCCTTGACCAGAAGTCAATTTTAACCTACAAAAATAAATTTCACCAAGGAATCTGTTCTGTATTTTACAACATTCAAGAGGCAAAATTAATAAAAGGAAAGCTAGTTTCTATATCATTGAATGTAATTTGCAGCATTACATTAAGGACCATTACAAAATTCCATGTGCTTTACCACAATAGTCCTTCAAGTCAGACTTAATGTGAAATTCACCACTTATTTATGTCTTAGTTGTTAAGGCATACACAGAAGATTGACAGAATATGCCTATTACACAGAGAATAGCAGGAGCAGGAAAAACAAAAAAAAAAAAGACTTTACATGCTGTAACAAATTAAAATATTTCAGAGACTTTCTCTTTAAACAGGTGTGGCCGCTGACTGCTGAGCATGAGTCCCTCCAGCAGAAATGGCAATGAGATTAAGGTATTCTTTTCCAAAAAGGGTCTGAAAATATTTCAAAATGTGTAAATGTTTGATGAAAAGGAAGGCAACTTGTACTGGTTCAGACACATGTGCGAAGGCGTAGTATCTTGTTACACAATGACAAGTATCAGGCTGATAAATTACAAGCATGAAAAAGATTGAGACTTATCTTCATGCAAGTAAAGGAAGTTGTAAAGAACATATACGACTTCTTAATAATGCAAAGTTTTTCCCTTTCCCTGATACTTCATAAGGGAAATAACCGTTTCTTTAGCAATTCCTCTTACAGGAAATAACCGTATTCTAGCACACAGCTGGCCCAAATAACTTTCAACCTCTGATAAATGAAAACTTCTAAAACATCCCTTCTACATTCCCCAAAGTTATAGTTGCACATCCTTTCAATACCAGTAACAGAAGGCTGATTTTTTTCTCTACACAAGAGTTCATGTAGGACTTTAAAAGTCACTAATACAGTAATACTCTACATTTTCAAGTCATTTGAACTCTCTTCTGAATCTCCTCTAGGATCCTATTGCCTACAAAACAGACAAGAAAGAACTAGAAGTAGTATAAGTTGTCCTCCTTATCAGCAAACATTTACACATTTTGAAATCATCGTTGCACATATTAAGCAGCATGACAGGATTAATGAGAATTCTAAGAAATTGCATTTTCCCTTAATCTTTTGTAAATAAGCTGACTGAGAAATGCCTTTTGACATTAGAAACGGTTTCTCCTCACATTATTCTTTTAGTTCAGCAAACTCCCTACACAGAACATTGCTCATGTCATTCTTCAAAACCTGTCTGACAGTTTTGAAAAATCTATGCAAATATTGGGCTTTTATGGACTTGAATGGAATTTAATGCACCAAAACCAGCCAAGTGTTTATTTTGATTGCTTTTGCAGTACTAATGTCTAGAAAGAACATACATTACAACTCAGGAAATCTGTTACTGCACTTAGAGAAAACAGAAACACTGTATTGAGGGGAAATGCAGAAAAGAGAGAAAAGAGTGATAATGCAAACTAATTACAATAACTACTATGATAAGCATTGCTACGGCTATGTGACTTCTGTCATACTGTGTCAAGCAAGATTAACTTGCTAGTCAAGCTATAAAAACTGGCCATATACATACTCTTAAATTTCCTATTTGGGAAATAACCCATGCTTGCTTAAAACATAAAGGCTGGGTATCCACAAAAATAGTTGAAACAAGTTTGCTTCATTAGCTAAGCCTGAACCCAGTTAGCTGTCAGAACGCAACTGAGGAGCTGATTAAACCATCTTATCTGAGTTGCTTCTGATGATGTGCCTATAACATCTTTCTAGGGATCAGCTGCAGCTGATAGGATGATAGCTATGAACTTTCATTGTCTTCCTGGAAGATGTTATTTTGTTTCATTTGAATAAATGATTACATTTTTAAAACAAATAGTTATTCCCTAAGTAAGTCTACTGAATAAGTACCTTCATATATTAATGTGATTTTGCTAACTCGTTCCATTAAGTTTTCTAATATTTGACTCTATGTTTTAGTCCTTATGAAAAGACATGACGTAGTTGCATATTTTCTTTTTTTCAGACATATCATATGAAATTTTTAAAGATTTTCCAGGAGAGCATGCTTATTTTCACATTGACTTACCTTGCAAGAAATATTCTGAAGCTATTTCATTTGGAGAGATTTCTGGATCCCCCTGACACAAGAAGCACTTGCAGTCTGACTTGTTTTGCTGCCTGTCTGTTGCTTTACAGTCCTTGGGATGTCAAAAGTATGACAAATTTTAATACAATTTCTAGTAAGATAGGAATTCATATTTACCTCTAAAAAGAATTTGATGGAACTTAGTAACACTACATTTGTTTGACAAGTCATTGCAGTTCATAGCGTGAGCTGTCACCCACTAATCCCACTATGCTGCATTTCAGACAGAAGCTATGCTGTAAGGTATAAAAACTGAGATAAAGGCTTTGTGTCATTTTAGTAGTAACATTTTAACAAATCTCAGAACTGAAAAAAATCCGTATTTGAAGGCAGCAGATAATGGAAATTTTCACTTAACCCCACTACAGGACAAGGAATCTTAGCTGATCTGGTGAAATACTAAACCAACACTTCAAAGATTATTTTGTATGGAAGGGATGTGCAAGTAAGAGTTTCTTGTAATTTTTGACCAATTAGAATAAAAATTGGGACATCTGTTTACCTTTAAGACCTTTAGCATTACATTAGTATTTGATTAGGCATGGAAAAATTGCTTTACAGCTTAGGGCATTGTCCTGGGTTCAGCAGTAGCAGTCATTTTTCTCCTTCTTGGTAGCTGGTGCAGTGCTGTGTTTTGACTTCCAGCCTGGGAACAGCGTTGGTGAAGCCGATGTTTTCGGTTGTTGATAAGTGATGTTTACCCTGACCAAGGACTTTGTGAGGCTCATGCTCTGCCAGGGAGGAGGGGAAGCCATGAGGAAGCAGAGACGGGGCGCCTGACCCAGGCTAGCCAAGGAGGTATTCCATACCACAGCATGTCATGCCTGGGGTGGGGGGTAACTGGGAGTTACCCGGAAGGACACGGGCTTCCGGGTGGGACTCGTTTCTTGGCCGGTGGTATCGTATTCTCTTCCCTTGTTATTTTCTCTTATCATTGTTGTCGTTGGTGGTAGCGGTGGTGATTTGTGTTGTACATTGGTTGCTGGACTGTTCTTGTCTCAACCCATGGCAGTTGCACTCTTTCGATCCTCCTCTCCATTCCTCCGGGAGCAGGGAAGGGGAGAGCCCCGGTGGGGGGGGGCCTTGATTGCTTCCAGCCTGGCACCACTCACTGGGAGTGAGTGAACAAGCTGTCTGGCTAGGGTTTAAACCATGACAGGCATGAAATATGAAAATGGTTGACTTAAAGTCATTATAACCATACACTAAAATTAAACCCTGTGCTGCTCATTAGAGACAGCTAAAATATCTGATGTTAAAAAACAAAGGCTGACTACTTTTCTATTTATAAATTCTCTGCATAATCTTATGAAATTTAATTCTACATGGATGCCTTGCCCTTTTCTTGCACAACAACCATGAATCTCGTTCTTTTCATGGACTATGACTTCTCCCCTGAAATGCCAAGTCCTGTTGCCCTTGGAGGGTCACGGTGGTCCAGTGTATCCTCATTTCTTTTCTGTGATTTTTCGCTCATTCTGTGCCTCCCCTGTTCACTGCATGCCTCCTCTACTGGGTGTCGTCCACGGGAAGTCGTAAATCTTCTTTCTAAAAGTATGTCTCGTCCTATTTCATGTTTTCTGTTGTAATACAGTCTCTTTCACTTCAGCTGAGTATCCCAATGCTCAATTTCCAAATTCCAAAAACAGGGACAGGAAAGACTTTGAAGAACTTCTTGATTTTGTTCAGCTGAGCTAAGAAAACAGCTCAAGTTAAGCTGCCTGAAATACTGTTTGCAGTATGAATTCTTATAGCAAAAACCATTTCAGAATATGAGTATTTCTGATGCTTTAATAGGATTTATCTTCTTTTTCCTTGACTTCTCCCATACTTTTAGGAGGGAGGGTTTGTGTGTTTCATAAAGGGCAGTTTAATGATACCTGACACCGACAAGGCACTCTGTCAGAGCCACACAGAGATGCTTTTGTTCCTTACACTAAAGCAGAGGATGTCAGAGAACTATTTGAGCATAAGGCAACAGACATTTCCTTCTTACAGTTGCTGAAGCCTGTGACAGAAGGCATACACACACATGATTCCCCAAAATACCTTGAACTGAATTCTTTAGCTGTATTGATACGAATGCCTTCGGCCTGAAAGCTGACAGATTCTTGCAGTGCTTGTAAAATCCAAACAAAGAAGCAATGAGATATTACTGCTGCTTTTGCCCAGCTCTTCTCTTGTGTCTTTGTCCATAAACATTTTGCAATAATATTGGGATTTGCAGGCACACCATGAAATATACATTGCTAGAGCAGGAAGGAAAAAAAAAAAGTCTTTGTCAGAACCTACTTTTGTTTCTGATGCTTTTCATAAAACAAGAAATTAAAAATGTTTCCATTATATTCCTGACACATTCTACTAGAAATAAAGAATCAGGTTTATGCTCGCAGATCTCCATTCTATTCCTGCCCATTAGTTTACTCTAAATTATTTACATCCATGCCCTAGTTTATACCTATGTGAAAGAAATTCGCTATTTCTCTTTGAATTGTTACAGAAGGATGAAAAAATACTACATTCAAGATAAATAACTTTTATTACTATGGCTTCAGAACAGACTTTAGAGGAAAACCTTTAGTAAGGTTAAGGAAGAAACACCTATGTTAGCGTTCTAGCACTATGAAATCTTGTCCTAAATCCTTTCAGACATGCTGAAACACCTTCTCTACAATTTTGCCCTTGTGATGTGGAGTATCCTTATTTCATGTGCACTGCACGTCTACATCTTCATCTACAAAGAGCAACAAACTGAAGTCAATAAATAATGCAACAGGAGCTGTTCAAACCTGAAAGGGCAAGGGCTAAAGATCGTACTTCATGCTAAAAATCCAGAGACTTTAGCTATGGAGCCACCTCTTAGCATGAGTGAGTTGTGAGTAATAAGAGGAAAATAATATTCAGTATGGAAAGACTGTACAAAAGTGGGAACTAGGAAAGCCAGTCGGAGTAGTAAGAGAAGCCATAAATAACTTGCACATTTACTGTGCCAGACAGACGGGGGAACAGATTCCAGGAAGCATACCCAGTCTATGAACATGAACACATAACCTCTTCCTTTCCGCCTACTTTCTCTCTTTCATTGCCATATAGAATAGAAACTTCAGGGGGAAAAAAGGGATTTTAATCTAATACCTACCAAGTTGATAAAATTAGCAATAGCTAACAGTTAATGATGCTTTCCTCATAAAGGGATGCTAAGAGTTACAAAATCTTTCCTAGTAGATAAATGGGACCTTTCTCAGCCATCTGTCTTACAAATGATCCCATATATACAGCTATTATGTCACTTAGACACTGGCAGCTCTGCAATTGTTCATGGTCTCATTGAAGAATAGTACCTGCCATGCAGTTTCTGTGCTCCAACCTTTAACAGACCTTCAGTTTGTCTGAAATAGAATAATAGAATCATAGAATAGTTAGGGTTGCAAAGGACCTTAAGATCACCTAGCTCTAACCCTTCTGCCATGGGCAGGGACACCTTCCTCTAAACCATGTCTCCTGGCCCTCCTGCTGCACTTCCTTCTACTTGGGATGCAACACTCCTGAGCCTGTAGTAGGTGATCCTTGAATATCAACCAAGAGTCTTGGGCCTCCCTGCCCTCTAGGGCTATATCCCATGGAACCTTACTAAGCAGGTTCCTGAAGAGGCCAAAGTCTGCATCTGGGTTGAGCTCCACTAACTTTTGTTAGATTGAGTCTCTTCCATGATTCAAAGAAAACAAACGCCATCATCTCAACCAGAAATTATACACAGAAGATTAGACTGATGATCAAGAAAAAAGATGCCACCATGGTAAAACTGATCTGTGAAAATGCTCAGAAAATGAAGCAAACATTTTCTTTTTGTATCTTAAAGGATAAATGTACGAAAAAAAAAATGGAAAAGAACTGCCAAATTGTTATGTGTGAACTACAACAAAATGCTGCTTTGATTTTGCCTCTGATCCACCACAGATCTATTTCTTTTACAGGAAGTTTCATGCAGTTTGGGCATTGGTTATATATGGCTGTCATGGTTTAAGCCCAGCCAGCAACCCAGAACCATGCAGCCGCTCGCTCATTCCCCGCCCTGTTCCTCCCTCCGCTCCCTGAGGGACAGGGGGGAGAATTGAAAGAATGTAACTCCCATGGGCTGAGATAAGAACAGTCCAATAACTAAGGTATAACACAAATCACTGCTGCTACCACCAATAATAATAATGATAAGGGAAATAATAAGGGAAGAGAATACAACACCTCAGCACCTGCCAGCCAATACCCAGCCTGACCCGAGCAGTGATCTAGGCTTTCAGGTAACTGCCCCCACTTTATATACTGGGCAGGATGTGCTGTGGTATGGAATATCTCTTTGGTTAGTTTGGGTCAGGTGTCCTGCCTCTGCTTCCTCCTGGCTTCCCCTCCTCCCTGGCAGACCATGAGACTCAGGAAGTCCTTGGTCAGAGTAAACGTTACTGAGCAACAACCAAAAACATTGGTGTTATCAGCGCTGTTCCCAGGCTGAAAGTCAAAACCACAGCACTGCACCAGCTACTAAGGAGAAAAATGACTGCTACTGCTGAATCCATGACAATGGCATTCAACACTGGATGGATAACGTGCAATCCAGCAAGATTTACCTACCATGCAAAGTAATTTAACAAGGTGACAATATTTTTCAACAGTACATTTTTGAGATTAGCATTTTGTAATTAGGATTAGGACCCCATTTAAGCCTGAAAAAAGAGAGATTTCAGCAGCCAGTTAATATTCAATGATTTTTCTCCAAGTAGCCCTCAGTCAAATACATGGGATTGTTTCTCTGTGTCTTTTTTTTTTTGAAGATTCCCACCTTTAGTTTTATTCCCATATAGCAATTAAAATTACTTTTGCTTTGATAAAAAAAATCAATAAAATTAGATGTCCAAAAGAAATTAGCAATAATTTGCAAATAGGTATTTCACAGCAAATTGAAAGAAAATTAACAAAGAAATTCTTTTTAACCTATACAGCCTTTAGGTAGGATGCTAACTTAAACCTGAGCTAACTGTTGTTTAGAATCTCCTTGGACACAAAATCCTTCAAACTAGTTCCCATTATTTCTTTTTTAATTACAGTATTCTTTCTATAGAAAGAGTTCATCATGAAAGTGGAAACTAATTTTTATTCAGTTTTGCTAGAGTGAGATATAATTCTGCTGGACTGAAATATAAGTGTCATTTACAAATAATTTATATCTTTCACAGACAACTCAAATAATCCAAGGACAGTTTTTTTTTCATCGCAGTTAAAGTATTTAATGACAAAATCAGGGTTTCCAGAAATGACTCAAGAGAGCCGGTCCCGCTTTTTTTCTTTCCCCAGAACAGTACAAAATAATTTCTACATCTTAGAACTTTCAAGGAACTGGTTACAACAGATACCAGCAAGTATTACAATTACCAGTATTACGATTCTGGTATATTATAGCAAAACCTACCTACCATTAAGATCACTTTTTAGAGAGCACGTTTTTGTTAATATTTCACATAATACACAACTTTTGCTAGACACAAAAGTAGCCTTTTAAGACAGTGTTTGCAGTACAGTAGTGAAACCTAACAATATTTTTATTCTTTGCAGAACTTTAAAAACTATTGATGTCGTTACAATTTACAAATACATTCTTTCATATGAAACATTAACCTGAATTATAGTATATGGTATATACATGACTATCTAATAATACTAGGTTGTATACACTACAAGCTCAGTTCCAGAAGGAAACTGCAATGTTGTAAGATTTTGGATAGACATTTATACGCCTCAAATTTTTTTTCTATAAACTACCATATTTTGTCATTTAATGTACAGCAAGAACAAAGTAAACACACAGACAAATCACTTTTCCTTCATTTAATAACACTAGGTTACTCAAAATTCCCATAGAAAATGGCTTTTGATGGTTGTATTTAAGTCCTGAGTTATGATACATAACACAACACACGTAAGTGGAGAACAGCAAAAAAAAAAGTTGAAAAACTGTCAGCGAGACTAAAGCAATGTTTTAGAATAGTTCAACTCACAAAAGGTCTGGAACTTTACAGCGCAACTGTGACCTTGGCCTGTCCAGCTGATATTCATGTAAACACCTGAAAACCTATGCTTTTTTACCTGAATTTAGACAACTCATTCTTTTCAGGTTTATCTGGATTTTAGACATTTCTTCTAAATTACTGACAAGCTTAGAAGACCAGCTAGATGGCAGCAGTTCAAAACCTATTCCTTCCTTCTCTCAAGAGAAAGATGTGTGAGGTTAGCAGCAGAATGTAGTTATGAAAAGAGTGGAAAGGATGATGACAGAAGATAGCTATGTGGTCAAGAAGGACTCCCGGATTCATTTCTAATGCAGCTATTTTTAAAAAACAGCCTAATATTTTGTCTCTAGGAGAAGTTTAATATTTAATGAGGGGCTGGTTTTCTGGCTAATTTGCAGAAATACCCATAGTTATTAGAAAAGTGCTCAGAAAGCCACTGACTTTTCCAGGGCATACATTAATTGTATGTAGCTCAATGGAGTATTCAGAACTCATGTTGCTAATGAACCTGTTCTGATTTATAACAGATGTGGCCAAATTCTTTTTCAGTTGACAGTGCTGGGTGTAGTAACCATTACAGATGATGCTAAACATATCCAAATGATCCTATGGTGCTACAGAGATGACAAATTTACCCCTTCTCTCAAATTCCCAGTGTGAAATTCAATACAAAGCTTCATACAAAACAGTTCAAATTACAGGAAAAAAACCCAAACAAACCAGATGTAAAGTCTGAATGCAATCAGTTAACTAGATAGTGTCTTTAATTCAAATGAGAATGTTTTTGTAAAGCCAAGCATCTTTTCACAAAATGGGTATTTCCAAGAGATTCAGTTACTTCAGCTTGCAGTAACTAAAATACTCTCAATTACTAACAGAAGTTTTTATCTCCCTTAGAAGCACTGCTCTGAGGACTTTAGACTTTTCCGAGTGTCATTTATAATGCAAAAATATTATTCTACATTAAAAATGAAAACTACAGTACATTCATATAATGCCAGCAATCTAGTAAGATGAGGACAAAAAATGGAGAGCAGGCATCTTTAGAAGATGAAGGCTGAAACCTCTGCTAGGATGTCTGTTTCCAGCTTACTGGTTTAAAAAAAAAAAACCAAAGCCAAAGAAACAAAAAGGTGCAGCATCCTCCCCCTTTTCACTCCAAAGGTGTCTTAGATGATCTTAAAAAATGTTAAGAAAACAGTGGTGAAGGAAAAGAGTAAACTTTTTTTTTTTTTTTAAGAGAATACGGTGCATATATTGCATATAGTGAATACAGAATGGAGTCACCCTTCCAGTGACGATATATATATTGTATATATACTGAAAACTGAGACACATACCAGAAGTTATGATACTAATGTACCAAGACATGCTTTTTGAAAGCCTCTATATTAGAAATCAGATCACTAGCTAACACAAAAGTCATTCGAATCAGACGAGTTTCTGAAGTGTTGGAGAATAGTGCATTCTCATTTTCCCACGCCTTTGCATTCTCATTTACATAGGCCTTTACTCACAGAATCACAGGTAAAAAGATGATGAAATGTTATTATCAGATTGCGGAATTCTACATTGTGTCTGAGGCACAGCTATGGTCACATTGATGTAAATCTTACTTTTCTCCTCAATTTTGAAACCTCAAGCATACATTCTGTAGGTTTCATTATACTATTCAAATAATCAATCCAGAGGTGAAAACAGGAATATGCATAATGCAGCTATGAAATTCAGATATGCACTTGTGAATGCTGGTGATGGCACATGCAAAACTTCCTACATCGGGTAGAAGAAACAAGCTTTTCCGTTTCTCAGGACAATGCAGTCTATTCTCCACTGGTTACAACCCCAGGTGTATAATTCCAACATTCTCATTCTGCTGATGCTACATAAAATGAAAAGCATACCACTTCTTTGGATTTTATTTCCACACATATGTCCACAACAAGTTAAATAATTTTCCGTACAACTGGGGAAGAATATTACTATTTTAATCCTGATCAGCTTGTCATTTGGTCCAGTTCCCCTGTTTGCTTTCACTCCTGTAACAAAGGAAATACAGGTAGAAAATACTGCAGGACTGTGTAGCAATATTACAAAGAGGAACAAAAGTCAAAAAGGTAGAAATGCAACACTGTTTCCTGCACAGAAACTGAAAGAATGCATCTCCACTGAACTGGAAGAAAAAAAGCACACAGAAGTCTGGATCTCCTGTAAAAGATGCTGGATGTAGCCTTTTCAGTTTCTCTTGGGAAGATTTCAAGTTTGGGCAGTATTCTCAGCATTTGTGCTTCATGGCAAGCTGAAAAAGAAAAAATTAATTAAAGGGAGCTCACGTAACAATAGCTATATCAAGCTAATGTAGCTAGTTAGTATCAGAAGAGTTCGTAAACCAAGTTCTCCAAAAGATGCCTGAAATGTGTAACTCCTTTGCACACAGATATGCAATCATTCCCTTTACTGTGATAGACGGGCAGAGTCTCTCTTTGCCACACTGAGGGAGCAGGATTTATTTGCTTTCATAGCCATATTTCCCAATGTTGCATTATTTTGCTATCTGTGAGGAGAGCTACAGCAAGAGGCTAGAAACAAAGATGTGCCTAAAGGAACAGTCATTTCGACTTCATGATTTGGATTGTGAAATACAATCAGAAATTCTAGACTTGTTCAGCAGCAATGCCATTACATAATGATGAAAAATTAAGGACTGATTGCCTTTCTACCTCTGTAATTACTCATTATTTCTATTTCAAATAATTCAAAACTGTGAATGAGAGGGAGGGGAAAGAGCGAAAGTGATTTAAATCCTGTATAAAAAGTGTAGATAAACTGCAAACCAAGCAAATAACTGAAGTTCTAGGACCTGTATATTATCTGCAGATAACAGCATGATAACAAAGCTGAGATGAGAAACTCACCTAGAAACCAGAACTAGCAAGAACTAAGAACAGTTAAAACTTCCTCATTTACTACCAGTGAAAATTTGACCAACAAATGACTCAAATTCAATTTGCATAAGCTTTTGATGCTGAAGGAGTTCTATAACACACTCACCATGGTTTCTGCCTCATTTGGCCTTCCCCCTATCCTTATCCATCAACGTCCAATCTTACTGTCACCATCATTAAGGTGCAGTCAAACCACACTAACATACAGGACTACCCCACTGCCTCTCCTTCCTTGCCTATCCCTACTGAAGAGCTTATAGCCATACATTGCAACACTTTGACATTGCACAGCTGTGCAAGTCATCCCACCATGCTTCTGTGATTACAACTGCATCATAGTTTTCCAGCTGTGGAATGGCTTCTAACTCTTCCTGTTTGTTGCCTGAGTAATGTTCAGATATAGAAATTAACTTGTGAGCAAAATCTGTATCCATTCATGATACTGTAGGGGTGAAAATAATTACAGATTGACATCTGAAAGTACATTTACTGTTTATTGAAGGCAGGGATAAAGCAACCAAAATCAGAACTCTGCTGAAAGAAGTGCTCACACAAATACTATCAAGTTAAAATTGGTGCTCTTCTCACTGTCACTATTTTGTCAGAAAGTTCTAATTTTGCCATTTATGCAACACTCAGCTGGATCTCACTTTCCTGGTTTCACTGAAGTGAATAAGCTTTCCCTTCTGTACAAACAACACCTACGGTCTCAGTAATAGCTGCCCCTCAAAGACTTAACCAGAAGAACATTAACAATAAACAATACTGTACTTATTCCTAAATGCTCCACTAAAAACCAAACAACCCTGTTGCAAACCAAAGCACATCACCATAAACCAACAGTCTTCTCTAACCTAATACATTCCTGTGTGGCTGCACCATACATTTTTGTGAGGTAACAGAAAAGGAATTGCAGGACTACTGCACTTCTAAGACACAATTCAAGACTTGGGGCACCAATACAGAAAACACTGAAAAAAAAAAAAAAAAGCCGTAAACCCCATTTTACCACATTATCCTTATGATTGTTAAATGACAAGTATTTGTTCCCCTGAAACATAAAGATGTTATTTTCCTCTTAAAAAGTCAAAACCCAAGCACTTATTACGGATCCTTAATTACAATCCACTCAAAGACTGTCACACTCCTGTTTCAGGCAGCTGGTAATTGGGATAACTTCATCAGGACATGATTTCACATTCATCTGGAGAACAGTAGTAACCTTTATAACAGGACTGGCAGATAGGTTTCATAAAAATCAGCCCAGGACAGTCCAAACAGAGATGACCCCTTCCTGCTCTGCATCGCTTAGACATTTCCTGCATAAAATATTCTCACTTACTGCCATACAGACATGTAAACTCAAATGACTATGAACAAAATCCAGATTGAGAAGTTTTTATTTGATTATAAAACCCCAACAAAACAACAAAACCCTTGTATTGTGGATGATTTTAGTTTCTCCATCATTTCTGCTACATTTTCCTTCAACTTTTGTTTTGAATTATTAACTCAGGACTTTTTTAAGCTTTTGTTTCTAAATATGGTACAGCACAGGCTATCAAAGATCATATTTTTATTGTAAGACTGTATACAGTAATCCTAAGATTTTTAAAGTAGGATTTTCAAAGTATGATTCTCCTAAGATAACCTGATAAACAGCTTTGGTTTTGGCTCACAGCACATCTTCATCTGTAGAACTGCTGTTCTGCACATGTGAAGATGAAAGAGCAACACACACTATTCAAATCTTGTTCAAGATTCATACTGGCTCATATATCAAGAGGCATGTTTCACTTTCAAACTCCTTACCAAGCAGCAATCTATGCTTTATGCTACAGCAGCAAACTTTTTGCCCCCTATCCTAGAAGCAGTGGCAGCTGCTGCTTAAGGCTGGCTTACTAAGTTGGCATAGTTATCATCACAGTGTGTGGGAGAAGGTGTTAGTGTTGGATGGAAGAGTCCAGGAGCAGGCTCGTGCCATACTCAGACCACTAAGTTGAACCATGCTGATCTAACTGGACCATGAAGTATAGGATTATCCCAGTAAATATTAATTTGTTTTGTGACATGTTAAAGACAACATAAAACAGACGTTTGTATAGAACTGCAAGATACCAATGCAGGATTTCCTACTGTTAATGCAGTAGCCCAGCATTTTTTTGATGCAAGCATGATAAAACCTAACGCATGTGTGTTAAGCAGCAAAACTATTGAACTTGCATGCTAAAATAGTTAAGCACATTCAGAAAACTTTTATCTTTAAAAAAAAAACAACACAACATTTTATTTGCTGTGGATGTGTTACACAGCCATCAAATCAAATGCTTTGGATGTCGAATTTCCGTCAGAGATGGAAGTTCAGCACAATTATCCATATGCAGATGCATCAGGCATAGTACTGTAATACCTTCCAGCAAGCACAGAAAACGTCCATACATTCCTGAGACAGAATGATTCCTCAAAATCCTCCTAAATCACATTTCCAGACATAAAAAGATACATCTTCAGAAACAGACAGATAATCACTGCTTATCAAAGGGAATTAACAACAATTTTACTCTACTGCTGCATAAAGTATGAGTAATTGTGCCAAACAGTAGTGGGAAGATGGATCTGAAATAGGCTTCAGGAAACTGAAGACAGGTAGTTTCAATTCAAGCAGAAGTGCAGCAAGCCTCAGATCTGCACACAGAAGTTATAAACCAGAAATCTGCCAAGTGAGGAAATTTATCAAGGAAAACAATAAGCTGATTGTAAACAGTAATGGACTGCAATTCTTTCCAGAGCTTCCTCCTCTTGAAATAAAGGAGCTCGACTTTAAGCTATTCAGAGCCGTATCCCACCCAAATCTTACCTTGTGTGCAGTTTCTGCAAACTGCTGAGCACTGTTTTTCAGCTCTTCTGTCTTTTCTTCTGCTCGACCTAGCCTTTCACCACGCTCATTCAAAGCCTGACTTGCCTTTTGTACTGCACTTGTCACACTGTCTGCTGCTGAATGGAGTATGCTGTTTCCTGCAATATCAAAAGAAGCTATCAGATATATGATTAGTATTCAATACAATTATTATCATTTACAATGTTCCAGAGCTGATGTTACCTGCTAATTTACCATCCAGCTGCATTCTGGAAAATGGGGTAAGTTATTGTTTTCTCATTCAATCTGTACTATTAGCAAATTACAAATAAGTACCATATGGTAACATCATAGTTGAGAGTAGACATAACTTAGCTACGTATTATTCTTTAAGCCTTATGCTCAAACATAATTTCAGGGAGCTATTCTATTACGTCAATTAAACCATTCACAAGTGCACACAGGTTCCTTCACAAGACTCTCACTTTAATATAGATTAACTTTTCTTTGGAAGTTCCACTATTCCCCTAGAGAATAAATGATTGACAGCACCGGACACATCTTCATGAAAACACCATTTACAACTGTACTCCAAAAACTATTACCACACTTATTTTATGCTGTTTTGATCTATCTGCCTTTGACCCTTCTCTGTGTGGGGCACCTGCCATGCTTCATATGACAACATACTTTATTTAAACTTTAGTATTTAAAGTCCCACCAAGTCTCAGTATCTTCTAAACCTTTAGCTCTATTAGCTTTACCACTCAAATCAACTTAGCAGTTTCTGAGTTTCTTCTCTGGCACACAATGGAGAAGTTTCTTCAAGTTTTCAACAGAACTGTACTTCTACTTTACATTTATCCCTTTTAAATGCTCACCTTTGTAAGTACTCCTTTCTATATTGCTTCTCAACAGAAGGGATTATCCTTTTTCTGAGCTGCTGCTGAATATTTATAATATGAACCACAGTACTACCTGAAAACCCTCCAGAGAAAGTTACATGCTACCAGTATGAACTGATCAGTATGAAAAATTATTTTGACCTAGCCTTTAACCTTTGTCAGAAAAAGTATTAGTAAAAATTCAGCTTTTTGCAAGACAGGAGGTTGCCCCTTGGTGTCTTCCAGAAGCTTCTGAACTTAATTTACCTTACAGGAATTTGTTATCTAGGAATTTGTTGTCTAAACATATACAAAGGCATCGTGAGAGCCAGAAAGTCAGTACAGAGAGTATTAATCACCAGGCAATGATGTTACTGCCAATTTTCTAAACTGACCCAAATACTATAATTGCACAGAGCCTTTTTTCACAGTGCGAAAACCAAATACGTAATGGTTTTAAATGAGTTATGCTGCTAAAGGTACAAAAACTAGTTCAACACATGAAGCTGACCCAAGCACTACAGCAAATCTGCTGTTATAACAAAGTTTGCTGTTCTTATGGATGAAGGAAGACTAGAGAAAATGAACACAAACCCACAGCTTTCATTGTTAACTTGAAAAATGCATCTACTTCAAAAATATTGCCAAGTTAGAAAAATAAAACCAAAACATTAACTTGAAGGGTTATTTTGTTATTATGTTCATGAGGAAAAAAATAAAAGACCCATTCAGACTCATTTTACAGCTAATACTCCTTTCCTTAGAAACAGCAAACAAACAACAAAGAGCAAAACTGAAGGCTGCCTCAAGCAGCCTGTGGAACAACAGTATCAGCTGCCCATGCAGGAACTCTTGAGATGAAAAACTGCCTTAGAAATTCATTAAACTAAACCACTACTAGTATCAAAATATGGATGTGGGGGAAGGACTCAAGAACCTACACACAATGACTCACATCTGATGAGTCAATATTAGAAATACCAAGCAAAGAGCACCCTGACCCCCTGTATACCAATACTGTTAGATTTTTTATATCAGTAATTAAGAGACAGAAATGAAACTTCATCTTTTAAGTGGCCTCTCTTCAGACACTGAGGAGTCTGATAATGAAACCAAACAACTTTAAATATTGTATACTTTCTTACTTCAAGATTTTTCAGTCAGTTGCTATTTTATTCATAATTTGCTTGTTTAATGACAAGTTCTTAGGAGATTATTTTGGCTTCTGTTCAGGTAGCTCTTCCAACACATGTAACTGGGCAACACTGCACTGGAAATAGTTTCCATTTTTTGGAGATGTGATCTAAAGACTAACTTCTTGCATAAAATGCTGCTAGTTTTCTAGTATGAGAATTTTAAAAGCTCTCAACAATGGATTAACTGCTGTATACAAGATCACAGAGCTTCTGCTTAACTCAAGAGAAGCTGGGCACATGGAGAGACCAATAAAAGCAAGCATCGTTTGAAGACTTACAAATGTGCTCGGTGGTAAAAGTTAACGTATTTTTGATCTTTTTAAATTTCAACAGGAAACTGCAGAATGAAAATATTCTGTATTTTCTGTATTCCTGAAAATATCAGGATTTATAGCCAAAGACTGATATCTATTTTTCCACTTCCTTTTCAGCACAGAAGAATGAACTTGGAAATTTGGCACAACAACAGTAAATTTGTTTCTCTCTAGCTAATACAATATTATGTTCTCTCCAGGTTAAGATCTGCTGTATTTGTCTACGGTAGTGACTTGCAGAAGCTGCTATTGTGAGGCTGCTTTGGAGAACCTTTTGGATATTCTTTTCCAATGGCATGTTAGTAAAACAATAGAAAAAAAAACTCCACTCTAATCTGTGAGCAACACAGAAACCCATGTATCATGTACTGTATTTCATCAGTATATTTCTAGGGCATCTGCAGGTGGTTGCTGGTATGACTATGCCTTGTCCTTCTATTAGTATCACTACAAGAATAGCAACACTTACACTGGATGTTTTGGAGAAGCATTCCTACGAACAAACCACCTTCAACCTGTAAAATTTTAAGCTGTTCTTTAGGAGGTAACTATTGTGATTCAAGATTTCCAGAGAAGTTTGTTCCGTGAGTGAACAATAAAACCACCTGAACTGCACCCACTTAGGTGTAAACTTCCTAGAGTCTGGAAAGACTGTTTCCCAGCTCTGCTTAGTTTTTACCGAAGATGTGACAACTGCTGTTTAACCACCTCCACTTCCTCTTCAGCCCCTCCCCTAAAGAGTCTGAGGGATTTCAGGACTTCTCATCTACTGTGTGAGAGATACAAGTTCCTTAATTGAAGACTCACCTGCTTTTCACACATAGATCTTCTCAGAAAAAAGATTTTATAACACTTGCAAGATGAGATAAGCACCACCAAAACATGGGCATGGGTCAGCTGATGTTCTGAGCCGTTTTTAGTAGGAAAGAGCTCACAGTGTTCCCAAGATGTTCAAGAGTCTGCGATCTCAAATTTTGCATGGCTACAGTCTTCACTGTGAGCAGAAAGAGTCACATGCCTGTGTCGCTGCTTTTTCTAAGGTATATGGAGATCCATTTTTGGAGCACATGTACCTTTCTATAGCTCTGTAAAACAGATCTCAGAAGTATGAAACTAAACTAATCAAGCTTAATACAGTGACCTTCTTCAGTTTAATTTTTCTATCTATAAAAGCACAGAAATATATTGCTAATTTATTTTCAGTTACTTAAAGGAGTGCCTTAAAAAGGTCACTTTATATTTTTTTCTTCTGTAATACTTTTACTATCTGAATTTGTCTACCCAGCAGAGAAGACAACGCAGATTTCCAAAGCAATCAATAGCTACAACTGTATTGCAATAGTAATACAATTTGCTAAGAAAATTAAACACTCTGAATTTGCTGTAGTGAAATACATACCACTAGAATTAAACTCCCCTCTCCCCTTAGAAAAATCAATTAGTGACCTGTATAATTATATATAACATTACTGGGGCCCAAAGAAGAAGAAATAGTAGAAGGGCAGCTGCCCTTAGGCGAGTGCTTTAGACCAGTGATCCTAGCACTGTTACTTGCTTAGGGACACAAAACCTGAAAGAGTAACACTTTGCAGGAAGCACCACAGCTCCTCTCACACTCATTTTTACAATTTTGGCTCTTAAAATCACCAGCTATATCAGAGGGTCTTGCAGCCCATGAAAACACGTGACATGTCTTCAGGCCTTTTATCATGCACATCCTTTACCCAACATACCCAGCACCTGAAAGATACAGACATACTATCATCAATCAGCATGGGAAGTGGTACGTTTGTTGATGAAACTAACTGGTGTTTAGAGACTACTTAGTTTGCATAACTTGTTTTAGTTTGCATAACTTGTTTTATCACACATTCATTAAAGGTTCATCGCATTCTCCATTAGCCATATCAAACACAGGGATTTATTTATACATTAGTGATGAGTCTACATTGACTAATTGGTAAATGCAGGCACTCACTTTTTAATTCTATATGCATTAATACAGCATTTAGCAACTACCTTCTGAGAAGGAAGTAAACACAATTAGCTATGACAACTAAGAAGTTCCATCTATCGTGATTTTTTTTAAACAAAAATGTGTCCATTGAACTGCATAAAACTGGACCTGTGTCACCGAATAAATGTTAACAGCATAATGACAATCAGTTCATTAACAAGACCATTTCTATCACATGGTAATTATTCTAAATGTCTACACATACTATTCACATTCAGATATACACTGGTGCCACTAAAAGTTCAACAGAAGTTTGGAAGCACTTACTGTAAATACAAAGAATGTATTTTTCTCCTTCACTATTTTGTGTTTTGTTAACTGCCTGTGCACTCTTTACATAAGAACTAAAAGCACTGAAAAGTTAAAGTATCAACAGAAAACTAAAGGGATATAGGGAGAAGAGAAAGGTGCTGAACAATTAAAAAGAAGATATCCTTGCGAAAGAGGGAAGCATCACAGAGATGGTTTTGTAAGCGGGAATGTGGTCTGGAGAGGAGGCTATATAGTACAGCACTATTTTTCCTCCCAGACTACTTCAAAAACTTACTGAATAAAAAGCTTAAATTGACAAAAGCCAAATACAGGAAAAAAAACACAAAACAACCAAAACCCCCCAAAAAACCCAAACAACACCACACTAGGAGGGGAAGAGATCAATATAAATTCTGGACTTCCTCGCAAGGAATAGTGAAAGAAACCTTAAGACTGTATTTCTAATTATAGCTAGGAATTAAGATTACTTTCTAGTTTCTCTTATCACTCCTCAAAAATGGATGTGACAAAGACAGAATATAGCTTCAAAAGGGAATTCTGAAAATAAATTACCTTTTTAATTTTCATCTAAAATTAATGAAGATCCTTTTGACAGACCAGCTTTAAATTCTTTCCTTAGTGATAGTATTTTTCTAACTCTTCATACCAATTATTATTATTATACTCCATTGTCGTGGTTTAAACCCAGTCAGGTAACTCGTTCACTCACCCCCCCCCCCCACTTCTTTCCCTCCCCCTACTCCCAGAGGGACGGAGAGGAGAATCGAAAAGAATGCAACTCCCACGGGTTGAGATAAGAACAGTTTAGTAACTAAGGTATAACACAAATCACTACTGCTACCACCAATAATAACAACGATAAAGGAAATAACAAGGGAAGAGAATACAACACCTCACCACCAGCCAACCGATAACTCGCCCCCCAAGCCCGACCAAGCTCCGACTGATACCTCTTCCAACCCTGCAGTCTCCCAGCCCTTCCGGCTAACTCCCAGTTACATCCTGGGCATGATGTGCTGTGGTATGGAATACCTCTTTGGTCAGTTTGGGTCAGGTGTCCTGTCTCTGCTTCCTCCTGGCTTCCCCTCCTCCCTGGCAGAGCATGAGGCTCACAAAGTCCTTGGCCAAACCAAAACATCGCTATCAGCTCTGTTCCCAGGCCGAAAGTCAAAACACTGCACTGCACCAGCTACCAAGAAGGAGAAAAATGACTGCTACTGCTGAACCCAGGACATCCATATACATATATAAAAACTGATTGAATTATAAAATTACAAAGAAAAAGCCACCAGTTTTCTAATATTCTGATCTTTCAAACTTCTTACTGGCAAGTTACCTAAGCATAGAAAAAATGCTCAAGATAACTGTGGTTATTTAAAACAAAAAATATTACTTTATTGTACTTCTGAAGTTCATTCAGAAACGGATGTATTACCTTTAAAAATCACAGAAATATTTGACCTGAAATTACTGGTCATTTCATAGGTCTCTCTTAGCATTTCATCCTGTCATCCAGGCTGTTAAATAGCATGGCCTTTGGTGCTGACTTAAAAGGAATGCCAATAGTAACTGATTACCATTGTCTTGACTATTCCCCTTGGTGTTCACCCACCCAGTCTCTAATTCCCCAGCTTTGCTATGATGATGCTAGAGGAGAGTGTTGACTATCTTGCTGAAGTCAAGAGAAAGGACATCTGTTGCTCTCTCTTCATCCATCAAGCCAGTCACTTCATCGTCACAGAAGAGAAGCTGGTCAGGAACAGTTTGCTTTTAACGTATCTCTGGTGCCAACAATCCTTGCTCTCTGCTAGAAAGTTTTTTCACAAGGATTTGATCAATAGCCTTAAGAAGATAAAAAATATATTTCAAGTTAACTAGAAATTGAAGTTTTCAACATAGAATTATTGCCTGGTTCAAATAATTGTTAAATATCAAAGCTTCTCTATGGATGCATATAGAATTCAAACTCATGAAAACCTCATTTAATCTTCAGTCCTACACATAATATGGCAATTCTTACTTGTCATTAATTTTCAAATTTCAGGCTTGATAAAAATTACTACAGACCTTTGCATGTCTGAAACTGGTTTGGGGTTTTGTAGTCTTTCTGTTGTTGTTATTTGTTTTCCTCTTTCTTACCCACCTCCATCCTGGTTTTCATAAAAGGTTTTGAAAACCAACCACCCATAATTACTGCACAGCAAAGTTGCACAGTATTTCTTTGATACTAAACTCATTCACTGCTACTTTAAAAACTTCCAATAGACTGAAGAAAAAAAATAAATCATTATGACAGCTTGTATCAGTCAAATTTTTTTTTTCTTTTTAAACTCGATGTCCTTTTCTGTCTTTTTATCAGTGAAGGGTTGCTATTTTAGCATTCTGTTTCTGCTAAGCTCTCTCTCTCTCTGTCAGAGAGAGCCTGATATGCTAAACCTGAAGGTACTCAAGCAGCAGGAAATTAAGAGGGAAGAAATCCTCTAGTGTGGGCTGCTGTGTGGGAATTTGTACTTGTTCCAACTAAATATCTCCATCGGCAGTGCTGATGAACAGCTTGCAAGTAATCAGGCTCTGCAGTCTGCAGCACATGAACACCCCTGAAGCAGGCTTCCCTAAACCTCCCTGAATCTATTAGGGTACAAGCAGCCCCACTGCAAAACTTCTCTCCATGTTCAAGGATGAGACCTGGGATCTGCCCCACAGGAAAACTGAAGTGTTTCTGAACACAGCAGAAATCAGACAATTCCTACAACATTATTTTGGACTCGTAAAACCTAGAACTAGTCACAAGAAGTCTCAATCCCGAGTTACAGTTACTAGTGCTTGCCAACAGTAACACTCCATATGCCCACATTATTTCAATTTACTTCCACTTTAATCAGTCTAGCTACAGGTAGACAACCTTCCCTTTAGGACATGTATTCCTCTCTCTCTCCAAAAGCACTAGAAATTGGTAATTCTGTTTGTCAAATATGAAGTGATGACTGCCGCCAAAGACAAAACAGATTTTGGTCTGATCTGGTTTCAATGTTCATTAGGTTCCAAGAAAATTCTTGAAGATGTTGTGTAACAAAAATTGATGGACATTTAAGAAAATCACAGTAATCAGCATATTCAAAACAGGCTAAGAATAAGGTAAATGTATAGGGATAGTTATCTAGCATCTTTTCAAAATCTCCAACTGTCTGTGGCTTTTTTTTTGCTTGTTTGATACCTTTCAGACATTTCTACCAGCAAGTAAAATCCTGTATTTCCTACATCTCTTCATTAGCACAAGCTGAAATATCCATCCAAATTCTACTCAAAATCAGATTTTTTTTCTCAGAAGAAATATTCAAAAAGAGGAAATATTTCATATAGGATAAAAAAGCAGTGACTACTATAAAGAGTTGTTTTTAGTATGAAATAAAATCTACTTTGAATGAAAGGCTGCGGTGGGTTGACCCTGGTTGGCAGGTATGCCCTCACCCAGCTGCTTGATTACTTCCACCCCACGGCATGAGGGAAGAAAAGCAAAAGGGCATAAACAAGAAAACTCAAAGGTTGAGATAAAAACAGTCTAGTAAGTGAAGCACGAGGGGAGGTAATGTGACACAGGGACAAGGACAACTCACAACAAAACAATGGACGGAATGATGGAAAATGATGGAAACAATGGAAAAGTAGTCACCACCAGCTGCCCAATGCCCAGCCAGTCCCTGAGCAGACCACAGCCCCCGAGTAACAGCTACCCTGGGGTAAGGTAGCTGCCCCCTAGTTCTTACATGCTGAGCATGCTGTTACATGGCATGGAGTACCTCCTTGGTCAATTTGGGTCAGCTTCCCTGGTTGTGTCCCCTCCCAGTCTATTTGCTGGGGGCAGGCAGAACAAAAAACTGAGAAGGACTTGACACTGCGTAAGCACTGCTCACCTAAAACATGGGAGTATTATCAACATAGCTTTGGTTATGACAAATACAGCACTATACTGGCTGCTATGGAGAAAATGAGCTCCATCCCAGCCAAAACCTAATTAAACCAAAGTTTAATTCACATTTTCCCTGTCAAGGCAGTCCAAAGGGCTTCCACATCTCCAGATGAAATTTTTTTTGTTTTGTTTCAAATGAAATTCACTGAAGTATTGACACTTCTTTTAGCATAAACCCACACCAGGGAATCTCTTCCCCCTCAATTTCCTGCTGCTTGAGTACCTTCAGGTTTAGCACAGCAAACTCTCAAATCACCTACCTGATTTGGAAGCGCAAATCTGTTCACACACTGTCACAGAATGATAGAATTGTTGGGGTTGGAAAGGACCTTAAGATCATCTAGTTCTAGCTCCCCTGCCATTGGCAGGGACAACACACACTAAACCATGTCACCCAAGGCTCTGTCCAACCTGGCCTTGAACACCACCAGGGATGCAGCATTCACAGCTTCCTTGGGCAACCCGTTCCCGTGCCTCACCACCCTGACAGTAAAGAACTTCTTCCCTGTATCTAACCTGAACTTCCCCTGTTTAAGTTTGAACCCATTACCCCTTGCCCTATCACTACCATCCCTAATGAAGAGTCCATGTCTTCCATGCCTCCATTCTAGCTGGTTAGTGCATTATGTTTCTCAAACAGATTTAACACTGCTTAACCAGAAGCAAAATCAACAGCATTGACACAGTGACTGTAAGCAGTACCTTTGTTTAGAAAAATCCTGTTTTATCTTCAGGGCACGTTGGCCTAACCTACCATTAGTCCAAGGCTTTCCATCACTACTGTAACTTCACAGCTGATCATAAAGGTTAACAGGACAATTACGTTCTTCCCCTTCTTCTATACCACATTCACCTCCCTGCCAAGTGATTGCTACACATCCTTACACATGTGTTGGTATTCTGAGGGCCTCATTCAGGAGCTATTTCAAATAAAAGAGGAAACTGCTGCTAAAAAGTACCAAATGGATAAAAGCTTTCTGATCTCTCAAATAGCCACACGAGAACCTTATTAAACAGCTCAAGTCAGTAAGCAGATTACAGAAACAGTATTTCTGTGACTACAATCTTGTAATTCCCTCTTACAACTTTCGTGTTACAATTCCTGTATCACATGAATGGAATGTTCTCTAGATAATTTCAGTTTTTAAATTACCAGCCAGAAAGGATGACTAAGTGACGTGAAAGACAAAACATACATAGCAAGTAGCATCTTTACTGGATTTATTAATTATAATTTTGAAATACTTGAACCTGAACTTAAATCTGAACATCAATTTCTCTATTTATCTTTCATGGATAATGTACTTCCCAACTTAAATTTGAACTTTAAAATCTAGAAGTCTCCTAGCTCATCCTGGACGGGAGGATTTGCATGGACTTCTGCCTTCCCTGAAAGTAAACAAAACACTTATGTAGGTCTTTGTACGTAAATCTGGAAAGTTTATAACCTTCAAAAGAAGCATTAATTATCAAAGTCTGATGACTGCTGTGATGTAAGTGGAATATATTCTGCACTTACTGCATGATCAGTAAAAGCGAAACTAAGATTAGCTGAACTCTCAAGTCACGGATCAATCTTTCTTTCACCTTCATAAAAATCTGATTCTGCCCAGGAAAATAACACAGGTTTCAGAGTAACAAGTGATCACAAATTAAGACTCATTACACTAGTTTCCCCTGTGGGATAGGCAATTTCTTCCAACACAAATGAATCTTTTAATACCCATTAATGCAAATAGCGGCCAAGAACAGCTGTGAATAGAAAAATGCAGGCAAATATGGTGTATCATTTTGAAGCAGAAACACTTGTAGACTAAAAATCCATCTGATCTGTTGTTTTGTCCAAAGCATACAAGATAAATAACATAAAAAAAAACCAGTGTATTATAAGCATTCTTTAAACCTCTATAAACTTCTAAAATATGACTCCATATTTTTCATTCTTCCTGATTTGCAATGTTTGAAAAGAAGCCTATAACATGAATTCTAGTAATTTAGAATATTTTATACTGTTACACCATGTTCTAATGTAATCCTAGTTTGTCACTTCATTGCTTTTGATTATTTACAACTGCATACAAATTCTTTTTACATATCTGTAATCTTGTACTTTTCAGTCCAAAAATAGAGCTGAGTTTAACATATCTCAGTTCTCATATGAGGAAAGAGCATATTTTATTCCTGCTACTAGTCAAGTAATATCTATACCCTGGGAGTTAAACAAATGCTTCCAAGTTACTTCTAAGAATAACAAAAACCCCACCTTATAAACCTTAACATTATACCTTTTATTAAAAGGTCCTACTGATTATCAAGAATGCAGGAGGTGAAACGATAATCCTAATTAGCTGCAAAACCCTCTTCAGCAAACAACAAAACAAGTAAGCTTTATTGACAACTGAGATCAGTTTCTTCCTCTCCTCTCACTGGCCATGTCAGCTTTTTAGATTTGCTAGGTACACTACACTTCTGCACCATTATCAGCAGGAACCATGCAGAGCAATCACAGTATCCAGGTGCTCACTAAATAACTTCGAGACAAAGTTCATACTGAATGGAGTTGCAATGGTTCCTGAAAGGAGATAAGGGAAGTCTGAAAGATACTACTGACTTAACATGTGTGGAACAAACTGAAACCCTGTCCAGGTCAGAATAGCAATGACTTTCCTGACTGCATGTGTTAAGTCAACACTTGAGAGAAGTCAACCTCCATACTTTCCTGGCCAAATACAAAACCAGCTTTAAAAAGCATCATTTCAGCACCATCCCTTTAGAAGGGAAAGGAGGGGAGGAGGAAACAGAAGATGGAACATTGTTTATACAGGGGTACGAACTGAGGATATGCACTGGTAAGCAGAAACAGCAATGAGCTAAGGTTCTCATTTTATATTTTTGTTAAATGTAAATAAAAGCAAAGAGGGAAAGAAATAATTTGATGTTGTATTTCGTTAATAGTCTGGTAATGGAGAGAGAATGGAAAATATTACATAGATCCATCAACTATGTATTATTTTAATGAAGAAAAATTTCTAACAGAATGAAGAAATGAGACATACGTCTTCACAGAATTTTTTTGTAGCCCAATAGCAGCACAGGATCGACTATGATTAGGTAGCATATTTGGTCTTTCAGTAGCTTGGATCAGCTTCTAACCTTCAATAATGGGAAAGTTAAGTCATTTCAGGGACTGTCATTTCAGATTGGATTCTATCCATGGGAATCAAAATAGAGGTGTCTACACCAAGCCTGTTCTCTCAGGATGTTCTACAGCTGCACAGTTGTAAGACATTACATGTAAGACATTGACTGTAAGACACTGAAGTCTACAGTGAGTGAAGGTGATGCAGATCCAATCTGTTTTGCATTTTATGAGTTTAAGTACTGCGAAGAGAAAGAAGTATAGAAAAATCAATGAATTCTATACTTAGAAAATTACTATCATACCACAATCAGCATTCTGAAACAATCTTTCTGTAAGTAATTCTGAGCAGCAAACACTCCAACATTTTGGTCTAAGTCATCAGGACTATAAAAAATGATCTATTTTTTAATGTTTTATATTAAAAATAATGCTAATCCATGAAAACAAATTATAAAAATATTATGTCATTGCAACTAAATTTTATGCATTATTTTTCAAATAGTAGCTTCAAGTAATTTTCTTATTTATTTGCTACCTAGACTGATCATCTGTAACTCTGTACTTTAAATTTACCTCTTTCAGGTTAGAAAACTAAACAGTTTTGAAGCCTGGGTTAGGAGGAAGTTTTCATATAATGTTAATTTGTAGACCAGATGAAAAATGCTAGACACTCTGAAACTAGATTTTTCTTCTAAGCAAAAGAAGAACAGGGAGTGACATTCTATTCAAATGTGGACACTGGATATATAAAATTAAGCTAGCATGGAATGGCTGTTAAAATCAGGGGTGGAAAGCAGAATTAGAATGGGCATTTCCAACAGCATTGGCAGCAGACTTCTTTGTTTAAACAGTTATATACACAAAATTGAAATAGAGCAGAGAGATGAACACATGGAGAGCATTGTTCAGCAATAAAATAATTAATATTTCTCTGTTGTAGATTCAATTTTGCTGGACACAAAATTAACTATGTATTAACACATAAAGAAGCAATTTTAGTTCCATTCCTTTATTCCTCTAACCAGCCTCCTGAATCTGCAAGTTCTACTCCCAGTGACCTGGAAAGGGTTATGTTGAACAAAGGGCTCACCTCCCAACATCCCAACTGCTGAATAACTTTAGCCTCCTTCCCCTCAATTCCCACAAGGTCTGGAGGTAGAGAATGTCTATATACCGTAAATATTATGAATTAAAATGCAGGTACCAGATTAACACTGCCATCTGAACAAACAGAACAAAAAAATCAAATGTTAGCAAATAAGACTATACAAACAAGGCCATCTACACATTCTTGTATCAATATGGGAACTGCAAAGATGGAGATGCTAAAATCCTTCAGATGAGAAATGACCTATGCTATCAAAACAGAAAGAGCCATTGCTGTGAGATCACACACTGGGGATATATACACACACTGAACTGTTCCTATCTGTGTCAAGAGAAGCACAGAAGACTGAAAATGTCAACACTAACAAATGCCTACTAGTTATGGAAATAATGCTGGACAAGAAGTGCAACATCACTATACATCTGAATGAAGTATTAAGTAATGTCATTGTCTTATGACTCCGAAAGGAACTGTTTAAGAAAAATGTAGCAAATAGGATTTTTACCCAAAGACCAAGGACTGGTAAGTGAGACAGACCAAGTCTTAGACTTTCTGACTGGAAGTGGAAAGAACCAAAATTCAAAAGGATAACAAAAGGATACTCTGAAAAAAACCCAAAAAGTATCAATTCATTAAGCACAAGGTGGTTCTGAGCAACGCATTACAAGTGAACTAGTGCTCTGTGGTTCACAAAAAGCTGAGGTCAAATTGTTGGAGTGCTGTAATTTTAAGAAAAAGTATTCTTTAGTGCTTCATTTGAGTTTTCTTGTCTCAAGCAGGCTATAAATTTACATGAAGTTCATTCTCAAGGATTTAAGAAGCTCATAAATATTAAGAAATGGATTTGGATGCACACAAAAGTGTGTCTGTAGGGGCGTTTTGAGTAGTTTATTTTCAGTTATTACTACTGATGCACTACTTGCATTCATTTTCCAAACTGGGAAAAACAGGTTCATTAAATAAAGTAACAGTGACCTAAAGAATAAATGTGAGAATTATTGGACTGGAGGAACAGAAAAGGGGGACTTTAATTTCTGAAACAGCTGGTCATTCAGGTGGTGCAGTTTTCCCTTTTAAAGACCTAATTTGGCCATCATCCAGCTCCCCTCCCCCCCCCCCCCCAAAAAAAAAAAAAGTGAAGCAATTCTGTTTTCCATTTCAAATAGATCTGAAGTCATTAGGAACACAGACATCACCTTTTGATGTCCGAGTACGGATAGATCAAAACGAGTTTTAATAAAGGGGAAGAAACTTTGGCTTGTCTTACATGGTTAGATGCAAAGGCAATCAGAAGACAGCTTTCACTGATTGATTAATGCAGAGCAGGATCAAAACAGAACTAGTATCCACCTCATTTTAAGCTATCACTAATGACCCCAAATATGCTTTTAAAATACATATACAAAACCAAACATGTTTTATGTGTTAACCAAACATATGTTATCTATACATAAATACATCTGTATATGTACAAATATACTGAATATGTGTAAGTCAGAGTTGTACCTTCAAAAGCTATTACAACCACTAACCTAATGAAGTTATGCAAGGTGAAACAGTAAAAGATATGCCAGTAAAACAAATCAGAGTCAAACTGGCAGGGGATAGCTTTGCCACAATTAGCATAAATTACATTCAAGATAAATTTACCTCTGGGGTAAGAAGCACCTCAAGTAATCCTTGAGGTGGGCTTACAGGAGTGACAAACTGAATATGTAGTAACTCAGGTGTGCAAAACCCAATCAATCAGTAAAGAAGAAAAATATTAACTAACTTCTCTTCAGCTTATTTATCTGCAATTTTCTTTAGGGAAGCACAGAAGATCAGCTACCCACAGCAAGCATTTCAACGATGCTGTAAACTTCTTAGAAACGTCATCATTAGTTCATGAGTCTGGGCAATTGCATACAGTAACTTTACAGCTGGAGGATGTGATCTTTTGTGTTCACTGTAATGCAACATGGGACCCACACAAGCTTTTCCTTGTCATAGGTAGCACTGTGACATTGTGCTTTCTCCTGGAATCAGATTCATGGCATGACTGACATGCAGAAACTGACTTCTCTATCAACATTATTTTTATAAGCTGTTCACTTTCATCCACAAAAGCACTTTTTAATGCAGAATGCACCAAAACAGTGCAATAACTTGCAAGCCACAATAAACAATACAATCATTTTAAAACCAATTTCCTAGACAAATATTTATCAAGGTACAGACACAGTGAAACAAAATACACTGGTGATGGAATGCACTACAGATACTGCAGCAATTCAGTAGAACTGAATTATAAACCAATTGTATTTTATTTATAGAGGAGGGAGGTGAACAGAACTGCCACAGGGGATCAGACCAGTGGTCTGCCTAGCTGTATGCATTACCACCTTCCCAAAGGGATGTAATACAGGCAAACTGGATCAACTAAGCAACAAATCCAACCCCATAGCCTCAATAATAATGAGTTCACCTGACGATCAGAAGAACAAGAGAACAGATTACTTCCAATCTTTGTTTATATTAAAAAATTATGGTTATATTAATCTTTAGATAGCTAATCTTTTCAATGTTTTTACATAGGCAGCACATTAAAGGAAGGGGTTTTATAAGTTTAGTGGCTTTTTTTTTTCTTCTACATTTGATCTTTTTGTTATTTTAGTGCTAATAAATCTTCAAGTAAGAACAAAAATGAGATACTACCTATAATTTTTCAAGACAATTACATTCACACACTTTGATTTTTTTTTCCAGGGTTCAACATCACCACATAGTTTTGATGTTGGCCCCCCCTCCTCTGAAATACAGGACTGAAGTTTAGAGTGTAGTCAAAATTACAGAAATCAGAAATTAATAATTAAAGTCTGAAAAACATATAGCACAAAAATAAAGACACAAACTGAGAGGTCACAAATGCCTTTCAGAAAAAACTATCTTCTCTGTTTCAAATGTACTTCCCCTGGCATTGATGCTGGGACAGAATGTCACAGGATTGAGGGGATGTGTGTGGTGGTGGTGTCAAATTCTTTTGCTCAGAATTCATTTGGAAGTGAAATTCTCCAAGAACAGTACATTAAATTACACTATTTTTCAATGGCTACCAGGTAAGACCTGAAACCAACAAACACCGGGTATTGACAGGAGGGAGGGGCGCAAGCGTCTTCCCATCCTAATGCCTAACAGCAAGTTTCACTCATCTCCTTTATTCAGTCATTAATCTTGCACAGTATGGTAAACACCACTCTATGCTCACTAGCTCTCAAATGGGGTAATCTGAGTCAGCAGTCTATGAAAAAAAGAAGTACTCATTACCATTCTTACACTGGCAATATATACTTGGAGGAGAAAGAGAATGACCCATTAATAACTCTTGCCAGCTGTCCTAGAGAAAAGGTTACAAAGGCAAAGATCGTCCCAAAAAAACCCTGAAACAAAAAAACAAACCCCATAGCAGAATTAAAAAAAGAAAAAAAACCAAACCAAACCAAATCCAAGACAAAACCAAATGACTGTTACAACCAATGCATGTAGGCGGGACAAAGCTTAAAACAAAACCAACCAAGCAAATAAAGTATCTTGCAAGGTCATCATCTTCCTTCAACCTGAGGTCTTGCTCCTTTCCAAAGATTATGCACTTCTAACATGTATCTAAAGGTGGCAGCAACTGTTTATTTTTACAGGTCCAGAATGAAACTTCTAAGAGCTGCAAATGCTGTATTTGAGGGTTCTATCCAGAAAGATTTGTCTTCAATATCAGCCTGATGTCATGTCAAGAATTTGTTTTTCACATGGCTGACATAAAAGCAACAGCAATACAAACTTGGCCAACGAATAACAACACAAAAATACTGCAAACTAGACCAGTTCCAGTATCAGAAACTGTATGCTAGAAAGAGACAAAAGCAGAAAATATTTCCTACCTCTGTCAAAAACCCCTCTACTCTCAAATGCCTGCCTTTCCTCTCCAAAATAACATCCAGAATGAAGGTAAGCTATGGAGAGGTCTCTTCTAAACAGACAAGCTTGAAACACCTAATACAAGATACGAATAGGAGGAATCTTGCTAGTCTTCCTAAATTTAAATTTGTTATTTGTTCCCACAATTAGCACTCACACCTGTAATCGTAGAATGGTCAGGGTTGGAAAGGACCTTAAGATCATCTGTCATTAATCAAGTTACAGAAGACAGTCTAGCCTACATTACCCTACTATATCCTTACATGATACTTAAATGAAAATAAAGCAAAAAATGGTTCTGAAGAACAACATTACAGAGCTCTGGCATGTAAGGGGAAGTGGGTGTGTGGGGAGGAGGTAGAAGGAGGAAGGCAATGAAGAGGTTCTGTAGTTCCGCAGGGACACCCAATGTTTACTTGTGGCTAATCTCCTAAGCTCTTCCTGCAGAAACAGGAGCAGCATGAATTTCACATTCTTCCCTTCAATCATTTAGAAAGGAGTAAGTCTCAGTAAGATAAGCTTGTAAACAAGCCCTTCAAGTTCTTTCATCTTCATTCCACTGGGAAGAAGTGCTCTTTGGTGTATTTTTTTTTGTTTTGTTTTTGAAAATGTGTATTAGCTACAAGACACACATTATGTATATGATGCACTTATCTGTATCATTACATACATAAGCATGCGGGTGCATGCATATATATATTCTAATACTTTAAAAGTATTTGTTGGGTATTAGAAGTTTGTCGTGGTTTAAACCCAGTCAGGTAATTCGTTCGCTCACTTCCCCCCCTTTCTTGCCCTCCCCCTGCTCCCGGAGGGACAGAGAGGAGAATCGAAAAGAATGCAACTCCCACGGGTTGAGATAAGAACAGTTTAGTAACTAAGGTATAACACAAATCACTGCTGCTACCACCAATGATAATAATGATAAAGGAAATAACAAGGGAAGAGAATACAACACCTCAGCACCAGCTGACCGACAACTCGCCCCCCAAGCCCGACCAAGCTCCGACCGATACCTCCTCCAACCCTGCAGTCTCCCAGCCCTTTCGGCTAACTCCCAGTTACATCCTGGGCATGACGTGCTGTGGTATGGAATACCTCCCCGGCTAGCCCGGGTCAGGCGCCCCGTCTCTGCTTCCTCACAGCTTCCCCTCCTCCGTGGCAGAGCATGAGGCTCACAAAGTCCTTGGCCAAACCAAAATATCGCTATCAGCTCTGTTCCCAGGCCGAAAGTCAAAACACTGCACTACACCAGCTACCAAGGAGGAGAAAAATGACTGCTACTGCTGAACCCAGGACATTATCCACCCCTTATTCCATACCATTCACGTCATGCTCAGATCCCACATTTTCAATATACCATCACTCTTATCTCAGTGCACTCTTATCTTAGTGCACAGACCAGTCCCTATAAAGCTGCTGAGTCCATCTGGTCCATGATGTCAGGCTCCATCTCTTGTAACAGTCTTCCAGAGCAGGAGAGAATGTGTGCAGTGTTCACACTCGTGAATAACCTGGGCAATAGTGTCCATTGCTAAGTACACCCCTCGATCATGAGTCCATCTCTATGTTGCATCTCTGCTCTGATGGCCTGAAGTGCCATGGGCCCACCAGGCTCAAAATAATTCACTGTCCCCTTCAGCAGTTTCTGCAGCTTTTTGTTGGGGACTCCACACAGCTGCCTTCCATCTCCGATGCTTCCAAAGCACTGGAGGGGCCCAGTGGACTAGATACTTGCCTGTACTGTCCCACACACCCTGCCACTCATGACTGTTCAGCCTTGGGGAAAACCTCTTGGTCCCCCTATATTGTCGTCTAACCCCAGACAAGACCCAAACCCGACTCTGCTTAACTTTTGAGATCAGACAAAATGGTTGTGGGTAGAACACAGCCTGTGTGTATGCCAACATGCTGATCCCCATCACAAACAGCAGGCAGGTCCCAAGGATACCCAAAGGCCATTCAAAACCTTCAGAACTCTCAAACGATGCTGCTGTACTTGTCACTGGGGCTGGTGTAGCTGCTGTGCTTGCCGGCTCTCCCACCGCCAGCTTCTCTTTTCCTGAGCCCAGCTCTTCCTCCTCTGCCTTGCTGGGAAATGCTGCGTGGTCTCCTGCATCCTCCTGGGGCTCGGCGGTCAGCTTCCGGGGAATGCTCTCGGCCATCGCGGGGCTGGGCTCCTCCGCGGGGCTCGGCTCTTCTGCGGGGCTCAGCTCCTCCGCCGCCTTCTCCCGCTGCTCGGCAGCTGCTTCCTTCTGCTCCTCGACCGCCCCGGCCTCCTCCACCGGCAGCCGTCCCTCCGCGGCCTCCGGCCCCGCTCCCGCCGCCGCTTCGTCCCCGGGGCCGCTCTCCCGGGCTGCTTCAGCAGCCTCCGGCTCCCGGGACCGCTCCCCCTCAGTTCCCTGCAGCCTCACGAAGATGGAGAGTAGGGTGAGGGCCAGGACGGTGAAGAGCAGCCGGGCGGCCAGGTACAAGTCCACGGCCACGTCCGTCCCGCCCTGCTGCTGGAGCCCGCCCGTATTACAAGCCATTGCCATAAAGCACAGTGAGACAAGAACCTTAGCCCAAGCCCCACACTTGATAAACACTATCACAGCAAATACCGGCTCTAAGTAAGTTACAACATTCTGAAGCCGTGAGATCAACAAGAGCAACTCTGAGAGCCAATAAATCAGCATTGTGATGAGTGACTATTAATCTGGTCAGATCTGTCGTTATCTCAACCCTTCGTGCCCCACGTTGGGCGCCAAAAAGAACTGTCGTGGTTTAAACCCAGTCAGGTAATTCGTTCGCTCACTTCCCCCCCTTTCTTGCCCTCCCCCTGCTCCCGGAGGGACAGAGAGGAGAATCGAAAAGAATGCAACTCCCACGGGTTGAGATAAGAACAGTTTAGTAACTAAGGTATAACACAAATCACTGCTGCTACCACCAATGATAATAATGATAAAGGAAATAACAAGGGAAGAGAATACAACACCTCAGCACCAGCTGACCGATAACTCGCCCCCCAAGCCCGACCAAGCTCCGACCGATACCTCCTCCAACCCTGCAGTCTCCCAGCCCTTCCGGCTAACTCCCAGTTACATCCTGGGCATGACGTGCTGTGGTATGGAATACCTCCCCGGCTAGCCCGGGTCAGGCGCCCCGTCTCTGCTTCCTCACAGCTTCCCCTCCTCCGTGGCAGAGCATGAGGCTCACAAAGTCCTTGGCCAAACCAAAACATCGCTATCAGCTCTGTTCCCGAGCTGAAAGTCAAAACACTGCACTACACCAGCTACCAAGGAGGAGAAAAATGACTGCTACTGCTGAACCCAGGACAAAGTTAAAGTGACTAACCTCCCCAAAAGAATATTTATGTTCAAATCTCCCAGAAAGTTCGTAAGAATCTCACTTAAACCATAAATGCTACCTTGCAGGAAGGGATGAAGTGACATGCTTCATCTGAAATCTGACTGTCTGTCATGGGTTCAGCAGTAGCAGTCATTTTTCCCCTTCTTGGTAGCTGGTGCAGTGCAGTGTTTTGATTTTCGGCCTGGGAACAGAGGTGATAGTAATGTTTTGGTTTGGCCAAGGACTTTGTGAGCCTCATGCTCTGCCAGGGAGGAGGGGATGCCAGGAGGAAGCAGAAACAGGACACCTGACCCAAACTGACCAAAGAGGTATTCCATACCACAGCACGTCATGCCCAGGAGGTAAAAGGGAGTTAGCCGGAAGGGCTGGGAGACGGCAGGGTTGGAGGAGGTATCGGTCAGTGCTTGGTCGGGGCTGGGGGCGGCAAGTTATCGGTCGGCTGGTGCTGAGGTGTTGTATTCTGTTCCCTTGTTATTTCCTTTATCATTATTATCACTGGTGGTAGCAGTAGTGATTTGTGTTATACCTTAGTTACTAAACTGTTCTTATCTCAACCCGTGGGAGTTGCATTCTTTTCGATTCTCCTCTCCGTCCCTCTGGGAGTAGGGGGAGGGAAAGAAGGGGGGGGTGAGCGAACGAGTTACCTGACTGGGTTTAAACCACGACAGTTCTTTTTGGCGCCCAACGTGGGGCACAAAGGGTTGAAATAACGACAGATCGGACCGGATTAATAGTCACTCATCACAATGACGATTTATTGGATCTCAGAGTTGTTTCTCTTGATCTCACAGCTTCAGAATGTTGTAACTTACTTAGAGCCGGTATTTGCTGTGTTAGTGTTTATCAAGCGTGGGGCTTGGGCTAAGGTTCTTGTCTCACTGTGCTTTATGGCAATGGCTTGTAATACGGGCGGGCTCCAGCAGCAGGGCGGGACGGACGTGGCCGTGGACTTGTACCTGGCCGTCCGGCTGCTCTTCACCGTCCTGGCCCTCGCCCTACTCTCCATCTTCGTGAGGCTGCGGGGAACTGAGGGGGAGCAGCCCCGGGAGCCGGCGGCAGCCGAACCGGCCCGGGAGAGCGGCCCCGGGGACCAAGCGGCGGCGGGAGCGGGGCCGGAGGCCGCGAGGGGACGGCTGCCGGTGGAGGACTTCGGGGAGGTCGAGGAGCGGAAGGAGGCGGCTGCCGAGCAGAGGGAGAAGGCGGCGGAGGAGCACAGCCCCACGGAGGAGCCCAGCCCCGCGACGGCCGAGAGCATCCCCTGGAAGCCGCCCGCCGAGCCCCAGGAGGATGCAGGAGACCACGCAGCATTTCCCAGCAAGGCAGAGGAGGAAGAGCTGGACTCAGGAAAAGAGAAGCTGGCGGTGGGAGAGCCGGCAAGCACAGCAGCTACACCAGCCCCAGTGACAAGTACAGCAGCATCGTTTGAGAGTTCTGAAGGTTTTGAATGGCCTTTGGGTATCCTTGGGACCTGCCTGCTGACTGTGATGGGGATCAGCATGTTGGCACACACACAGGCTGTGTTCTACCCACAACCATTTTGTCTGATCTCAAAAGTTAAGCAGAGTCAGGTTTGGGTCTTGTCTGGGGTTAGACGAGGATATAAGGGGACCAAGAGGTTTTCTCCAAGGCTGGACAGTCATGAGTGGCAGGGTGTGTGGGACAGTATGGGCAAGTATCTAGTCCACTGGGCCCCTCCAGTGCTTTGGAAGCATCGGAGATGGAAGGCAGCTGTATGGAGTCCCCGGCAACAAGCTGCACAAACTGCTGAAGGGGACAGTGAATTATTTTGAGCCTGGTGGGCCCATGGCACTTCAGGCCATCAGAGCAGAGATTCAACACAGAGGTGGACTCATGATCGAGGGGTGGACTTAGCAATGGACACTATTGCCCAGGTTATTCACAAATGTGAACACTGCACACAGTCTCTCCTGCTCTGGAAGACTGTTACAAGAGATGGAGCCTGACATCATGGACCAGATGGACACAGCAGCTTTATAGGGACTGGTCTGTGCACTAAGATAAGAATGCACTGAGATAAGAGTGATGGTATATTGAAAATGTGGGATCTGAGCATGACGTGAATGGTATGGAATAAGGGGTGGATAATGTCATGGGCTCAGCAGTAGCAGTCATTTTTCCCCTTCTTGGTAGCTGGTGCAGTGCAGTGTTTTGATTTTCGGCCTGGGAACAGAGGTGATAGTAATGTTTTGGTTTGGCCAAGGACTTTGTGAGCCTCATGCTCTGCCAGGGAGGAGGGGAGGCCAGGAGGAAGCAGAAACAGGACACCTGACCCAAACTGACCAAAGAGGTATTTCATACCACAGCACGTCATGCCCAGGAGGTAAAAGGGAGTTAGCCGGAAGGGCTGGGAGACGGCAGGGTTGGAGGAGGTATCGGTCGGTGCTTGGTCGGGGCTGGGGGCGGCAAGTTATCGGTCGGCTGGTGCTGAGGTGTTGTATTCTCTTCCCTTGTTATTTCCTTTATCATTATTATCACTGGTGGTAGCAGCAGTGATTTGTGTTATACCTTAGTTTCTAAACTGTTCTTATCTCAACCCGTGGGAGTTGCATTCTTTTCAATTCTCCTCTCCGTCCTCCGTCCCTCTGGGAGTAGGGGGAGGGAAAGAAGGGGGGGGGGGGGGGGGGGGGGGGAGTGAACGAGTTACCTGACTGGGTTTAAACCACGACACTGTCCTAAGGTTTAAGAATGATTTGAATATACTGCTTTGGCTAATTAGCAAAATACACCGAGTTGCAAATTCTGAACTGAATATAATTCATTTGAAGCTATATAATCAGGTTCTCTGGGCTGCTTGACTACAGCTGGACCTTACACTTCTTCCAGTCAGGATGAATTTGAGATTGAGACTGTATTTCACTGCACTTTCCATAAGAACTCTGACACTGCAGGTCTCTGACTAAATGGGTTTTGATACACACTGACCCATCCCTGGGCTTCAAACGACTACTAGCAGAACTGCAGGTACCTCCCCAGTGTCTGAGCCTGCCAACTACCAACTCGCAGAACAGCTCCTGAAGTCAATGAATGGTGTTCCTTTTGATCAATTAATTACTCCATTTGCTTCAAATGGAGTAATAACATAAACCTGTGACTGAACTAACTTCACAGCATTACATATTACCAAGGAGACCTGCTTTAATTGAGGACTACAACAAATATGGAGAGGAACTTTCTACAAGGGCACGTGGTTATGTGACAGGGGGGAATGGCTTTAAACTGAAAGAGGGTAGATTAAGTATTAGAGGGTGGATTAGATATCTGGAAGAAATTCTTTACTATGAGAGTGGTGAGGCACTGGAACAGGTTGCCCAGAGAAGCTGTGGCTGCCCCAACCCTGGCAGTGTTCAAGGCCAGGTTGGATGGCACTTTGAGCAACCTGGTCTAGTGGAAGGTGTTGTTGCCCATGGCAGGGAGGTTGGAACAGGCAGGGAGGTTGGAACAGGAGGTCTCTTCCAACCCAAACCGTTCTATTTCAAAGCTGCTATGACATTTATTTATTTTTAATCAATAACTGGAAGCAACATGGTTCCAATAGATAAATTTAAAGTAATACAAAAGCTTCTGAAGATGATGGAAAGATTAGTGAAATACATCCCCATGTATATGAAAACATTAGGAAAATTGCTAAACGAAAGAAAAATTTTTTTTTTCCACAATTAAAAAAAATGATTTGAAAAGCTAATTTAATCTATTTTCTTTCATAATTAATTACCTGCATTTTCAACAAATACCAGCATGGGTGTGAGAACAATGCTTCCGGAACTGAGTGAGAATTTATCTGTATGCATGAACATACAAAAAAGGCTTGCAATTATAGTATAAATACGAAACTTTCATAGAAAACTTAGCATTGCATTAAGAATACCAGTCTGAATATTGAAAGGAACAGCAGATGTTAAAATACTTAAGATGATATAGTCTGTTTAAAGACAATGTCCAACAAGAGGACTGCACTGCCTTTTATAATTATTGATAGTGGTTATTTACTAATTAGGACTTTTTCTTTTCTGTAGACTTTACATTTCTTGAGGCTGACACACAAAGTCACTGGAATGTAGGGTTACCTATTACTTGGTTTCTATCAAGTTTAAACTTATGTACAAGGCACCTGTAACCAAGTGCATGGAAAAAGTTGGCAGTGTGAAGAACAGCAAAAGCACTGTATCTATGAAACTTATTAGTCCCTGGCCTAATACTTTATCTGTAGTCTTCACAGAGTGTGTGTACACACACTGACTGTGTCTATCAGAATGACAGGCAAGGAATATGGAAACAGTCACCATGTGGTATCAGGCAGTGACTGAATAAGCCCAGCTACAAAGCTGTAAAAGAAAGAACATGGGTAAGCTTCATGGGACACGGCTGGGTCTAGTGCATGTTACAAAAATAAACGCAGAAGTCAAGCAGAAGTCTATGAACCTCAGTGGCATCCTTCCCCCTGCCCCCTCCACTAATGACACTTGTTTAGGACAAAATGTTGGTATCTGGGTCAGCTGAATCAGGAACTCAACTTCAGACCTGTCCATCTTACATAACAGTAAAACTTTCAGAGGCTGAAATGTCAGGTGGTTTATTAACACTGACTTATTGGCAGGAAGGATGGGAGTGAGCAACATGACTAAACAGACGCCAAGCAAAGGCTTCCATATGAATGAGTTCTTCTATATGAAGTGAAAAAATTTCAGAGAGGATATCTTCTCCCATAAGTGCAGAAATTGCCCCTCCCTCCTCCTCACCACACAAAAAATAAAACAAAGGAAATACTAGTTAACATGGAAGGGAAAAAACGAGAAGAGGAAGTTTACAATAAACTTTGTGCCTTTTTTCTTAGAATGGGAATAGTAAAATAAAAGGATGATTTACAGAACAGTTCTAACTTACGACCCCAGAGCTACTGGTAACCTCAGTGTCAGTATTTGAAGTGTAAAGTAGAGATGATTTTTCCCTTCCTCAAGTTTACCTTTAGTGTTTTAGAGCAAAGGGATGCAAGGTAAAATAACAGCCAGATAAAAGAACATATGAAGGTGGAAGCACAAAATATAGTTCTGGTAACAGCATACAGGAATATATTCTAGATTTATAAGAGAGGAATTACTAGAAAAACCTGAGTAAGGCTCTCCATATTTACAACTGAAGTATACTGTGTGTGTGTGTGTGTGTGTGTGTGTGTGTGTGTGTGTGTGAGAAACAACAACTAAACAAGGCCCCAGGTCAACTTACACTTTTTTCTACAGTTTGAAGACTCAATCAGAAAAACAATTTCTTATTTCAGCTGTGAGGAACACAGATGGTGTAAGAATTAAAAAAAAAAATATTCTGGTTAAGAGCAGACAAAAAGGAGACTTTTCAGAAATTTCAGTCTAAAGGAACAACTAAACCAGTTTATTTTCCTAAAGGATATTTTGTGAAATATGTGAAAATACTCCCCGAATGATAGTTTTTGTTGCTTGGTAAGTGGATGGTGAATACCAATTTCACATATTGACCACACTTTTTTTTCCTAACCAGATGTTTTTTAGTCTAATCCCATAAATCCACCTTAAGATATATGACTTATGAAATATAACAGAATTCTAAACAAGCTGATTTCTGTCAAGATCAAAGTGACTCCCCAAAGACTACTGGAAGTTTAGAAATAACCACTTTTTCATAGACTTGTGAGGAAATGGCAATGCAGAACAGGCTTTAGTAGGAAGTATTTCAAACCACCCAGAAATGCTTCTGAATGAACAAAAGTAGGGAGACAAATCAAAACGAAGGTTGCTAAAAGGAGGGAGGAGAATGACTTCTCACAAGGTGTGTAGGGGATGTTGTTCGCTCAAGACTAGAGAAGCAATCACAGTGGAAGAGTCTGAAGCGGTGCTCGATGAAGAAATGCTGAAGCCTAGAACTTTACTTCTAAGTTAGCATATTCAGACCCATGATTTCAAGATCCAATTAGGCTCATTTCAAAACAGAGTAACTCACTTGCAAATCATTTCGTGTCCAACTGCACCAAGTACTTCAGCTTCAACTGACTTACCTCCCATAATTTTAGACTGGCAGTTGATAAATTCTGGCTTCTTGTCTGTAAGGTATCGCTGACAAGTGTGATGTAGAACCTGAAAAAATGTGCACTTTTCTGAAGCTGTGCTTGCTACCCACTGGTCAAAAGCATTTTCAAATAGTAGATCAAATTCTGGGGAATCCTAGAAGAAATAAATAAAAATAAAAATCACACACTACTATTAGTCCAGTTTTATAAATGACTTGGGAAAAACAGATCTATTAATTTTAAAGAAGTATTATGTTGGAAAAGCAGAAAGGTCATGCAACTCAAGACTGTCATGGGATTATTTTTCCTTCATATATTTCTGGATGCAAAAAGAACAGACAGGAAGGCTTTTTCTTGCAGGTATTTTTAATGAGGAATATTCACCTATGAAAAAATACCTGAAAACAAAAAAACATTTAAAATTGGAATCTCATTCTCGTAAGAAATATGAGATTTTAACTATGTCTCTACAAATACATGCTTATTTGTCTTCTGAATTATGCAAGGATTTGTGCCTTAGCACAAAATCTACTTTCATATTATATTTTAAGAAGATGCGCTTCTGCTCTTGATGCCAAACCAAAGAAGGAAAACAAATAGCAATTTAGTTTTGTTATTGTGTTTAACATATTATCATAAAGTGTTGCATAGGTCTCAGGGTGACATGAACAAAAGAGCACTCCCAGAAGAAATCACAGCCCAGCTCTATACCATGCAGCAACTACCGAAATAAATGGATTTATGCAAGAAGTATTGCTATATATTTAGCAGTATTTGCTAAACACCATTTTGTAATTAATCTAGTAAATGCTTTTTTTGAATTGATGATACTTGGAATTCACAGCAAGACAAGTTTGAAAGGAACATGTCGAAGAACTTGACAGGACTTTCAATCTGAGAGTATCTCAAGTATCTCTTATTTACATAGCTGCACACTAGATGCTGGGAAAGGGCCTAAACCTCATATCCATTATCTATTTTCAATTGCTCTCATTTTCATTGTCCCTTTACCCAGAGAAAATATAATTCCACCTCCTGCATTTCACAGGGCAGTGGCCAAAGGGCTTCTTTTCTGTACAGAAGACTGTACTGGGTGGTAACAGAATTTGGTGCACCAATGTTAGGATGCTTAGGTGGCTGATTTCCTGTACAATGAACACAGTTAAGTCATTTTGTGATCACTTAATATAGGCCACATTCCTAAATTCTAATTTTGCTGATTTACTACTGAAGATTTGTATTTATGAGCTTATTACATGTTAGTATGACTTTGTCTTGAGAGGTCAAGGTGGACTGTATATTCCACATTGAAAGAATAATCCCAGAACTAGCCAGGGAAGGGGAAGGGGGGGGAGGGAATGTTATTTGTTTGTCTTATTTTTGGTGTTTTGTTTGTTTGGTTTGGTCTAAATTGGCTTTTGCATGTCACTGGCAACTAAACCACACCACCACCCTTTGTATAAAAGGGTAAGAAATGCAGAAAGATCTGAGGACAGGATTACACTAGAAAAAAATGAGAGGTTCACATTATTTCACAAATTGAACTTCAGTAACCTCTCGCATCCCTGCTTTTACTTAATGCTCTACCTTACAACACAGCTGCATGCCAAAAGGGACCCCAAGAGGCTTATAGGCAAACAAGGCTCTTATTTTAGTCCTTACAAAGAGAGAGTAGGAAGAAAAGTAGGGAAAGGCAAGAAGAAAGAAAACCCATATGAATGTAAGCTTTGGCCTCCTCCCACCTTTTCCATTAAAAATCTATTTCACATATTGCATTGACATTTCTTTTTTGAGAATTTGGACTTAAACCTGTATCCAAACTTTCCAGATGCCTTTTGAATAGTGAGAGAATGCCTGACTCACAAATCAGTTATACGAGAGCTTAATTTTCTTTTTTTAGAACTGTTCAAACTCACCCGATTAGGGTCTATACCATTGACCTGGCGAAGCTGCTCAAGCATCCACTGTGTTCTCCTGACAAAAGATGTAGAGCCTTCAAATTGCTTCACCTTTGTAATAGACGCTTGAGCTGGTTTCTTGTTTGTCACTAAACATATAAAAGAAAAAGCATGTAACTGAAATAGGCTTAATGTTTCAGGAACATGACATTTAGTTCACTTTAACAGTAGCTGGTTTACTGGTATATTTTCTATAGTGTCCCACAAAGTAAACATGTCACTGATTATGAAAGGGCACAGTAGAACACATGCCCTTTTCTGGATAATGTACTGAAAACCACGTTCCCCATTGTCAGAACGATGGTACGATGACCAACAAGTATTATACTACTGAAAATCAGATATATTTTAGGCATTATCAGCTTAAGTTGACAATACCCTGTAAAAAAGAGAACTAAAAGAAAGGTCTTGCCATCTGCTTTTTTACAATCATCTTACTGCTCCTTTTTCCCCACACTGTTTAGCTGAGGTTTCTCACACTCAGCCTCAATTTCTTCTTGGAATTCAAGAAAGGAGAACACACACATACAAAAAAAAGTGTGGGTGTAGAAGACATCTCAACTCGTCACTGATATGGCCCTCCAAAAAGACTATTATTGGAAAAGTCACTTCTCTCTGCTATTAAATACTAGCAGCTTAAGAAGGCTTTTAAAATAACCAAGATTTGAATAAGATTGCTTGATTTTATGCACCCTTTTACCCAAATCGTCAGGAAAGCGAAGAGGCTGTCCACTCAGAAGATGCATGCTGCATGCACTTCTGCACTCAGGGGTATAGTTATACAATAAGCAAATATTGGCATAATATCTCATCATTCCATAATGTTAAAAAGTTAATAATGTGTCTCACTGTTCTCATTCATTATTTGTTCAAATAATGAAAATTTACCAATGCAGAGATCACTGTCTGGATATTAAATGTACTTTGGAATAGATTAGGACAAATGCACATTAATATAAAAAGCCCATTTCAGTATCTCAGACTTATACATTTTCAGTTCAGCGTGTGTGTGTCTGTACATGTGAAAGTGCAAGCACCTTTAGGGGAGCTTAATTTGATAAGCAAAAAATTAATTTCCAACGAAACTTTAGTAGGTAAAAAAAAAAAAATCTGATATTCCACATGGCAGACAATTGTTTTTAAGAAGTTACACTGAAGTAGAAAGCATGAAGTAAAAAGTAGCTGAACTCAATATATTGAACAGACAACAAGAATGTAATAAAAAGATTGCCAGAAGTCTCTTCATCAGCATTTGAATCACTAAGAACCAAATCAGTGCAGTATGCAATTCAGAATCACACGTTAAACAGTATAGAACAGAGAAAATAACATAGCATCAGAAAGGTAGTAGCAAAATTAAATTAGAACTACTGAAACGCAAAGACTAGATATTACTAAGAAGTGATATTAGCATGAAAGATTCTTCGATTGCTCAATGACCTATGCACCCAAGCCTAACAATAACAACATCCTATCCATACTTACACAGTATATACACAGGTTGTGCTTTTGCTGCAAATTTATATACCACTGTGTAGGAAACAAATTTAAAGTTACACAAGCAGACCACAAACTTATGTCCTTACATTCACTAAATACACCCTAACATTTGTCATGTCTTTTTTGTTAACTCCAATGGTCACTCTGGCAGGTTCTATAGCATTCTACTAGACCAAGTTCCACGCATTATCTACAAAGCAGTATTAACAGAAGGCTATATAACAATGGCTCAAGTTTTGTGGTCTGTGGATTATTCCTTTACCAAGATAAACAGGCAATAATCTACGGCTGAATGAGGCATGTATTAAAAAGAAAATACGCGCAATACTATACAGAAGCCACATAGAAAATTAACACTAGTAGCAAAACAAAGCATTCAAACCTAGGAAGCATTAGACAAACAAATTATTTATCAAGTGCTATATCTCCTCTTACCCCCTCAGTCTCATGGAAAATCAGTTATGAGAATAAAGTTTAATACAGCAAACTTCTCATTGTTCTTAAGGCTTCTACAAGAGATACATTGTAGTGCTCTTGAAAACAGTGGTCATTGCATATTTCAAGGTGAAAATATAAATTTTACAGATATGAGAGTTAAAACACCAAATATCTAATCTCAACACCTCCATCTCCAGACTTCTTCACATAGCACTTTTAATAACCAGTGATCAGCAGCTTTGTTTTCAGCTGGAGCCATCAGTACAGCCTGCAGTACTTCAGCAAAAGAAGATCACATTAAGAGCCTGAACCTCACCAACTCTATTGGTGATCAACTATAAAAACATCTTGATTAGATGACTGTTTCTCTATCATCCACCACACAGCAACTCTGGGAGAGTCCAAGAGGGCTGCTCTACAGTGGAAGAGATTATCTTGGGTATCTCAGCTGTTTTAGGTAGAAATTCAGTCTCAAGTTAGCTAATGTGATCCTCCTGGAAAAACAGTTTTCCTTTTAGGTCTCACACTTACAATTACTGTGCACAGCTAAACAGATCTAGTTGCATTTCACCTCTTGTGTCTTGGTTATTTCAGGGGAAAGTTAGCATTTCTCAAACATTCAAAAAAAAAAAAAATCAAACAAAAAAACAGCTACCCAAAACCTGACAATACACACTTTAAAACCTTCATTTACTCTATGACAGCTTGACAGTAATACGGCAGTTATTACAACTCTGTGAAACCCTTTGGCAGCTGAGAAAAACCATCCTCATTAACTGCTCATTACGTTGCTTTGCAAACTAGAACACTTAGACACAAAATACTGAGTGGGTGCTACTCTGCAAACATGTAAAAAGTATATTCTTAAATCTGAAAAAAAATTGGAAGCAGTTACATGCTCCTAGCCACATGTCCTTCTCTGACAAGTCATTCAGCTGAGTTAGCTAAAATCTTCCACACACATTACTGACCTTAAGAAAATAAAAGACAATATTCAAGTTATGCTTCAATTTTAGGTGGGATTGTTCTGTTTCCTTTGCCTTTTTTTGTTTGTTTGTTTATAACAGAACTTAACATTATGCCTTCAAAATATGAACCTGTAGTAGTGTGGACAAAGTATACTTATTTGGAACCTATCAATAGATGGTAGGTCCATATGGTACTTCTGTGTGCCATCAGATGCAAATAAGGAAGCTTTTTTATTTTCTATTTATATTTTATTTTTTAAAGAATACAGTTATTGGTAGAGAAAGAAAGAATGTGAGAAATCAGCTATAACAATTTATGATGGAAGACACTCTGAGATTTGGTTTTGGTTTTGATTTTTAACACTATATTAACATACATAGCATTTCTTCTGGGACTGAAGACATGATTAACCATTTGTATTGTAAACAGAAAGTTACAGTATTAAGCTTCAAAGAGGTTGTTAAGCATTGAGAGGCATGTATTTGAGATGTTTCAAAAGCAGATCAGAGAACATGAGGCAGAATAGTCAGTTCAGAATCAGCTTTAGAGAAGGCTGTGACAGTCAGAAAAGTCACTGCTATCATGTGGAACACACTAAAACAAATGTACCTGAATTCCAGACCTCAGCCAGAATCCAGTACTACATGAATGTCTAGCATCTTAAGCAGCAAATCGATGCAGCTCTTCACACAATGCTAAGGGAGACTAAAGCCCAATATGCGGTCTGGAATATATTTTACTTTTTCAGTCTTCTAAGGTACCTTTACTTGAATGGAAAAGATAAAATGCTTAAAAAAAATGCTTAGATAAAAACTAAAATGCTTAATTTCTTAAATATCTACCCCAAAATACCTGGCCTTGAGCAGCAGCTTGAAAGCTCTAAAGCACTGCATTATGAACTTCTATTTATTTTAATCAGAAATAGAAAAGCAATGTCTGTCCTTGAAGTCGTGAGTCTGGATATCTGTGTTTGGTTTTGATGCTCTTTAAATTTGGACCTGTGCATTTAATAACTCATACTCCAGGTAATTAGGAATCTTATGACAAATTGCTTGACTGCCCCACAAAAGTTCTTGTCATATTGCAGTGTATTTCTACAGTGCTGAATGACTGAACTAATAACTGAAGGCAGAAATTAAAAAGCGCAAAGTCTTGAAGCAGGCATTAACTTCTTACACTGTAACAAGATTTTTTTTATTTTGGGCACTGCACAGATTAATAAATCATGCAGCCTTAATTTTTATTGCTGTTGTGTCACGAGCTTTTCAGGAAAAGAAAACCAACCACCCAAACCAAACGAAAATAATAAAACAAACAAACAAACAAAAAACCACCAAGACACACCCCGCCCCCCCCCCCCCAAAAGAAGGAAGATCATTAAAAAAAGTCTTTTTTTCTATAAAATTATTCATCTGTCAAAATGACAGACTGAGACTCCTGAGTGGGCCTGCAGAAGTCTACTGAAGGCACTGGCTATCTGTGTAGCTCAATACAAAACTATTCATCAACCTAATGTCAGATCAGCATAATTACCTGTATGTCAAATCCTGTATAATGGATACTCATCCCTCAATTCACAAATAACCAGTGTTGCAAAGTTCACCAAGCTGGCTGTCAATAATTAATGGTGGAAAAAAAGAAATCTTTATAATGCACTGAATATTTTTAAAAAAGATCTTTGACAAAGAAAAAGTTGAACTCAATAGCAGTGACATGATGTGATTTCATGGTTACTGTGTCTAGAATTTAATCTTTTCTATCTTCTTGAAGAAACACTGCCCTAAAGCAAAACTACTCTTTTCACAGAAAGACTAAAAACAGCCAGGAGTTTCGTAAAAAGCTTTTAAGCAGGTCAGAATAAAAAGAGGGAATTTAAGAGCAGCAGCACATCTTAGTTTAAAATATTATTTAACATCAATACAGATTTTATTAGGAAACAGATAAAATTATGCATTTGTGGTACAAATGCATATTTTTTCAAGCCAGTTCTTAAGGAAAAGAAGTAGGTTATGAACAGACTGTGAAAGAGATAATTACTGCTCTGTATTTTCTAGTTCTCTAGAGTTACATATTGAAATGCTGTCTTCTCCCTCCAGACTTCTGTTTGTGCAATTACATCTAATTCTCATCCTGCAAGTCCCTTCATTCCCCAGCCACCAAGGAGAAAACATTTCTCAAACTTGCAAAAAGTTCATTGACTAAAATTCTGACAGTCACGTACACAATCCTAGTCAGCTATGGCTATCAGTTGGGCTGATGTGCAATTTCTGACCATTGAAAAAATAGTGGCACTTCTTCTTCTACATCCAATTGCTACTCAATTGTGCAACATGTTTTGAGTTTTTGTATTCAGAGGATGAAACACAAGCAATTTGTGGAAATGACTCAGAAGTTTGTGGAAACCCAAGACTAATTTTTTTTTTTTTTTTTGCTTGCAAGTGTCGAAGTACAGTTTCAATGGAAAGACAACATCAGGAGTTATCTACAGGGACTGACTCTCATTTGCTATTCTCACCTACATAATTTCAAAGCAAAAGTCAAGAAGATTTATCTCTATTCCTCTAACATTTGAAGGAGTTTTTCTTTATATCACAAGAACAACCTAATTGTTTTCCTCCACATTTCAAAATCTCCCTGTTTTCTTACCAAAGCAAGGAAAGGGGGACTAGGGAGGGGAAAGGACACTAAATAACAAATCCCTCAACCTTAAAGATAGTAGAAGCTTGTATTATGGCTGTTCTGCAATGCTTCAAGGTAGCCTGAACTACCACTGCTCAGGCCACATGGTCCTATAAGAGAAGTATGGCCCTGGAAAGCAACTTCCAGCATTTCCCAAAGCAGCTTCCCAAGAATCAGACAAATGCAGCTACAGATTAAAAAAAAAATAGAGCAAATGGATACCTTCTGACCTACTTAGGTAGTAAAGAATAAGGACCAAGTATGTGAACTGTCTTAATTTCAGGAAAAACATTTCAAGTCTTCTTCACGTGATGAATGCGAGCTTTATGGTCTATCAACTCCAGCTCTGAGTTTGAACACCAAGATTTGTAGTATTTCATGTTTCCTCAGACCAGCTGCAAGTAAAGACTGATTTAATGTGGCATCTAAATTAATTCCAGAACTTTGAGCCTTCTCATTCTGGTTGTCCACCTGGTAACTCCACGGACCTTCATACCTGCTATGGTTTTCAGGCCTCAGTTATCTGTAATACAAAGAGATGCTCTTGAGAAGACAGTGCTAACTGGAATCCAGACTTACATTTGCCACTTCCAGGATTAACCTTAGGTACAGAGAAAAAAAAACAAACAACCCAAACCAGAGGTATGTCTGCATCAGAAGACAGCTAGCCTCGGTGAAAAATAAAACCAGTTAAAACTGGAGCAGGTTTAAATTTCCACTTGCTGGTCAAGGCCTGCCAGGTGTCAACATGTCTGCTGAGGCCTGACTTCCATGAACTGCATTTCCTACTTCTGCCCACATTTCCTCTCTCCTTCCTTTAGCAATGCTGCTTTCTCATCATCTGAGATTCAAGAAGCTGAAGGCACACAGAAACTGCACAGTCCCCACCTTCTCCACTTGTCAAATAGGACAAGAGGGTATCAGTGGCCCTAAATACACAGCATTTTAACCAAAAATTAATTCCTGTTTCTTTAAGCGCAGCATGTTTTCACATCAAACTGGGAAACAGTAAAACAGTAGTTTTAAAATTTTGTTGTATTTCAAATACAGAGGCAATCTACTCGTAAATCTTAACACATACTGTTTTTCCCCAAAGCCCTTCCCAATAGTTCAAATAACAAACACTTTGCATCATGTCTGTTTCAATCAGCACCTACTGCATCGCTGTCTGTAACAAGTTGCCAGCTTTACTCTCATTGCTTTCCAAATAAGAATGTACAAAATATGTATCTCAATTAAGGTTTATTCCTACACTGCTCAAAATACAGTTCTCTAGGTAACATTTTTTTTCTTTCTACATAGAAGTTCTTATCTGCTGAAGAGTAAAATACAAATCAAATACTAAAAAAGAACAATTACCCTGGAAATTCAGATTAAGGCATTTGTATTACCTTCCCAAGATGAAAGACAAAACAATTTTCTGGTGCCTTCAAGTGAAAGAAAAATTGCTTTGGGTTGCATTTTTTTTTATTTATTTATGTGTAAGACACCATGAAGTGCTATAAGCTTGCCTGAGAGCCTGTATATTTTCCAAACATACCACTGTACATTAATAACAAACTGCTGCTTATAGGCAGAGTGCCTTTCCTTTTGGGTTTGCACCTAGCTTTCCATTATATTTAGTTTTCACAGAACCATGTAAATGCATGCCCTTAAAAATAGCTTTTATGCCTAGTCAAACACTTTAAGCCCCCAACATACCATATATATATTTCAGTCCTTACAGTTTCTTGACTTATTTTTCATTCCTACAATTTTTTTAAAGCTAGAAAGATATAAGTATTGCAGTTATAAATAAAGAGCTTGCTTAAATTATTCTTCATATAGTACAGCAATACAGTTTAAGGTATTGGTACCAAAGCAACTCTTTTTCACACTGGCACAGTTATACAGACAGATGCACTTAACGGTGGAAAAATGGCAGACTTCATTTTATAGCCAGAGAGAAAGCTTCTGCTTAACTTCAAATATTTGGAAAAGAATCTTATTAAACACATATTCACTTCCAGAATGATGAGTGAACTTCCAGGTTTTGTTGTAATTGCCTTTTACTATTCCACCTTGCAACACAGCCAACTTTCAAAATTTCCCACCTCCTTTTTCCTGTACACAGTCAGCTGCATTTGAAGATTCTTGAGATATTGTTAGTAAAATATAGCCAATATGAATTAGGTTAAAACCTAGTCCAGAGGACAAGATGGTGCTCTAACAGATCTGCCAAGGCATTGTAACTGCAGAAGATGACAACAGGTATTCCAGTCAGGTCCCAGGGAAGAGGCATGACTTCCTTACAACCTAGGGACCAAAATCTTCATCAGGGACCTCTCAACCAGTGCAGAGCTCCTGCTGATCCTGGCCTACAGCATTCTACACTAGTAGTTCACCTGGTTCTGAGATGGTAGAGCCTCACCTCTTGAGTGGAAGGTATTTGGTAACTGAGCATTTCAGCCCACCATAGCATGTGCCCTTCTGTATTAGTATGGATCATCTGCAGCTACAGTCTTTGCTCTCTTGTCCTCAAAAGGCAGGCAGCATCCTACACAGACTTTGTTGAACAGGATTCTTTAGATATCCTTGAGAGCATTTATGCACACTTCAGAAAATCCCACTTCAAACTAGTTTAGAAATCAAGGCTGAAGATACAGACCACAGTGAATACCTGTGTGGGTGGCTTGAGATACTCCTTTTATCACATTCTAGTCACTTCAGTACCCGCAACTACGGAGAACCTGTTAAAGTCAATACCACAAAAGCACTTCTAAACTTAATAAGTGGAATTTGGCATAATTCCCACACAAGTTAACAGATGTGAATCTGCATGCAGAGAGTACACTAGGAATTATCTCACTAGCCTGAAAAAAATGTTTGAACTTCACAGCGAGTGTCCTGAGGGGCAGGAAGAGGCTCTGGAAAATTAAAGTTTGAACTGGTTACACAGTAATTCACACAAAAGTATGGTATTTAAGAAATAGTTCTCCATTTCTAAGTTTGCTTAAGATAACTTGACAGGTTTCAGGTTCTGGACTTAAGGTCCTACAGTCTAACAGGACCCTGCTGCAACAGTGTATGGTGTTTACTGGAACATTTAAAGTGATTTATAAGCCAGTGCTGTTTTACTGGTTTTGCTCTGAATCAATGACCTAAAATGCAGTAGACGAGCCTACTACTAAAGAAAAGTCTGCATACAGCAGATACAAGAAAGGACTCAATTACATCTGCTTAATGCAAAGTTCCAGGCTTTTGCTACACAGTGGCTTAAGTCAGAACAGCAGTAGGCAAATTACTCTATATTCTTATGACTCAAACTTTCAGATGGACAGAATTCTACCAAAACCTTCACATTTGTAGGGGGGCATGATAATATCCAAGTATCAATGTAAGCAACTGAAGAAGGCTGGCAGACTTTGACCACCTCAGATTATGAAGAAATTAAAACACATACATACACACCCCAAACTAACAAAGCCTTCAGAAACATCTGTGGGGAAGTACAGAGGTGACTATAGGAAAGGACAAGCAGGAAGAAAAACAACTAAGTGGGCCAATGGCTGCAAGCCCAAGGTATCATCACACATTATTTTAATGGAAGCCAGTTATGTAAATCCTATTACATAAAAAAAAAAAAAGCCACAAAAAAACCCAACCAACCAAACAAAAAAAAACCTCAACAAAACCAACCAAACAAAAAAAATAACAAAATGCAGTATCTCAACCTATGAAGTACTCTACCCACAGTATATAATCCACAACACATTTACGCAGCAGAAGCCAGATATGCAGCCTTTCTCGCATCTTACTGGTGGAACTCCAGTGATTACTATGAAGGGATGTTTTTATATAACAACTTTTCCACTGTCTGAATTATTTTCTGTAGACAACTAAAATGAAATAGAGCAAGCAACACATACAGTTCAGACAGCATTTAAGTCTCAGATGCAAAAGTAGGAAAAAAAATCTTGAAAAGATGCATATTCTTAATATTTTGAACTTGATTCAAATTCATAAGAATATTAGTACTACATTATGTCTGGGATAATGATCATGTTATGTGTTTTTTACAAAAATACAAAGGATTTTTTACATATCAAGTAATGATATCCAGTATCCAGTAGTAGTCCAAAGAGTAATTTTTTCATGCATATATGAACATTTATAAGTGACATATGAACGAACAGACTTTTGAAATGCAGCCTTACTCCCCAACATTTTTGCTGCTCTAAAAAGTGTGAATGCAACAAATTAACTTTAGACACCAATTTTCACAAATTTATATATTAAACGCTATTAAGAGAGTTTAGAAGACAGACCAAAATCCTCCATAGTACAGAATCTTGTGCAGTGTTTTATGGACAGCTCAGCAGACAGCAACCCTGACACACTTCTAATGCTCATCATGCTTCTGGAAACCAGTTCTCTGCCTATCTGCAATCAAGGGTTTCCAATGCTTGCAAATGCTTGAGTTCAGTGGGTAAGTCGTCTTCTTCAATGGCATCAACCAACACGCAATCTGTGACATAACACACAAAATAAATAGAAACTTTCTTAAACCTTCAGATAATTTAAGCCATAAGGAATATTCATGAAGAGACACAGTACGGTCTCTTGTCAAGATGTTCACTACTATTTCCATGTGGTGCTCAACAACAGCATTTTAGGGTCAGGAATCGCCTCTGCTCTGCTGGTTTTGGCTGGGATACAGTTAATTTTCTTCATAACAGCTAGTATGGGGCTATGTTTTGGATTTGTGCTGAAAAAGGTGTTGCTAACACGTGGATATTTTCGTTATTGCTGGGCAGTGCTAACACAGGATCAAGGCCTTTTTTGCTTCTCATTCTGCCCTGCCAGTGAATAGGCTGGGGGTGCACCAGGCATCAGGAGGGGACACAGCTGGGATAGTTGACCCCAACTGACCAAAGGGATATTCCATACAACACAATGTAACGCTCAGCGTATAAAGCTAGGGTAGATGAAGGAAGGGGGTGGGGGAACATGGATGGACATTCACAGTGATACCTTTTGTCTTCACAAGTAACTGCTAGGTGTCATGAAACTGCTTTCCTGGCAATGGCCGAACACCTGCCTGATGATGGGAAATGGTGAATAATTTCTTTAGTTTCCTTGACTTACTTATTAAATCATCTTTACCTCAATCCATGAGCTCTCTTCGCTTTTATGATTATCTACCTTATCCTGCTGTGTGGAGAATGAGCAAGCAGCTGTGCTGGCTGGGGTTAAAACATGACATCCACTAGTATGCCAATTTGGTTTGCAAAGCTCTTTGAGAACATGACATAGAAGGTAATATGTGAGTTATATTTAAAATTTTGAAATCTTTAAGGATGAGAATAATGATTTAGAAATCAAGAAATCAAGACTCTAACAAGGCTAACTTAAAAAGTGCTAAAAAGAATAATAAATCCATCTAACAGAAATAATTGTCTTGCTGAGCTGGGACTAAACACTTAAGTCGTGCATTTACCTTCCATTCTTTTCGCTCTGCTTTATTCTTCTGCTCCATTTTATATTTGTACAATAATGGCATTTCTTAAACTGCCCTTTTTTTCTTTCAATTACTGATTTATTGCAGCTACCCACTGAGCTTGTTTCACTTTGTGAACAAGCTGCAAGTAATTTGTGTGTCTAGAAACTAAAGTATATGTGCAGTTTGCTACCTGTACTATACCAATGCTTACTTAACAGACTGACACATCAAAAGGCCCTACCACAATAAATTGGGAGCAAACAGCCACAGGTAACACCAGAAGGTGCTATTTATTTGAAGATGCAATGTGTATAAAACACTCAGTTACTGTATGTTGTATCTTAAGCTACCTGACATATGAAATACTGTGTACAGTTCCTCTTATTAACATAAAAGATTTCACTGTAACAAACCAGATCAGAAACTAAAAAGTAAATATTTAGAATCTGAATTGTTACTACTATTAAAGTCCTCTGCAAAGCACTGAACATCTCTGTAAAGAACACCCCTGTAAAATTTGCTTCTTTAAGTTCAGTTTTATTAAAATTAATCTCTCATCTGCCATTGCACAGCCTTGCAACGGTAGGACCGAAAATTTGACTTAACTGATAGTCTTCTTCCATTTACTGTTCTTTTGGAAAACTCTCCAAAGCACCAGTTTTCTCTCTTTACCAAGGATAAGTCTACCATTTCCAATCAGGAGCTTTCCCAGCCTTTAAAGGTACAGAGAGTAAGACATCAAACAGGTTCAAAAACAGAAAAGAAAGCATGCACACTATTAGCAAATTTTAATGGTTTTTATTTCTCCAACTTCATCACACTTCTTAATTGAGGTGACAACAATAAGGAATAACATACACTTCCTTGAACAGTAGTTTTGAAGAGTACTCCCAACAAATAAAGGTCCATCATGGAACATTTTGTTGGCGAAGATAAATGTGAACAGGTATGTCACTTTGATATGCAACTAGGGGGCTCCTGAAGAACTTCCCTAACAGCTTCCGTATCCAGAATATAGACTATATAATGTACATAAGGTGAAGATCACTTCTGTAAATTGGAAGTTTATCTAAGCCATGTCTTCAAAACTTTACATAAAAGGCTAAGTTTCTAAAGCGACATGGAGAAATGATTTACAATGATGTGCTAAAACAAGTATTTTAAAAATGCATTTTTAAAAGGCACATTCTCAGGCTGCTCAACTGAACAAAAGCTGAGTATCTAAAATCACAGATATAAGCCATCATAGTAAAATAACTTACATGGAAATATCCAGTCTGTTATCAGAAAAGCCAAAAGTTTCCTCGGTAGTTGTATGACTTTCTGTAGCTTTTTCCCATGAACTTTTAGCAAGCCAGCTACAACATACATTTTTAAAGTGTCTGTGCCTCCCCACAGTCATAAGAAACCTCAGAGAAACTGTTTTGAAGTTCTTTTCATCAAGGATTTTACTGACTTCAAAGACTTTCAGCATATTTGTTAAACCTAATAGATTTATGGTGATTAGGTGTAGATTTAATCTAGCTTTGTAGATTTAATATGCTGTAGTATAATGACTAGCAGGTGATCAAACTGGTAATTCAGTAAATCTGCTATTTTCATTTCCCAAAGGGTTCACTGTGATAGGTAACAGAAAAACACAATAAAAAGATATTGATGGATAAAGTTTACCTCAGTATTTACTACGCAATGGTAAACAGTATATCTAGTATATATAACTGAACTACCTTCTTCATTACATTTGTGTGGGCATGCATACAAAGATAGGACTAAACATCTCAAGTGCATACCACCAGCTTTTTTTCCTCACCAGCTCTTTTTTTCAGTTTTCATTCTTTTCCTTTTGAAAAAGGCCTATTGATTTGTGTATCTTAAAATGCATAGCTCCTTATGTTCAAAGAATCATAGAATGGTTTGGGTTGGAAGTGACCTTAACGCTCATATAGTTCCAATCCCTCTGCAATGGACAGGGACACCTTCCAGTAGACCCAGCTGCCCAGAGTGCCATCCAGCCTGGCCTTGAACACTTCCAGAGATGGGGCAGGATTAATTCTTCTTATTTCATAGGCATACTTCTTACAGGACTATGCTCTAGGTAGTCCTTTTGGGCCCCAAATTTTTTGCCCAGTAGTGTGGAAGACTGTATCTTCTTCTCTTTATTCATAACTCAAATAAAATTTGGCTTCAGACTTAATCTCTCAGATGTCAAACTATGAATGTGTCCCTAGCTATTAATTTCAAATGAAATTAAAACTTCAAAAGAGGTTTAAAATACAATTGATAATTCATGCTTAATGAGAAAAATAGACACCCTACAGACACAGAAAAGTCTCAAAGAAGTCTATAAATAACTTTTACACATTTTTAAATAGCAAATACCTTTAAAACCTTTTAAAGATTTACTATAGTAACGTAGCATTAATTTTTAATTTGCAGTAACATTTTATTGCTTACAGTAGCTTTTCATTTGTGAAAATTTTCCTCTGAAAATTACTCTGAAAATAATCTATACTGCCAGTATTATAAAAGGAGTTTTCTTCATGAATTTATTTTACAGCACAAAAAATGAGCAACTGAGCCTTTTTTTTGCACTTTTAAGATTCTGATAGCAAGAGGCCTTTGCAAGTGACCTTATTTTCTACAGTACCATACACACTGTACTGCACTATTACAAGGAACAACATCCTTTTTATTACATTTCATAAAACCAAAGCCAACTGTAAATATGCCACACCAGCCCCACCAAGAAGCTCATTACCACATTAGAGACATGTTGTTAGTTATAATTGAAAAAGCTGTTTCCAATAATTGCAATGATCACTAGACACTGTCTTTACTGAACATTAAGATCATAATTTCCTTTAAAGTTTTATCAAACAGGATCACTAAAACCCATGTAATGTGAATGTGTTTCACAACAGTATTTTTACACTGTGCTGGACAGGATTCACTGTTTGCTCCCTCCTCAGCGGATTAACAGTTCGCCAATAGTTCAGTTGGGATGTGGCTGTATTTGACCTGCCTGAAGAGACAAGTGTTTCCAAAGAAAAACACAACACAGGAAATAGCTTGCTGCCAAGAGTACTAAAACCACCTAAACAGATAAAAAAATAAATGAAATCAAAACACTCTTACACTTCTCTTATACTTTTGCTGTTTCACATACCACTGTCACTATGTTGCTCACATTTGTACTTTCTGCAGAACACCCCACCCCCCAAACAAAACAAACCCAAAACACAACCAAAATGGGGAAAACACACAAAAAAAAACATCCCCCCCCAACAAACAAACAAAAAACCCCAAGCACAACACCACGACCCCACCCAACCCACCCCCTCCCAGAACAACTAAACAAAAAAAAAAACCCTAACCAAGCAACAACCCACAACCATTTTCTCTTCTTTAGCTTGGAATGTAATGAAAGCACTTTTCAGGTCAACAGACACTCACTAAAGCCTAGAGTACTGTGATTCTACCAAAATGGATACAGACAGGAGAAGGAAAACAGGCAGACCCAAAAAACCATTAAGTAATTACAGAGACAACTTGATACATTAAGAGGCCAAACCTTAAGTCTTAGCTGAAATGTGAAGCCAAAAAAGAAAAGATATTTCAGTTTGGAAACATATTAACAGTTTCATTTTGGGTCCCAGCTCAATCCCGAAGTGTTATTTAAGAAACCTGTATGGATTGCACTAATTTTGTCCATCATCTGTAAATGCTAGCAATAGAAGCTACTACAGATGAACATTCCAATCTTCCTCCACCAAGTATTAATTATCAAGTCACAAACCCCCCAAATAAAAAAAACAAAAAAAAACAACAAACAAAAAAAAAACCAAACCCACACAAAACAAGACAAAAATATACATGGACCCCCAAAAGGAAAGATCTCACTGATACCATAAATAAATTAAGCAGAAATCCAAATAACACATTAAAAAAAAAATCTTTCAAAAAATTACTTGTATACTATACATTAGTGGTCACCATTCAATTTAAGGTAAATAGGAGGCATCCAGTAGTACAGCACCCAAGTGCTACAGCATGCAGTTTTTTCAATTACCAAAGACAATTTTGATACTGTACAGAATATTTTATTGGGCTTTTTTCTGAAAGATTAAAAACAGTGACTCTTTCTGTCCTCCAGTAAAATGCAACCACAAAGGTCCTTCTCCTCCTTCACAGGGCAAGAAATTAGCCACTATTTTCAACACTTCCAACACACAGACTAAAATATAAGACTCTGGGGTTTTTAGAGGCTAAATGATGGAATAAGAAGATAATTAGTACACCTCAAGAGCTGTAAAAGACATCAACATCCATGTTTTATGAACTGTGTTGGCCTTTTGAAGGGTTATTAATCATCCCTACATAGGGCCAACTGAGCTATTGAGTCAGGTCCTCTCGGTTAAGCTCTATGGCCAGGCAATGTATATTAATGCCTGTTTTGAAAACAATCTGCAGATTAGTGTTTGAATACTATCTCACTGAAGCTTGGTCTGATGTGGCATGGAAAAAACAGAAAAAGACAAAACCTCTTCCTGAGAAAAGTATAAACCATACCAAAACTGTTAAACATCTAGCCTACGCATCTGCACGGCAAAACAGAAAACCCAACCCAGAACAAAACACAAACCCCCGAGTAACCAGAAATAAAACCATGCCTGTCAAAGCACTACTGCTTGCCATTTTTTAAATTTTTTTTTTAATCCACCTGAACAATAGTCTTTTATCTGTCCAAGCATATAACTATGCCTTATTTAGCTGGAAGTGTGTTTTTTGGATGACTGAATTGTATCAATCTTCCACCAGAAAACAGCCAATGAAAGCATAAATGAATTGACAGTACATAAAAGCAACTCATATACAGAGGAAGAAGTATTTTCTTTAAAGCAATATCCACAGTGTTCCCAGAGACAGTACACTAATACCAGTACTTGAGAGAGGAAATCCAATTATTTTCTTTTGCAAACTGTGTGTAGAAGTAACATTTATACTTCTAGCCAAATTAAAACCATGTGGAAAAAAACCCCAAACAAAGCCAAACTGTTCCTCACACCCTGATTTCCTCTACCTTCAAAGGTTAAAGCTAAAGATCTCTGAGGCAGATAAATGCAACAGTTTGAAAGAAAAAAAAAACAAAAGAACAGGCATGAAGCATGAATAAAGTATCACAGATCACGGAAATCAAGAATCATTCACTTTCTAGCAAAGTTATACAACTAGGACACTCAATAGCTGGACCTTGTGTCTGCAGGTGTGCCCCCTCAGTTTAGAGTCATACTGTGATTGTTGGTGCAAGAGCTTTAATGGAGTGGAAACACCTGCTGTCTTGGTGGGCGGTATTACTGCAATCAGATTACATTCCCACAAGCATTTCCATGTATCAGGAGATGAAAAATACAATGCTAAAAGAGTGCAAAAAAGCCCAAATCCATGGCAGTATCTGAAGGGCAAATAATTCCCCAAAATAATTCCTCAAACCATGAGAAAAAGCCAGGAAGAATCACTGCAAAAAAAAAAAACCAACGTTTCACCAATTGTCTTCTTACACAAAACCAGTGCCTGAACATACAGTGAACACACACTACAATCATCATCTCTGTAACACCCTGCAGACTTGGTCCTACTGTTCTTATTATGTATTCATTGCACAATGCAATGAGAGGTATCAATTTTAAAATGGATGAACTGCTTATTGTGTCTCCCTGCACTTTATTCTTCTGACTTGAGTGTTAACTTCTCCGTGGTAAGAAATGAGGTGCTGACCAGCATACAATCAAGTACAGTTGGTACCTGGAAAGACTTAAGATGGAGGGGGGAAGGGGGGGTGGAATATGCAAAAAACCCAGTGAGTTTTCTAAAAGAATGTATCTGAAGTTATTATCTCCAAACACAACCATCTCTGAAGAGATGAACAACCTACAAACCCTAATCTGACAGCCCAGTGTTCTCATTTGTGACATTTTATTGTTGCACGACCAATTTTTTCACTCCTTTGAAGGGCATTGGAGATAACGATGTGGATAACCTAGACCACACCACTTGTTTGACAAGAAACTCATTGGAAACTTGCTTGATATGGAAAATGCATTTGGTTTCTTCCAACCTGACAACAGAAGAATCAAACAAGACCAGATAAATGTAATTATTCTAACTTCTTAAAAAAGAGTCCCCAAATAATACTACTTATTTCTTGTGTCTACAGTAATCAAGAAGGAAGGCTCAGCAAGAGTGCTACAGAAGTCATGAGAAAATGTGTTAAGTTCACTTTCATACACACTTTGCAACACTTAACCTAAAGCAAAGCACATAAGGCCCACCCATTCCATAGTAAGGTACAGAAACACACCAAATAAAACCCTGTCCAAACAATAGTTACAGAATGAAAACATAGCAGCCATCACTGAAAAGTAGAATAACATCAACTTGAGCATAAAAAAACAGTTTGCTGTAAAATTCCTCCTGAGGGTGATTAATCTGGGAAATTAAAACTAAATGCAATTTGCTTCACAGTATGGTATTGTTGCAATCTTGCCACGCTTCACTGCTAAATTTTCAAAAACATAATCCTAAGCCTTATGATCAAGCAATGACACTTCAGGCAATTCTTCTCAGGAGTAATGATAATAAATTGTTAGAATGGTGGTGCCATAGTCAGGGGTTTGGGTATCTGTCCTGGGTTCAGCAGTAGCAGTCATGTTTCTCCTTCATGGTAGCTGGTGGAGTGCTGTGTTTTTGACTTCCAGCCTGGGAACAGTGCTGGTGATACCGATGTTTTCGGTTGTTGCTAAGTGATGTTTACCCTGACCAAGGACTCTGTGAGGCTCATGCTCTGCCAGGGAGGAGGGGAAGCCGTGAGGAAGCAGAGACGGGGCATCTGACCCAGGCTAGCCAAAGAGGTATTCCATACCACAGCACGTCATGCCCGGGGTGGGGGGTAACTGGGAGTTACCCGGAAGGACACAGGCTTCCAGGTGGGACTCGTTTCTACTCGTTTCTTGGCCGGTGGTATTGTATTCTCTTCCCTTGTTATTTTCCCTTATCATTGCTGTCGTTGGTAGTAGTGGTGGTGATTTGTGTTGTACATTGGTTGCTGGACTACTCAAACTTTGGCTGCAATGAACAGCGCAGCTACCCCAATGGCAAGTACAGCAGATGCTCAAACTTCGACTGCAACAGACAGCGCAGTTACCCCAGCTCCAAGCACAGCAGATGCACCACCCCCAGCAACATGTAGTCGCTACTCAAACCACAGTGATAATCACTGCAGCCAAACCAGAGGACCAATTCGTACCAATATCGGTTGCCCCTGTATGCAAGAGAACAAGCAAAAAAGAGGCAAAAAGGGTGAAGCGAGATGAAGAAACAATGAATTCACCACCCAGTCTAGCATCTGATCAGGAGTCACCATCACATGATGAAGAAGAAGAAGAAGAGGTAACTTCTCGACCTCGAACCTCAACCGAGCTGCGGAATATGCGAAAAGATTTTACCCATCAACGAGGGGAGCACATCATCACCTGGTTACTCCGATGCTGGGACAATGGGGCCGATAGTCACGAACTAGAAGGTACAGAAGCCGAGCAGCTGGGATCACTTGCTAGAGAAGGGGGAATTGACAAAGCAATTGCAAGAGAGAAAAAGTCCCTCAGCCTTTGGAGGCGGCTCTTGGCAGCTGTGAAAGAAAGGTTTCCATACAAGGACGATTTTATGAGTCGTTCAGCCAAGTGGACTACATTAGACAAAGGCATCCAGTCTCTGAGGGAATGGGCCATCGTAGAGATGATCTATCACATGAAGCCGAATAACGGGGATACACGCATAGATCCAGATGAAGTTGAATGTGCATAACCCATGTGGCGAAAACTTACACGGAATGCACCGTCATCATATGCCCATTCATTGGCAACAGTAACCTGGAATGACATAGTACCACTAACAGTGGATGAAATGGTTCATAAACTCCGAGAGTTAGAAGACAATCTCACCCCTTCCATCATCTCAGCTGTGGAAAAACTGTTCCAGGACCTCAAACAATTGAGGGACGATCTATCTGATTTATCCAGCTCCTCACGTATACCAACACACGTCTCAGCTATTAACAAAAGGCGTCCTATTGTTTGAGAGAGGAGATACAGGAGGTATACGCCACGGGGTACCCTATGGTTTTACCTGTGGGATCACAGAGAAGACATGACAAAGTGGGATGGAAAACCTACTTCAGCTTTGGAGGAACGGGTGAGTGAACTGAAGAGGGGAGCAAGGGCCAAGACTGATCATCCCATGAGAGCTACGGCTTCAGTCTCTGGTGAGCAGTTTCCCAGATGGAGTGGAAGAGCTGATTTTACTCCAGCTCCTGTGATAACGAAGAATAATCCCTTTTACCACGACTTAAGTGTCCAACGCTGTGATGACCATTAGAGGGGCCCTGCCTCCAGCCAGGTGGAGGTAGGGGACAATCGGATTTCCTGGACTGTGTGGATCAGATGGCCTGGCACATCAGTCCCACAGAAGTATAAGGCTCTAGTAGATACCGGTGCACAGTGTACTCATCGATGCCATCAAGCTGTCAAGGGGTGGAACCCATCTATATTTCTGGAGTGACAGAAGGATCCCAAGAGTTGACTGTGCTGGAGGCTGAAATCAGCCTGACTGGGAGGGAATGGCAAAAGCACCCTATTGTGACTGGTCCAGAGGCTCCATGCATCCTCGGCATAGACTACCTCAAGAGAGGGTACTTCAAAGACCCAAAAGGGTACCGGTGGGCTTTTGGTATTGCTGCTTTGGAGACTGAGGAAATTGAGCAGCTGTCCACCTTGCCTGGTCTCTCAGAAGATCCCTCTGCTGTGGGGTTGCTGAAAGTCGAAGAACAACAAGTGCCAATTGCGACCACAACAGTGCACCAGCGGCAATATCGCACCAACCGAGACTCCCTGATTCCCATCCATCAGCTGATCCGTAGACTGGAGAGTCAGGGGGTGATCAGCAGGACCCACTCACCCTTTAATAGCCCCATATGGCCAGTGCGAAAGTCTAATGGAGAATGGAGACTAACAGTAGACTATCGTGGCCTGAATGAAGTCACACCACCACTGAGTGCTGCCGTACCGGACATGCTAGAACTCCAGTATGAACTAGAGTCAAAGGCAGCCAAGTGGTATGCCACGATTGATATTGCCAATGCATTTTTCTCAATTCCTTTGGCAGCAGAGTGCAGGCCACAGTTTGCTTTTACTTGGAGGGGTGTCCAGTTCATTTGGAACCGACTGCCCCAGGGGTGGAAACACAGCCCTACCATTTGCCATGGACTGATCCAGACTGCATGGTGGAAGCAACCACCGGGTGGCTGAAAACATATGCTCTGCCCCATGACACTGCCTGGAACACTATCCTGGGCCTTGAGAAACGGATTTTATGGCGACACAGCACCTCAGAGAGAACTGAGTCAGACAATGGGACTCATTTCCGGAATAACCTTATAGATATTTTGGCCAAAGAGCATGGCATTGAGTGGGTATATCACATCCCCTACCATGCACCAGCCTCTGGGAAAATTGAACGCTACAATGGGCTGTTAAAAACTACACTGAGAGCAATGGGTGGGGGAACTTTCAAGCATCGGGATACACACTTACCAAAGGCGACCTGGTTGGTCAACACTAGAGGATCTGCCAACAGGGCTGGCCCAGCCCAGTCAGAACTCTTACATATTGTAGAGGGGGACAAAGTTCCCGTGGTGCATATGAAGAATTTGCTGGGGAAGACAGTCTGGGTTATTCCTGCTTCAGGTAAAGGCAAACCCACTCGTGGGATTGCCTGTGCTCAGGGACCTGGATATACTTGGTGGGTAATGCGGGCAGATGGGGAAGTCCGATGTATACCTCAAGGGGATTTGATTTTAGGGGAAAACAGCCAGTGAACTTAATTGTATGCTGTTGCCTGCTGTGTAATACTTTTATAGCTCATCAATTAGATGTCTCCAGGTCTCCAGCGACTAGCCCTGACTTCCCTCCAACCATCATCCCAACAGAGAATGAACTTTGATAGAACCGGATGAGTTCCACAGTAAAGGAACGACCAGCATCAGCAGGCAACGATCCAATACTGCACACAGCCTTTCCTGCCCTGAAAGATTGTTACAAGAGATGGAACCTGACATCATGGACCGAATGGACTCGGCAGCATTATAGGGATTGGTCCGTGCACTAAGAAAATGATCTTTTTCTCTTGGTCTGTGTGTATATGGATGTATATATGTGGGAGAGCGATGGTGTATTGAAAATGTGGGATCTGAGCATTACGTGAATGGTATGGAATAAGGGGTGGATAATGTCCTGGGTTCAGCAGTAGCAGTCATGTTTCTCCTTTGTGGTAGCTGGTGCAGTGCTGTGTTTTGACTTCCAGCCTGGGAACAGTGTTGGTGATACCGATGTTTTTGGTTGTTGCTAAGTGATGTTTACCCTGACCAAGGACTTTGTGAGGCTTATGCTCTGCCAGGGAGGAGGGGAAGCCATGAGGAAGCAGAGACGGGGCGCCGGACCCAGGCTAGCCAAAGAGGTATTCCATACCACAGCACGTCATGCCCGGGGTGGGGGATAACTGGGAGTTACCAGGAAGGACACGGGCTTTCAGGTGGGACTCGTTTCTTGGCTGGTGATATTGTATTCTCTTCCCTTGTTATTTTCTCTTATCATTGTTGTCGTTGGTGGTAGCGGTGGTGATTTGTGTTGTACATTGGTTGCTGGACTGTTCTTGTCTCAACCCGTAGGTGCTGCACTCTTTCGATCCTCCTCCCCGTTCCTCTGGGAGCAGGGAAGTGGAGAGCCCTGGGGGGGAGGGGGGGGGGAGGGCCTCGATTGCTGGGATGTGAGTGAACAAGTTGCCTGACTGGGTTTAAACCACGACAGTATCTTGAACATAGAACTCCATTTAGTAGACCAGGTTTACTGGGGGCTGCTGAAGCTGGTCTAACGGGAAGAGCAGTTTTGGTAGGAGGCTTGCCAGACTGGTCAAGGAGGCTTTAAACTAGATGTGTTGGGGAAGGGGGGCATCATTCCATCCCAACACACCCAGTCAGTTGCCAGAACCTATAATAAATGCTCGGAGCAATGTAGAGATATCCCAGCCGCTCCAGCCAAGGAGCCCGCTTCATTTGGAGCTCGGCTCAGATGCCTCTATACAAATGCCCGTAGCATGGGGAACAAACAAGAGGAACTAGAGATGTGTGCATGTCTACGGGGGTATGATATAATAGGCATCACAGAAACATGGTGGGATGGCTCCTATGACTGGAGTGTTGGAATGGAAGGTTACAGGCTCTTTAGAAAAGACAGGCCTGGCAGGCAGGGAGGGGGAGATGCCCTTTATGTTCGGGATAGGCTGGAGAGCATGGAACTCTGTCTGGGGATAGGTGAGAAGCCAACAGAGAGCATATGGGTCAGGGTTAAAGGGAGAACAGTGATGGGAGACATTACTGTGGGGATCTGTTACAGACCGCCCGATCAAGAGGATTATGTGGATGAAGGACTCTATAGACAGATAGGAACAGCCTCACACTTGCAGGCACTTGTTCTCATGGGGGACTTCAAACACCCCGATATCTATTGGAGGGACGGTACATCCTGGCACAAGCAATCCAGCAGGTTCCTCGATTGTGTGGAAGACAACTTCCTTCTGCAAGTGAAAGAGAAGCTGACAACGAGAGGTGCCGTGCTTGACCTCATGCTCAACAGGGAAGGGCTGGTTGGAAATGTGAAGCTCCAGGGCAGCCTTGGTTGTAGTATGATGTGATGGTAAAGTTAGAGATCCTCAGGACAGTGAGAAGAGCGTGCAGCAAGCTCACTCCCCTGGACTTCTAGAGAGCAGACTTCGGCCTCTTCAGGAACCTGCTTAGTAAGGTTCCATGGGATCTAGACCTAGAGGGCAGGGGGGCCCAAGGCTGTTGGTTGATAGTCAAGAATCGCCTCCTACAAGCTCAGGAGTGTTGCATCTCAAGTCGAAGGAAGTGCAACAGGAGGGCCAGGAGACCTCCTTGGATGGATAAGGAGCTGCTGAAGAAAATTCAAGGGAAAAAAGAGGCTTATAAGAGGTGAAAGCAAGGACAGGTGGCCTAGAAAAAAAATACAGGGATGTTCTCTGGGAAGCTAGAGACCAGTTAGGAAAGCTAAGGCTCAGTTAGAATTAAACTTCGCTTGGGATGTGAAGGATAACAGCAAGGGATTCTATAGGTACATTGTGAATAAAAGACAGACTAGAGACAATGTGGGCCCTCTGCAGAAGCTGTCAGGAGAACTGGCTACACAGGATGTAGAGAAGGCTGACGTTCTTAACAACTTCTTTGCCTCAGTGTTCACTGGCAAAGGCTATGATCACACCATCCAAGTCTTGGAAGGCAGATGCAGGGACTGTGAGAATGAAGATCTTGGGCCCACTGTAGGAGAGGATCTGGTTGGAGTCCATTCAACCTGATGAAATCCATCTGTGGGTCCTGAAAGATCTGGCAAATGAAGTTGCTAAGCCACTGGCCATTATATTTGAAAAATCATGGCAGTCAGGTGAAGTTCCCAATGACAGGATAAAGGGAAATATAACCCCCATTTTCAAGAAGGGGAAAATGGATGACCCAGGGAATTACAGACCAGTCAGTCTCGACTCTGTGCCTGGAAAAATCTTGGAGCAGATTCTCCTGGAAGGCATGCTAAGGCACATGAAAATCAACAAGGTGCTTGGTGACAGCCAGCATGGCTTCACTAAGGGGAAATCCTGCCTGACCAATTTGGTGGCTTTCTATGATGGGGCTACAGAACTGATGGACAGGGTTAGAGCAGTTGATGTCATCTACCTGGACTTGTGCAAAGCATTTGACACTGCTTCACATGATGTCCTTGTCTCTAAATTGGAGAGACATCAATTTGATAGATGAACCACTTGGTGGATAAAAAAACTGGCTGGATGGCCACACACAGAGTTCTTGTCAATGGCTCAAAGTCCAGCTGGAAACCAGTAACGAGTGGTGTCCCTCAGGGAATGGTGTTGGGACTGGTCTTGTTCAACATCTTTGTCGGTGACATGGACAGTGGGAATGAGTGCACCCTCAGCAAGTTTGCCAATGACACCAAGCTGTGTGGTTTGGTTGATACACTGGAGGGAAGGAATGCCATCCAGGGGGACCTTGACATGCTTGTGAGGTGGGCTGATGCCAACCTTATGAAGTTTAACCATGACAAGTTGTCGTGGTTTAAGCTCAGCTGTAAATCAGCCATGCAGTCTCTCTCTCACTCCCCTGCTTGTTTCCTCCCCTCCGCTCCCGGAGGGATGGGGAGGAGAATAAAAAGAATGTAACTCCCGCTGGTTGAGATAAGAACAGTCCAGTAACTAAGGTATAACACAAACCACTGCTGCTACCACCCCAATGATAAGGGAAATAACAAGGGAAGAGAATACAATACCACCCACCAAACAATACCCAGCCCAACCGAGCAGTGAACTAGCCCTTCCAGGTAATGGTCAGTTTACATCACGGGCCTGACGTTCTGTGGTATGGAATACCTCTTTGGCTAGTTTGGGTCAGGTGTCCTGTCTCTGCTTCCTCCCGGCTTCCCCGCCTCCCTGGCAGAGCATGAGACTCAGAAAGTCCTTGGTCAGACTAAACATTGGAGCAGTAAATAAAAACATCTGTGTTATCAGCGCTGTTCCCAGGCCAAAAGTCAAAAACACAGCACTGCAGCAGCTACTAAGACGGAGAAAAATGACAGCTACTGCTGAACCCAGGACACAAGTGCAAGGTCCTACACCTGGGTTGGAACACTCCCAGGCACAGCTACAGACTGGGCAGAGAAGAGATCAGAGCAGCCCTGCAGAGAAGGACTTGGGGGTTTTGGTCAGTGAGAAAATTAACGTGAGCCACTAGTGTGCACTTGCAGCCCAGAAAGCCAACTGTATCCTGGGCTGTATCAAAAGGAGCATGACCAGCAGGTCGAAGGAGGTGATCCTGCCCCTCTACTCTGCTCTTGTGAGAACTCACCTAGAGTATTGTGTGCAGTTCTGGTGTCCTCAACATAAAAAGGACATGCAACTGTTGGAACAAGTCCAGAGGAGGGCCACAAGGATGATCAGGGGACTGGAGCACTTTCTGTCTGAATACAGGCTGAGAAGGTTGGGGCTGCTCAGCCTGTAGAAGAGAATTCTGCGTGGAGACCTCATAGCAGCCTTCCAGTATCTGAAGGGGGCCTATAGGGATGCTGGGGAGGGCCTCTTCATTAGGGACTGTAGTGACAGGAAGAAGGGGTAACAGGGTTAAAACTTAAACAGGGGAAGTTTAGATTGGATGTAAAGAAGAAGTTGTTTACTGCAAGTGTGGTGAGGCACTGGAATGATTTGCGCAAGGAAGCTGTGAATGCTCCATCCCTGGTGGTGTGCAAGGCCAGGTTGAACAGAGCCTTGGGTGACATGGTTTACTGTGAGGTGTCCCTGCCTATGGCAGGGCGGTTGGAACTAGATGATCTTAAGGTCGTTTCCAACCCTAACCATTCTATGATTCTATAAAATGAGTTTAGTTTTATGTTGACAGAAACTTCCTTCTCTCAGTAAGTGTCCTTACCACCACTCTAGGTCTTATGTAATGTACTTGTCATTAAAAGCAAAGTTAATTCAGGACTAAAAAATACCTCCAAACTCAATACCTCCCCAGCTGTCTTTGACACTTAGGAAGGATCTAGCATTTTCATAAAGAGATTTAACCTAAATCTAGTATTCTCCAGAAAATTTTGGTGAGTTTTGTGCTAGTTCTAATTCCATTATGAAGCTTTAAAGCTATGCTGTGTACTCTTTCTTTCAAGCTGGCCAGCTGAAGTGTGAATCACTGAGAAGACACAGAATGACACCTATGAGTCTCCTGGTCCTTTCAGCTCCTCCCCTCACATCAGTCGACCTCTCCAATCCAAATAACCCTATCTGCCTGAAAACAGATCAGAAAGGCAGAATATTGAAAGCTGTGCTACACTTCCAAGTGACTCTGTTCCTATATGGTATGTATATATATTAGATTTACTTGAGGATTTATAAGTTCCATTACAAGCGTCAATACACTGATTTAGTGTTGTAATGCAGAACAGTGAGCTATAGGTCTCCTACCTTTTGATGTCAGTTTTATATAATACACAATTTTTACTCTCCCATTATTCTACTTCAGCGTTACTTAATTATTGAAGGCTCAGGGCCTAACACTTTAATCGGACCAATTCTGTAATGCCAACTGTAGTGTCTGAGGGCCTAGCACTGGGCAGATTTGAAAATGAAATTTGATTTGAAAATTTCAATTTAAGTAATATTTACATAAACTTATACCAAAAGCTTAAGTGGCTTTAAAAATACATAGAAATTACACACCTATTACTCAGAAATAATTCTATTATTTAACTTAAGTGCCCTCTTAGCTGATGTCAGCATTTTCTTCTGATCACATTCTATAACTGTAACATTTATGTCACAGTCATTTTTAGCCTGCTGACTACTCTGTAAAAACTCTGCACACACTTTAAAGTAAGCGGATTAAATAAAAAAAAACAACCCACAGTATTTCTACCAAATTATCCATTCCTCCACTTATCCCATTCAAATTTAAATTCATAGCAAAAACCAACAAAATCTCCGAACACCAGGACTAACAGGAATTTCAACATATAACTAACCAGTTCCTATTTTTCTTGCATGGAATTTACTACTATGCAAGTTACATGCACTTTTGTATTTCCATTTGCCATTTTAAAAAAGTTTTTGGCTTGGTTATGACTTTTTGGAGTTTCTTTCTTATTCTCTGCTTTACATACCCCTAAACCAGAAAATTCCATCCTCAAAGGAAAGCTCCTACATCTAATCTGATGTTGTATGTATAGTAGAGCATCTGCTTGATTTTCCTGTTCTCATAGTATTAATATATTCTATTATTCTAAGCCTCATTGCTTGTAAATGTGCTGTTAAGAGCTTCTTCCCACTGCACAGTTTAGAGCCAAAAATCACCATAAGTCTTGGCTTGTCTGCTCCCCACTCTATGAAGGCTATCCTGTAATTATCTTGTTAGAATCATCCATAGATACTCACTGAAAGAAACAGCTAAATGGTGCAGCAAAGAAGAAAATAAATCTGCTCTCCTTACTGTAAAGTGCTTAGTATAAATGTATCAATGTGTTTCTCAGGGGCCTGAAAACACGTTAAAATTTGTTATTTAGTTTAAGGCCATTCTGTTCACATCTGAAACTATAGATTATAGTATAGTTTTTATATTATTTACATAATATTTTATATTTCACTTTGTAGATTTTATAGTTTATTACTATAGAAAGTCCACAGTTTTTTCAGTTTCCTTAAGCCTTTACCTTATGTGAAATAAAATCCATTCAAAGCTTGCTGAAAGTCTTAAACATATTAAACCCCTTTAGTAGTAGTTAGAGACCTGTAAGTAGCCACATTCTTCTCAAAGGCTAATAATTTTCCTTTTGAAAATAAAAAAGTCCAATTAAAAATTCTGTTGTAAATATTACAATTATAAAGCAGTTCCATTTGTAAAATTATTAATAGCTGCATTAAAAAAGTGTCCTGACATAATCACAAAGCAAATCAGTATCATTGCAACACATGCACTTCTATTCAGCTTCAGCAATTCAGAAAGTAAAATCTGAGCATTGATCAAAAGTTACATCAAGCACCTCGCTAAGATATTCCCTGAAGTATTTCTGCATATACTAGATAAATTAAGAATATATTTTCAAAGACACTTACAGATTTTACCACATTCTACACTTCTTTGTGGTGAATCTCTGTACTTGAGACGTACTTGCAAGTGTATAAGCATACTAAATTAATTACCTTGTCTCCCAGTTTTTTAGACTCTTCCAACAGTCTACAAATAGCCTTTCCAATGACAGCATCATAAAGTAAAATGCCACCATTTCCTCTGCCTCCTATCAGTAACATTACGTATTTTCACTGTCAATTAGGAAAGATTTCCTGGTAAATCAATTAGTGATACAGATCTTAAGTTTATGTTAGGAAAAAATAAGTTACTGCACAACATCCTTTGAAATTACATTTGCCATATGGTACCAGTATGAACCAAGCAGTGAAATCATAAAAATCAGAACACAATTTACAAGTACTGACTTTGTTTAAAAGCACTAAGAATCAGAATGGTAGCTATGCCTGTCATTGAACTGTAATTATGCATTTTTAATGTGATGTTTGGAAATTGTATGATGCGAGCTGACCAAGAAAATGTGGGTCAAAAATTATGGAAGAGAGAAAAAAAAATAAAACCCCCTAGTCACTAAACTCAAGCTTCCACAGCTTTGTCCACTGATTTCAATCGATTTACATTACTCAGAAACCTTTCTTTTAGTGAAAAAAGCTGTAATTCCAAACGCAATGATTTAAAGAATTAAAATACCATGAAGTAAGCATTTGGTATATCCATCTATTAACATACCAAAAGACACCCTATTTTACTGAGAACTTTATCACTTATTAAAGACAAAAGACATGAAGCCCCTCTCCACGGACTGTGGTGTATTATGCAGTCTGGTCAACTGGTCAATAAGCTGCCAAGAGGGTATAAGTCCCAGTCCAGCCTCAACTTAAACACATGGCCTTTAAGTCCACTCATCAGCTGATGCAAATGAATACAAATCCTTTGATGACTGTCTGTGCTGAGGACTTATGATCAAATATTTTAAGGATTTAATAAGCAAGAGGACAGCAACAAAGTTTTTTCAAAGCAAGAGAAACAACTTCTGTATCACTAGTGGTTCCAGCTGGTTGTTTCTTATCTTTATTAAGAATCCTCATATTAAAATGAGGGGGCCTGGAGAACACTAACAGGACGCTTAGTAAATAAAGGTAAGCATTACAAGCAGAAGACTTTTTCCATAAGAGTCTATTTCTAGGATTTTTTAATGCCTAAAAGCCACTTAATGAGTTGAATGAGGACTTATTTCAGAGAATAGCTATTTCATATGAAAGCCACAGAAAGGCTATTTCTAATAAAGAGGTTCTAAACTGTTCTCCCCCTTACCACAGCCATCTCTATTTGTTGTTCGGCTAAATTCCCCTTTTAGCCAGGATATATGTTTTTGAAATTATATCAAGAATTAGGCAAACTGCATCTTATATCTTCCTGAAAAACATCTTCTCCCATATTCTCTGTATAACGTCCTTTAAAGTTCTTTCAGAGTATAAAGAATTTAAAATTTCTTTATTCGCACTTTTCCCCACCATGGTTAAAGAATTTATTAGGGCTGCTTAACCTCCATCAGAGGCTTCTTTTCTCTGTCCAACTGTATTAAGACCACTCTTGCCTAGCTAAAAAGAATGCTTTGTCTTAACAAATATTCTTGCATAGTATCTTTTTTCTCATACAGAGATAATTTTACAGACTTAAGAGTGATTTTCCTAGCTTGGAAACTAGCTATACTGCTGAGCCTTTTTTGGACAAGGCATTGTTAGTATCACAGCAATGAATCAATATAACTACTCAAAATTTAAAGTTAAGAAGCAAATCCAGAAATACTAAACCCAAGAAATATAACAAAAGGTTTGTAATGACTGTGCTATCATCAATTTTAAAAGGAATCACTGACCACTTCAACAAAATATAATACTAGCTGATAGTAAAATAGAGAAATAGAGGATTAAATAACCATCACCTAAGACTTTATCTTAAATCATTATTACAAGGTTAAGTTCCAACTCACAAGAGTAATATGAATTTTCTCAACACACATCTTATTATTATAACACATTATTTTTCTATATTCCACAACTATATTTAAATATATTTTACTTAAGATATTTACAGTATAATTGAGATACCCATGTATGTGTTCAGTAGCACTGCAGGCTGTCCTGGGTTCAGCAGCAGCAGTCATTTTTCTCCTTCTTGGTAGCTGGGTGAGTTATCAGTCGGCTGGTGGTGAGGTGTTGTATTCTCTTCCCTTGTTATTTCCTTTATCATTGTTATTATTGGTGGTAGCAGTAGTGATTTGCGTTATACCTTAGTTACTAAACTGTTCTTATCTCAACCCGTGGGAGTTGCATTTTTTTTGACTCTCCTCTCCGTCCCTCCGGGAGTAGGGGGAGGGCAAGAAGGGGGGGGGGGGAAGTGAGTGAACAAGTTGTCTGGTTTGGTTTAAACCATGACAAACTTCAAACTACAAAACCAAAGAAAACCTAGAGTAACATGACAAGAATGATCCAAGATTGTGCAGGGAAATTTTGCAATGAGAAAACTCACAAAACACTAGAAAATCTAGATGACTTTAAACACTGATTTTAGATAAGCTTGCAAAAAGAGCATAAAAACATTAAGTATAAAGATTCAATAAGTCTAAGATTTTATAATGAGACAGAAAATACATTAATGAGAATACTGATGTGTTTGTGCTTTCCCTATATTTGCTCTTCTAGAACAAATTATTAGCCTGTATCAAAGAAACTGCTGCTAGATGGATCCCTGTCAATATCACTGTTACAGACTAATCACTCATGGGCAAACTAGCTCTTCCTTACGGATGAGCCCTGACTATGTTATTCAATCAAAACCTACTTACGGAATAAAATCCAAACCTGTTGAACCATGTTTCTTTGCAAGTTACCAAATGCTTAGCTGACTTCTGGGGAGGGCGGAGAATACTTAAGAATTATTTTTCAGCTACTTTTCTGTGGAGTCTTTAAAGGACTCAAACTAAATAAAGTAAGATGCTGAGCAGTGAAAAAGAATACTGTGAAAGTCAAAAGCATATTGGTATAAGCACATGAAAGTCTCTTTAATATCAAATCAAAGATTATTTACTTTACTGGCCTCAGCTCTACACAGCTTCAGGATGTGGGGCCAAGAATTTCAGGACTCCAGACTATATATCACTGTTTCTCAATGCTTAACCGCACATTTGTATTACACACCACTGCTGTCTACAAAGTTAAGACTTGTAACACTTCCCTTTCCTCCTTTCCTATCAGAACGCTGCAACAATGGTATGACAACCTTCTTAAGCCAAGATAAAAGGAGAATGCAAGAAGCTTAAGCACAATCTATTTTCCTTTAATGGTTCTCTTCTGCGCCATTTCACAGCCAGCCATCCCCAGCCATCAAGACATAACTATACCAGAGCTCCATGCCCATGGCTGATGGCTGATGTTTCAGGAGAAAAACAGCTCCAAGCTGTTGTCTTAGTGGAAACACACTGGTTTTCCACAGAAGCAGTAAAACAAATAAACGTATTAATTTTCACATATCAGTCCCTGCAAACACAAACCCTATTCAAAAAACCTTTATTTTACATAACAGAACCTTGTTGAGTAAATAAACTTCAGCGTTGGGTTATAAACTGGAAACAAAACTGAAATATAAAAAAGTGTTTGACATGAAAATGCAAAAGCCTCGGTACTTGAAGTTTTCTGAGCATTTAAATTCAGTTTTAAGTTTCACAAAAACAAAAAACAAAAAAAAAACCACTCAAACAACAAAAAAAAACACCAGAAACCATCACAACAAACAAACCAAACAAAAAAAACAACCAACAAACCAAAACAAGAAACACCAGGATTTGTTTCCTGCTGTAAAGATTCACTTTCACTACTTCTTCGAAGAATCTGCAACAGCATATTGCCAACAACTACCATAATTCCTGCAGATATGACCCTGCTTCCCACTAAAACCAAGTTGTAAAATCAGTTGGAAACCTCCAAGCCCTAAGCCTCTGTTGAAACTTAAGAAGAAAAAAAAATAAAAAAGGCACCATTACATTAATTATGCTGCTTCAGAGTGAAATTTAAGAGAAAATAATCCCAAAGAAATCTCCTAGAAAACACAAGATTTCAAAGTATACCACTATTCAACAGCTTAATTAAAGTACACATTAATAGTAGCAGTCAGACACAGCACCTTAAAAGGGAAGAGAGAAGGGATAGAAAAACCCACCACACCACCCTACAGGCCAATACTCTTCATGAGAAATGTTTGTTTCACAGATGTCCGTTTCCATTACCTTTTCCATGCAGTAATTATTCCTAGTCAGTGACCTATTGCAAACACCACCTTCTCAGTTTACATTCGCTCAGAACAGCATTCTGCTGTTAAGGTAAGATGCTTTACTAAAGCCAAAGTTATTTTCCTTCCCCCTTGAAATAAATAAATAAAAGAAACAAATTCTGCAAGTAACAGAGGAGGCGACAAGGAGAGTTGCCGTGCTTGACCTCATGCTCACCAAGACGGAAGGGCTGGCTGGAAATGTGATGCTCCAGGGCAGCCTTGGTTGTAGTATCATGAGATGGTTGAGTTCTCAATCCTCAGGACAGTGAGAAGAGCGTGCAGCAAGCTCACTGCCCTGGACTTCAAAAGAGCAGACTTTGGCCTCTTCAGGAACCTGCTTAGTAATGTTCCATGGGAAATAGCCCTAGAGGGCAGGGGGGCCCAAGACTCCTGGTTGATATTCAAGGATTACCTCCTACAAGCTAAGGACTGTTGCATTCCAACTAGAAGGAAGTGCAGCAGGAGGGTCAGGAGACCTCCTTGGATGGATAAGGAGCGGCTGAGGAAACTTAGAGGGGGAAAAAAAAAGGGCTTATAAAAGGTGGAAGCAAGGACAGGTGGCCATTACCCCTTGTCCTATCCCTACAGTCCCTAAAGAAGAGTCCCTCTCTGGCATCCCTATAGGCCCCCTTCAGATACTGGAAGGCTGCTATGAGGTCTCCATGCAGCCTTCTCTTCTCCAGGCTGAACAGCCCCAACTTTCTCAGCCTGTCTTCATATGGGAGGTGCTCCAGTCCCCTGATCATCCTCCTTGCCCTCCTCTAGTTCATGTAAACCACTGAACCTTTCAGTCCTTCTCCCAAGCCTGATAATACTGAAATGGTTTGTTCTTACATGAACTAGAATCTCAAACTCACAAGATTATCTACAAAACTAAAAAAGTTTTTGCCAGCTGTGTAAAAGCAGTATGTTGCTGCATCAGCCGGTTTAGGAGTTCTCTAAGCAGACACATCTGCATCCCAGTTCCAGGTTTCTACAGACCTACTCTATCACAGCTGTAAAGAGTATGATATTTGAAACTAAAAGAAATAAGCACTACAATTTTTCTACAAAATTTATACTGCACAGGGACAGGTATTCAAGTAATTAATTCTTTGGCACTGCTAGAAGTGCAGGGATGTGTCCCTATTAACATGTCAGGACAGAAACTGATGGTAATGAGGCCTTCAAAAGGCTCTTCAGAAGCCAGTTTAGCTTTGTCAGAGATTTACTGAATGTGGTATAATTGCAAAGAATGCCAACACAAGTTGAATATGATCCAGAACAGCTAAAGAAACTACAACTTCAGGGAAAGAAAGCAAAGACGTTCATATTGAAAGGATGCAAAGACTAAAATTACAGAGGAAGGGAGCTTAGCAGCCCTATCCCATTCAAAGGCCTTTATCATAATGTTTCACTCTCCCTAGTCAAACTCAATAGCATGAAACATAAAAATTATAGTACTGATGAACTGACTGGTTGAAGAAGCATCCCAATAGTTTACAAATGCTCAAAGATTACTGGACAATACCATGGAATAGTAAGGCCTCAGTTTTGATTATACTTGAAAGGAATGTCTGATTAAGTTGTACTTTATGCACTGAGTTAGGCCAGACCATACCTTGGATTATTAGGTATTGAATATGACCAGCAAATCTAAGACAATAACTAGGATCATATTACTTTAAAATAAATAATTGAACCACATCAATTTCTCTTAAGGAGAGCCAAAATGCATCATCAGCCAAGTGATGTTTCACACCTACATCACCCACATACAACAGGCATTTAAAAAGTAATCTAAAAAACAGGCAGAAGCTCATCCACCCTTCTGTGTTTGTCAAATTGTCCAGGCATAAGAGCTATTAATTTCACTTCTAAGAGACCTTGAAGAAGGGTCAGCCACACAGTAATAAAAGACCTTCAAGATACATAGCTTTCTTCCCTACCCATGGACCACACACACATTAGCATCACACTTCAATAAAAACCCAGGAAAAGAAATCCTATATGATGCAGCACTTTTGCTTAAGAAGGAAGCATTTCTTTAAGTAAATCCCACCAAGAGATACAAGGAATAGAATGTGACACAAAAAATAATAATCTCATACATTCCCCCCAACTCACCTGATACTGCCAAATAAAAATAACATTTCCCCTGAGAAAGAGAGAGATTATACGGCTACTTTTGCAATAAACATATACATATAAAAATAATATCAGGAGTTGCAGTGCTTGCGCTTTCACACATATTTGTCTGGAAATCCCATTTAGAAACACCTCCTAGGAATTCTGCTTAAGATTGCCTGGAGTCCTCCTCAATACCATAAAAATCTCACTCAAGTACTTCTTCTCTAAGAAGGATAAAGAGCTATCAGAGCTGCACATACTTACCTCTGTGGAGCAAACAAACACGGATTCAGAAGCCCATGGCCTGGAATGACATCAGCTAGTTCAAGTACTTGGAACAAAAACAGATACTTGGCTGGCTGACTTCCCCCCTCCCCTTGCTTGTAGCTGTTGGAGAAAAATCAACCACCTCAGTATCTCCTTAGAGTTCCCGTAATTCCATGGCCTTCCACATATGCAGTGCAACCCAACTTTCATACTGAAGAATTCTCAGAAAGGGTGATATCTCAAAAGATTAGAAAAAGCATGGTATTATAGGTAGGATTTGGGGGGGGGGGGGAGTTTCCTTTTGCCACTGTAGTGTACAAATCAGTATACTAATAGGAATCCCAGCCTTTTACTAATTCATTATACCATCCCATGCAGCTCAGCTTTAAGTTTAATTTTAAAAATTATACAGCAAATTCATAGTGAATGCTTGGTATATTAACGATGTTGAACTTTAAGACTGAACACAACATACTGCACAATCCCACACAAACTGCAGCTATACAGCCCCAGACTGCACTAAGTCATCTTGCCATTGTTGTTTAACCTAATTGTATTTTTCCTTCTATATAGAATATGTAATGAAAAGGATTTAATAACGTAAGAAGCAGCTGCATCTTGAAAACCTAAACAGATGTTACCAGCAGGGATTCTGTGGAATCCATAACACAGACAAGACACAGCCAAGGGTGTGGAAAACCCTGCAGAGTTAAAAAAATGCAGCAATGCACAAGTAGGAAATTATTAAGTTTTATTACTGCATTATAATAAACAATGCTAATCTGTAGACTGAGGTTACAGATTATATAAGAGATCTTGATGATGAATGATTTAACATTAAAGGACCACAGTTATAATATTGTTATCACAGATGGAGGTTCTGGCTACCAGGGGTCAGGGCTTGAGGTCTGGGTCTTTTTTAGTGTTTATATATAATCTAAAATTGCAAGTAAACAGTTCTGAAGTTATAGTCAAATAGGAATTGGAATAGCAGGACCTTACATGACAAACACCTTTCAAAGGAAGATCTTTCAGACATATGTCAGAGTACACTGAACAACCCAATTATTTGGGTGCTGCAGTGGTTCAGTACCCTTGGGACTAGGAATTTCTGCTGGGAAAATGTAAACTTCTGTTCTCCAGGAGTACATCAAAATGCTTGTATGATTAAGACAGAGTTTCCTAGAACAATAAATACAAATGTCTTACCTAGAAAATTAAATAAATACATATATTAAAATAAAAAAAATTTAAAAATGAACAAAACACCATCCCAAACAAACTCACCTAACAAATATGAGATTATCACTCCAAGGGGAACACTAATAACCAGGCTCAAACACAGTTCAACAGCAGGTCAGGCATAACAGACACCTAACAGTGTAACAAGGTTCTGAACAAACTGTGTATCAGCTATAAAATAAAGTAAGACTTGCTTGAACAGGATATGGTAGTGTCTGCCTAATTACATGGATTACCTGTACTGTCAGAAAGCTGCACATAAAACTAAGCCTTTTCTCTATCTTTCCTCCCCCTACTTCAATACTCCCTTGCCTGGGTTATGGCTCCTGTTACCTCACCAACTTGGTTGGACACTGCATCACAACCAACAGACACACCGAACCTAGACGAAAACATTAAATTCTCTGTCAGTTATCAATACTGTTATTAACTGTACGTTAAGCACATACTGGTCCAACACAAATGATAGGGGGAAGATAACCACGTCATTTTTAGAGCATTTTCTGCGTTTCTGAGTAATAAAACAATCCCAAAAATGCACAGGTGGAAAGGGATAATACACATATTATGATCCCTTCCAAATTCTAGACCATAACAACACACAGTTTACATGCATTGATACACTAAGTTTAGTTTCACCTGCCTCGGTCTGATTTTTTAATTCATTATGGACAATACCAAAGGGAATGCAAGTAATTAATTACTTCTATTGTTTGTTCTTTTCATACCATATTACAGTGGCAAAGAAAAACCTGCAGACCTTCACAGTATTTGAAATATCCAAAAACATTATCTTGATGTATTGCTTAATCACATTTGTGATGTTTGGCAGCCATCATCATTTCCAGTAAATTATTTTCCTTGTGGCGAGTTTTACTTTACACCTGCTATTCCTTTGGAAATATTATTTATTATTTTATTGTAATAAATTCATGTTTCAATAAAATGACTACAAATACCATTAGCTAAAATACAAAATCTATGAAAATGTGCCCAGAGGTTCTGAGCCTCACCCTCCTGTGGCTGACAATACTGCATGTAAAAATCTGGCCCCACAGTGGATGTGAGCAGAGCAGTTGCACAGCTGCCACCTTTTCATGCTGAAAGCTGCACACTGCAGTGAACAGCTTGCACAGTACAGCACCAGTTGTCCCCTGAGACTCCCTGTCTCCTGTACCTCAAAGATCCTTCTTCCATCTGCTTATAAAAGGAAAAAAAAACAAAAAACAAACAAACAAAAAACAAACACTAGCAAAAGTTTCAGGTAACAAGGAAATAGCATTTCTTGTGGAAAAATAATCCTGCTACATTATGATTCAGGGGTTCTTCTAACACATCTTTTGGTATTCGCTATCCTGTAAGGATAAAACTAATGTGGTGCAGCCACACCAGCATCAAAAAATGAACCTGAAAAGTCAGACAAGAATTCTAATGTTTCTGGTATTAAACTAAGAAGTGGGCAGTCTACCCCTTTTCTTTACAGTACTAATTACCCCTTATACAATCTTATAGTGCCTTAGCAACTTGCTGGTAACTGCCTTTGTTTCAAGACTATCGATAACTACATTATGAAACTACTGGTTCAGTAAAAATAAGATCTTAAAATAAAGGACATGTCAGTCAAGTTACTCCTATTCTAGGAAATTCTATGCGTAGTATGAGTCACACTGCTTTGACAGATAAAGCACATAGTCAAGAGACAGCCTGACAAAGTTGCATGTGCTTATATTATATTAAGTTTCCAGAATTTATTGAGTATCAATTCCATCCAGTTCTTGGAATATTCATATTATGCTCAAAATGAAACAAACCCCACCCTTTAAAAACCATTTCTATACTTAGAAAAAAAAAAGAATTTTGAATCAGCCCTCAAACTGATGCATTCCTGTTATGATTAAAGAGAAGCTGTCTGCTTAGACAGCACTTTAAGGCCCAAAGAATTTGCATTTCTTTTATTCTATTTTCTATACACGTACAGATGTTTGGCAAACTGTGTTATTAACATGTCACATTAGCAGAGATAAAGCATTTTATGAAAAAGATTATGTCACCATATTATTCAATTTTTATCCACACTCTTTTATCCACACAAGAAATGCTGTGAGACAACTCGCAACAAATCGAGGAGCTAGGCCTAAAGCTAATTTTAAAACAAGGATGGATGTGTTGTATTCCTCCCTTCTGTGATGTTCACAGAAGCCTCAACAGGTGGAGAATGCAATATACTACTTTTTATATGCATACATGATAGTATTTATGGAGATCACTATGTAACAAGACAGAAGAAGCCGTAAATTCTGTTGAGATGAATACACAAAAGAAAATGCAGCATGAGCAACTGCCAAAAATGTGAAGCCAAAAAGCAGTTAACAGGTGAAAAGGAAGCCAGGGCACAACTAGGTATAGCCGATGTTTAGAACTGAATCCCAAAAACTTCAGAGAATGCAACACAGCTGTTTCTAATGATCAGTCCCCACAAACCTGTCCTAATGACCACTTATTCACAGCCAAAAATACAGACCTGCAAGGCTGCTCTCATACTCATTTCTATTTCTTTGCTATTCTGTGCACTTCTTAATTTTCCAAATGGTTTTAAAACCTGATTCTGTGGTCAAAAAACATCCCCAAATAATATTTCATGAACACCTTCTCTGCCCTTCTGCTTTGTGACCCCTGTACGCAGCTGATAGGCAAGTGCTAGAACTGCTTTGATCAAATATTACACAAATCAGCTAAATGATACTGTTTGATCTCCCAACAGACACTCACTAACAAACCATGGAGTTCACAAAACCCATCAGAAACAGCAAACATCCAATGGGGCTGTAAGCAAAGCATGAGGGAGAATAACAAATAGGAATCTCTGCACACAACGATTTCTCCTGAGCAGGGCACACAGCCAAGTGATAGGATATCAAATTTTCACGGAAACAGCATAGCGGAAGCCTGGGTTTACAGCTGCAGCAGGATTCTAAAAACAAAGGGAAAGAGAAAAACTAAACAAAACAAAAATATGGTCCAACATATTTTTGATGTATTGGGAATTGAAGAGCTTGACTGTAAGATGGAAAAGTCTGAGAACAGACTGCTTAAAAAGAGCAAGAAGGTAGAAAGGGATGGGTTAATCACATGAGGTTAGTAGACAATCAGCAACATCACTAGTCTGCATTAGGAATGGAAGAGGTTGTCATAAGCACTGGCTGACAAAGGAAGAAGAGCATTATGGTTTATTTGTTAAAATAAAAGGGTAGATTCTTGTGTAGAGATGGACAGCTGGAAACTGAATTAAGCAGAAATAGCGGCAAGCTGACAATGGCTGGTTACTAGTGAATATTCACATTCAGGAAGGAAGTACGCAAAATTAAAACAAGAATTAACTTGAAGTGAAGTAACAGTGTTTAGTGACTGAAATTTCTCCAAGAAGGTGTTGTAGCCTGATAGAATCACAGAGACAATCAGCTGATAGAAAACAGTTGATATGGCAAGAAGCAATAACCAATAGTTGCAGGACAGATCAAATTAATTAGCCATAAGGAGATTATTAAAAGTAATAAATAGAAACCTTGACAAAGTAAAACTTCCACAAATAAGAAGACTTAAAGAAGCTGTCCACAAGAGATTTTTTTAAAAATAAGTTATTTACAGGGAGGAAAAAAAAAAAAAAAAAGCATTCCAAGCATTTTATTGCAGCATTTCAAGGCATTTCATACATGCAGAGGCGAAAGGCATCATGGAATCAAGCTGATCCCCCTAAATCATGTAGGTATTTTTAAGAGAGAAAAGAGCAAATGGGAAGAATCACAGTTTGAACAGGTCCACAGTAAGCAGAGAGGTGAGAACACTCTTTATGAACCCTATTAAGAATGTGACCAAGAGCAAACTGAAACAGACTGAAACCACAGGTTAGTGACAAATGCTTGCAAGAGGAAGAGCAGAGCTGCAGAAAGTCAAATACAAGTAACTTCCAGGAGATTTTATCCACTTCACTAAATTTTGAGTCCAAAGCAAAAGTACACCTCAGATTACTAGTATCACAGTCCGAAGACCTAATGCAATTCTTGACAATAATTCTACTGTTTAGACTGCTGCTCTGAATAATTCTGCCTGCCTGAATGAATGAATGAATGAATGAAACCTGCCTGACACCACTGCCCCACTATTTTTTAATATATTATTTACAGGGTAAAGGTTGGACCAGATGCTCTTTCAAGGCCCCCTCCAACCTGAGCTGTTCAGCCATTCTATTATTAATGTAATGTAAGATCCGAAATATGACTAAACAAAGACTTTTTTGTCACATTTTAAAGGCAATTAGGGCCTTCGATGAAACCTATGGTATTTCTCCCCACATGGATCACAAAACCCCCACTAGTACTGGAAGTTAATGGTGTGCTTTAGTCCTCACAGTATATCAGTATGGATTAAAAGATCTATCTTGCAAGATGGCAACATCATGTTCTAATACATCAGAGTCAAGGGTAGTCTGTAGTTCTACCAGCTTCTGTAGTTACACACACTGATTCTTTCCATTCTGCTCTTTCCATCTTGACCCTTTCTCCTGGACAAGAAAAAAAGAAAAGTTATCTGACATTAACACAAAAAATGTTTTATTATGCTACCTCAGTTTCTAGCTAGAACACAAACCAACCGCACTTTTGGTTAAAAATGATACAAATTTCAAAGCATCTCTAAATCTCTTCCATTTTTAAGTTCTCCACAGTTGAGAATGATGTTTGTTCTTTTGCTTCCCAACTATCTTCCGTTACAGATTGAACACTGAGTGAACAACCAGCATTCCCTCATATGCTGGTAAAGCTGAAGGACGGTTTGTGTGTATTTGCTGAATTTGTGGGCTAAATTTGAGAAAGCTATTCTTAACAGAAAACATGATATCTGAATACAAAAATAAACAGAACACAAATTATTCCAGAACTTTTAAAAAAAGTTCTCTACCTACCTCTTGTTGTTTTCAAGTAAATCTAGCAAATTTCAGCTGCCAAAAATCTTATCAGTATTTTAGACAACTTCAGATATTCTAGACACTTGAACACTTGAGAATTTTTGGGAATCTGTCATTAATGCAGGTGAACAAGCACAATGACTGGAGGTTGAAAGCTTTGTGTCGTAGTTTAAACCCAGTCAGGTAATTCATTCACTCAACCCCCCCCCCCCCCCCCTTCTTTCCCTCCCCCTACTCCCGGAGGGACGGAAAGGAGAATCGAAAAGAATGCAACTCCCACGGGTTGAGATAAGAACAGTTTAGTAACTAAGGTATAACACAAATCACTACTGCTACCACCAATGATAATAATGAAAAGGAAATAACAAGGGAAGAGAATACAACACCTCAGCACCAGCTGACCGATAACTCGCCCCCCAAGCCCGACCAAGCTCCGACCGATACCTCCTCCAACCCTGCAGTCCCCAGCCCTTCCGGCTAACTCCCAGTTACATCCAGGGCATGACGTGCTGTGGTATGGAATACCTCTTTGGTCAGTTTGGGTCAGGTGTCCTGTCTCTGCTTCCTCCTGGCTTCCCCTCCCCCCTGGCAGAGCATTAGGCTCACAAAGTCCTTGGCCAAACCAAAACATCGCTATCAGCTCTGTTCCCGAGCTGAAAGTCAAAACACTGCACTGCACCAGCTACCAAGAAGGAGAAAAATGACTGCTACTGCTGAACCCAGGACACTTTGTTTATTTAAGCTTTCAATTTTCACCTCAAGAGAAAACATACTTTGTGTAAGTGCTTTAAATGCTTTGTGCAAATGCTTCTCTTGCTAGAAGTAGGAGAATATTCTTTTAACAGTTATAAAGTCCAAGTCTCTCTTCCAAGTCATTGATCCAGTCACAGAAAACTGCTCTTGCCAGTACTACTGGGGTCCACAAAGAGTGACAAAAGGCAGAGATCTAAGAAAACTAACACAGCAGGGACTGATATATTATCCACAAAAAGCATTTACTAGTTATTTCATCCAGCAAGAAGTTTATGTTGCAGCTTCCCTTCCAGCTGAGCCTGTCCCCTGAAGACATCTGAGATGACAACAGGGAAGGACACTCAGATGCTTACAACAATTTTCCAATAGCCATCTAGATTTAGGGGATAAATCTGCCTGAGAAATTTCACTGCCCAATACACATGTTCCACAATATTATACACCTACTACAGAAATACCCTTCTACCTCCTAAAAATTCTACCTAAATGGAGTTTTCCTCAAAATACTGATGTTTGAGAGTGTGCTGTAGTATGGCTTTAACTCCACCAGTTACTGAAATGTTACTTTGTGCTGCTGAGCTCTAATGAACACAGCAGAAGAGCAGCTGACAGGGTGTGCCAGACTTTCTCTATGAAGTTGTTCCAGCTAAACAGTTACTAGAGATTGTTTTAACTTGGACAAATGGGTAGGCTCCTCCCTGATGCAAGGCCAACAAAACTTGCATAGTTTATATTCTCTCAGCCTCCCCACCCTTCACATGTTTTTTCCTTCTTGTTAGGATATGCATAATCAGACTATAAAAACCAAGTTACAAAAAAATCTTAATGTAAGTAGGCTGGAGGAAAAAATACTGCCTACTGTAAATGCAGAACAATTGTGGCAGCATATATACACATGCATTCATGAGACCATGAGCTTGTTTTTATTGCTGCAGTTAAACTGTCCAAATACTATACCAGTGAGGCAAAAAATCAGTCAGAACTTCCTACTGTATTTTATAGGTGGCATGTTACTTGACTGGTATCTGAGCTCCAGTGGCAGCAATCTGGATAAACTAGGGGTTATAGGCAAATCACAGCAGAAGATCAGGCATCAGTTCTGATCTGTTCTTTTTCCATTTAACTTATTTTAAAAAGATTATTTACAGTTTAAAGTCACAAACAGAAAATATTTCGAGTTTGGGACTGCACTACTCACCTTTTTCTTTGTCATGGCAACTATAAAGCCTACCTAATGATAGGGAAGCTTGAAGTAATATTTTAATCAGCTTAGCAATTCCTTTATTAAGTACTTCTTACATGCTTCTCCACACTGCAAATGATCTGATATTACAGACTCCAAAGGTCAGAAGTACGATGAAAATTTACAGGATTTGACTCCTACAGCTCAGTGTGCTATAAAAGGATAAGATTTTAATCAGATGTTTAGAGTCTGTAATACACCAGCCACCGGTCAGACAGAGAGCACACTTCTGGTTTTCTTAACAAGCTGATCCAGTTACTAAGAGCAGAGATACATAGCAATTGACAGAAATGCTTTCTGAAGTGCAGCAGCAAGGTAAAAATCCAGATGTTTTCTGCCCAGTATGATTCAAGTTCACCTATCCGTAACACAGAGAGTCAGGGGATTACATAAATGCCACTCTTCAGCACCATGAAAACTGAGAAAATGGATCAAAATTAATCCTACCACAAAGCAAAACAAGCCAGTTAGTTTTAACTGCTACAGTACAACCAGAATGGTTTCCACCAAAGTTAACAATTAGGTGCATGCTTGCTGTACTTCAACTTGAAGGAACAGTTACTATGCAGTACTGTTTAGCATATCCATACTCCTAGCCCTGAATTTTTATCACATATGAGATAGCATCAAGCCCTGCCAAAAGCCTCACTTGGACAAAGAATGAACAAACTGCTTCCAAAGCCAGCACGACATTCAAACATTTTAACCTGGCATTAAATTTGATGCAAGCATCTGCCATGTTCTGGGCAAAACTCTGCAATGAAATATGCTGTACTCACTGAAGGAAGCAGCTGCCAGCTCTCTCAACCTACCCAGCAACAAATGGATAAAGCACTACACAGCCACCATCCTCCTCTGAACATGGAGACGGGCAAGGGATTCTGCAACCTAAACTACTTTGTGTAAGCCTTCACAGCAATTTTTTGATACCACCATGGAAATGACTACAAATTCCATCTAAGAATAATCTCATCAAGCTTCCTTTATGATGAATGGGGCAACGTACAGCTTCCAGTATACATCTTCCAACATGAAGCTTTGCAGCTGACCTGTTTTAGGCATAAAGACTTACAACATCAATAGTAAATGTACCCCTTTTAATTACTGCAAAATTACATATGACTAAATAAACAGATCCAACGCCTTACTTTTCCCCATCAAGCCTCCTATGGTTTTGTTTTTCTCATGTTTTTTCCTTTCTTATTTTTCTAAGATAATTTCATTTGGGATTTTGGAAATCTTTCTAAGGAGTCCCTGTGTGCTTGAGGTGGAGGTAAATGCAATTTCAAAAGCTCAATTCTGAATAAAACCAAATGCAACATTAGTATCACAAGTTCCCTAATTAACGCATCATTTTACAATACTAAAAGTGATGTTCAATAGTTAACTGTTAAGTGTTATCAATCCACTACAATTCCATTTTGAGGGCAGAGGAAAAAAAAATCTAACAAAAAAAAACCTAAACAGCAGCCACATAACTGCACACTCTCAGCTTGTAATTTATAAAATATTTCCAGCATGCAAACTATATCAAGTAATACGTTGGGAGGATACACGGGAGTACACACACATTCCTTCTGTGCTTTAAGAAAAAAGAAAAATCACACTATTCTTAGAATAGATGCTTTCAAGTACGCAATTCTGTAGTTTTGCTGTAACAAGATTCCCTCCTACACAAAAATCCTCTGGGAAAAAAAGACTGGTTACATTAAGTTGCACAACTCAGAGTCAAGGATCAACATATATTAAGGTATTATTCTAAATACAATCAATAAATGTAAGCTATGTGCCAAAGAAGTTCACTATTTCCCCTCTTCTATTTCAATAAATAGAAAAAGATCAATAATGAAGAACAGAAGGTAAATCTGGCTCCCACCCAAAAGCCACCAGCTTTTCTAACTCAGATATTTAATTCATTTTATAGAATAAAATTTGGCATTTATTATCATTAAGAGCAAGTGATATTTTGAATTCTAAAACACCTTTTGAGAACTATGGAGTTAAAATATCAGAAATACATTTCAAAGACAAAGCATTCTGATAAAGAAGGGGAAAGAGGCTTGGTTAAGAACTGTATTCAGTATCAAAATATCTTACTATGAGCAGATGAAGGCAATATTTTGACAGTTTAATATGAGCACCCAAAACATCAACATCATGGCAGATTCACTCAGCTGTGATACAACAGGGAAGCTGTTTTTGAGGCAAGCATTACCCTAGCCTGTACTGTCAGTCTTTCAAGCCACAACATGAAGTATGTCTGAGCACAGCCAGTTAAAATCAACCAGCACTGCTGGAAACAACTGCTTCCACACTTTCTACAGGCCCTGAGGCTAGCAGCTAAGATGCAATTTTTTGATTTTGATACTGTCACTGAAAATAACTTTGTTAATCAACAAAGATGAGCACAAGCCTAACACACTCAGTGGTAAAGCAAATAGAGTAATCTGCCATGTGTATAATCACAGGAAGACATTACCCAGAAGTAGAGCAGATAAGCATTAGAATGATCAAATATTTTTTTTCTAAATTAATGGAGCAAAAGAAAGCAAAAAAAAAAAAAGCAGAATAAGCCCACTCTACCTTCCAAACATTTAAAGTTTCAAGGCAAAACCTAACATACTGAAAAGGACACATTTCTTGACCCTTTTAATGTTTGTCACAGACTCCTTACTCACTTTAAGGAATCCTCATACAGGCCCTTAAATTTCACTGAAAACCTTATGTATTTCAGCAGGTTTCCTGTAAAGCTTCTTCAGTGATGAAGTATTTCACCATAAGAGGAAACCTGATTTTTCAAGACTGAACCACGGTAAGGGCTAAAGTTGAGTATTCAAATGTCTTCTACAAGTGCCAATTATCAATTAAGTATTACACAGACAGTGCACTGTACACACCCAGAGAACTGTTTTCCATATTTTCTGACCTAAAAACAAACAAACAAACAAAAAACCCCCCAAAAAAGAAATACAGAAACAGGATAAAACATATACAAAATAGCACATAAAGGCTGACAACACTTGTGTTTACTTATTTACTTCTGGGGTAAATCAATTACTGTATGAAAACCGAATAAAAATGATCCATGATCCACCTACTGTGGTAACTGCAAAGCGCTTTCTAACCCTATCTTTTAAAAACCTCTGTGACATGGGCAATAGGGGTTAAATTTTAAAGGAGGAAGGAAAGCCCAACACACTCTCCCCCTGCATGTACATCTTATTTTTGTATATTATTTCTTATTATTTCATTGCATTTTATTTTGGCTTTCCTAGCACCATTCTTGATAGATTCTACTTTTGCATAAAAGCCATCCAAAAAAGGCCCTGAACTGACAGTATGTTAATTTAATCTGGAGGTGGCAAAGAAATAACCCTATTAAAGTCCTAATCACAGAGGGGAAAAGTTGCACTCCCGGCTTTAAGGAACTTTAGCTTTACAGTTAAATACCAAGCTTTTCAGCAGGGCTAAAAAGAGCAGTACAGCTAAGCTGAGAGTGTTATGACACAGTAATACAGGTTCAAAAGGAACCATCTGGTTCCTTCTGTTCACTTGAACTTGCAATAGATTTTTAGTCCTGAAAGGTCAACGCCACATGCATATGTACAAACTGGAACACTACCAACCCACTACAACAGATTAAAACACTTAAAATATTAGAAGTTACTTAAAAAAAAAACAACCCATAATGATAGGGTGTCAAAGGAAATACACACAGGACTGTGCACGAGCAAGCAGGAGAGACAGCCAATGTCCTGTATTTCTGTGAACTGACTTTTAAGTATTTTATGCTTAATTCAGAGTCCTAAATAAGGCTAAGAACTATTTTAAACAATTATGTTTCAATTATATAAGACAATGGTGACAAAGTTAAAACTTAGATCTGATCCAGTAACTCTCACTAGGTCTGCTAGTGTGGAGGAGGTGATAAATACCCACTTTCAGCTCTGAATTTGTCTTTTCTCTGTGTTGAATCCTCATCTACATTTAAAAAATAAAATAAAATAAAAAAATTAAAATCCCAGTTTTCACCTTCTCTGTTCTGCCTACAGCTACCCCACCTCTGTGCTTCCCATCTGTCTACTCCTTTCTTGCTGTTCTTCAACTAACTCCCACAAGATTTTTCTTGGCTCTGCTACCAGTCTAACTTGGTCAGCCCTATGACTACAGCAGGCTAAAGCGTTGCAAGTACCCCAGGTGCTTGGTTTCCACCAGCCTGGCAAGCAGCCTTCTTACCTCACCCTGTATCCAGTTTCTGATCACAGGCTTTAGGTATGCGTTTTAGGAGCATTAGTGAGTTATTTCCTTCTAACCAATTCAGCATTTAGTACTGTCAAACAAAAATACCCAGTACATACTGCAAACACAAATTTTAAAGAAGAACCTCCCTTACTCACCCATCTTGCTCTGTTCAACATTTTATTATTTTAATGTTTAGCTATCTTATCTCTGAGTCCTAAGGGCATTATTCCTGCTCAGCATCTCTATCCATGCTTACAAAAATGCAGACTACAATTATGATATAATGTATTTCAAATGCAACACAGTAAGTAAAACATTTAATTCTGATTATAACAATTCATGCAATCTGTCAGTTACAAACTAAGCAGTAAGTAAAAGTAGCTATCACAATGGCTGGTGGTTCATTTTCTGTACCATACATTGAATGATACAGCTAGGCAGGATAATATATATTCTCGAAATATTTACAAGTCCCTAACAAGTCAGTTTCTATGTGTATTCTTTCAACTGACAAATTCAGTTCTAAACAGTAAATTAACAAATTTCTTTTAACAAAGGCAAATATGAGTTAGTCCAAGGAAACTAAGAACACAAAGATACTCCAATCACCGTGTTTACCTAATACACAGTAAACCTTTAAAAAATGGGACAAGAGTAAAAAGCTGACAAAGATGTTGCCAAGGTAGATGTTGCAACACACAGCATTAACATGTATGTTGCTTGAAATGGAAAATAAATCCAGAGCTAGCTACCGCTGTATCTCACTCACTGTAGTGAATCCCAGAAAGGTGGAAGGTCATCAAGTATATTCTATTATTCCCAAGATACAGTTCAACTTAGACCACTTGGGGTTAGACATGCCTAAAAAAACATGGCTGCTACTGCTGAACCCAGGACACCCTAGAAAAGAATGGACCTACAAATTAAGATGACCAAAAAAACCACAGCTGACTGCCAAAGGAAGAAGACTTGAGCTTTGCTTCAAAACGTTACCAACTTGAACATTTCTTTAAAAGATGGGAGACCTAGACTCAGTTTCCTCTGCAACCTGATGTCCTGGGTTCAGCAGTAGCAGTCATGTTTTTCCTTTGTGTTAGCTGGTGCAGTGCTGTGTTTTGACTTCCAGCCTGAGAACAGTGTTGGTGAAGCTGATGTTTTTGGTTGTTGCTAAGTGATGTTTACCCTGACCAAGGACTTTGTGAGGCTCATGCTCTTCCAGGGAGGAAGGGGAGCTGTGAGGAAGCAGGGATGGGGCGCCTGATCCGGGCTAGCCAGGGAGGTATTCCATACCACAGCACGTCATGGCCAGGGTGGGGGGTAACTGGGAGTTACCCGGAAGGACACGGGCTTCCGGGTGGGACTCGTTTCTTGGCCGGTGGTATCGTATTCTCTTCCCTTGTTATTTTCCCTTATCATTGTTGTAGTTGATAGTAGCGGTGGTGATTTGTGTACATTGGTTGCTGGACTGTTCTTGTCTCAACCCGTAGGAGTTGCACTCTTTCGATCCTCCTCCCTGTTCCTCCGGGAGCGGGGAAGCGGAGAGCCCCGGGGTGGGGGGGACACACGGACCTCGATTGTTGTCAGCTCGGCACCACTCACTGGGAGTGAGTGAACAAGTTACCTGACTGGGTTTAAACCACAACAGTTCTTTTTGGCGCCCAACGTGGGGCACGAGGGGTTGAGATAAGAAGAGATCTGACTGGATTTATAGTCACTCGTCGCAATGCTGATTTATTGGCTCTCAAGGTTGTTCCTCTTGATCTCACAGTTTCAGTATACCATATCTTACTTCCATCCGGTATTTGCTGTATTAGTGTTTTTCAAGTGTGGGGCTTGGGCTAAGGTTTTTGTCCCATTGTATTTTATGGTAATGACTTGTAATACAATAGAATCATTGATCATGAAACTGATCTGGCTTATGTTCCCAGTGTGGTCACCACCTTTATACTTTGGGAGGTATATGATGGAGGTGCTTAGCAATTACACATCTTTTTTCTCCTTCTCAGGTGCTCAACCTGTGAAGGAGACAACCTTTTACCCTCCCAGTCCTCCCCCCAGACCATTTACATTTGAGAGTTTTGAATTTTTTGAATGGCATTTTAATGCTGTTGAGACTTGTTTGCTGATGGTGATGGGAATCACCATGCTAACACGCATACAGAGTGTGTTTTGCCCACTACTGATTTCAAGAGTTAAGCAGATTCAGGTTTGGGTCTTGTCTGGGGTCAAACGACGATGTAGGAGGACCAAGAGATTTTCCCTGAGGCTGGACAGCCATGAGTGGCAGGGTGTGTGGGATAGTATGGGCAAGTATCTAGGTCAGTGGGCCCCTCCAGTACTTTGGAATTTCACTACCGAGCAACTGCAAAATCCAGAAGAATTAGTAAAACACTTAAATGAGGTGTGTGGTCATTCTGGCCATACCAGAGATGGACAAATCACGGCAACGTGCTGGGGCTTGGCCTATGCTTACAGGGCCTTGTTCAACACTATCCAGCACCTTCAAAAGGAAAAGAATGTCGGCGGATCTGAGGGCAAAGCAACAGTCGCTACTCAAACTTTGGCTGCAATGAACTGCGCAGCTACCCCAGTGGCAAGTACAGCAGCTGCTCAAACTTCAACCGCAACAGCGCGGTTACCCCAGCTCCAAGAGGAAATGCAAATTCTTCATATGCACCACGGGAACTTTGTCCCCCTCTACAATATGTAAGAGTTCTGACTGGGCTGGGCCAGCCCTGTTGGCAGATCCTCTAGTGTTGACCAACCAGGTCGCCTTTGGTAAGTGTGTATCCCGATGCTTGAAAGTTCCCCCACCCATTGCTCTCAGTGTAGTTTTTAACAGCCCATTGTAGTGTTCGATTTTCCCAGAGGCTGGTGCATGGTAGGGAATGTGATATACCCACTCAATGCTATGCTCTTTGGCCCAAATATCTATAAGGTTATTCCGGAAATGAGTCCCATTGTCTGACTCAGTTCTCTCTGGGGTGACGTGTCGCCACAAAATCCGTTTCTCAAGGCCCAGGATAGTGTTCCCGGCAGTGGCATGGGGCACAGCGTATGTTTCCAGCCATCTGGTGGTTGCTTCCACCATGGTAAGCACATGGTGCTTGCCTTGCCGGGATGTCGGCTTGTTTAATTGCAGCACATGTTTCACACTCATGAATAACCTGGGCAATAGTGTCCATTGTTAAGTCCACCCCTCGATCACAAGCCCACCTATATGTTGCATCTCTGCCCTGATGGCCTGAAGTGTCATGGGCCCACCGGGCAAAAAATAATTCACCTTTATGTTGCCAATCTAAGTCCATCTGAGCCACTTCAATCTTAGCCGCTTTATCCACTTGTTGGTTGTTCTGGTGTTCCTCAGTGGCCCGACTCTTGGGTACATGGGCATCTACATGATGTACCTTCACCACCAGGTTCTGCACCCTGGCAGCAATATCTTTCCACAGTGCAGCAGCCCAGATGGGTTTACCTCTGCGTTGCCAGTTGCTCTGCTTCCATTGCTTCAACCACCCCCACAGGGCATTTGCCACCATCCATGAGTCAGTATAGAGATAAAGTACTGGCCACTTTTCTCGTTCAGCAATGTCCAGGGCCAGCTGGATGGCTTTCACCTCAGCAAACTGACTTGATTCACCCTCTCCATCAGCAGTTTCTGCAACTTGTCGTCCAGGACTCCATACAGCTGCCTTCCATCTCCGATGCTTTCCCACAATACGGCAAGAGCCATCAGTAAACAAGGCATACTGCTTTTCACTTTCTGACAGTTTATTATATGGTGGGGCCTCTTCAGCGCGCAGCACGTCCTCCTTTGGGGACATTCCAAAATCTTTGCCCTCTGGCCAGTCCATGATGACTTCCAGAATGCCTGGACGACTGAGATTTCCTATTCGAGTTTGTTGTGTAATTAGTGCAGCCCATTTACTCCGTGTAGCATCAGTTGCATGATGTGTCAAGGAGACTCTGCCTTTGAACATCCAGCCCAGCACGGGCAACCGAGGTGCCAGGAGGAGCTGTGCTTCAGTGCCAATCACTTCTGAAGCAGCTCGAACCCCTTCATAGGCTGCCAGTATCTCTTTCTCAGTTGGGGTATAGCTGGCCTCAGATCCTTTATATCCCCCACTCCAAAAGCCGAGGGGTCGACCTCGAGTCTCCCCTGGAGCTTTCTGCCAGAGGCTCCAGGTAGGACCGTTCTCCCCAGCTGCAGAGTACAGTACATTTTTTACATCTGGCCCGGTCCGGACTGGTCCAAGGGCTACTGCATGAACTATCTCGCGTTTAATTTGCTCAAAGGCTTGTTGCTGCTCAGGGCCCCATTTAAAATCATTCTTCTTCTGGGTCACATGATAGAGAGGGCTTACAATCGAACTGTAATTTGGGATGTGCATTCTCCAGAACCCCACAGCACCCAAGAAAGCTTGCGTTTCTTTCTTATTAGTTGGTGGAGACATTGCTGTTATCTTATTGTTCACATCTGTGGGGATCTGTCTACGTCCATCTTGCCATTTTATTCCCCAAAATTGAATCTCCTGTGCAGGTCCCTTGACCTTACTCCATTTTATGGCAAAAGCAGCTTTCAGCAGGATTTGGATTATTTTCCTCCTTTCTCAAAGACTTCTTCCACTGTATTGCCCCACGTTGGGCGCCAAAAAGAACTGTCGTGGTTTAAACCCAGTCAGGTAACTTGTTCACTCACTCCCAGTGAGTGGTGCCGAGCTGACAACAATCGAGGTCCGTCCCCCCCCCCCCCCCCCCCGGGGCTCTCCGCTTCCCCGCTCCCAGAGGAACGGGGAGGAGGATCGAAAGAGTACAACTCCTATGGGTTGAGACAAGAACAGTCCAGCAACCAATGTACACAAATCACCATCGCTACTATCAACTACAACAATGATAAGGGAAAATAACAAGGGAAGAGAATACGATACCACCGGCCAAGAAACGAGTCCCACCCGGAAGCCCGTGTCCTTCCGGGTAACTCCCAGTTACCCCCCACCCTGGCCATGACGTGCTGTGGTATGGAATACCTCCCTGGCTAGCCCGGGTCAGGCGCCCCATCCCTGCTTCCTCACAGCTTCCCTTCCTCCCTGGAAGAGCATGAGCCTCACAAAGTCCTTGGTCAGGGTAAACATCACTTAGCAACAACCGAAAACATCGGCTTCACCAACACTGTTCTCAGACTGGAAGTCAAAACACAGCACTGCACCAGCTACCACAAAGGAAAAACATGACTGCTACTGCTGAACCCAGGACACCTGAGAAGACCGACATCTGCAACCTTTACATCTGAAGAGTATCCCAACCACAAGTTTAGGGAACAGTCTAGGTGAATCAAGTTTTAAAATTTTCCTTGAAGCTTTGTATATGGGGAGAATGACAAGCAGAACACTCCGCTAGAAATGAAATCTTCCATTTCATCTCACTGTCCTCAGTATGTGCACATAATTAATTTGCAGCTGCTATTTTAACAAAAGCATTTGTACATATGCATACAAGTAACATTTTGCTAGGTAACATTCAACTGATGTACATTTTGTGTGCAGGTATGTCGTGTCTTATATAATAGTAGACTGTCTAGGGTTTACTTCCTATCTAAGTTTTAACATACTTTTCAGTGAAGAAAAAAGAAATGTAAAGACTCCATGAAATCCTATCTTCCATTTAGTCCAAAAAAACCCAGCAATCTTCTGAGATTCATAGAGCACTTCTTCCTCTGACCACTAGTTGTACTCCCAGTAAGATACACACACTCAAAGGAACAAGTGATATGCCTAAAAAAACTTAGTGACTAAATCACCCCAGGATACCAGATACTCACACACACACTCAGCTGGCAGACAGAGCAAGGGATTTCTGCCTTTCTTGAAAGCTACCTGGAAGAAGGGCTAGAAACCTAAAACTTCACTGAATGCCTGCCTCCTGGCAACTAAATTCCACTCTAAGTTTGAACATAAGAATAAACTATAGGGAAATCAGGATCACAAACTGCTTTCCAACTGTGCTGAGATGTAATCTTAAATTACAGTGAATTTCGCTACAACAAACAAAGTATATATAAAAAAAAAGTTTCACCACAGTTAACCACAAGTTACCAAATCAATGGGTTTAATTTATACAATTAAAAACATATTAACTGGACTATTATTTTTATTAGAAAGGGTAAAAATAAGAAGCAAACTATCATACAGCTACCACCTACCCTATTCCTGAAATCCAGACTCTCATGAGTGCTGGTGTGACCTTGGAGATGCTCAATTTCATCTGAACACATCAGCAACAAAAAGGTAATTTCTCCCTGTTCTCCATGATGTCTCACAAAACATGTCTGTATACATCCTTTTCTCCTTCAATCCAAATATTCCCATCTTCACCGCTTTTAAAGTCAGGAGACTGATGCACAGCACTACTTTTCTGTTCAACGAGCTGAAAATATTCTGGCTGAAAGTCATGTATCTAACTAGACAATGAGCTGGTAACAGAGGCAAATGTGAAGAGGAACACATTTGCTTCAATCAAAAAGTTCAGCACATTAAAGTGAAATACAATGTCAAGTTCATCCCTCCAAAAAAGATCTTAACCTTAATAAGCAAAGACTGTTACAAAATATGCTATTTGTTCATAACTCTGCAGCTATGACGTGAGATAAAACATAGGGTTTTCTTAACACTGAAACCACCTGTTCAATTTATTATATAGTATACATATTGATCGCATGGCTTCTCAAGATTAATGATAAAGGCACCATAATTCTCTGGTTACATTACTGAGTCACCCAGCTCCTTATGGCCACAGGTAACATCTAATCAGCTAATCAAAGATAAACCTGAACAGGCAACTGCATGTCAAAATCATTAATCTTACCTGACAGGCAGATGTATGTTAAATATTCACCCTGACCCCCAGTAGCTAGGAAAGGAATCTTTTTTTTTGTTCTTCTTTTTACTTGGACTGCTCCCAGCATCCTTTCATCATGTGGGGCAAAAATTTCTTTGCTGATTGCAGATTTGGCATTCATTGTAGATCACAGATATAGCAGATTGATGCAATCTAAAAACAAAAACATATTTAAAAATATTAGAAACTTACAAATTATGTTAAAGTCCAGTTCATTTTCATGGCCATTAACAGCTCTGACCTTAAAAATAAAGATTTTTATTATTATTATTCAAAGGATTTAGAAGCTAACTTCATGCATTTAGAGGCAGAATTTTTGAAATATCCAAGAGTCTTCACTGAAGTTGTTCTCCAAGCTGCTTAAATTCTTTTAAACTAGCTTAGTTTATTTTGGGCAGAAGCTGTCCACACTAGCACTTCAGTATGATGCAAAATCATCTGAGATACCCTATAACTTCATGGTGCGTAAAAGCTTCATTAATTCCTTCTCTGGTAACTGGAGGGAAACTCATCTGCCTGACACATGGAAAGCACTGCAAGGGCATAGGAAAGGAAACCGTGGTTGTGCTGGCAGACAAGTCACATTCACAGAAGATACAAGAAGCTTCAGACTCATAAGACTGCTCCTGCAGCAACACTGCTATTGATGACAGAACTTGATTAAACAGCTCCTGCACCTCTCACAGCTTTACGATTCGTGCCCTCAACTCCTCTGTAATTACTAACTGGGCAATTGCCCATGGAAAGGCATCAGAGAAACCAGAGGGTTAACACAGACGAAACCACACCTCTGCTTTTCTGCTAAGTAATTCTTTTCTGCTAAGTAATTCTGGCCCTGGTCAGTTCCTCAATGCGTTTCAAAAGAAAACACAGTCTATTTTGGAGAGACATTTGGAGAGGAAAATAAAAGAAATAAATGTAGAGAACAGACAGGGGAAGGCGGAAAGCTGCTTGTTCAGGCATGTCCAGCAAAAGACAGGTCAATCTGACCACATATGGAGCAGCCTGCCTAAAGGAGAGAGCTCAGTTACAGAAGAGACATTAACATTCTCTTCATGTAGACAGTACCACAGCTGTATCTCCAATTAGTTCTGCAGTTAAATCTATGAATAAATACACTATCTCACTGATACAGACTGCAAAATGTCCCTTTTAATTATTCAAATATAATGACTTCAAGCCACATACATTATATTTCCGTATTATTTATAGACTTTCATGCCCACAGATCTTCTTGACATCTTCAGCTCTCTTAGAATAAGATCATCTTCAGGTCTCAACTACTGAAGCCAGAAATTTGGTATTTGCCACAAAGCAACTATCAAAAAACTGATAAATTCCAGTCAAATTAGATTTTGAAGCCAAGAGAGTCATGAAATCATCACTTTTAGTTTGCATACTACCAGCAAAGTAATTGTTTTCAGTGTCCACATTTTGTTGGCACCTATTTATGATATTCCCTTACCTCAAAAAAAAAAAAAAAAAAAAAAAAAGAGGTGCATTTGTGGAGGCGTGAGAGAGCAAAACAGTCCAAATCAAATTCAACACCTACTGTTTTGCAATGCAAACAGAACCTTTTGCCAAAATAATCTGTAACAGCACACAACAGTTAACCAATATAGAGGGGTTCAAATTCTGACAAGTTCTAGCATGAAGTCATTTTACACACACCTTTACAAAAATCAACTGAATTTAAAAAATGTTCCCACCAAAACAAAAATCCACACCCATTTCTATGTAAGAAACAAGGCAGAGCTCCTGAAAAGATGTGATTTCATAACACCTGCAATATAAGTTGCTTATCCTTTACCGACAACTATATAAACACAAAAACAGGATCAAAAGAATAAATTTACCTGCAAGTTATTTAGAAAAGGTGGTTTCCACATTCATTATACCACACTTTCCTCCTCTTCCATGTTTTGAGAGTATTTGCAGTACTGCTTATACTAGCATGTAAGCTGTTGGCACCTTATAACTACTTTGGGGGTTTGGGGTGGGTTTGTTTGGGTTGTTTTAATTTTGGGTTGTTTTTTTTTAATTTGAGATTCAAGGCCACAGTCAATGACTATGGGTTTAACCATAAGGACCTACTTTTCAATGAAAGAGAACAAGTATTTTTGCAAAAAAAACCCTTCATTCTCAGATTTTCGCATGCTTAAGGAATTTTCAATAAATAACTTATTGGGAAAGCACATACTGTCAGGTAAAAATATACTCAAGTTGTATCTAACTAAAAAGCGTTCTCCACCTTGCAATGATCTGACACTGTTAATTCTACAACTGAGTTGTGGAATAGATGTTCTCAGATTCTTGAGGTTCACACACTGAAAAATAAAGTGTGATTTCAAAGATGCACTAAGTGACGTAAAGGCTTCCTGGATTAAGAGAAGAGGCACGTTTTCCTTACCTACAGTTGTTTGTAGCAGAAATGATACTGGTTTATAGCTTCAAAACTTTCATATGGTACTTCAAGATTTACTTTACAGATATTACAATCAATAGGTCTCATTGTATATAACTGCATTTGATAAGACTGCTGAACAGGAGGAAAGCCAATCAAGAGAAAATCTCCAAATCCCGTTTCATTTCCCAAATCTTTTTGCTTCATACGTGCACTGCAGTTTACAGCATGAGACGAGAATGACTGCTGCATATGCAATAACCCCAAATAAATGCAAAAGCTAGGAGATTTAATTAATGTACCTATGTATATACACATCCCTATCTCTTAATGCAAATGCTTTTATGTACAATCAATATACAGATCTAACTGGAAATAAAGCCCAGTTCAACGCAACACCCCAAGGCAGATTAAAACTCCTCTTTCAGTAGAGACAGAGAAGACATGACACAGAACAATCAAATCTTGCAATTTATTGCTGCATGCTGCTATTTGCTTTGTGATTCACCTGGTTTTATATACACCCACCAAAAGTTATACACAGAGATGCAACACACACCAAACACTGTAGGTGAAGCCTCCAACTAAAGTGTGCGCTCATTGCCTCAGAGGCTGTGATCTGTGTGTTCCCAATACTTGGCTTACAACAGCCTCAGACACCAGAATTAATCAATTAATCTAATGCAGTGTACTTGACATGATTGCTCGATCTAATATGGAAACTGACACTAGCACAAAACACAAAAGCCAGTTTACTTAAAAAAGAAAACAAATAACTGTGCCTGTGTGCAAACAGACCTCTGAGATTGAGCTGTCAGTATAGTTTGGATTAAATTGTTTTTCACAGATCATAAAGTCATCAGCTGGGTTTAAATAAGCAACCTTCTCCATATTTACTGGTGGATCTGTGCAAAAGACCTTTGCTTTGTTGTAAACAAAACATTCCAGTGCTCCTCTCTTTCAAAAGCAATGCAATCTTTTTGTTTTACTAAAAAATAAACAAAAACCCTGAAAAAACCACAAACAAACAAACAAAAACCCCTACCGAAAAACCCATATGAAAGTCTTGCTCAAAGAACATGAATAAGCCTCAATTTTCCCTGTTCTCCAATAAAAACACCTCTTCTCATAAGAAAGATGCTGGCTGTACATGCACAACTCCATGTAGCACGCACAGATTTCTTTACACTGTAATGTCTGTTCTTGGCACATGTTCCAGTATGAATTCAGACTCTCAGCAGTTTCCATTCATGGTCCATGTGGACTCGCATTCTGAAATGAAAACAGGCTTCCCCATGCTGAAACACTAAATGCCTTAAAGAAGAAACTTTTATCGGAGGATATACGAGCACAGTGAGACAGTGCATTACTGTCCACAACATTTACCCCTCTGAGGCAGGGAGGAGTTAAATGTTTCCGTAAAGGTATGAGTCTTTAAAAACAGCCCGCGTTTCCTGCCTTACATGCTTTCCTTGTTCCATGTACCTAATTCCACCCAAATTATTGTGATGATGCTTTTGGCTGAATGAAAAAAATTCCATTTTCCTCCTGTGGATTTTTGCTCTAGCCATCACAGCATTATGGAAGAGAACTTCAGCATTTACACTCTGCCTCCAAACCCAACAGAAATGCCTGAGAGGAAGATTCCTGTGTGGATTTGAACTAGTGCCTGCAATGCACTGCCCCATTTGCATCTCTTCAAATCTTTCTCTACTGCAATTCCTCTCCATGGTATTCCTATAATTAAAAAGCTCCTCCTAGGAACAGCCGACCATTCCTCTGTAAGTGTCTCTGAAACAAATACAACTGAATAACCCAAGATACTTAACGTTGCCTTCACAGATCTCACATGCTCAATAACAAAAAACATGAACTGCTTCGTGGTTAGCCAGAATCTCAGACTGTTTTTGGGCAGCCAGCCAGTCAGCAAGCAGCTGACTTATCTTTCACATCCAGATGTTTTATGGGACTATGCAAGCAGAAAAAAGGAGATTGACAGAATCTGTGTTGAAGTATTAGTATGCAGAAGGAAGTGGGGAACCAATCATCAGCATGCAGAATTTAAGTAGCAGTAAATTAGCAAGGAGAAATGAAGAAAGAAAGAAGAAAAGGAAGGGCAAGTAATGTTAAAAAAGTTCAGTATGTTGGGTCTTGCTGTTTTCAAGAATCTTTAGTTTAATCACAAACAGGGATGGGCTTGTAGGACAGGCTAATCACTCAAATGGTGCCTGCAGTGTGAAATCATCTGAGGAACCAACTATTGCTGGGCTCCACTGACAGCTCTAGCAAGCACTCAACTCTGCTTTTAATAAAGTTACCATCTTGACAGAGGACATCAACCTTAGGAAACCATTGAAAGACACCATATTAAAACACCATATCACAATAGTTCCTGCTATTGTGATAATTGTCTGGGTTTTTTACTTGCTGGAAGCGTTGAGGCTACATATTTGATCATTATTATCACAATTCTATATTTGTTGTAGTCTCCAACAAATAGCCAGTACAACTTTGGGGAAGCACAAAATCATTGCTAAACCAAGGCAAACTTATAGATCCTTGAAGAACAAATATTAGAACAGAACAATTCCTAAAGTTGGTTTAGAGTAAGCTTATTAAGCTATCTTAATGCTATCTTAAAGAAATAACAGCAAGGTTTAATTAGCTCTGCAAACAAGGATTAAACCAGTAGATCAATCTTACTCTAAAATAGACAAGATAAAAAACTTTAAAAGGATTGAAAATAACAAGATGATCGAAGTACATTTTGTCATCCTTCTCTAACTTCCCAACATGGAAAATTACTGTCTTCAGAGGTCAGCTTAACTGTTATGACCTTTTAGATATGCTTAGATATTGAGACCAGTTATTACATCTGCCCTTAGAATTTTATTTTCAGGCTGAAATATTTCAGTTTCTTCTGTCATTCCTCAGATTTCTTCCTTCAGACACTCCACCTCTCCAAACTCTTTCCCATTAGTCCATTTCTTTTTTGAAATGCAACCCTCAAATCTGGACTCACAGCTCCATTTATGGCACCAGAGTCAACTGGAAGAACTACTTGATGGGTCACTAGAATAGGCTCCTCAGGGAAGTGGTCATGGCAACAAGCCTGTCAGAATTCAGGGGGCACCTGGACAATGCTGCTTAGTCATGTGTCTCAGCTCCCTGACTCAGCTCAGCACACAACTGTGCGTCAGCACATGGGAAGAAAAGCTGGGGTAAGATTAGGGTTGCCTTGGGCAGCAGTATACCAGCATTATCAGTTTACAAGGATCATGAAAATGTGGTTTAAAGACAGAACCCAAGATGTCAGAAGCTTTCATCAACTAGTGAGATTGGTTCATTGAGGACACAGCACAGAGCCACTTTAGACAAAATTTCTCAAAATCAAAAACTGCAACAAAGCAGCAAACTGAACAAAAAGTGATAAAACAAGGGAGTTCATAGGTGGGTTCTTGATAAGAATAAACGTGTCTCAAGACAGGAGCAGATTTCTTGGTATACTGAGTTCATTTTGGGGGTTAAACAGAGGCATAGCTAAAATGCAGGTTGGAACTTAGGCTCTGGTAGACTGCTGTGTGATTCCTGTGCTATATCAGAACTTGGCAAATACATAAAAATATTATGCAGTGCTAATATTGCAGTATATACTACATAACTAGAACAGACCAAGTCACTGTAGCTACTCCAGCAAGACATCTCACAGGAGCCTGATTTTGCCTTATTAGCAAATAAAATTACAGATGTTCAATTAACACAAATTCTGCAAGTACTAAATACTGACCACTGAAAAAACAGATATTAAATGGATTTATAATTCAGTGTACAAGTTGGCAAAGAGACAGGATGTTGCCACAGTATTAGGTGAAGGTATTTTAAAGAAAAAACAAAACAAAACCACAGCAATAACCCCCAGCTATTTCAGCTAACAGGTAGCGCACAGTATTCTTGCCACTGGCTTACTCCAACTAGTATGCTTAAGTATGCTCGCAAATCATGTTTTCCAAATCCTCACAGTTCTATTTCCATTCCTCCTCAGTGGTACAGACTGCAAATTTCTGCACATTACAGTCATCTACTAAATAGAAAATTGCAAAAGAGAAGGATGGAATGAAATCAGGTCTCTCAGGCTGAAGTTTTTCGATTTTCTGAAATGTAACCTGCAACAACCACATCTGGGTTAAAAAAAAAAAGGGGGGGGGGGTAAACTCTTTATTATGATGTTCCTTTATATTACTTTAATGCTGGGGAAGAGTACAAAAGCAGAGTAATACAATAGGATAAGACATAATATCAAAGGATTAAAGCCTTCTATTCATTCAATTTCATTCATCCAAGGTGAATCAACTTTCTTTGGTAAGCATAAATATTTTTTACAATCACTCCAAATATGCGAGCAAAATCACTTACTAGCAAAAAGTATAATTCTTATTCTAATGGAATATATCAGGTTCTGGGGATACTGGAATCTTTGTAAGGGCTGAGAGACCTCTGTAAAGTACTACACCAACATTTTACTTGAGAGAAAAACAAGAACTGTGTATGTAGAAGTAGTAAACCATCTGTTGGCAGTGTCCTGATATTTTCTAGCAGTTAACTAAATAAAGTTTTCATTCTGGCAAGTAACACAAGCTGAACACATTTCTGACATGCTGCATGCTTCTTCCCTGGTATCCTCCAACTGTTGCATCACCCAGTCCAAAACAGGTGAGCTCAGTAAATCTTGAAAAAACTGCAGAGTCCTGCACACTAAAGAAATTACAAAAAAAAAAAAACAAAATCAAACAAAAACCAAAACAGCAAAAAACCCTGAACGAGTCTGCTGCAGTGTTTTGTTCAAGGGACATAATCATCTCAGGAATTATTTTAAACACTGTCTGTGGCTTTTATCCCCCACTATGCTTGATTGCTTAGCTCCACGCTCCTGACAGAATCTGGGGCAGGGGAAGAGACTGTATGTTTGAATACTTCTGTTTTTTTCTTTTTTTTAAATGAATGGTTTGTTTAGTCTCACAGAAATCTAAGAAAAGTTAGAAGGGAAACCAGTGGCTTTTTGCTCTCCCTTGATGATTTCACAGTGATCTGCAATCAGTGATCAGTGGCAGAAGTATTCTAATTTAACAACTTTAACAACCAGAAATTTTCCATTAAACATGGAGATGGTGGGGAGGAATCATCTTGTCAAGCGGTAGCCTGTTGGGAATGAGATATTCTTTTACACTTAAAAAAAGACACCACTTTTCCCTCTGCAATCCTGTCAGGGACTAAACAGTGACTTCTTGAGGATGTGAAAGCTTTCATCAGATTTATAAATCTGGACAAAGAAGCAAGTTTTAGATTAAAATCCTTTATAGATCAATACGGTATTAATCAAGGTAAAAGAAGCAAGGTGGTTGGTGACAGCCAGCATGGCTCCACTAAGGGCAAATCCTGCCTGACCGATTCGGTGACCTTCTATGATGGGGTTACAGAAATGGTGGATAGCTGCAGAGCAGTTGACATCATCTACCTGGACTTGTGTAAAATGTTTGACACTGTCCCAATGGATGGACCACTTGGTGGATAAAAAAAATTGACTGGATGGTGGCATGCAGAGAGCTGCAGTCAATAGCTCAATGTCCAATTGGAGATGGGTGAAGAGTGGTGTCCCTCAGCGATCAGTGTTAGGACAGATCCTGTTCAACATCTTTGTCGCTGACATGGACAGTGGGATTGAGTGTGCCCTCAGCAAGTTTGCCGATGACACCAAGCTGTGTGGTTCGGTTGATACCGTGGAGGGAAGGAATGCCATCCAGAGGGACCTTGACACGCTTGTGAGGTGGGCTGATGCCAACCTTATGAAGTTTAACCATACTGAGTGCAAGGTCCTGCACCTGGGTCGGAGCAATCCCAGGCACAGCTACAGGTTGGGCAGAGAAGAGATTCAGAGCAGCCCTGCGGAGAAGGACTTGGGGGTGCTGGTCGATGAGAAAATGGACATGAGCTGGCTTCAGTGTGCACCTGCAGCCCAGAAAGCCAATCGTATCCTGAGCTGCATCAAAAGGAGCGTGACCAGCAGGTCGAAGGACATGATCCTGGCCCTCTACTCTGCTCTCGTGAGACCTCACCTGGAGTATTGTGTGCAGTTCTGGTGTCCTCAACATAAAAAGGACATGGAGCTGTTGGAACAAGTCCAGAGGAGGGCCACAAGGATGATCAGGGGGCTGGAGCACCTCCTGTATGAAGACAGGCTGAGAAAGTTGGGGCTGTTCAGCCTGGAGAAGAGAAGGTTACATGGAAACCTCTTAGCAGCCTGCCAGTAAATGAAGGGGGTGTACAAGGATTCCAGAGAAGGACCCTTCATCAGCAACTGCAGCAATAGGACAAGGGGTAACGGGTTAAAACTTAAACAGGGGAAGTTCAGGTTAGATATGAGGAAGAAGTTCTTTACTGTGAGGGTGGTGAGACACTGGAACAGGCTGCCCAAGGAAGTGGTAAATGCTCCATCCCTTGCAGTTCAAGGCGAGGTTGGACAGAGCCTTGGGTGACATGGTCTAGTGTGAGGTGTCCCTGCCAATGGCAGGCAGGTTGGAACTAGATGATCTTAAGGTCCTTTCCAATACTACCTATTCTATGATTCTATGATAGTGACATTTCACAGGTCTACACCAAATTCTGAGATACACAGCATAACAGCACAGTGAGGGATGAAAGAGGGGAACCTGGATAACCTAAATGAATGGAAAACATCCTTTAGTTCTTTTTATTATGTGTTTTTACATTTTCTCAAGAGAGAGTGTTATTGGAATACCATTCTTTTAATCTTTTCACTTTGAACAATTCCATATGTTTGGACACCTGAATTGAGACAATACAACATAAGGCATGAGGAAGTGCAGCAAACAGTAGCATCTGAGCTTGTGTAAGAAACATTCTATCCAAGGAGGGGGACAGGACAGTACAATACGAAAACCCTGCAACATCCATTTCATAAATTCAGGAGTGAATCTACACTGCTTGCACGCGTAACTTCCATTTATAACCCTTAACTACCCTTGGACAATTTCGTGTGTCACAATAGGGGAGCTCTTAATAAAACCCCCCAAAAACCAAACAACCCAAACAAAAAACACACCATTAAAAAAAAACAAAACAAAAACTATGCAATACACATTTTCCATTAGACTGATCCCAGAAGATAATCAGCTCAATCAAGTGTCGAGTATCCTTCTGATCTCAATTTCACAACTTTACCGTGCATCGTTTATATTGTCTATAAACAGTGGCCACAGCTATGAACCCTGAAATAACATTATCTCTGAATCTACCTTTACAGGCTTACACAAAAATAATTATAGCACCAAAAATACACAGTTTAGAAATACATATTTTCAAATGGATTAAGAATTTCAATTTTCCTGTCAAATTCAGAAGTACAGTAATTGACAATGTCCACGGCAGCATATCCTCTGCAGCAATTCTATGCCAAAATCAAATTAATATATCCCACATCTAGTGCTGAACTGTAAACACAGATGGTAGAAACAAAATGACATCTCCAACCTTCCAACTGTTTACTGCCAGAAAACATGTCAATACAAGAAGGAACACCCTTAGATAAAATGGCAGCCAACTGAAAACAATAAGCACATATCCCATATAGTCTTACAATTTTTATCTCACAAAAACTTCCTGCGAGGGCAACAGGAAGAAACAGATTACATCTTTAACTAAAACATCAGAATACAACGTTAAGAGAAAACAACTTCCAGCCTTGAAAAAGAATCCATGAAAGTACATACATGTTTCTCCCAAATATAACGTTCTTTTTCCAGCATAAACAGCCTCATGAAAATCCTTCATGTGTGCAAACCCAGTCCCCAATATGCAACAGTAGGGACTCATACAACTGAACAGAAATAACCAGTTACAGGTAGTAAAATTGTTTCACCATAAATCAGTCTAATCCTATCCTCAGCCAAAACAAGCTTTTCAGCACCAGCTTATACCAGTTTAACTGTGAGATGTTACCAACTAAAGTGGTTAACATCCTTCATCTTCCAGTTTTTTGACGATTCATAAGAACACTAATCCTATACTAAAACTTGCAGCTGCACATCATTAGCATCAACACAGTGCAACTGGTGTGAATATGCACTACTTTTGACAATAAACTACAGTTCACTCTGTTAATTAATTCTTGAAACCTTACTGTAATCTCCGCAGATGCCTTTAGAAACAAGTATAGAAACAACATTCTTAAAGCTGATTACTCTTGACTCCTAAACTGATGTCTTTGAGACAATGATGGGATTCGAGATTTTTGTAAGTGTCAGAGAGAAAAGATCAAGTTTGAGGTGACTATGCTAACCCAGCTGCATACATTTCTGCCAACAAAACAGTTGCTGTTCTCACCTTACAAGCTACAGCAACAAATGTAGTTATAATATAGCCTTCTTAAACAGCACTTCAAAACCTACTACATCTCCTACAAAAATTACCAAGAATGAAGTATTGAAAGTCACCTCAATTTCTTCTTGTAAATAAATCATGACTCAACTAGATAAATAAAAACAGTTCACAAATAAAACCTCAGAAAAAGCAAGTGCAGAAGACAACAGCTTCATTTTCAATAACCATCTGCTGTCTACAGTGCCATAAAAATGCCTTTCAAGTAGTTTGTGTTTAAAATCTGTTTTTCTTTGAAAAGTTTCTGTGCTACTTTTCGCCAGCACTCAAAGCTTTTACCTTAGTGATGGTATTTACCCATTTATAAATTTGGGCCAAAGGTGACCTGGCAACAACATGCTGTTCTTCACCATTCTTTCCGTATTCTTGATTCTTCTCACTGCATTCAGATTCTTGGTTTTACTAGTATAGAAAATGTAATGGGGAAGAAAAGGAAACTGCTCTCCTGGAAGAGTTCCTAGTGTCATAACAGCTCAAAAGTAGAAGGCCACTTGAAAGTGTGAAAAGAAGGCAAGTTTTACTGACTTCATAATTTTTCTTTTAGGAAAGCACAATGAAAACCCTTAAGTTTTCTGGTGATACCATTGTGCTGAGACCAGCACAGTTCCCAAACCCATGACTCATTCCTATCCCAGCAAAAATATTTTGTTTGTGATGAATTAATTCCTTTAGCGTGTCTCAGTCATAAAAATACCAGGCTTCACTTTGTATGATGAAAATAAAGCATGACATTCATACTCCTGCCTTACTCTTTTCTAAATACTATTGTGTTAAAATTTAAACAGTGGTAGATGTTCCCAGCACCTGAACAACTTCCTTAGGAAAATCACCAATAAAGATTTGATTTACCAGCTATGATGTGTAAATATGTCTAACTTCTAAATATTCACAGTTCAGGATTCAAAGTTTACTTCCATAGGTCTTATGCAGCAAAAACTATTAGCATTAGTTCCTTGTGACATAAAATTATACTGAGGCCCAAGTACAGCTTATGAACAGATAATGAAATTGAAAGAAGTAGCTTTCAGCATTGTTCAGTTTGACATCAAACCTCAAAAGAGTATTTCATTTAGACAGTTTTGTTATTTAACTTATTTTTTAAGTTCTTCTCACTAGACACTTGGATAACATAAGTGGAGTCAGGCTAACTTAAGAGAACTAGCTGCTACATGAAGGTTGCTTCTTCCCCATGAAAATATTTTTGTCTACCCCTAAAATGCACAGAATCACAGTATCAGCCAGTTCAACAGAGATAAATTTACTTATGATGCACACCTGCATTCTCCTCTGTCATCACCATATCCTCCTTTGCACATGGCTCATTGTTTTCTAACATAATACTTCCTTCCTTCCTATCCGGTTTCTTTTGTAACACTACACTAAGGTGTATCTAATTTGCATTCCAGTGAAGAAAACCTGGCACTTCAAGACATTAATGGAAGCTAAGTACCCATACCTTCATGAAATCCTAGAAAACCATCTCCAAACACAATGTCAGAAACTCCCCCACTTCAAATAATTCTATTTATACTCAAATATATTGCTTTTCACTTGCAGTTAATGGGATCTCTGGTCTTTATTCAATGTCCTAGATACTGTTCAATACCACAGAAGACCTTTCTCACAGCTTTCATAGAAAGTGTAAGGAGAGACATGCATCCATGCAGCCGAAATGTTAACAACCTGGAAAAACCCTACGGCAATTAACAACAAATGTATGACTCTTCTCATGTTCCCGGCCTAAGACTATTAGGTCTGACAAACTGATTAACTTGAGCTGGTGACATAAGAGTTTAGTACCACTGTATGATAGATGAAACCAGTTCCTTAGTAAACTTTGTTTATCTTGATATGAAAAGCCCCAAAAACACTATTATCACCACTTCCCTATCATCCCCGATCTACTTCTGCAGCAAAGCAATCAACATGGAGCTCTTAAATTCATGTCTGCTAAGGGCATTGTTATCTATCTGATAGATCAAAGAATCATAGAATCATAGAATCGTTAGGGTTGGAAAGGACCTTAAGATCATCTAGTTCCAACACCCCTGCCGTGGGCAGGGACACCTTACGCTAAATCATATCACCCAAGGCCTCGTCCAACCTGGCCTTGAACAATGCCAGGGATGGAGCATTCACAACCTCCCTGGGCAACCTGTTCCAGTGCCTCACCACCCGAACAGGAAAGAATTTCCTTCTTATATCCAACCTAAACTTCCCCTGTTTAAGTTTTAACCCGTTACCCCTTGTCCTATCACTACAGTCCCTAATGAAGAGTCCCTCTCAGGCATCCCTATAGGCCCACTTCAGATAGTGGAAGGCTGCTATGAGGTCTCCACGCAGCCTTCTCTTCTCCAGGCTGAACAGCTCCAACTTCCTCAGCCTGTCTTTATACGGGAGGTGCGCCAGCCCCCTGATCATCCTTGTGGCCCTCCTCTGGACTTGTTCCAACAGTTCCATGTCCTTTTTATGTTGAGGACACCAGAACTGCACACAATACTCCAGGTAAAGTCTCACAAGAGCAGAGTAAAGGGGCAGGATCACCTTCTTCGACCTGCTGGTCACACTCCTTTTAATGCAACCCAGGATACGGTTGGCTTTCTGGGCTGCAAGCACACACTGCCAGCTCATGTTCATTTTCTCATCGACCAGCACCCCCAAGTCCTTCTCCGCAGGGCTGCTCTGAATCTCTTCTCTGCCCAACCTGTAGCTGTGCCTGGGATTGCTCCGACCCAGGTGTAGGACCTTGTACTTGTCATGGTTAAACTTCATGAGGTTGGCATCAGCCCACTCCAGAACTGTGTCAAGGTCCCTCTGGATGGCATTCCTTCCCTCCAGGGTATCAACCGAACCACACAGCTTGGTGTCATCGGCAAACTTGCTGAGGGCACACTCAATCCCACTGTCCGTGTCAGTGACAAAGATGTTAAACAAGACCGGTCCCAACACCGATCCCTGAGGGACACCACTCGTTACTGGTCTCCAGCTGGACATTGAGCCATTGACCACAACTCTTTGTGTGCAGCCATCCAGCCAGTTCTTTATCCACCGAGTGGTCCATCCATCAAATTGATGTCTCTCCAATTTAGAGACAAGGATGTCATGTGGGACAGTGTCGAACGCTTTGCACAAGTCCAGGTAGATGACATCAACTGCTCTACCCCGTCCATCAGTACCGTAGCCCCATCATAGGCCACCAAATTGGTCAGGCAGGATTTCCCCTTAGCGAAGCCATGCTGGCTGTCACCAAGCACCTTGTTGATTTTCATGTGCCTTAGCATGCCTTCCAGGAGAACCTGCTCCAAGATTTTGCCAGGCACAGAGGTGAGACTGACTGGTCTGTAGTTCCCTGGGTCATCCATTTTCCCCTTCTTGAAAATGGGGGTGATATTTCCCTTTTACCTGTCATCGGGAACTTCACCTGACTGCCATGATTTCTCAAATATGATGGCCAGCGGCTTCGCAACTTCCTCTGCCAGCTCCTTCAGGACCCGCGGATGGATTTCATCAGGACCCATGGACTTGTGCACGTTCAGATTTTCAAGATGGTCTCGAACCAGATCCTCTCCTACAGTGGGCGCAAGGTCTTCATTCTCACAGTCCCTTCATCTGCCTTCCAAGACTTGGATGGTGTGGTCAGAGCCTTTGCCAGTGAAGACTGAGGCAAAGAAGTCATTCAGAACCTCAGCCTTCTCCAAATCCAGGGTAGCCAGTTCTCCTGAGAGCTTCCTGAGGGGGGCTACATTCTCCCTAGTCTGTTTTTTATTTGCTATGTACCTGTAGAATCCCTTCCTGTTATCTTTAATACCTCTAGCTAAGTTTAATTCTAACTGGTCCTTAGCTTTCCTAACCTGGTCCCTAGCTTCTCGGACAACATCCCTGTACTCTTCCCATGCCACCTGTCCTTGCTTCCACGTATTATAAGCCTCTTTTTTGAATTGAATTTTCCTCAGGAGCTCCTTATCCATCCAAGGAGGTCTCCTGGCCCTCCTGCTGCACTTCCTTCTTGTTGGGATGCAACACTCCTGAGCTTGTAGCAGGTGATCCTTGAATATCAACCAACAGTCTTGGGCCCCTTTGCCCTCTAGGGCTGTATCCCATGGAACCTTCCGAAGCAAGTTCCTGAAGAGGCCAAAGTCTGCTCTCTTGAAGTCCAGGGCAGTGAGCTTGCTGCACACTCTTCTCACTGTCCTGAGGATCTCAAATTCAACCATCTCATGATCGCTGCATCCAAGGCTGCCCTGGAGCGTCACATTTCCAACGAGCCCTTCCTTGTTGGTGAGCATGAGGTCAAGCACGGCACCTCTCCTTGTTGGCTCCTCTATTACTTGCAGAAGGAAGTTGTCTTCCACACAGTCGAGGAGCCTCCGATTGCTTGTGCCGGGCCGTACCATCATTCCAACAGATGTCAGGGTGGTTGAAGTCACCCATGAGAACAAGGGCCTGTGAGTGTGAGGCTTTTCCTATCTGTCTATAGAGTGCTTCATCCGCAGGTTCTCCTTGATCAGGCGGTCTGTAACAGATCCCCACAGTAATGTCTCCCATAGCTATATTCCCTTTAACCCTGACCCACAAACTCTCTGTGGACTGCTCACGTGTCCCCAGACAAGAGTTCCATACTCTCCAGCCTATCCCTAACATAAAGGGCATCTCCCCCTCCTTGCCTGCCAGGACTGTCCTTCCTAAAGAGCCTGTAACCTTCCATTCCAACACTCCAGTCGTAGGAGCCATCCCACCATGTTTCTGTGCTGCCTGTTATATCATACCCCCGTAGACGTGCCCACATCTCTAATTCCTCTTGTTTGTTCCCCATGCTACGGGCATTTGTATAGAGGCATCTGAGCCGAGCTCCAACTGAAGCCGGCTCATTGGCTGGAGCAGCTGGGATATCTCTACATTTCTCCAGGCATTTATTATAGGTTCTGGCAACTGACTGGGTGTGTTGGAATGGAATGATGCCCCCCTCCCCCAACATATCTAGTTTAAAGCCTCCTTGACCAGTCTGGCAAGCCTCCTACCAAAACTGCTCTTTCCCCTCTTTATCAGACCAGCTCCACCAGCCCCCACTAGACCTGGCCTACAAGCTTGGGTCCCATGTTCAAGACACCCAAACCCCTGACTATGACACCACCCTTTTAACCAGTTATTAACCTGGCTAATCCTCCTAGCTTTTTTTAGGTCCTCCCCTGTACCCTGGAGAATTGATGAAAAGCCCACCTGAGCTCCAGAGCTCCTAACCACCTCCCCCAGGGCTCTGTAGTCCTTCTTTATGTTCCCCAGGCTACTACTATCTATGTCCCTAGCACCCACGTGTATCACCAGGAGTGGGTAATAATCCGTGGGACTTTCTAGAGCAGGCAGCCTCTCTGCCACATCCCTGATCCGTGCCCCCGGTAGGCAACACACCTCCCTTGAGACAGGGTCTGGCCAGCAGACAAGTGCTTCTGTCCCTTTCAGTGTAGAGTCCCCTACGACTACGACCCGCCGCTTTTTCCTAGCAGCACCAGTAGAGATCTTCTTTACCAGGGCATCAGGCGGCTGTTTCTGGCTCGAGTGCGCTTCCTCATTAGCCCCCTGCAGGACAGCAAAGCGGTTCTGTGTGGGGACAGGGGATTTAGGGGGAAGCCCCTCGCTTTTGGTTGTCCTTTTCCTTCTTTTTTTTTGTTGTTTTTTTTTTGTCACTAATTCCCAGCTTCCCGGGTTAACGTTCTCCTTCTTTCCTTCATGAGGTAGAGGTGAAGCTCGAGGCCCCTGCACAGTTTGGGCCGGGAGCAAGCATTCCTGCTTCCTCTCAGCTTCCCTGAAATCTCACAGTCTATTAACAGCATCCCGCAGCACCTCCACCAGGGAGCACCAAGTGCAGCCCTGCCCATTGTGCACCCTCCCCTCACCAGACCAGTGCAGGCACTCTCTACACCCTGAGCTCTGCACTGCAGCCTCACCTCTCATTGTCTCTGTCTGAGTGCCTAAGCTGGCCACCGCCGGGGCAGCCAGAGCAGAGCTCCCAGACCAGGCCCTGATCATACAACGAGTGCTCACCATCCCGCTCGCCTGCCCACACAAACTGTCTCGCAAACTGCCTCGACCCACTCTGTTTGCCCGCTCTGTTCGCCGCGTTCCTGGTCGCTCGCACTCCCTGGGGCAGGTACAAAAGTTCAGAAGATAATTGCTAGAAGTCACTTGTATCATACCTAGTTCAATACACCAATACATCCATCAGCTGCTCACTGTCTAATAGCCAGAGAACTGCTGGGTTTAGACAAGTGATTTTGTCACATTCCCACTGCATTCTTCCCAGTGAATTTGAGATTAACCTAGTTTCAGAACTATGAAAAGCACTATTAGAATTATCCCATTTTTTTTGTCTACTTTCTACCTTAAATAATATAAATTGGCAAGCAAATTTCCCCCAACTGGAACAGGTGGCTATGATGTATCAGAGAAAATACTCTCACAAAAGAATTTGTTCAATTAGGTATTTTATTTTTACAGCTAAAACCTTGTATAGGTTTTATCAGGACCCTGACAGGCCTTATCAGCCCTGTCTAGTCCCCAAGGGCTCCCCACTCCCTGCCCAGCCCCGGACCACATGTCAGCCTCCCAGGACCATCAGCCCCTGCCCCAGTGATGCTGCAGGAGGGCTGGTCTCCAGCTCCCCCCATCACAGCCCAACCTCAGCCAGGCACCTGTGCAAGTTTAACCAATGCGAGAAACAAGGAAGAGTGACTCAAAACCATCAGCAACTGCTTGCACAATGAACATCAACAACAGCTTGAGCAAACATGCTGAGCAGCAAGCAGGATCCAAAGCCCATACTGATATCACAGTTATTTGAAGTCTTATTGTGACAGCAAAAGGGAAAAAAACAAATGAAACAAGCATACAAAACTGATTTTTACTTGCTTTTAGAAAGTTTTAAGTAACAGACTGTAGATCACAAGAGAGATTACCATGGAAGCTACCAGTAAAGGGCAGCCAGCCCATTAAGAGGAGAGAAGCACAAGGAAGGAAACAGAAACAAACACCTAACTATTGCTTGCACATGGTACTGTCTCCAACTCAGCAGGAGTAGCCAGCCTGAGCTATTTTTCTTTTTCTTTTTCAGTGAAAAGGCAACTTTGCAAGAGGCCGCCCAGCAGAGTAGTGGGAAGACAGACAGCACACATCTGAAAGCTATACCAACAAATCAGAGACTTTATGCTTATTCATGGTTAGCAAGGGCAGCAGGGACTTCAGAACTGCAGATGGAGATCTTCAGAGAGAGGGCTGTGAGACTTCGGCAGAACAATAGCTGCAGCCTTATCTGACTTTGACCTAGAAAGGCTACACCATCTCCCTTAGTCACTATACCTCCTGTGGGCAAGAGCCTCAGTGCACAGAGCTGAAGTGAATAATGATGTTCTTTGAAATGCTCACCAGCATGTCAAGAACATAGTTCTTCTGACAAAGCCTGAGCTGATATTTAGTGGGAAAGAAAAATTATACAAGCAATTCAAGTCTAATAAGAGTACATTAAAAAAATGGTTCTGTGACATTGGCAAGAAATCAAAATTAGACAGAAGGCAAAAGATCTGCCAAGTCTTACCAGGTCTTCCACTCTAAGTCAAGACAACAAGACAACCACTCTAACAACAGTGTGAGAGTCCAACACATCATACCAGTGTCAATAAAAATTCCTTCTTATTCAAACATGACAGTTCATACATAATAGAAGTAACTGCTCAGGCTGCAAAATGATCCTTATCAGTATTTTTCAACATCCTGGGAGCATAATTCCCTTTGCCCAGGGAAATTGTGTATGCTCCGTCCCTGGTGGTGTTCAAGGCAGGGCTGGACAGAGCCTTGGGTGACATGGTTTAGTATAAGGTGTCCCTGCCCATGGCAGGGGGGTTGGAACTAAATGATCTTAAGGTCCTTTCCAACCCTAACTGTTCTATGATTCCGTAATCCCATTCTGGCAAGAAGAATGGATCACACCAGAAAGAAAACTTAGGCACAAAATGGTCTTGCTTCACAGTTCAACATGGTTCCCTTTCCATATAGGCCAGCAACAGGCAGTCTTCCGAATGTCAGGGAGATTCCAGTCTGTGAACTTTAATAAATTAAAAAAGAAATAAAACCTTCAACAGAAAGAACAAAAGGATTTCAAATAGCTAGCATTGTTATTATGTAAGTGAATAGTGAAATGGACATTTTAAATCATATTTTTGAGGAAATTGTGTAGCTGTTCAGAAAGAGTTAAAACCATCTCACAGATCACTAGTATGTGTATCTATTAGTAAGACATTGGCTACCAACCTTAACAGTTTAATTCTGCCTCTCAAAATGCTGACTATATATAACAGACTGGAACTTCACCCTGTACATATATGAGAAATTTTGAGGTCATTTTGGTGTACTTCAAAGGTTTAATTATTTCTGAGAGGTTTTCTCCATTTCTGGTTGGTGGATGTATGAAACTAAAAGCATAACTGCCCGCTGTAAACAAGCACCCACGTACTGATAAAACAAACTGATTCTTCTTAGCCTTCTCTGGTGCATAATGCAACGTTTTGAGAATTGAAATAGAAAAGAGCAATAAAATATACATGCAAACTAACATCACTGCCAGGAAAACTACCAGTTGAGAATTACCAGTACTAGGAGAACACCAAAAACAACAGCTCAACTTATTTCTGAGGACAGGCTTAGAGAATGGGGAAGTTCTCATTCTGAAAGAAGTTTAACCCATATTGAAACTCATATCTGGAAAGCATTTCAGAATATTCAGGCCCTCCTGGTGACATCTCCAGCACACATTTACAACTGCCATTTCTCTAAGCAGTCTTTAATTCCAACCCAAGGTAACTTCCTTCTAGAGAAATTTTTTCCCCTCAGGAGATGAAATCAGGAAATGTCATTCCTAGATCTGTCTAAACCAAAGGAAACTCATCATGTCATGCACATGAGACATAAAAGGGAACAAGCTATTCCTTGGATTGTTTTAATATCCTTTAATCCTAATTACTATTAATGTCATTTATACTACTCAGGCTTCAGCTGCTTCTGCATAATAGTTCAGACTCACCAACACTGCCAAAGTGCATAAGTCTCTTAAAAAGTCACAATAAAACCAATAATCTGACTTTCTAAAACCGGAAACTATGGTTCATGTGCTGATGTAAAAAATTAGGTTGAACAGCATAAGAAGAAATACAGATCTCAACGTTGTAAACCCAAATTAAAAAAAAAAGAAAAAGCTTTCTATTTAGTACTTGATAGTCTTGTCCTCTAGCATTTGACAGATCAAAATGCTAGACATCTGTCCATCCAACGGGTACCCACTTATCTGTACTAGTTCCAGAACATGTTTGACAAATACACGTGCTGTTTGCACCACACAATTACACCACTCCAACAAGTGTTCCTCTGTTACATGAGCATTCTGTATTGCACACCAGGTCTGTGCCCATGCTTGTGACACATCAGCATGAGGTAATTGCAGTGCTTATGTATAGGATAAAGGTGCTCAACAGACTCAGAGGTCACATGCATCCATGCTGTAATAGCTCAGCACTTTAACAGCAAGCAGTAATGGTATGCTGCGCCAATTGTAAATGGTGATGCTGACAAGTGTTATGAAACAAACTCCTTTCCAGCTGCTACAGATCCCACAAACCCATTAAAAGCAATGCAAGGGGATCAATGCAATCTACAAGCAATTGGACAAAATTTGTGCCTATTTAAAAGGATCTGAAAATTCATTTATACTGAAGTTGTCATTTTCACTTAACTAAAAATCTGCAATAACAGCCACCAAGCATTCAAAAGGAGGAGGTCAGAGAGGTGGTTAGATCATATACATAGAGAGAGACTAGGTGAAGCATTAAATGAATCGAGTCACTCTCCAGGGACAGCTGGAATCAAGTAAAAACCTAAGATTCCAATTCATATTGAATTTTTCTTTATGGTTAAAAATTTCTTCGAACACAAATTATGTGCATTCCTTCAGTTCAAAGTTTCTGCCCTCCAGCAAGTAAGTTCCAGACAGAAACCAACAGTTTTCTTTCTTTTCCAAAATTAGCCTTAGACTGAACAGAATTTCTGGTATGATGAAACATGCTTACTAAGTACAAAAGAGAAACAGCCATATAATAGCCAATGTAACTTCAATTTCTTGTGAATTACTGAACACAAGAACAATACAAACACAAGAATCTTTAAGTACAGCAAAGAAAAAACAATAAAAAGCATCCTTAAATTGCATGAAAATGCAACATGCCAGTTAACATCTAGCACAGTTGTACAAAACAAAAAGGTCATCTATGAGCAGAGGGCAGCGCTCCTTACCTCCTCCCTTAAGACAAAGGGGCAAAAGATATTATGAACATCACTAAGAAAGTTTAATCTCTACATAATCAGTAGTAATTCTGTTACAAGTAAATAAACAGATGCAAACTGAAAACATACTGAAATAAAACACTAAATTTGGAAGTTCACATTCGTAATTGTATCCTTCTGTTATCCCACACAAATTTCCCTCTTCCCATTTTTACTTCTGAGACAGAAGAATTTTTCTCATATGATCACAGAATCATAAAACAGTTAGGGTTGGAAAGGACCTTAAGATAATTAGGTCCAACCCCCCTGCCATGATGATTACAGAGGGGTTACATCTCCAGCATACCCACTCTATTAAACCAATGAGAAAAAAAACAGGGGGGGTGGGGGTTGGGGGGTGAAAAAAAGAAAACTTATATGCAAAGGCCAAACTTCCAAATTGTTCTCATTCTGGCATAGTGACAGTATCCATAGGGAAAGATTCCCTTTCTCCTCCTGCTGTATTTCAAAATGCCCCTTCTTTGGTTACTTTCAGAAACTTGTTTTGCAAAACTGGAAATATATAGAGAGATTACTGTGGCCATTAGTGGAAAATGGTGGGCAAATGGATGTTCTTCAGTTACTCTGAAACTAGAATATAGAAAATAACACAGAAAAGAGTAGCCTTTCTTCTTCCAGAAGATCATGCAAAATATCTGCATTAGCAATGGAGTCCAGAATGTGGAGCAGCTCACAAAAATAACCTACATTAGGCAACCAGCACTGGCATTATGCAGATTCAGTATGACATCAACGCCAGTCTTTCAAAACTTAAACAATCATGAGCTCAAATCACTAAACAGGATTGAGGCCTACTGACTTTCAGGTTTAAAAAATGCTTGCAATGAAGCCTTAAGAGCTGCATTTTTAGAGAACCTTTTCTTCACAGTCTCGCTGTTGTGCACATAAACAGGGTTAATTCCTCTACGAGAGGAACCACTACCTCCACCTCAGAAAGGAAGGGGGAGAAATCATGCAACCAACTTTATCAATATAGTCATAATTCTACTGTCTGCCAGGAACTGTCTCTCAGAAGTTACTGCAATTGCTCTTTTTATTATGTAGATTAAGAAAAAAGTTTGTCTCCATGCTAAATCAGCACCAACATCCTTTATCTTTTAACATTATTATGGTAATTCAGACACAAAGGAAAAGGTTTTTTTGCCATGGTACTTCATTCTGTTCAACACCTTCATTCCAACTCAGTCAAGCTGTAACTCCTGTCCTGTACTTACTGTTTGTATATACTTTTAAGGAATGTTCTGAGCAATTCAAATCCCCAGATTTCATTCCACAACCTGAACATTGAAATTATTTTAGCTGATAGGAGATTCATTTATCAAATCCCCCCTAATTTATGGATCTTCAGTACATAAGTTGGGGGAAAGAAGAAGAACACTATGCAGGTAGTATAGAAGAAAAGCAAATAGGAGTTAACAGTGTTTGGGTGATAAAGCAATCTACAACAGCTTTATTAAAATGCTCTCATTGCTATTATTCAGTAACACACTTTCAACAGGAACAGAAATTACTTTCTTTTCATAGAATCATAGAATAGTTAGGGTTGGAAAGGAACTTAAAATCATGAAGTTCCAACCACCCCTGCCACGGGCAGGGATACCTCACACTGAACCATGTCACTCAAGGCTCTTTCCAACCTGGCCTTGAACACCCCCAGGGATGAAGAATCACAACTTCCCTGGGCAACCCATTCTAGTGCCTTTCCACCCTTACAGTAAAGAACTTCTTCCTTATATCCAATCTACCCAATCCAATCAATTTTCCTTACCTTTATTTAAGGAGAGACACAGGAGGAAACTTACAGCACTGCAATCATGCATGACTGAAATTAGTGATACAATCCCAGCATAACTTCAAAATATGAATGAAAAGGGCATTGGTGAGAGGGAAAACAAAGGCCCCAGGTGAAACAAACACCACAACCGCTTCAAGTTCCATAAACAAACTTACGTGGTTCTACCACTTTGGGGGCCTTTAAATCCACACTGCACAGAAATCAAGAGGCTATTCTGACTACTACTGTTGTTCATTCTCCTATCTGTCAACACCTTAAACAGATTAAGAGTAGATTTCAGGAATGGCTTTAAACTGAAAGAGGGGAGATTTAGATTAGATATTAGGAATAAATTCTTCACTATGAGGGTAGTGAGGTGCTGGCACAGGTTGCCCAGAGAAGTTGTGGCTGCGCCATCCCTGGCAGAATTCAAGGCCAAGTTGGACAGGGCTTTATGGAACTTGGTCTAGTGGAAGAAAGGAGCTGAAACGGAATGATCTTTAAGGTCAATTCCAACCCAAAGCATTCTGTGATTGAGCCCTGCTCTCTGGCTATACCATTACTCTGCCAGCAGATTATGGGATTTTTTTCATACACTGCTCTCAAACAGTCAGCATGGACTCTCAAGCTCTCACAGGAAGGCTGCCCGATTCTCTCCTCCCTTGTACTGTAAAGATGATGCTAGCCATGTTTTAGACAGAGAGAAAGAACTAGGTCTTTCAGAAACCACTGGGTTTCTCTGCCTTCTGTTAGGACTCACCCTTTTCAGGATCTTTTCCAGTAGCCAAAAGCCAGCTTGTACAGCTGTGTTCATAGTGAGAAACACAGTGCTTTCAGTGTGCCACCACATTTGGTGCCTCACAACTTTATACCGAGCACCTGCAAGCCTGCCTAAAATAAAGGGCAAATATTTCCAAAGCATTCAAATGCATGTGGTATTCCTTCAAGCTTCTGAATATATTTTAACTACTTCAAAGCGTTTCGTATCTGGTAAGCCCAAGGTACAAATACCTGAGGAAGGCATAAATAGAAACTCAAATTGCTACTCACCTGATCACTGCCAACAAGTTCCTGCTCTTCTATTGTTAAAGCAGGTAGCCTTGTTAAATAAACTACGCGAGTTAGATTCAGAATCAAACCCAAATGTTTACTGCCCTTTAGCTGTCTTTGCTGCGACACAATAGAATTATTTACTGCTCTGGTGTCTTTTCACACTGCAGTAAGAACAATTCAGATCTAGTATTTCCTCGTAAGCAGCTCTAGAGCTGCCTTCCTCAGAAATACAATTCTCTCCTCTGTCTCCTCTGTTCATTTCTGAAACAAAAGAAAAATGGCCCTGTTACAATGCAGTGGGAAGGGCAGAGAGCTGTGAGAACATATGCTGGAGTAAAAAGTGAAACAGTTTTAAACCAACTAGAAACCTGTCCTAAAATTGTTAAAGATTCATATAACTGTTACTAACATTATTTTGTGATCAGTGCTCTTAACTACAATGTGTATGGCATTCCACACTTTGTTAAACATCAAGGGTTTGCATGTTTTTGCTAATAGCTTAATATTTTTCTTTCTTCAAGGTCTTCTCCATTTAATATTAAACTTCCACACTAATCATGCCACAATTTGAGTAGACATCCTGCTGCAAATATAGTGGTTTTAACCACTTGTACCCATCATACTCAAGTGAAATTTGGTAAAGGGCCAGAATAGAAAAGAAAATCAATCCAAGTACATAACACCAGGAGAAGGAAAACTGAGGAGAAAAGATAAGAAGGAAAGGAAGTGCTATTAAATTTCATATGAAGACAAGCATGCAACGCTCAGGCAACTGGAAAAATCAGCATCTACAATGCAAGAGCCGTGAGTGCAGGCACACAGCACGATACAAATATTTTTTCAGAACTTCTTACAAGGATTTCATTTCATTTTTACAAGAATAACAATTTATCAAAAGATACATCATTACGAAAGCTGCGTCTAAATCGACAAGAGAAAGATTTTGATATTGAGGACAGAGTTAAGTGTATTCTGCACTTTTAGCTACTACGCCGAGTGCTGTTTCATTCTTTCTTCATAGAGCAATCTTTTGTATGGCCATCTGCACAGCAAGTGAAGAAAGCAAGAGATGTTTTTCACATAAGGATGATACCAGAAAAGTGTGGGTATAGCCCTAATAGCCAGATGCACACTCTGAATTCTTTGCAACTCATTATTTTTAGTTGCTCACTCAGCTTGACAATTCTAGCATCATTTATATACTTGAGAGAGACTGTTCTTTCCTACAGTAAGCAAATAATTTCATAGAGACCCTAAAGAGCATTGCAAGATTTCCATCTGCAATCAAACAAGGATCCACTCTTAATAAACCTTCCAAATATCTTCCAAGAAATGTTTCACATTTGGGTTTTTTTTTCCCCTCAGCTGCCAATCCAATCCAAAGACAAATAGAACTATTTATTATACCAACACAGTGGACCTGTACCTCTGAATGTACATTGCTCCAACTGTACCTCTCACAGTGGACCTGTACCTCTGAATGTACATTGCTCCAATTTTCAGCTTTATTAAATGCAGAATGCTCTGCACAGTATATATGTATTAGACATACCAGGAGCCAACTCTGAGAGTCTCATATTTGTCTTTTTCTTATTTTTAGTGACCGTTCAGCACTGACACAGCTTCTTTTGCTACAGTTCCATGACAGCATAAGGATAACCATTTAGTCACCCAATATAATTCTCTTATTTATTCAAACCACACTTATTCAAACCACACCTTCTCCAGCTTTTCATTTTGGGATTTTCTGGAGCAAGTCACCCAGCTCTGCTAAATCAAAAGCATTTATTCCTAACAGCTATTATTTACTCAATGTGTGTGAAATATTTGACATCCTCCTGTCACACAGTATAACGACGTATCTGGAAAGACCCAGAACATACCACATGGCATTTACAGAACACTTATCTTCATCCCTTATCATCAGTAACCTCACCATTTCATTTAAAGTATGCAACTCCCAAAAATGATTAAAGAAACTTTGTGAAAGGGAAGACAACTGGGAAGTAGAGAGAAATGGAAACTAGAAAGGAAATGTCTCATCTTACTCTCCTGAAAATTATTTTCAAGATAAACTGAAAAAAAAAATATCTGATTATTTAGATAAGGGAACAAGAAAACATAGCAAGGGGAGAACTAACGTGTCAATGGAGGAAATCAAACATTGTTCAATTTTTTTTTTTTTTGTCCAAAGAAAAGGAAGTTCATGCTTAAGGTGAGGCACAACAAGGGAATACACACCTGCTATGTCCCTTCAGAAGCTCCAGGGAACTGCTAGATGAGGTTTGAAAGAGAACAGTCTGATGATTAAAGATACATACAAAGGATGACAATACAAGAAATGATGAAAAATGCTGAAAAGATAGACAAAATTATAAAAGCAGAAAATATAGGGCGAGATCATAGTAACACAGAGCTGGGACCAGGTTATGGCAATAACCCTTGCCTGAGGAAGGCAGAGGAACCAGTGCTACTGGTTCATTAACCAGATGAAAACCTCCAACAGATTCCACACCTCAGTGTTAAGAAAGCTACTCATTGCACCTCTCCGTGTTTCAGTGGTGTTGAAATATCACTTCCTCCCATCTCAGACATGTCTACAGAGGGACTGCTGCACTTATCAGTCCTATCTCTTTTCCATTTTCAGAAGAGTTTACTCAGAATAGCTTATTGTAATAGTCTTACATCACTGTTTAGGTTCCACTTTTCCTACTCCTGTTACCCTGTCCCTCCTCCTCTCCTAATTCTCTCCCCCCCCCCCATCTCACTGAATGATTAAAAAGGATTTTTCTACTATTGCCAGCAAAATTACGTATTGACCCCCCTTTCAGAAGAACAAGTTTTGCTTTCAAAGCCATAATGCATACAAGTTGTCACCTCCATCACATACCACTCTTTTGGAAAATGGAAGGCAAGGGGAAAAATGTTCATATGATAAGGCAAAAATGAGTATGAGAATTCACATCAAAGCTGGGAACATCCTGAAGTTCAGACAAGCCTGTGTTGTAAGAATATGAAATAAATCCACATAATGGAGGGAACATACAGAAAGCTAACCCTGGATTTACTGTTTTGTCACCAGCAGGAAGTGCACAAATTCACTCATGTAACTGGCTGCCAAACCAGGTTCCTGAGAAACACCCAGACATTACACCTTCACATGGCTTGCACTGTTCCAAAGTGAATTCCAAAATTCATTTCCTTCTGGTGCAAGGACAGGGTATACGCAAAAACTGTCAGACTACAGAGCAAGATACAACAGAAGCACAAAGACAGAGGCAGAAAATGTAATAATCCATATACACCATTGACTATTTTACTCTAGGAAACCTAAGTAACTGTTCTTTACAAACTGTTCTTTACAAACTGTTCTTTACTCTAGGAAACCTAAGTAACTGTTCTTTACAAACTGTTCTTTACAAACTGTTCTTTACTCTAGGAAACCTAAGTAACTGTTCTTTACAAACTGGAAAGGGGAAGAAGTTGGTGTCACCCACTGGGCAAGATTCTCCATGGCATAAATCTATAAATTTAAATACCAAGGGACTTCAAATACACACAGAGTTAATTTCACATGTTCTACTGAATTGCTTAAAAGGTTAAAATAATGTCTGATACACTGGCAACCTACACACAAAAACAGAAACAGAAAGATGCATTATTATCACAGTTTTATCACTGACATACAACATGACCTTAAACAACTCACTTAAAGTCATTTACTTCAACAGCAAATGTGGGCTCACCACACCCAGCTCAGGGATATACGGGAAAGCTTGGCACCTAGTGAACACTTGTGAGACCTCAGGTGTTAGGTACTGCTAAACACCAGGTCAGTTGCACCACTGCATTCCTCAGCCCCATCACTTCTGAGAGGGGGCTGGAAGGAAGCCTCTCTTCACATTCAAGTTAGTATTTGGGTTACCAGGAAAGACAACCCACTCCTGCACTTTTCCCAGTAACTAAATGGACTACAAAGAACAAATCACAAACCATACAGTTAACTTTTAAATAAAAAAAAAAAATACTTCCTTCACATACACACAAAGTCAGTATTTAAAGTTTGTCCAAGGTTTCAAATAACTTGAAGACACCAGCTATTATTGTTTCAAACAAGCACCTAATCACAAGCTATTTCAGCATCTCGACTATATAGTGTTTCACGAGCTTCTGCAGGGGACAAGCATGAAATAAACAAGTGTCTGACACCACTGGAGAATTCCCAGTTTTATTTAACCTAACATCCAGAAAACTGAGTCAGGGCCCTAATAAACGAGCAGCAGGGAAGCAGAAGCAGAGTCGCAAACATGTTCTTATCACCCCCACCCAAGTCACAATGCAGAAGCACTGTTACTGTAAGGTCAACAATATCAAGCCTTACCTCAGTCCAGACCTGCACACTCTCATGTATAAGTAGTCATTTCTTTAAGAATGAATTAGAAGATTTACATGCAACTAACTAGAAGTAGGACTGGACCCACAGACATCTGGAAGCATTAAAAAGGGACTGTACCAGGCTCATCATAAGCACTTACTCTCCCACTCCAAAACATTACTGTCACTTTCACAAAAGAGACACCAAAAGGCTTATTTTATGTGCCAGTACCAAGTCCAGTATGTATGTGTGTGTAAACATTATATAAAAAAGTATTTAGATACACTTTTTTCTTTTATGGAAAAAAGTAAATAAAATCAAGACATTTCTTAACTGACAGGTTATCTTTGAAGTTTTCTTTTTAGGAAATCTAAAAAGCTACAAGAGACTAAAATATTTTAATGGCATACTTCTTGTCCCCTAAATTGTCAAACAACTAACAAGAACCTGAAACTAGCCTTCTTTTACGTAATTCTTCTGAGCATCGGAAGATGCCCTATACATAGCTCGTATCTTAATCAAGCTATAGGCATTTTTGTTTCTTATACCTTTAAGGGCTAGCTTATTAATCGTGTATCAGATAACCGCTCTGACTAAAATATCATATTGGACACAGAGTTTTTACTTTTATTTCAAGATGAGAAGTGTCATATTTGAGATTTCATCAAGGCATTAAAAGTAAGTTACAAGTCCCAGCTTCATTCTGAGAAACTTCACAGATCAATTAATTATCTTACCTTCACAAAGCTTTCTCAAGAGACACCACAAGCAACTGAGCCTCTGGGCTAGGGATAATTCAGCACTACCTTGGTAGCGTTCAGGCATGCAGGGACAGTGGTGTGCTATGTGCATATGGGACATAACCCAATAGACATCATCAAACGTAGTACAGTCACAGAATGGCATTGCCTTATTCCCAACTCACATAAAAGCTATTTCATGCTTTTCGATAGTGCTTATTGAAGTAACATCATTACTATTTTGTGAAACACCAGAATGCTCCAATTCATGCCCTCAAGGCTTCAAACTCCTTCCACTGACTAGACAGGAAATGTGCACACTGCAGGTCAGGGGGTAATCAGGTGCCTGAACTTGACAGCATCAACTCAGAACTGAGTCAATGCAAGGCCTGACATAAAAAACTAGTTTTAAACCCAGACTGAACCACAATGCAATTTGTGTCTAACTGCACATTAATTAACAGCTTTGTAAGAGACAACTGACACCATAAGAAAAAAACTTAATCTTAGGTTTGGGTATTTCAAGAACAGATTATGTACTGTAACTATAGCCTTAGCATCTGAAAAACGTAAGTCACCTATTCCCATAATTACATATTAAAGGAAACCTCCTTAAATACACAGCAGATGGAAAAGTAAAGCAACTCCATGGGACAAAGCATGACTAACTGCTCTGTTCGAGTCCCTGTGAAGTCAACTACAGGCTTTTCTTTAATTTCCATAGGAATTCAATTAGGTCAGACTCTTAAGAACATGAATTTCTGTATGTATATTCCAGGCCCCGGCAAACTGAAAGTGATCTGATACCCTACCTTAAAAAAAACCTCCGCCTGCTACCATAACATAGCCAAACTAGTTTGTCACCCAGAAAAATTATGAAAAACATGTAAATATTCAGTCTTGGTTGCATTTCTCAAATACAGATCATACTGCATTACTGGTGATGTGGTATACCGTTGAATCATTCTTTGCTTCTCTGACAGTCACTTCTAAACAGCTGCACATGAATACAAGCTGCAGTAAAACAGATGTTTTCAAGATTTAAATGAACAATTGACACAATTTCAGTTCTCTTAAGTTGCAGCTTTACTAAACCCAGTTAAGAATAATCCTTCCCCAAAACATACTGAAAGCATGCTTATACTGAAACTGAACTTCTGTACTGATGAAGATAAAAATAGTTTGGGCGTAATTTAAGATGGCTCAGCAAAGGTCCCCATTTAAGATAGCTGAGAAAACATAACTTGGAAAATTTCAGGTGTAGTAACCAAGAACTCCATTCCACCTGTGAATGCCACTCTGACCTCACTTAGCTGTCTGCCAGCTGCTTACAAAAACAAAGGGCAAAGAACAAGACAAAACCTCCTGTGTTTGATATTCCCTCTTAGTTAGTGAACGTCTAAATTTACAAGCCACGATTTCCTTTCTACATCTCTCAAAACAAACAAAAAAGCTAATCTTAGCACAGCTTTTCTCCTAAAGGTGTGCCAGAAGTGAAAAAAAGGACCTCCAGAAGTCCCATCCAACCTCCGCTGTTCTGAAATTTGATGACCTTCTGGGTTTTTGTATTTTAAAGTCAGATTGTTTTGTTCAGGCAATCACTTTGGTGTAGATTTAGATTTTAAAATGCCAAAACCAAATTGTGAATTCTGAGTTTCAACACCCACCTTTAAGTCCGTCCTTCAGAGGCTAAGGGCAGCTGAACACAAGTTCTTTTGCTGGTCTTTCCCAGTGGAAAGACACCAGGTATTCTTTTGTCTCTCTGCATCCCGTAACTTGTATTCAGTGAAGAAAAGTAGTAAAGGCCACAGGCACAGAGCCCACCTGCAGTGGCTGCCTATCAGCAAGGAACTAATGGCCACCAGGAAGCCCGTAAGAAGTTTTTTTGCATTGCCAGAATGGCAATGTGATCAACTACCGACAGACTGGTACTACTCTGTTATAGTGAGCTCCTTATAGTTCATTTATTTTCTTGAGCTTGTATGGCAGGCTCCTCACACTATAGTGAAGTGTCCAAATGTTCTGATACGTGCCGAGATTAGTGACTAGTCTGCTAGCACCTTTGTGACTTTAATATAAACGTTTTGGTTAGTTTTGTGGAGTGGGAATTTGTTTACTGTAGGTTAACAGTCAGCTCTACCCTTCAACGGCATACACTTCATTATCTTGTAGGACTCTTGAGTTGGGGCCTTGGTCTTTCAAGCAGCAAACACTGGAGAAAGGATGGATTCTCAGAGATGTGTTCCACTTGTGCCTGGCAACGCAAAGAAAACTTACTGGCTTCCTGGTCGCCATATGCACTATCTACCAGAGTCAGCATATCACAGGACTTCATTAGTATTAAATGAAAGTCATTTTAGCCTGTATAGTTTTCAAACCTGCATTCTTTTAAAAATGGTATTTTTAAGCTAATACGTATCTAGTACAAGAACTGTACAAACACAAGAAGTATCTATCAATAAATTCATCTTATTTAAGAAGTGACCATCCAGTATAAGTAAGTAGCCTGCAGTAGTTTAAACTATTCAACTGGGGGGAGGGAGGGGGAGGAGTAGCGGAAAGCAAACAAGGACACCCAAACCTTCATATTAAGCATCTTATAAATAGCTTTTTTTTGCATTATTCTCACTGTCTAAAAATCCCACATGCACACAAGAATGAAGTGATCTGAATATACAGTTGGAGAAAAAACATAAAATACTTCTCTTTGGGCCTTCTACAACACACATTATTGTGTTATCGTCACACATCCCTGACTCTAGATGTTCAGTCCAGACCATGTCTAGAGGGACACTCAGAGACTTGAAGATATATGAAATGGAGATGGGAAATCTTCAAGTGTGAGATTTAACAGGAAGCTCAGTCCTCACAGCAAACACTCTTACTCAGGGGTAAAACACCCTCTACCTCCCACAGCACAGTTCTTCCCAGACCTTCTACTTGGGAATTTCTTCACCTGGAGAAGCTGTCACAAAATGGTGATTGGGCTAACTTCCAAAATGGTACTTTCTCTCCATTCTAAAAATGTCACATCTTTATTTTCACTGATTTATCTTACTGCATCTTTAAAGGGACCATGGAACTTTCAATGCATATCCTTAAAGAAAATTAAGAGTATGCACAAGGGAAATTAATGTGGCATGACTACACCACAACTGCATTCCCCCAGGCAGAAAGGCCCTGTAACATTTCACTAAAAGAGACCTTTTTCAAGTAATCTATCAAGCAGGCTACCATCAACCCCACAGGGGATCATTCTTCCCAGGGACAAGAAACTGTAAAACTGTATTTCATGAGACAGGGGTAGAGAAGGGGGGGGGGGGGGGGAGAGGCACATCATAACTCACCACCATGATTACTCACACTCAAACTACCGCAAATATTTCTTTCGTGTCCATTACTTCAAAACCCACCACGTTTGGAGTTTTAAGGCATCATTAATTAAAGTATCTAACTGCACTTCCAGAACAATTCAGGAGTTAAAGGGTGCTTAGAAACTACAGATGTGAATAAGAAACCTAGGGATTGCCAACTCAATGCATCACCACCGAGGTACGACTTCCCTGCCCTATGCTTATTCCTTCTACAAGAGATGTGAGGTCAGAGACTTCTACAGTTCGATGCTGCAGCTCTGATTAGATTTCATAATCAAAAGAGAATCAAAAGATCATATTGCCATCTTCCAGTATCACAGAATGGAAAAGGCTAAGGTTCAGCCTGCATCAGGAACGTTAAGCACAAAGAGATACCAGATGATCCCCATCACATGAGCAACAACTCTTAAAACTCTTTAAAGAGAGGCGTCATGGGTCTGTGGTGCCTGTTCAAGCAATGAAAGGCAGTAACACTAGTTCTGACTCACAAAATGTGAAGAGACAAGCTGAACACATCTTAAAAGGCAGCTTATGTTTAGAGAAAGATAGAGGGATTTGCAAAGTGATGCAATTCCTAAAATAGAAACTCCCCCGTTTGACAGAGGACAAAATAGGATGGGAAAAAAAAAAAAAAAAGAGTAACACATTTCTCTAAATAATGGCAAATATTCCCTTCAACTTCAGAAGCACCACAGCAATACAAGAGGATAGAGACGACAGATACTGCGAGTTTTACTTTTCCATTCCCTGGTTCTGAGAGACGGCAGAGAAGACAGGCACGGCAAGGAAAGCAGTGGTGGCCGTTTCGCCGGATTGTCAAGGTTACTCCTAAAACACAGCGCTGGAGGGACACCAGCAGATCCGCTTAATATGCCGGCCGGTTTTGCGCTGCTCTTCACCACACGGAGAATCTCCACAACAGGGAACAAGAGAACTACTGCTCCCGGGCTGCACCAGCGGCCCCGGCACCTCGCAGGGCTCTGGGCCGGCGTCGGAGCGGAGTCTCCCGCTGTGGGGGGATCACAGGGCCCCCTCCCGCCGTCCCGCTCCGACAGCCTCCGACGGCGAGGCGCGGAGGGCTGCGCTGCCAGACGCACCGCTTCCCTCACCCCAGCTCCGCAGGCTCCGCGGGCGGCCGCCCCGCCCGGCAACAGCCACCTCCCCTCGAGGGCGCAGCCCTGGCCCGGCACTCCCGGGACGCCCAGTGCACTCCCGGCACTCGGATCGGGGCGGGGGACGCCACTGCGGAGTTGAGCGCTAACTCGCTAGCAGCTTCCTCAGGGGGCTTCTCCCGCGGGTGCCGCGGCAGCAGGCAGCCCCAACGGGGTGGGCGCGGCGCCGCCACCCAGGGAGCCAGTGCTCCACCGAGCGCAGCTCCCACCCCGCCCGCACCACGGCGACCCGCGGCACAGCGGCTACCATCCCGCACCTACCTTCCTGCCGGCTCAGACTCCCCTGCTGGATGCAGCAGCGCGCGGAACCCGCGCGGAGCGCAGCACTGTGCCGTACCCCCTCCGTTCCGTGCTGTGCCCCGCGGCGGCAGCTGCCGCGCTGCCAGCGCCAAGGCGTGAGGGCGGCCCCAAGTGAGCGTGCTGCGCCAATTGGGGCCGCCCGCGGGCCGCCCCCCGCCACCGCTGTCCCGGGCCGGCCCCGAACCGGCGGCAGGGAAAAGCGGGGCAGGAAGCGGGTTTGGGAGGAGGGGAGGAACTAAGCGCGTTGGGACGGGAGTTTGGGATCGTCGGAGGGGAGGGAATTGACGAGCCCCACACGCTCCTGATGGCGGGCTGGCTGCCGCTTCCGCGCCTACGGGGCCCCGCGTAGCCTGAGTGGCTGCGGCTGCAGTGGTGGCAGCGCCGCACCCCGAGAGCGAACCGTGGGAGCGGGCCGAGCACGCAGCGTGGCGGCGGGCGGGGGAGGCTCCGCGGGGGGCGGGTTCCGCCGGGGCGGGCGGAGCGCCCGGCTCCTGGGCTGCGAGAGTTTGGACGGGCAAAGCTCCAAAATGAACGTCTGAGGCATCCCCTCGGCGCTCTTGCGAGTTTTGCAGCGCTGAATGTGCCTAGGACAACGGCAGCACGTAAACCCCTTGTCACAAAGAGCCCGCGGTGCGGGAGCCGGGTCTGGCTGTTCTGCATAGTCCGAAGGTAAAGCGACGCAAAGAGTGCGCGTCGGGAGAGCCCCGAGCCGGTCAGGTGCGGGCACGGCTGCTCTAGCCCGTGGTGAGCTTCCTGAGGGTGTGACGTGCTGCTGCAGCCTCGGGCTTCAAGTAAATAACACCAGAGGGCTACGAGGGTGAGGATGCGACTGGAAACAGATTCTGCGACTGTTCTTTCTCCGTGGGCATCAGTGAGATGCCCAGGTTCAGCGCCACGCTGCCAGGACTGCTGTGTATTCACTCTGGGAATGCAATGCTAGAAAACAATAAGCTGGTTAGTAAGAAAATAAACATTCCTAGCATAGCAAAATATTTTTGTACTTTATTTTACAGTGTTTATCACACTGCATTTTTGTATGACTGTCAACATGAATTATAGTTACTACAGTTTCCGTTACTTAATGAAAATGTAAATTGACTGCTTAGTGTGTGTGTATTTTGATACCATCTTTCACTCTAAAGGTTGCTAATGTTCCAGCGTGGCAGTTGCTCACTACCGCCTCCGTTTTTCAGTCCATTGCACTCAGTTGCGTTGCTGCGCCTTTAGATCTCAATTAAAAAATGCCCTGAAATCCATTCAATGACTCATATAAATTTCAGTAAGTTTTGCATGGGTGTCGTGGAAACAGGCCAATCTCCTTCAGTTGTAGGCAACAGCCTCCCACAAATGCCTTGCTGCCTCCCCATCTTCTGCATGAAGAAGTTCAGCCTGTGGTGGCCTTCAGTGGCCTTCAGTTTTCCCTCCATACTAAAAATAGATTCGCAAAATAGGGATCACTTTTTTGTGTGAGTCAGGTTGCTGGTAGAGTTCAATGGCTCCAGCATCCGTGGGCTTCTGGCCAAATGCACTGCTGTGAACAGAAAACAGGGAACACGGGACACAGCTCTGAGAGGCAAAGTTGGAAACAAGATTACATTTTTTCCTCACAAATCTGAGCTTTGAGACCTTCAAAGAGTTCATCACTGTGTTTTTCAGGAGGAATAACTCCAGAACATCCAGATATGTATCCATTCTTACCTACTAACTAAATACCAAGTCTTCTAAAATGTCATTTTCTAATTTGTCTGCAACCATACAGACAAGTAACACTGAAGCTCAGATAGCCGTTTAATTGCCTGATTCCAGAAACCAAGAAGAGCTGGAATATGCATTCAGAAACACTAAAGATGGCACTTTTCAGCCCTTCAACCTTTTATCCATTTTTTCTTCCTTTAGCTCTAGTGTATTTTGGTGGGGTTTCACTCTTTGGTTTTGTTTGTTTGATTGATTTTTTTCTCTCTTTTTCCCCCGTGGAAGTTCTCTGCAGTCAATGTATTTCAGATGAGAGCAGAACTTGAAGTCCAGCTTTTAATTTTGCAGTTACACAGACCTTTCAAATGTGTCTCATTTTTGCTTCCATCATCTTTTGAACTGTTATTATTTAATTTCAGCAAGTTGATTGTTGCTGCTAGAAATGCCAAATTATATTGATGGACTCTGGTTTATAGTTAAGCATATAGTCTTTCATTTAAAATGGCTTGTACTGCTCCTGTAAAATGTCTAGCTCAGTGTCCTTGGGCTTGTCAGGCTGAGCAGCATGCTTGTGCTCAGACACAGTTCTCCTCCTATGACTGGATAAATTTATTAGTTAGACAGATTTAGCACACCAAAACTGTCCAGAAGACTTCAGTTTTCATGCCAAATGGGTCTAGGCAAGCAAGTGGGTTTACACGCGAAAGTAACCCTAAACAATACAAAAAAAATCTGTCAGTCAGCCATGTAAAATTATTTGAATGCCTAGAGGCTCAGACAAGTAATATCTGGTGGATTAAAATGAATACATTGGAGAGATTATTGCCCACAGCAGAATGCCAGACTCCTTCACAGTTTTCTGTCTTCATAGTAGAACAGGACGTGTTTGTGCCTCTCCTACCCCAATTCATAGTCTGTTATCTCAGTACAAACTTAACTGCACCTCTAATGTAAACATTCCTTGCAGCAATCTCTGGCCAGGAGGCAGAGCTTAAACCTGGGAAGCCATACTGTCTTAAACTATTTTAATTAATTCTATCAAAGCACCTCTCTGAGAGCCATAGTGTTTGCAAGGTTGAGATCTGAGAAACTCTGAGCTTGCCTGTATGTTCTACAATCCTGTGGGATCAGGAGGGAGGTTCAGACTTGGAAGATTCTTCTTCCATCAGTTCCACCAGGACAGAAGTGGAATGGAGATACTGATGGTTGTCTGGGTCTAAGACTCAGATATGAGTATTCAAAAGGAAAACTTGGCCTTTCTTCCAGGAGCACGAGACTGTGGAAGTGGCTTGTGTGCAAGACACTTAAAAATATGTTTCAGACAATGAACTGCTTCCGAGAAATATGACCTCAGAATTTAGGCTAAAGAAGTGTCATGAAGGCCTGGAGAGCAGGAGATCTATTATAGCTATGCAGCTGAACCACTGGAATGCCTAGGAGTGTCACTGATAAACAGCTCAATAAAGGACTAATGAGCAGGATGTCTGCAGTCCATCACAGCACTAACTATGGAGGATACCTGAAGCATTGTATGTGAAGTAATGTGCAAACATATTTAAAGATACGTAGCATAAACTGAATGCACAAGGCCACTAATGACAAGTGCTGGTGTTCATACTTAGTGCGTAGCTAAAGTATTTAACCACTTTAAATGCTTTGCAGATGCAAGACAGAGATAATAACTCATAAGAAAGTGTGCAATATGGACTATGCAGGGAAGGGATCTGTATCCTGGGCTTTTGAATTTCTCAGGCTGCGGTGCTAGAGGAGCAAGAACTGTGTTCTGCTGCCATCTGCATATGGTGCTTCTCTTGCTTACTGTTGTTGCCCTCTGATCAGAAAAACCCTCATGGCAAACCCAAGTCTGTGATTAAAAGTAATGTAATTGGGTGAGTCAGGGAACTTGGTGGATGGCAGGGGCAGGGAGTAGGGCAGCTTGTGTGCCTGCTGCTCTGTGGAAAGGCAGGCAGCCTTGAAGTGCCAAGAGGTCAGGTCTGTAGAGAGCGAACAGCAGCAGGATTAGAACCTTATGCAAGGAAGGTAAAAGCAAAAAACAGTCATGTGTGACAAAGAGCAAGTATATTGCAAAGCTACAGCATATCCCCAGTGTGTCATTTGAAGGACCATTAGCCTGCTTTTTCTTCAGAATGAATTAAGCAGTATTGCTTTTTCTAGTGATGAAAGAATGCATCTATATGTAAGAAAATAAATGGACAGAATTACATCTGGGTTTTTTTAAAAGGCACAAATAAATTTTAACATAAAAGTATAATTCCCATTGACCTTGCTGAGTCTTATTTTCCTCTGAAAGTGCTCAGTATTAGCAAGCATTGCTTAGCAAATTTGGTACAATCTGGTCCACAAAATTAATATTATTTACTAGTGTTTGCAAGAAAAGCAGTATATATCTATGCACTGCAAAATTGATAAGTCTGTATTAATAGATACAGACTTCTTGGTGGTAATAAGGTCATTTAACAAATTGCTCCCACCCCTTTGTTACAGTGGGAGCACTCAGGAATTCTGCACTTCCTGTAGCAGGTCGCAAAGGACTCATTCCTTCTCTTTAATCTTTCATTCTTCCTTTCCTGCATAAGAAAGAGCCCCCCCGCCCCGATGCCTTCTCATATTCTTTCTATAAGGCTGAAAGAACAACCAAAAAGACTGAGACTGGGAAGAAAGTTGGACTGAACAAACAACACTTCATAGAAAACAGCCTGATATGGTATATTCTACAGCAGGATCTATAGGACACATAAAGCAAAGAAAGTTTGTCACGTTTCCCTCAATTTTTTTAAAGATGCTCTCTCTGAAAAGACATACATACAGTGAGTTAGGCAGCAGTGCGAGTTTTAAAGGGGGTTCATTAATGCATGTTTGGAGGGCTTGGAAGACCCTAGCTTTTTATTAGATCTGGTTGGCTTAGTCACTAATTACAGGTTTCTTTTAAGCAGCAGATAAAATCTATGCATAATGTTTATGATTACCAGGCGAATGACATCACATGCTGCCTGGCCTAACAAAGTATGTGACTTGACCACAGAATTTCTAGTGTGATTTGTAATATGGTATGGGGAATGCAACATAAAATTATATATAATTTGCACAGCATGCTTTTCTGTTTATCATCCCTAAATAGTTATCATAGCCATGTGGAGACTAGTGGTAAAGATCGTGGGGCTGAGCATGAAATTCAAAGACTTCAGAAAGGTTACAAACATGCTGTCACAACAGTAAATTTAACAATTTTTACAGTTGAGGATTTTTTTGCTTTAGAGTCGAGTTCTTAGAAAGTTTGTAGCAATTATTTGAAAAGCACCCTTCATGGTAAAGAAAAGAAGATGCAGACAGCCCAAGATAATTTACTGTAATGTCTGTGCAAAGTTGTGTAATGTTCTGTCGGCTCTGTATTTTTCTTTTCTAAATCATGTCCCAGATGAAAAAAAACAAATATGTGCCTTCCTTAGAAACCAGATTCTTTTTCTATTCGACTTGCAGCTGTGACTGAAAAAAAAGAAAAATCCGACTGTTTTGGGAAAGTTTTGTTCTCCCAGAAAACCGTTCAGTTTATTTTTTATTGTTGCAGTGATTGTAGACCCTAATTTTGTTTAAAGTATAAACCATTATGTGGGTTTATATTTGAAATATCAGTTGTACATGAAACGTAGTTTCCTCTAATTAAATACTATATTTGAAATGACTTAATAATGAGGAAGAGTACATTTAAAGATTGTATAGAGAGATAACTGAAGATATCAAGCCAAAATCTGTCTTTGAAGTTATCCCTGCTTTGAGTTTGGACAAAATGACCTCTAAAGAGCCCAACCTAATGAATTTTTCCTGTGGTTCCATGGCTGAGTTTGATTCAAGTGTCATCCTAAAGCACTGTGAGGAGGCTCTGTCTGAGGCCCACACAGACATTCAAAACCTCCCTGAGAATGTTTTACCCTGACACGGCACTGGGGGACATCAGGAGGTGGGCCAGGACTGTGGCAAGCTCTGCAAAGCTCTCCTCTGTCCTCATGGTGGTCAAATGTCTAGTAAGACAGAGAATGTTTCTTAATATTTCTTGTAACTTCCCATATGACACTCTTCAAGGAACCACTGTTGTACTCTTTTCTAACTAATTTGTGTATTGCTGAATGATCGTCAAAGTGGAACAAAGGAGTAAAGAAAATTGCAAGGGGCAGTTTTATTGTAAAAAAAAAAAAGAGAGAAACCTCTGCTTATAAGACAGGAAACAATAAATAATAAGGCATGATTTGAAGTACAGACTGAACTATAAATTTTCTTCACTCACCAACATTACTGATTACATCTTTTTCTTTTTTTTAATAAGAATCATCAAATAAACCCATAAAAATTGGAAAATCTATATCTGCAGAGCAGTTGATTCAGCACTGGTAAAAACTGGGAAGAACATACATCTTAGAGAAGCTTTAAGATATTGCCAAGCGTTAGTGTCTGGAACTCAGATTTGTTGTTCTCATGGTTATGTTTACCTTTGTTTCTGCAGCCAGTCTTGAAAAAGACACACCAAGGCAGATAGATACAAAAATCTGCCTCAGAAATAACTGTGTACCACCACTCATTGGATTGTTTTGATTTTTTTTTTCCCTAATACGAATTTATAACAGCATTACAATAGATTTCCTATGAGGCTTTTTCTTTGTTGTTCTACCATCTGTCTACCTTTTGTGAAGGCACATCAAATTGAAAATAGTTTCAGTGCTCTCTGTATCATAGACTTAGTATGTGAAATAGTGTTAAATTCAGGGCCAAATTTGAGTCTGCTGCTGGTAAAATCATCTACAGGCTCTGTTAAGGTATTAACACTGAAAGAGGCTCACTCGTTGCCAGTGCTAGAAATTGCACTGAAATTATATTAAACACAATTTGCATGGACAGATTGCTTGAATAGGAAAATATGCATGTGGGACAATGTGCCTTTTTGGAGGATTGTTAGGAAGCAGTCCAGTTACAACCTGAAAGCTATAAGATACATTGCTCACATCAATGACAATAAATTAAATCTTGTCTTCAGAGGCAGAAAGAATCAAATCATTGGTCTTAAGAAAGAAATTAATAGGTTATTTAATGAATATTTTTTAAAAATGTTTACATGTATATCTATATCAACATCCTACATAAGGATATAGATGTGCATGTTTCTCTGGAGATAGTTTTCTGTGTACTTCGGGTATGTACTCTGTTGATCTCCAAGACTGTCAGGAGTAGTAGGGCTTATAATCCTTACTTCAGAGGGAAGAGCCTTGGAGTTCATTCAGCTCCAGCACCGTAACCATCTCAAACTTTAAATAGGTTTCTCTGCATACAGCAAAGGACAGTGGCAAGCATTAATGACTTGAGTTTTAGTTTGCATTTAATAAAATCAATTTTCAACCCCTACATAGCACAGTGCCCAGCCTCAACCAGGCATTTAAAAAATCAGGTTAAATGGCTTTGTGTATTCTGACAATGAATTAAATTCTCAGTGGGCAATTTTGCACTCATGATTAGTTGATTAATTCTCTGGGAGAGCTAGTCAAACTATGTTTGCCAAAATGGGCAGCTATGCACATGCACACACGCACACATATATATACACACGCATGCACATACATGTGCATGTATATGCACAGAAAGATAAAGCAATAGATGCTCAGTTTATTTCTTTCAAAACTGCGGTCTAGTTAATACTGTGGTTTTTGACCTGAAATCACTTACCAAATAATCCAAATAATACAATTGACAGCACCATCAGTTTTATTTAAATGCTAAAAATGCTGATTCAGTTGCCGTCAATAATACATAGACATAATAAATGTTTTGAGAGGGAATTACTGTATTTACAATACAGCATTTGAAGGATTGGAGCATATGCAATGAAAAGGTGCTTTGAAAATTTATAATCTTGAGGACTTAAAAAAGAATGAGTGATTTTTTTCCTTTATATTAGAAAATTAAATTAATTACATGTCTATATATGGCCATTGATGTTAACTTCCCAAGAAGGATTATAAACTTCCCAAGTACTTGAAGTTTGCTCTTCTGAATACAAAGATTAATTTTAAAGTGAGGTTCATCCTGAAAAGCTTTCATTCTCTGTATAATGGTAACTATTCAAGCTAACTTCCTTTCATGTCATTATTAATGTTCCTTATAAACATTTCTTAGCATAAATTAGGCAGACCTCCTTTGCAGTTTTTGGATATTTGTTATATTTGCTTGCTTTTATGTCTAAAGGTAACTTTCCTTCCCCCCCCCCTTTTTTTTTTTTTAGGTTAGGGGGAAAAGAAAGAAAGAAAATATCTTTGCAACTCCTGTCTCCTAAGACTCGATTCCCCGAAAGGGGAAGTAGATGAAAGCAATCAGGCCAAAAATTCCTAAAATAAAAAGCACAGTTGAGGAAGAGGAAATCATGATACATCTACTTCCTGACCTGATGTCTTGTTAATATCCAAATCCTAGTTTTAAAAGTTAGCGTCAAGTTTTTAACAGTTGGGAATTGACATTTTGTGTTGTGACAAGTCAGCTAGGAAGAAAAATTGTGTATAGATATTATTATATAATGTGATTTTTATTTTAACAAGCATATAAAAATTATGTTTAAAGTGATGGTTCTGCTTATTAAGATGCCACATTACCAGCATTTGATTCTCATGTGAGCAATTAATTCCATTTGAATGCAATTTTTCTGCCTGGGCTGAGAAAATACTTGTTGATGTTACATTGTATATGAAAACCCCCTCTCAAATGTTAAAAATATGATTTGGTTAATGAGCATACAAGAGTACGAAAGCCTGTGTTTTGCTTTGCTTCAGAAGTGTAGAAACCTGCAAATAAAACACAATTGCTTTAAAAAGATACTGTGTTTATAATAAAAAACATACACTTTCCTGAGCAGATGAAGGATGGGACGGGAACTCAGGCTCTCAATTTTTTTGTGCTAGACAAGCCTAACCATAGAATATTTTACATGATTATAAAATCACAGAACAAAAAGCTAAAATTCCATACTCGGATAAATGAGCAGCAGTTTAAATCAGAACTGTTTCTGTAAGATGTCTTCATAGGCTGTTGTGTGCAACACAAATGTCATTTCAGTATGTGGCCATATTTTGAAAACATGTCATGCTTTGCCTTAGATGATGATAGGGGACTATGGGGTGTATTTTTATTTTTTCCAGTGAGAAGGCTTAGATGGCTCTGTTCTACGTAGCTGAACTCCACATGCAGATTCAGGTTTCTGAAGGAGACAGCATGGGTATGCTAGGTATTCCTTTAGAGCAGGAAAGGCTAGAAAATGTAAGCAAAGGGAAAAAGGAAAGGTCTGCTTTTTCTTCACTTGTCTTAAACAAGACAATCTGCTAATCTATTGCATCTGTCCTACCCAGAGCTCTGCACAAGCTCCTTGCTGACTATCTTGCCGTCTTGGGACCTCTGAAGTCAGTGTCCATACCTGCAACAGTGGTGCTTTGCATACTTCTGTTCCTTAGGCAGACTGAGGAAGTAAGTCATGTACTTACTACTTGGAATTTTTCAATTGTAATACATTTTTCCAGACTTTCATTCTACCAGAGTTGGTTCTGCGTATTAAATCTGTCTCCGTATGGCAGGAATTCCACTGTGGATTAGCAGCATGGAGAAGCCATTAGAGAGATTGCTGAAGTAGTGCTCTCAACGTGTCCCCCAATGCATTGTACTACTTTTGCAGAAAAATATAGGTGAATTCTTCCTTAGGGAATTTGCTGCCAAATTTGAATATGTGTCTTGGACATTCTGGAAGTGAGAAAGAGAGAAGATAGATTTGGATTAAAGTGTGAAAAGGCATGTGGGATTGACAAGGGGGCAGAGAAACAAAACCCGTCCCTCTAGAACATGTTCAGACACCAGGATATATAACATCTTCATCAAACATTAGAGTCCTTGGATTGCATTTTGCATCTGCTATCTCAGAGCAGAACAGATTGCTACTGCATGTAGTTCAGGTCTTGCTGAAAGCTGGAAAGTGTGGTGGTGGTCAAGACATCTGTGGGGACTGCCTAAGAAATTTTTATATGCCAGCTATTCCTGTATAGGCATATGATGGAGGCATTCATAGCCTGAGTAAAAAAGGTCTGTCCTGTCCATGTTCATCAGTTGCTGGTTACCTGAGACATGGTGTTTGCATCAGAAAAGAGAGGGCTGGTTTTCATCCTGCCTATGTGGCTTGTTTGGTGCATGTAAGGGTAGCTGGGACTGACATGAAAAGGGAGGGGAGGGTCATGAGGAGGTCATAAGGCTTGGGGGATACTTCTACAGAAAGCAGGTATTGCTGTCAGATGGATACACTAAAATTAGGAAAATGCACTAATAAGCACATTTGAGCCTCTGATAGTATGCCAAAGTAAGACATAGCTATTGAAGAAGATATCAAAATTATCGCTGATTTGATTAAAACAAATTTTCTCTTACTGCTCCAGACTAGCAACACACAGATGCATTTTTGCAGAAATCAGCTAAGTAGTCCTTTCCCCAGGCTCCCAGACCGAGTGTTTATAGAAGGGTGGAGAGCCTGTTCACAGCAATTGTCTTTGCTTCAGCAGGGAGAACCAGAATTCCTCACACTCACTGTGCTATGGTGCTATAATTATCCCTCAGTACTTGATGACTAATTTGAAGCCAAGCACTCTTAGAGGCTGTCCAAGTAATATTTTAAGTATATTTTTAGCATATATGTTTTCTTGGTTGGAAACAAAATTATTGGAACTCTGGTAGTTCTTACTACCTACTTCTAATACACATTCTGGATACAAATGCAGCAACATTTAATTCCAGCTTAAGTTTATGAAAAATGCTTTAGCCTGGCTATATAGGTTGCAATTTCTGTAATTGGTAAGGGCACCTTGCATTTCAGTCATATATTAATCTGAAAAATTCAGTTGCTAATAAATCTCTGCCTAGAGCCCCTGTGAGAATAAATATTGTGGCTGTTTCCTGAAGAGTGATAGGTTAAGGCATAAAGATACAAATTAGGAGGAGAAATTAGAACTCTTTGAGTCAATCAGTAAACAATGCTTTTCCTTTTGTGCACTTTGCAGACAGTGAGGTGTTAAATACCAGCTTAATAGCCGTTTTTCTTTCTAAAACCAGCTAAAGTAACAATGAGCTTGTAGCAAAAAACTGATGAATTTATGGAGTACAACACAGCATAGCAGGTCACAAATATTCCACAATTTCTAAAAGCATCAGTGTAATACTTCCCTGCAGCAGAGGCAGGACCTTTATTTTCCCAGCATACACATATTTTCCCTAGAGGATATCTATGAGTTTGATACTCCTCTCTGAATACAAAGGAGCCAGAGTTCTTTCTGAATGCAGGCTGCAGGCATGCAGCCTTTAGCAGTTTACACTCTACTGAGAGCCAAATCATGAATCTCATATTCCTTGAAAGCACTTTGTCTTCTGTGACCCAGAAGCAGGCCTTCTGCGGTCATAAGGAATTTATATCTGGATTTTGAAGCCCTGCCAAGAGCCCATTTTGGGCTATAGAAATAGCTTTTCTATGTATCAGTTTTTCTAGATGCTTTGACATCATTTGATGGATTCACAGCTTCTGGGGCTGTTCTTTTAGGGAAAAGTACAGTCATCTTCTTTCAGTCTCCAATATAAAGGCTTAAGGGTAAAACACCACAAATAAAAATTAAACACTGATCTTTTTCATATGTTACAAGACAATAGGAGAAGATAATTTTTCGAAGATGGTTCCACTGAGAGCTATTAAACATAAAATTTTGGTTTTAAACCTCCAGCTTAACTGTTCTGCCAGAATCCAAAAGTGAAAGTATCACATAATGTCCTGGTTCTTGTACTCTTCTGCTATGCATGTGCTATCAGCCACTGCAAGGATTAGACAGACCTTTACACTGACCCTGTGTCACATTCTTTATATTTGAGTTTTCAGTTCCTGCACGAAAAGTGAAAAACACAGTAAGAAAACTCTCATTAAAAAAATGTAAAACTAATAAATTATTTCAAGACTAATAGTATAAAAACCTCAAAAAATTATGAACAAATTGAAAAGGAAATTAGATTATTTATTTTTCAATTCCATTTTAATGATGTGATATGAAAGGAGCAAGCTAAAAGAAAATAAGTTTTTTTTTAACATTGCAAAATAGTTCCGTAAGGGCATATATTATCATGCAGGATTAACTTGCTTAGTTTCAACATAATCATATTCCATTTCCTTTCAATCAAACTATTTTTTGTATGCCACTTCTTATGAAGGTCAGGGTGAGGATCATAAATGATATGAAAGCATTTCTGTGAGTTACTTGTACTGTGAATCTTCAAATGCCTTAAAGTCCTGGAGAACTCAACACAGTGACATCAGCTGTTTATTTTACCTAGCATTTCTTTTACCTACCTGTGCTCTGGAAGAACTTACAAGTCAGCTAAAGGCTGTATCATAACACAGTATAATCTGGAAGTATATATATATATGTGTATATAGTATATAGACATCTATATATGCTACATATTTTTATATAGTGTGTGTATATATGTCTGTATAAATATATAGGCAAATTCAGAGATGGAAAACAGATTGCCTAGAAAATTAAACTAAAATTTAATCCAGGCGTATTCAAATGAATGGAAACACTTCAGCATAGTCAGGAATTTCACTCAATTGCTCCCAGATAGGACCGGAAGGAACCACGTGTGCAATCTAGTTCATCCTTCCTACAATGACAGCCGACCAGGCAGCAAAATATGAGTTCAGACGTTCACGATGGCTTCACAAACCTGCTCCACAAATCCCTATATGCTTCCGTATAGCTCATCTCTACCTGCTGCTGCCAGTAGTGTTGCATAGGTGATTAGCTGGGATTTGCAGAGAGCAATCAGGTATATCAACATAATTATTCATTAACTGTTAGGGGAAATTTGGGGTTCAGTCTTATATATTTCATTATCACATATTCAATTTTCTTTTTTTCAGTGTCTTTCCTTACCTTTTGCTTTTCAAACACATTTGGGAAATACAGAAATCGAGTGTCTTGTAGTATAAAACTTAGCTTTTAAGCTTTTAACCTGGCTTTCTTTCTACTCTCTCCAGTATCTACAAATGTGCAAAATGGAAAGTATGATTTATATAAACTAACTGCCACATTTATTTAAGTCTGGTTTATTTCAGATAAGCTGCACTGTCAGATGTGAAGCAAGCAAGCAGATAAGTATTGACCTAAAGCTAGACAGCTACCTAGTTAGACACCTGTGCAGTGTAGTCTAATACCCATATCTGAAAAATCACAGCCTCATGCTTGCAAGCTCACAAAGGAGCCCAGCATATTAAAAGTTATGTGAAATCTTAAAGAATTATGTACAGTAAAAAGTGCATTCCATATGGCCCTTGTACATATATTTAATGCCTGAAAACACATTAGATGATGACTGAATTTTAAAAACAAGCAAGAAAGCTGTATCTGGAAGATTCGTATTTCTACAGCAGAGAAACCTTTCATCCATGGAGAATGCAGGAAAATGAGGTTCAAATGAAACACCTAATAGTGCAAGTCTTTATGCAAAGTAATTTATTCATGGACAAGAATCTCAGCTGGTGTTCATATGAGACATTTCCAGTTGCAGATTATCTGGGTGTTAGTTACAAGTATTAACCACTCAAATAGTGTTATACTCAGAAAAGGTATAATATACCACTCTGGTTTGTCAAATATTCATTTTCTCAAGACTTTCTGGGCAGATTTTTGTCATTTCACAAGTATGAAAATCTTTCTTTCCCACTCATTTCTCTTCCCCACCTGTCAGATTTACAAACTCCATCTGGAATCTGAAAAAAGTAAGCTGTTCATTCCCTCCACTCCTTTTCTAATGAGAACTCTGCAGACTGAGCTAAGCTGACAATTTCGATGATGTAGAAGGAAAGCTGCAGTCCAGATCATTCTTCCATAGCTGTATTGATAACACAGAAGTAAAAAAAAAGGAATAAAATTATGTGGCATTAACGTAAGTGTATGTGACTCTACAGCATGCAAGGGTGTAGATTCAGAGTAAAAGAACGTCACACTTTCCTGACCATAACCTCTGCAGGTTGGTTTATTAGTGTATCTCATTTTACCACATTCTCAAGATGCCTACAGGTTTTGAACCAGCAGGTACCTTTATCTGCAACAGAAAGAAAATGTCTCTGTACAGCTTCAACAATACAGGAGTGATTTAGGAAACTAGAATGCCTTTCTTCCAGGAAAAATATACCCTTCTTAATTTGTCCATATAGCATTGTTGAAACATTTATCTGACCGTTGAGCTCTACTGTGAGCATAAATGCTGCATTCAGTATTTAATTGTGAAAAAAGTTCTGCTTTATGAAATCACAAAATAAATAGGAAAGAAAAGATGGCTGTCATCTTAAATGACAAGTTCATAGCAGCTAGGCTCTTTTGGGAAACTGCCAAACATCAGTTACCTCCCACATACGTCACTGCAGCTCTAACATTAAAAACAGACATTAAAATTATGTAAATATAACCAATTTTCTGAGATACAAGTATTAACAGTTTCACATTCATTCATTTAAAAGCATATTGGAAAAATAAATCCAATCTGTACTGACATCTGTTATTTTACGTTTTTTCTGTTAAAGCATTACAGCTATAAAGTGGATTTTCCTTTCTGAAAACGACTGAAAATTGTAAATATTCTTTTATTTATTAAAGAAAACAATAGCAAAATAGTTTCCAGAGGTGAGATAAGAGGTAATTAAGAGATACTCTCTTTACTGTGTTTGGTGTATATTTGTGGGCAGAATGAACATAAGGGACAGTATCATGAATGTCTGACCATGACAAAAACAATAAAAAAGAAGATATTAATAATGAAATTCCATCATCTATGTTTCCATAATGTGAACAAAGGTGATTTTACATACTATAAGCACAGAGAGGCATATAAGACACATAACTGGAATTGTAATAGTGTTATTACTTGACTCATACCAGGAAGAAATAAGCAAAGCATTAACATACATTTTATTTTTCAATTTCCTTGTCATATGCATTAATGGATGTGGAAGGAATTTGTACAACTTCATTAAATGACAGCCGTGCCCTGTCCCTTTACACCACACTAGCATTTAAACTCAACAGGGGGAGCAGTGCCATCTTCTGAACCGCCATGTTCACTTTCAACGCCGATCTCTCATATTGGGTGTTATCTTTAAAAAGAAAGAAAAGGGGGAATGTCATTCTTTTTCATCGTCTGTCAAGATTCCTGGCCTTGGCTGTAAAATGGAAGGTTTTTACACTTTGAGTTGCTAAAGATAAAAATTCCTATTAAAAATTATTCATGTAGGAAATGAAGTTTTTCCACCTTAGGAAAAACTGGGAAGTGAAAAAAAACAAAACAAAACAACCAAAAATCCAAAACCAAAACCAAAAACCAAACCAAAACCCCTCAAAAAACCCACCCAAACAAAAACTCCAGGTAAATAAAAAAATTCCCAGCAAATTTTTGTGTTTTTTTTTAGAATTTTTTTATTATATATTTTTGTTTATTTTTCTCTTTCTTCTGGGGGAAAATGTAAATGTAAATGTATAAGTGTATGTAAATTTTCATTTGTAAGCCTATTTACTCAATCTATTTTGTATAAAGGAGAGTCCTGAAACATAGTTTTTGGAAGCTTTGGCTACTGTCTAAAATTGGTGGTTTATATTTTTAAATTTGTCAGTAATATATAAAGTATGCACTTTAGAAAGACTCCTGAAGAAATTGCATTTTCTTCTCCAATATCATATCAGCTCCATGTATTAGTGGATTTAAAATCCTTTCAGTTATACATACTTAAATCTTACCTTCCATGAACAAGGATTAATATATTTTGAATTAACTTCACTGATCATTAAGTAGTAATTTAGTAATCAATTAGATGTAAATTGCTGATACTTGCTATTAGTTCTCTAAATATTTTTTTCCATAGCATATACAAATGCTAAATACATTTAGCATTTGTAAACCCATTACAAATAATTCATAAAAAGGACATTTTAAGAAATTATTTGCCTGTTTGATACTAGTTTCAGTGTAAGTGCCATTCCACCCTTAGGTCCCATGGCAATTAATTCTTATGAAAGGCAGCAATAGCCTAATAGACTAAATCAGGTTCTAATGATTTTTTTATGTTGTTTTATTGAATGCCTAAAAAGCCATCCCCTTGGGGATTAAATTTGATTTGTTCAGGCAAAAAATTATTCTAATATTCCACATAATTTATGGGCTTAGTTCATCAGTGGAGCAGCTTTGTCATACTACAAATTACCTTTTCCAACTCACATTTTATTAGGAAAGAACAGGAAAAGACACAAAAATTATTCCTAGCTCACAGACCTATGTATCATGCAGGCTCGGTTGTAGGCATTATAGACACAAGAGTGTGAAAACATGACAGAAAGAACAGATACTATTCTCTCTCCCAGTTTCATACGTTATCAGAGAACAAGCTGTACAGGCAGAAGCACATCACTCTTCTTGAGGGACCATGTTGCATTATTGAGCGTGTTTTCCCCTTAAGATATGCATGTCTGTTGTTTTATATGGGCAGGCCTTGTGCTTAGTTCAGTTCGAAGATACTTTGGTTTTTAGCCTTAGCTTGAAAGATGTTGAAAGGAGGAGCCAGCAGTATGAAAGTGGTTTTATATTTTGAAGTATTTTGAAAATAGTTTCATTTCTGTTAAAACACACTCTTAAATCACAGCTTTCATAAGAAGTTGCATAGTTTGTCCTGTGTGACTTCTTAAGAACCAGTAGTAAATGCAGGAAGCCCCACAGAAAATGTCAGTGTTCTTCATATAACAGAATGAACTATAATGTGCTTAGCCTGGGCAGACCAACATCTCAGTATAGGAGGCCTAGGATAACACCTCATTTACTCTTTCATTACATCCTAACCTGGGACCACTGAGGTCCCACAAAATCAAACTGTCCTGTACTGTGCATGGCAGAGGTCAGAAGAATACAGAAAAGACCTGGCATGCTCCTTTGCATATTTTGCCCACTTTTCAAAAAATAAATTTGATGATAGTTGGAGAGCTCTGATGTGAGCCAATTTTTCATATGCCATTTTCTGGCCTATGAAGTTCTGCATTGTACCTTGCTTTCCAGCACGCAGAGCAGGGATCTCAAATCAGTTTTAGTGTGGAACTAGGTAGCTGGTTACCAAGTCTGTTCTCATGTACAAAAGATGAGATCCAGTTACGGTGAAGTTCATCAGTATCTTTCTGTCTCTTTAATGGAACAGGAAATCTGAGCAGGTACCTGTAATAGGTTATATTTTATTGTGATTGGTTACTGGCACATAAGAATCAAAATACACTTGCTTTCATTTCTTTATACAAGGTTTTAGTCAATAAAGGAGATGATCAACGAATTGGTGTCTGAAGAGAAAATGTTTACCTTCCTAAAGGAAACTTTATGCCATGCTGCAGTAGCAAGTAAATGAAGGTTTCAGTTAAATAATTTTATAGATTGTGCATTTGGCTACAGGAATTGTATTTTGCTGTTGGAGCTGACACTGCTATAAAAAGGAGTCTCCTACAGAAAATATTATCATGAAATAAGAGAGAAAAGGAAAAGACAATCTACATCTACCTAGTTAGAAACAGCAACCTGTATGAGGCAGCTACACAGTGCTAGCTGGACTCATAACACATTCTTCTAGCTTCTGCAACTGCCAGAAACGTTAAGTCAAAAAAATTAACATAACATTCTTGCCTGCTCAGCAGTCCATTAGGAGCTACTAGAAAGCAAACATTAGTTTTCATTTGATATATATCTGTTGAAGAAGTTTCACTGTAGCTCATTACTCACATCATTGGACTCTGAACTGTTGTGTAAGAGGTAAACAAACGTCATGATCAACAGGATGCCTGGGTTCATTAGCCAACCAGCCTGGGTAATCTTCATATAGCTGAGAAGGTTAAAAGACAATCTTCAATCCTAAAGCGTCACTGAATAGATGAAAAGTGTGCAATTCAGGCTAAAAAGCAAGAAAAAAACCATGTAATATAGCAGAAAAATCTAACAATAAGAGAAGTAAGTTTACTGCAGCTTATCCTTTCTGATCCTTACTAGTTGTCTGGTTTACTTGCTTAGATAATCCTGATGAAAATAAATACTGGTAATAAAAAGTCAACCTGTCAATTATTTTGGAAAATGCTCAAACCAGCAGAGCAAGCTGCTGCCACTGTCTGAACCTGGTGTTTCTCAGCAGCCATTTCAGCAGTTACGGGTCACCATTCCCACCTAAAGAAACCCTGCATACTCCTTACCTGTGTGCTCCCTGCTCTCGAGGCTCAGCTGTGTCAGAAAATTGTTTGTGTGTCAAAGTAATGAACCGGATGCAGGATCTGATCTGAGAGAAAATGATTCCTCCCTCTCTCTTCCTCCCATTTTTATCCACTCAGCTGTCTGACCCAGTTCACTGTATGAACATACACAACCATTTGTGCTGGGGTACAGGATGGGAGGAATGAAGATAGAAACATGTTTTTAGTGCTTACCAGGAATTCTTTTTCCAGTATCTGTTCCAATTTATTCTTACTGAAAGTGCTTGTTGGACAATCTACCTGACTCTTAAATAAATTTGATCTAAAATTTAATTAGTGCTTTGACTGTGGGCTTATATACATTTTCAGGGAAATTTTTGTCAAAAGACAAGTTATAAAAATCAACAAATTGATTAAATATTATTGAGATATTTTAACTACAGATATAGCATATGTTTTAATATACTTTATGAATGACTTCAGAGAAAACACATGAACCATAATTTGCCCTGTTTTGCAATAGAAACCAGTTTCTTCCCACTTCTAGGATTTTTATTCTCTTCTTTGAAAAAATCTTCCTTTTCTGTCTGACATTACCTGCTTAACCTCCTCAGAGAATAACTGTTCCAGAGATACATCTCTTAATGCTCTTTTCAAGCATTTGCCCTTCACAGTTTTCAGCTCTGTCTGCACCATTATTTCACTTAAAAGTCTTGAATGGCTATTCAAGTTTCAGAAGTGCTCTTTTCTATATAACACATCTTAATTCAGGCAAAGACATAACTCCTCCCCTAAACAAACAAGCAAAAAAAAAAGCAAACCAACAGCTGTACTGTGGAAGCTTGAATCCAGCAGTGCCAATTAATGCTTTCTAAAGCTACTAACTGGGCTTACAAATTTGGGGTTCCAGATGGGGTTTTGTCTTTTTTCCTTTTTAAATTTACCTTTTATGTGGTCACAGTCTGCAGTTTTTCACTGAAGTAATGTGAACAAGATCCTACTTTTTATGCCATAAAACCTGAGATTCCAATGTAACATAGATGCCAAGTGCTAGAGTTAAAAAAACCCAAAAGCATGCTAGATAATGTAGATGTTAACTTGAATCACAAAACTGTAATTTTGCTAATATATTGTTATTACTATATCTGGGAAAACATCATGAAATTGCTGGTAACCAGCACAATGAATACAGAATTTCAGATACCATCTGGTCTGTAGCCTGATAGTTCTGCTTGGTCTGCTTTTCATTAACGCTATTTACAGTGCTGCAAACAGTGCCCATTTGCTGTAGTTACAGTTATGCACTTTCATTTCAAAGTTCAGTTTGATTTATGAAACTCCTTAAAGTTTGATCAAGTCTGGAAAAATACCATCCTGGAATGGGGGAAAACTTAAAGTACTCCTAAAATGAAAGTCATGTGATAGAGAGCAAATTACCGGAAGATATGTTATAAACATGAGTTATTAGTATTACAGAAGAAGGATTTTTTCTTTGAGCTGAGTTGCTTTATATTTTCCACAGCTCATACTCAGAGTGAACAAGTAAAGCTGAGTGTAGGAAAGGGGGGAAGAAAGGTATTTGTTTCTCACTAACTGAATCTATGCTAATTGGCAATGAATTAATTTTCCCCAAGCCAGTCATTGGTAAGTGATGTCTCTGTCTTTCTCTCAAATCACAAACTTTCTTATCCAGTTTTCTTCCCCTGTTGTGCTGAGTAGGAGTGAGCAAGCAACCAGTTAGACAGTTTTCAACTTTTGTACAGTTCTGCCTGTGGAGGACATCTGACTCATCACAGTTCCTTACAAAACTTTTGAACAAAAGTATCAGAGCGTTAGAAATAAATCTCTAGGTTGTTGCAGGGCTTCATTGCAATTTTCCCCAGAGTATTTACTGGCATACTAAAGATGTTGATAAATAAACTGCAATTAGAGCTAGAAATAAAAACTCAAAGATTGATATTCTGAGTTTTTTATCACTGTAACCTTCCTTAGAGAATTTCTGCTGTAAAGACAATGGAAAGCTAGTTTTGTGTGTTGAGCCTAATGCATATTACATATAGTATGGTGAGAATTAACACATGGTATTATTACACATACTTTTAATGCAATGTTTTGGTTTAAAGAAATATGTTCAGTGCTGTGCAGAAACTGCTTGAAGAGGAGGCCGAGTGAAAAAAGGCTTATACTCTGCTTTGGTTTTTGACCACAGACAGTTCTTGAGAAAGAATTTTTCTGTAGGCATTGCATATTGAAGCTGATTTGAGATACCAAAAGAAAATTATTTTTTATTTGGTGCTTGATCACATAGGTTGGAAGTGTGGTTTGTGCATGTAAGCAAAATAAGACTATACTTGGAATCATTGAAATCTAGGTACTGCTTTTTAAAAAAGCAGTTGTTATGTGCTTATGTTATATCTATGACCATCAAGGGAAGAACTGACTTTTGTTTTAGAATGAAGTGAAAAAGAGAAACAGTACTTACATTTCTAGAGAAAATTTATTTAGCTATAAATAGAAGTGGCTGTACTTCCCTTTGTGCTTGGCATAGGAGAGCATGTTACATAATATAGCGCTGGGCATATTTGTTTTATGACACTGACCAAGTCATCTTGTCTTTCAGTGCTCCACTACATAGTGGGATTAAAAAGTGTTTTGATAGTTATTTCTAAAAAGACCTATATGAATTAGTTGCTAGTATTAAAAACTTACCTTTTATGTGAAAACTGAACTGTGTAAAAATTACAGAATACAAATCTGCAAGTAGGTGATAGTGAAATTGAGGCCTTGGGTGATATGCTTTAGCGTAAGGTGTCCCTGCCCACGGCAGGGGGGTTGGTACTAGATGATCTTAAGGTCCTTTCCAACCCTAACGATTCTATGATTCTATGATTCTATGAAATTAAAGCTCTATCTTGTTCTTGAACAGAATTTCTGTGTATTTGCGTTATTTAAACAAGGCAAGGGACAGACCTACAAAAAGCAATACATCAAGTAAAACTTTTTTCAGCATGTTGGGAAGTACACTGCACAATCAATTCTTCTTATCCAAATATGAAATTTAGGGAAGAGATATATGGACATCTAGTTGTATACTGCATTTGTCTAACCATGAACCAATAAACTAGCTGGGGAGTAAAAGATCATAGGGAAACCAGACATAGCACTTGGAAGTTTGCAACAGCAGCTCCAGGCACTGGGTTACCTTATGCACGCATTACAGCAGAGTCCTCGACCTATTGATTAGGGGCTCTGGGGACAGCTCCATTCTGCCCATCACCTTTACAGCTACTGCTTCACACTGAAACTGGATATGGGGGGCATTAGGACACGAGGCTAAAAGCTGTTGGTCACATTTTACACATATAATTACACCTAGAGTATAATCACAAGCTATTACAGATGTAAAGAAATTGCTACATGAAAATCTGGTTAAGTGACACAGCTGACCCACTACTTCAATAATCCTGATAATACTATTAATACTATTGCTTCTTGGGCCTTATGAAAATGAGAGACTGAATACAGAATTCTGTATGAACTGTGCAAGTATACAAGCATCCTTCTCTGTGGCCCAGCAGCAGCACTTCATTTTTAATTTCTAAAATATTGCTGTATTCTTGTCTGTTAAAAGTAGATGCTAATGCCAAACTGGGTGGTTCCCGATGTGAATTGTGGCTGTAGTTTCAGTAACTCATTAGGAAAAAGCTCAAGGAAGCTAGCATAATTTGAATTGCAATTTAAATTATTTTTTTTCCACAGGGTAGGTCTCTAAGAGAAACAATTTAATCTGTACCAGTTAGTCCTGCTTATTTACGTAGAAGAGACTTATGCTTTATTTCCTGTAACTTTGGTTCAGTAATGCACTGAATAATCTACTAGGAGAACACTCCTTTGGTGATGACTTTTGAAGAGTCTTATTGTGGAAAATCTATTCTGTCAAATAAAAACATTTCCACTCTGGGTCACTTTTCTTGGTAGCAGAGACATGCTATTATCCAACTAAATTATTTTTAATACTTAGCAATATGCTGAAAGCAATGCATAGAAAAGTCATTAAGTTCCACACTTGTAAAGGCTCACTGAAGTAAGAGACTCATGTTCTGAATCTCTAATAATAACAGCTTCTGCAATCAAGTCAAGAAAATCCATTTGTGGTTATTAATTTCACTAATCGCTGTTAAAATTCAGGGAATGCTGAATGTATTTAAAATATTAGATGTGTATTGAAGTAATTGATACTATTTTTCAGATGGAAATTGGGAAACCTGTATAATTGTGCTCCTAGGCAATGTCCAAAAATGTCTGGTAGATAAATCTCTGCTTAAAGAAATGTCCAGGGAATGGAGAGAAAATCTATTGCTCAAATTGCTATTTGCAATTACTGCTGCTGAACATGGGACTTTTGCTAACACTGCAGCTTCTCCATGCAAGATCCTCAGAAAGAGATGAAGTCTATATTTTTCTGTCAAAGAATAGTGTAAAGTTATGTCCTGTGTCGCTTTCCTTTTTCCAAAATGTAATATTCAAAGATTCCCTTCAAATCCCTGAGAAACCCCATTGCAAGGAAATCTGCAACTGTAACCACATTTGCTATTCCTTACATTTGACTCTTTCCTCACGTACTTCTCTAGTTCCCTTTACCCACAGAAGTCCTCTCTTCTAATATAAATGACAATAACATATTTATTTCTGAAGCACTTCTGAGGTGGGGACTCACTGTGGCAGGTTTACACATGCTGCCAGCAAAATAGGACTGTGACGTCTCTCTGGGATTCTAAGGAATAACAGCTAAACCCCAGTGCTCAGAAAGTATCTAGAATGACATTTCAAGGTTTAACTGTTTAAACACCCAGGCTCCCAACACGCTTGTGATTGCCCACAGATACTGAGGATAATTTTTTCAGTTTCTAGTGTCAATCCTACCCAGCTACAGAAGCTTTAAGGATGCACATCTCAACTACTCATGCTATCTCATGTACTTGGAATCAGTCCTTCAGGGTATGATTCTGATTATCTAACTTTAGCCATGTAGAAAATACCTTCCAGGCTAAGCTAGCTGTCAAAACTGTCCCTAATCAATGAGGAGAGTCAAGTAACGCCAAATAATACTTTATTTCACCTGTCCTAGTCACTGTCAGTCTGAGATAGCCAACTGTTAGAAATGCTCTCCCTCCACTGATACAGATGAACCATAGAAAATTAAAAAAACTTTTAAAGAAAATAAGCCATGCTATTGACTTCTGGCACTAGATGAGATATTGAGTAGACAAGTAAATGTGTTTGAGCCTGATTTCACAAAATCACAGAACAGTTGAGGTTGAGAGGGACCACTGAGGGTCATGTAGTCCTGCCCCTGCCCTGCTCAAGCAGGGTCACCTATAGCAGGTTGGCCTGGACTATGTCCAAACAGCTTTTGAATATTTCCAAGGATGGAAATCCATCCAAGGGTGGATTTCAAAGGGTGTATTACATGTACCAGTTTAATTTTAAAATGGTATTTATAAAAGATACTAGATTTATTTGCTTTTGGGAGAATGTATTTATATCAAAATTATTGACACGTTTTCTCTAAGCTGGACACATATAATTTGAATTGCTCTTAGGAACAAACATGTTGCCCTTGCTAGAAAATCTTGTCAAATACTGATGGTGACTTGTTACACTGATAAGACTAAACAAGAAAAGAAAAGAAGAGAAAAGAAAATAGAAAAAATAGAAAAGAAAGAAAAAAAAAGAGAGAAAAGGGAAGGGAATGAGATAATGAGCTTGACACTTCCTGCATTTCTTGTCTGAAGAAATCACTATGAATCTTTTCCTATATATTTCTGGTAGCTTTTTTAAAAAATTATACCATTGTGACTATTTGTCAATATATGAATGTTTTTTAAAAAAACGCAGTGGTTTTGAAACAGAAGATCAATGCTGTGGTTCTGAAAAAGCTAACAGCCTTTTTAAACAGATGCTGTCAGAGATTAAAAGCGCTGCACTTATTAACTAGTTGGGATTGAAGATTTCTGTGAAGAAAGTTTGTTTAGACTCCAGTGCTACTTCTTTCTATGTGAATTATTGATACAATAAAATAAATGAATATAATTTACATAGCAAAATGCAATATTAGGGTAATGTTTACACTTTTTTTTTTACAAATTCATCTTTTCTTTAGCCTGAACTTTCCCCCCTTTAAGTAGGTTGCAAAATATATTCTTTAACTTCAGTGAAAATAAATAATTGTAATTACTATTTAATTGTTAGGCAGCAGTTTGAATCCATTAGGCCTCAATAGACGGGCAATCACTTTCCTGATTCAAATTCTTCCTTATAAATAAAGGATTTGGCAAGCAAATTACCTAACATTCTGATGTGGAAAAGTCTTATTCACGGATCATAGCAGTAGCTTGAGCCCTGGTCTGTATTTTGCATATGAAAATATATACATTAGATGTGGGATACAGAGTTTGTCCTAGACTGCTTCTTCTTCATTATTTTAATGAAGGTTGAGAAAATACATTTTGCATTGCATTGTTGATCAGTTAGAATAATTAGTTCTTTCAGAAGCAATTAAATACTTGCAAATACAGGGAAACAGTGTCAGTTCACAGTCAATTTGTGACTAAGTCTCATTACCTGAAAGCCCAGGATTACTTTCCCAGCGGGTTAAGATACAGCTTGATGTCATTTGAAGTTGCCCAAAGTGTAAGAAAACAAAGCAGTAGAAAGTAATAAAACACAGTAAGTGTATGCTCTTGCAGTAGCCCACAGCATAGACTACAATTAGTTTTTATTAAACTGCTTCACAAAGTTATTAGCACATGAGTAGCAAAACTCAGTCTGAGCATAGCTTCTTAATGCCAATGGCTATTTTGTGTTGCTGGAAAAAAAAAAACAACAGTGCAAGAGGAACATGCACAGATGTGGAATAATACATCCAGATATAAAAAAGGCTCTTCCAAATGTTTTGCCCTTGACCTTGGCTTTTTCATGACCTACCCTTCTGTTAGCACATCAGTTTTCAACGCTATCACAGTCACCTATTTCATGTGAAGTTTCCGATAGAGTTGAGCAAACAGAATAATTTCAAGCTCATTAATACAATATCAGTCTACCTAGGAGAAGCATTAGACTGCTATGTGATTCTGATTGTTCAGTCTGTTTCTGATGCTGTTCAAGTGTTGCTCCAGTCCTCACTTAGGTTCACACAGAAGGGCTCTCTGTGTATGGCTGTGCATTCCAGACTAGCCTGGAAATATAAGCATTTGATCTCAGTGTTCTTGTTCACTCACATTAATAGATCATCATCCTCTTTACAGTGAAGACCCAGGTTTTGTCACTTATTTGTTGGTAATCATCCAGTGTCCTCCCACCGTGTGACTAGAACATGATACCACTTTTACCCATTTTACCCTAATGCTCTGGTAATCTGTATCAAAATTTCCATTAGACAGCTTTCTGATCACATTTACAGAAAGGCAAGTAAGATACTTGAGCAAATTAACAGCTGGTATGGTAGATAGATTCCTGAATCTTCATACCAGTTTGAAGAGATTGTTTTAATCAGAATGGCTGAACTCTGAACAGTATAGCAGACTATTTACTTCAAAGTTCTTATAGAGAGGCAAACTTGAGCAGGTTGTTATTATTTGAGGTTTAGGCAAGCCTAAGGCTGAGAGATACAGGTTATAGACATAGGCAGCAGTTGTCCTTGCTCTCTTACACAGCACATTAAAACGTGTTCTATTATTGAAATGTAGTTGTGTGTTTTGTTTTAGCAACAGCATCCAATATGAAGCTATGAGAATTTAAAGATGGGTGGGTATGGTTCTGAACTCTTTTTCCCATTTTGAGATTACAAACCAATGGCATTTTTACTATAGATGTTCTAAAGGCCCCACAAAGGTCAATGTCACATCTTACATGGAGACATACTCATGAAAAGATAAATGTCAAAAGGCTTTAGAAAGAGGATTTTATTCAATACTGTGTGGTTAATATATAGCATTATATTTTTTCCCTCTATATAAATCAGCTGAAACAGGAAATTAAAGAGTCATGTCCTGGTAGTTATTGGTTTGTGAAGAATTAATTATGTAGCTCGGGCACACTGTGATTCTGAATTCATTCTTCCATCCTGCTGGACCCTAAAAAGTAAATTCTAGGGATCTATGCAGTTTTAGAAGCCTCCTCTTTCAAACCTAGGCACAATGCTTGTGTTAGTTATAGAGAACACATACTTCAAATGCATGATCTTTGATTTCTTCCTATCTGACAGGAACAGTTACTGAAAGTGCAACTGCCAAGAAAGTATGTTTTGTAGATGCTCTGGTCAAAATGAGTGACATATGCTCATAAAAGAAATTTCTTAGCTACGTTTGCATCTTTTTCTACTCAAATATCCTCAAATCAGTTTAAAAGCATCCGTAAGCTTTTGCTTTGATCAGTTATCTTTACTCCAAGGTTGAGAAGATTAAAATGCTAATTGCCACTCAGAAGAGATATCATTTTTATCACCTCGAAAAAGAACAGAGCATAAAACTGGTCAATACAAGACAGCTAAGTTAATGAAAACAGAATTATTGTCAATACTTTTTCTCCTGAGAAACTACAAGTGCAGGCCAGTAGAGCAGAATATAGCCTGACATTACAGAATTTAATCAGATGGACTGTAATTCTACTGAGATATTTTATAGGAGACACAGAGGCTTATGGAAAACTGACATTTTTTGCCCTTAGAGACAAAAGATGTTTTTTTCCCTTAAAGGGAACGACCTCAGCTGCATAGCATGAGAGTGGTCAAGGTGGCTACAGAACAGGCGATCTGAGCATATGGGACCAAGGCTTGTTCAGGGGCTCAACCCCCCCCCCCCCCCCCCCCCCCAACTTTGGTGTTAAAACACCTTCTTCTAGAAAATGAATTAACATTCTCCAAAGGAAAGAAAAGACAACATGACAAACATTAATTCAATTCTGTTGTAAAGACCAGAATATTGTTTCTGGTAGTTCTGGAGTGGGAATCAAGACTGGAATGTCAATGATTATGTACTTCTCAAGAAAGCCTGTCATATTGCTAAAATTGCCAACCCTGCATAAATGCTTTGCACAGTTTTGTTGAGCAGGAAAATGCATTTTGGCTCTCTACGATCAATATGAACTATTTATTTGATATTTATAAAGGAAGAGAGATAAAAAAGATTAAAAATAAAACTTATTTTTAAATATAGGCTTGCAAGTTCCAGAGGATAAGTGACCAAACTAGAAGTTAGAAGCCTTCTTTGTAGGGTTGTTGCTGTTGCTGTGGAGTTAGGTTGAGCTCATGCCTCTCTGTAGCCAGGGTGCAGGTCTGGCAGGCTTTCTGGGCAGCTGGCATCTTGCTTGGCATGGTCCCACTGTATATGGGGCTGAAAGTGTCACCTTTTCCCTCTGGTACCAGGGCTGCCCTGTAACTTGGGGCCTAGCTGGCATGGATGGATGGAGCCCCTTTGGTCATAGCTTTCAATGCTCGGTCAAATGTGCCTAAAGTGCCAGCTCTGGTGCCTCCCATCCTGCTGCATCCCCAGCTTCAGTCAAGCAACCTGGCCCCACTGCACCCTGGAGGCAAGTGAAGGGGCAGTAGTTTCTGGTGTGTTTAGCAAGGGGGTTCCCTGGGCTGGGATGCTATTTGCATGTGTAGTCACAAGGAGGAGTTGTTTTTTTTTGCATAGTGTCTTTGGATTTGAGGATAATGAGCTTTGTAGACCAGTTTACTGGTCTGTGCCTCCTTTTTTCAGGAGGCTGCACTTTCTTCCTTGGGTTATTCTCCCAGTAGGTATCCCCTGTATGCCAGATTATGGTCTGTGGTAACCTTTTATGTCCAGCTTCCAAAGTCTGGAAATCTGCAGGAGGAACTGGAAGTTCCTTCTTCATTTGCAGAAGGCAGCAAGAAAAGAATGGACAGTTGAGGGAAAACGTCTGTGGCCACTGCTTTTGTGACATGGTAAGTTTTTCCTGTTTTGTATCACGATAGCCCATGTCGTTCTCTTCCCAGAGAAGCATTAGTTCTGTCTATATTGATTTTAATATCAAGGAGAAAGACATTTTAGTAAATTACATCAGTTTCTAAAGTGGGAAGAAGATAGGTAGTGGAAGACAATGCTTGTTGCATAAGACATGTGTGCTAACATGTAGACTTAATCATGCATTTAATTCAGAAAGAGAATTCAAATAGATAAAAAAATGAAGTAAAAGAAATGTGAACATGTCATTAGATATTCAACTCCTCTATTTCCTGTTGGTTTTAACTTCTTTCATTTGGATTATTTTGAAATAGGATCCTTATTTTCTTTTGTAACTTCAGAAGTAGCCCAGTGTCAATGCACTGAGCCCTTCTATCATCCTGACAGACTTGTTGTAGAATCAGGTCTTGATGTTAGAATTGCTAGTGGGAAAGCCAGTTGAGGATTTTTTTCTGAATGTGTATAATAGCTAGTGTTGCACAAAGAGCAAGCAATGACTGGGGGAGGAGGTAATTTAGCAGTGGAAACTGGAATGAAACTGGTAGCTAAATAAAAAGTTGGCCTGGATGGCTGTCCTGGTTTAGGCTGGGATAGAGCTCATTTTTTTCCTGTAGCTGGTGCAGTGCTGTGTTTTGGATTTATTCTGAGAACAATGCTGGTAACACACCCATGTTTTAGTTGTTCAGTAGCACTTACCCTGATCAAGGACTTTTCACTCTTTCATGCTCTGCCAGTGAGGAGGGGCACAAGAAGGTGGGAGGGACCAGACAGAGGACACCTGACCCAAACTAGCTGAAGGCTATTCCATACTACAGCATGTCATGCCCAGTATATAAACTGAGAGGAGTTACCCCAAAGGGACTGATCACTGCCCAGTTCAGGCTGGGTATTGGTCAGCAGGAAGTGAACAACGGTATTGTGCATCACTGTTGTTTGTTGGGTTTTTTGTTTTCTCTCTTTTTGTTATTTCTCTTTTCAATATTATTATTAGTAGTAATAGTACTATTATATTGTACTTTAATTATTAAACTGTTCTTAACTGTAGCATCTCCAACACTTCTATAAGTATAGCTAAAAGTATACAAGTAGGCAAGATATTTATTTTATTCAGTATTACATAAATAGCCTGTGAATGAGAAAGAATGTGTGGTATTCTGGAATAGGAGACTGATTGGTATTTCCAGTCTCAGGATAGTGAAATTTAACATTCCCTCCCTTGCTTTTGTACTAGCAATGACACTTCACTAGAAATTATTTTAGTCCAAAAATCATAGCGATAATTTCAAGAGAAGCAGGAATAAACTCAAGGCTGAAATTCCCAAACCTTCATGTGAAATTACAAGGTCAGTGTGGGTATGGAGAAGTGACTAAATAAGATTCTTTTTTAAAAAAGGAAACCAAGTGGTCTATTTTTAGACTGCTGGTTCAGTTTTATTGACTTTATTTTCTTTGTAAATCAAATAGGGAATAGCACCACCATATAACAAATCAGTTCCAGAAAAGAGTCAAGAAAACAATAGACAAGAAAGCTTTCCTCACAGCAGGGACTGCATTTGCTGTTGCTGTATTTTAGCTCTTTTGACTAAAGGGTTAGCTGGCTCTTGTTATTTTTCTGCTGCTGTTGCTCTTTCTCAAATTAGGCTGACAACTTGGTTTCCACAGACTTCTCATGCTGAGAAGCTCAGTAAAATGGTCCAAAAAGTGTACTGCCCATGCAATGGGTCAAAAGTTATCTCTAAGTATTTGATCTGAAAAACATGAACAAAGTGGAATGTCAGCAGTATTTCCACACCCAAGAAAAGTCACTGAAGTAAACAGACAACCACAGAAAAGTCTAAGTTCTGTGAAAAATAGTTTTAGGAGCTTAATGGGCCTCAATAACAAAGACTGTTGGCAGGAACCAAGAAAACAACCTTAAAACCTCTGCTTTCCCTTTTGAATCCCTACCCTGTGGCTTGAAGAACCTTATGAGAAGGGAAAGGTACATGATTCTGTACAATTTCTATTATCCAGTGTCTGAAATAATTATCCTGAGAACTGTGTTACCATCAGCCTTTATCTGCCATTCTCATATTCAAAGATGGAGTCTCGTTCACTGATAGTTCCACAGTAGGTGCTCAGAGTACCACATAAATTGGTAGTCTGTAAATAGCTCATAGACACTTTTCAAACTTTGACATTTATTAGGCAGCCTAATGTAATACCCATCATGCTGACATGGTGATTGTCACTCTCAACCTTACTGTTCCCATCTGCCTCTTATCTTATACTTAAGATTGAAAACATGATCAGGAAGGAACAAACCTTGATTATGTAGTTATGCAGTGTCTGGCATACTCTGTATTGTATGACTGTGACAGATGATGACACCAAGTGATTTGTCCTCCACATTAATTATAAGGTGGTGAATTCTCAAAATGTGGTCTTTCATAAAACCCTGTCATTACAGGTGCCATCTTAAGACCTCCATCATGTTCTAGATAATATGTATCCTAGGTGCCACATTAATGCTTGCTGAATGCCTTATGGCTGCCTGATGGCAACCACAACATTGCTTTAAATAAGCGATCATTCTTACTTGACTGTTCTCTCACGTATCTGATGGACAAGCAGGGGATGCTGTTATGGCCACATTTGTTCTATTCTGTCACCTAGCTAATTCAAATTAACTTTAGTCTTGCTTGGGCAACCTTTGCTGCATGGAAACCAACATTAATTTCCGGATATTTTGAATCATTAGTGCAAGCTGAAAATAACCCTGATGATGCCCAGTATTTGAAGCTGTGCCGACATTGGCCCTCTACCTCCCTCTTCCGTTTAAATGTAGGAATCTGAGTTTGTTGATTTTCACGCAGATTTGTTTTTCTGTTTTTCCAGTAAGTTTACTTTTTCAATGAACGAGTTAATTCCCTGAATGCTGTGTAAATGTCTTATTTCCCATCAGAGGTGACATGGAATAAAACATAGTGCATAATATATTTCAGGCAGACATATTGCATTACAGTGTTAACTTTTCAATGGGACAAGAATTTCAAGATCAGACAATTAAATAGGATATAAAAGGAAGCTGGTAAGTTAAGAAGCTATCATTTTGTTCTGCTCTGCCCTGCTGAAAAATAAGCATAAAAAAATATGGTCTCACATTTCTATCTTGGCTATTCCAATACTGTGTAAGATTATCCTTAGTTCTATGTTATATTAATTTAAGCCTTCATTTCAGCTGAAGCTTGTATCTTCTCATGTCCATGGTAATTATGGAAGGACAGAAACTTGGGCCTGACTCCAGAATAAGGCAGCTGGCTCTTGGGTTTTTCAGAGCTGCAGCTGATTCCCTGATTTAGGGAAATCAATGCAACCTCTGAGCCCTCTGTTTTTTTCTGCTTTTTTTCTCCGATAATTGTTCCTCTCCACATAGCCACTGTTCAGCAGACTGAAGAGGCATCAGATCAGCATTCCCCCCCTCATGGCCAAAAAAAGTAGAGAAGGCTCCTGTGGGAAATAAAAAAAAAATCCACATTCTTGTAGTAAAATAAAATTCAAAGATTGACCAGAATGAGTTTATAACTTGATACTGTGTAACAGCTGATAGGTTCATATATGGGTTGACTACTAGTGAATGTAATGTCAAGTCAGAAGATGACAAAATGCTATAGAGGAAAGGTGATGAATTATTGTTTATACTGTAGTTTCTTTGCTTCACATCAGTTCTACTTCTTACGATGAAGTCCATTTTTATTTATGGTAGTAAAATTACATAATACAAGTAGAACAGTGTAGTTGAAATACCTTTCAAACTTGCTAATCTGAGTAATTTTGATAAATGTACTAGAAATGTTAACAAAATCAGTTATTTCTACCTGAAAGATTTAGATTTTGTCAAATCATCAGGTTACAGTGTAAAAATTGTGTCCTGGGTTCAGCAGTAGCAGTCATGTTTTTCCTTTGTGTTAGCTGGTGCAGTGCTGTGTTTTGACTTCCAGCCTGGGAACAGTGCTGGTGATACGGATGTTTTCGGTTGTTGCTAAGTGATGTTTACCCTGACCAAGGACTTTGTGAGGCTCATGCTCTGCCAGGGAGGAGGGGAAGCTGTGAGGAAGCAGAGATGGGGCGCCTGACCCGGGCTAGCCAGGGAGGTATTCCATACCACAGCACGTCATGGCCGGGGTGGGGGGTAACTGGGAGTTACTGGGAAGGACACGGGCTTCCGGGTGGGACTCGTTTCTTGGCCGGTGGTATCGTATTCTCTTCCCTTGTTATTTTCCCTTATCATTGTTGTAGTTGGTGGTAGCAGTAGTGATTTGTGTTATACCTTAGTTACTAAACTGTTCTTATCTCAACCCGTGGGAGTTGCATTCTTTTCGATTCTCCTCTCCATCCCTCCGGGAGTAGGGGCAGGGAAAGAAGAGGGGAGGAGTGAGTGAACAAGTTACCTGACTGGGTTTAAACCACGACAAATTGAAAAATCTTACATGAAGTATTTTTAATCAGCTGCATTACTAGAACTTGTACGAAAGCCTATAAACTGATTCCCTGTAAAATTTAGTCCATCTTAGTGGTCAAACCAAGTTATAATTGTCTTCCAGTTTTGCTGCTGATTGCCAGCTGATCTTCAGTACTATTAAGAATGTTTGGCTCTTTCTGTCATGTTTAGGATTAATTAGTTGCCAGGACTGATAACACCGGTTTCATTGATTACTTGCTTAACTGCGTAGCCTGCAGAGCATGGAGAAAGGGAAAGAATATAGCAATTGCAAGTGACACCTCCCCAGAAAATTCTCCTGCATTTCTCCAGTATTTTACAGATCAGCCACTCCAAAGCCAGAAGCATATTACAGAATCATAGCATCACAGAATGGTGTGGGTTAGATCTTTTGGACCTTAAAGCTCATCTAGTTCCAAACCCCATGCCATGTGCAGGGATACCTTCTACTAGACCAGGTTGCCCGAGGCTCTGCCCAGCCTGGCCTTGAACATTGCCAGGGATGGGGCATCCGCAGTTTCACTGGGCAACCTGTTCCAATGCCTTACCACCTGGCCACGATCCTTTCAATGCAGCCCAGAATATGTTTGCTTTCTGAGCTGCAAGTGCACACTGCTGACTTGGCACCCTGAGCTTTTTGTCAACCAACACACCCATGTCCTTTTCCTCAGGGCTACTCTCAGTCCATTCTAATCCATTACCTGCCTGGTCTGTAGCTGTGCTTGGGATTACCCAACCCATGTGCAGGACCTTGTACCTGGCTTTGTCGAACTTCATGAGGTTGGCATGGGCACACTTCTCAAGGCTGTCAAGGTCCCTCTGGATGGCATCCCTTCCCTCCAGTGTGTTGACTGCACTACATAGCTTGGTCTTGTTTGCACACTTGCTGAGGATGCACTCAATCCCACTGTCCATATTGCTGAGAAAGATGTTGAACAGTGCTGGTCCTGATACTGACTCCTGAGGAACGCCAGGGATCCCTGAGGATCCTCTATATTTACTAGTCTTTTTTTTTCCCTTCCATCAATGAAACCTTTGGCTTTTTTGACTCTTGTGAACTTTTAGCATCTACAAGTGCTTGTAACAATCTAGTTACATATTGTGTGAAGAATCACCTTCTTTTATTTGGAGTGTCCCTGCAGTTTTCCTCAAAGCCCTCTAGTGCACCCTTTTTGTAAATGTCGTATGCCTTAAATTGGCAGTGACTAATACTTAGGAATTTTCCCAGGTTACATATGAAATCAAAACTAACCCAGGTTGTCAAAGTAAGTGTCTCCCAGGCTATGAGTTGGGAACTGTAAAATCAACTTAACCCTTATATCTCAACCAAAAAGTTCTGCTTCAGACCCCACTAAATGGACTTGAATTTCACTTTGATAATCAGTGACGTGATACCTCCAAAAAATCTTATCAGTGAAGACAAAAGCTAAATGGGAAGAAACTTACAGGAAGAGTCCAAATAAGACTATGGCATCAGCATCTTTTGATGTTGCAGACCAGCACTACCAGAATGTGTTAGTCCTGGCTCAACAAATATGAAAACCTCTTTCTGCTTCAGAAAACTTAATGGAAATGCAAAGTTCATATGGAACACCAGGAATTTATGGAGCAGGGAAAAGATGAACCTGTTTCTTTAGAGGAACAAAGAGCACGCTCTGAGAAAACAATGTAAGAAGATAAATTCATCACAAATCATTTTGTCCATTTTTCTCTGTAATAAATAGGTAACCCAGAAATTAGCAGCAGTATTAGATTTAAGGGACTGAGACAATATATTTTCTAGACTTCTTATATCAGTCATGCCTGATAAGTAAATGCAGTAAACTAATTTAGAAATTCTATTTTTTTAATCTCTTACCTTGCTTTACACTCTTGCGTATTTCTTTTGTCTCCCATGATTTCTATGCTATATATGGTTCATTACAATTTTGTCTCATTCTTTCCTTTTCATTTTCCCTTCTTCATATCTAGAAAGATGTACTATTTTCCCTTGTCCTTTTCAGCATTCATCTTTGAACTCACACATAAAATTTCTTCATATCTTTTGCTCTCTTTTGCCTACCTTTTTCCCCAGCTAGTTGCCATTTTCTGTTTCATATCTCTCTAATAATTAACATATATAGTGCTTTAAAAGAGTGAAAATATCAATCCTATTGCCTGGAAGACTAGAAAAATTCAAACCATCCACAAAACATAACAGGGGTTCAGAACAGCAGGCACTGGAGATTCATGCTGCCAATCCAGTCATTATTGATTTTTATTTTTTTTTCCATGTCTGCAGAGATATCCATTTTTGTAGTAAGAAATATTAACAGCTTGAGAACAGGAGATTGCCGATATGTAAACAGCTGTCTAAGAGCTGAGAAGAAGCTTGTCCTGAGTCCTGTTAATGGCAACTGAGTCATCCAGTGAAATTGTCCTAGATTTTCCTCGTATGCCTCATGGGCTACTATGAAAAATCTCTTGAGTTTGGAAAAAAATTCATGATGATTAGTGGGTTAGACCTGCAGCCAGTGTTCATTAGCAAGGGCTTTGCATAGGTACAGAACACTCACTGGGCAGTTAAAAAAAAAAAAAAAAGAAAATTATATAGAGAATCTGTGGTCCTCCTCTGTATTCCTTTCCCAAAGGAATACTTTACTGATCTACAGCAATATCTCAATCCAAATAAACTTCTTTAATGCTTTACATAATGCTTTCCCTAACAACACTTAGTATGGTAATGTGGAAAGTATTCAGGCAAATGCAATCCATTTTATTAAAACTTAAGATGAAAATATTCACTAAAAGACATGTTTAAGGCATTATGAGTTTAAAGTGTTTATGGTGTAATATGTTTGTACTACAGTGAATATATAGAGATCAGTAACCTCCAGTATCTCTGGTCGAGGGTGATGCTAGAAAATTTTGTTAATGCAGTTTTCTGAAAAAGACTTGGGTTTCAGACTGTGATCCTAATCACTTTTGGTATTCAACAGAAAAAAATGTGGGTTTTCAGGAACTGCTTTAGGACAAAGTGGGTAACATCTCTGATGGGGAATGGGAAACTTGATCAAATGAGTCTCACACAAAATGTCTGCACAATTGAGAAGCAGTGGCCCTTCCTTTGTATTTTTCATTGTGTTATGAGTGCAACACTTCACTGTCAACTTAAAATTGATTACTGTGAATAATTGCATATCATGAGCACCAATTATCGCTTTCTTATTCCCAAGTATTTTGTGAATATGTCGAACAAGGCAGAAGTCCTTGTTTCTTTGAAGTCCCAAGGCAATTATTCAGAGTATGAGACCTTAAACATAACTTCCACAGCTGACAGAACTGAAATCATTAAGGCAGCTTGCTGTCTGACTGCTTTGATCCCAATGACAATCTTTCAGATTTTTAAGGATCTATATTACCTATTCCACAAGGGTAATAATAATAGGCATCTGCTATGTACTGCATGTGTCTTCCATGTGGGTCATGTCATGGAAAGGGATGAAGATCATCAGGGCTTGATAGCCTATGCTGATTTCTTCTGTAGTATGGCCCCCGAGAAATCCAGAAACTGAGAATATCCCCTTAAACTTGCACTAACCGAACTTCAAACCCAGTTCTTAGTATCATAGAATCATAGAATAGGGTTGGAAAGGACCTCAAGATCATCTAGTTCCAACCACCCTGCCGTGGGCAGGGACACCTCACACTAAACCTCCAGAGCCCTCTTTACTGGTCTCCAGCTGGATATTGAGCCATTGACCACAACTCTTTGCATGTGGCCATCCGGCCAGTTCTTTATCCACTGAGTGCTCCACCTATCAAATTGATGTCTCTCCAATTTAGAGACAAGGACATTGTGTGGGACAGTGTTGAACGCTTTGCACAAGTCCAGGTAGATGACATCAACTGCTCTACCCCTGTCCATCAGTTCCATAGCCCCATCACAGAAGGCCACCAAATTGGTCAGGCAGGATTTCCCCTTAGTGAAGCCATGCTGGCTGTCACCAAGCACCTTGTTGATTTTCATGTGCCTTAGCATGCCTTCCAGGAGAACCTGCTCCAAGATTTTGCAAGGCACAGAGGTGAGACTGACTGGTCTGTAATTCCCCGGGTCATCCATTTTCCCCTTCTTGAAAATGGGGGTTATATTTCCCTTTTTCCAGTCTTCGGGAACTTCACCTGACAGCTATGATTTTTCAGATATGATGGCCAGTGGCTTAGCAACTTCATTTGCCAGCTCTTTCAGGACCCATGGATGGATTTCATCAGGTCGCATGGACTTGTGTAAGTTCAGGTTTTTAAGATGGTCTTGAATCAGATCCTCTCCTACAGTGGGCGCAAGGTCTTCATTCTCACAGTCCCTGCATCTGCCTTCCAAGACTTGGGTGGTGTGGTCAGGGCATTTGCCAGTGAAGACCGAAGCAAAGAAGTCATTCAGAACCTCAGCCTTCTCCAAATCCAGGGTAGCCAGTTCTCCTGATAGCTTCAGGAGAGGCCACACGTTGTCTCTAGTCTTTCTTTTATTTGCAGTGTACCTATAGAATCCCTTGCTGTTATCTTTCACTTCCCTAGCCAAGTTTGATTCTAACTGGGCCTTAGCTTTCCTAACCTGGTCCCTAGCTTCCTGGACAACTTCCCTGTATTGTTCCCTGGCTGCCTGTCCCTTCTTCCACATTTTATATGCCTCTTTTTTCCTTCAAATTTTCCTCAGCAGCATCTTATCAATCCAAGGACGTCTCCTGGCCCTCCTGCTGCACTTCCCTCTAGTTGGGACGCAACATTCCTGAACTTTTAGCAGGTCATCCTTGAATATCAACCAAGAGTCTTGGGCCCCCCGCCCTCTAGTCATTCTTACCAGACTCCAGTATGAGTCAAAATGGGTCTTGGTAAGAGTGGGACAAATCACTGCGTATGCACAAGGAAATTATGGCAGGATGTTTAATGGAGAGATAGCCACAAATACCCTTCAGTATTTCTCACTGAGTCTTTCACAAACCAAGGGACATGGCTTTGTTCATTTTTCTCTAGGAGTAGTGCTAAAGCTTTCTTCCAGAGCTGTTTTAGTTGCATGCAGAAAGTGCTACTGCTGAACCCAGGACAGTGCCCTAACACTCTTGTGGGCCTGGCTCTGCACACTGCACTATACTCCTGCTATTGGTTCATAGGCATCTATGGACCTTCATGGACAGCGCAGGAGAATCTCATCTCTGCATCCAAGCAAATTGACTTTTGCATAATAATAAACTTATTCATGTAAATAAAGATACAGACACATGTCATCATATTATCCAATGTATCCTGCAAATCACAATCATACCTGCTTTTTGATTAGGCAAATAGTGGATGCAATTGACTTCAGTAGTTTCACACTGTTCCTTTTGCTGTCATTAACAGCACATTCTTTCCTTGTTAATGTTTGCTCATTCCATAGTTACACAGGTAACCATACCTACTGGCTTTGGAGCAAAAATGCCCGATTTAAAAGTGTATACTCTTTGGATATTCCAGTTTATTCCAGACATAAATTTTAACAAAGGCTACACAAGGCAATGAATTAGTATCTCAGGTAACAGCAGAAAGGTGCAATTGGTACTTGTGCTACTACATTTATTCAAAACAGAGCTTGCTTTATAAAACAGATGAATGTTTCAAATCATTTGGGAACACTTTCAAAGGAAAATGTTATAAATCACAAAATACCATTATATTGAGAGGACAGAAGCATGATTTGTTTCTAGAATGCCAAATTTTTTTGAATGATTTCACCAATCACTGAGATTTTTATGTAGCTAACAACAGTTGAAAAATTAACATTTGAACTGTAATTTGAGAAAATATGCATGCAAACCAGTTGATAAGTCACTATTATGTCTTTATGTCTTAAGAATTTCATTAGTCAGAATACTATTAAGATGCTTGTGAGATTGTTTCTTTTTCCTGTAATTTGTAGTGCATTAAACTTGAGAAAGATGACTGCTTAAGGGAATTAGTTGTTATAAATTACTGATATAAAGATTTAATACAGAGCTGAATATTAATTCCTGACTTCATAAATTGCCTTCAATAGGACTACTCAGAAGGCAAAAAATTCAGTATCAGGAAGGCTGTCACAATGAACTCCTAAGTGTTCTGCTTGTACAGTATACTATATATTGTATATGAGTTGTAATATTTATTTTCTGCCATGTGATATAGACAAGAAATTAAAAATATAGGTAATTCAGAATGTTCTCTGCAGACTGAAACAATTTTTAGCTCTGAACAAACAGAACATGTGCAACCCTGAAGAAACTACCTTTCTGCATTGAATGGTACTATAAACGCAACAGTTTCTTTAAGACAAGCTACTTAAAACTGATGGGTTTTCTGACTAAATGCTCAGAGTAAAATGAAATTTGAATTAGCCTTTTGCTAGATTATATGAATGTTTTTGCTTTCCCAGTGGTAGAACTTTTTAAAAACTGAACTGACTTTTAAAAAATCATCTACGCACTTTGTACACACACCAGAGTATCATAATAGAATATTGATGTAATTTATATTTGAATGAAATTTTGATGGCATTGTGTATTTCTCCAGACAACTAGAGTAACTCTGTGGCATTCTACTCACAAGGCAAAAGAATCAATATGTACCCCTAAATCCTGTAACTTTAATAACCTGAAAAAGATTGAAGCTATTGCAGTTTAGCAGATTATCTGTTCTTATGATGTCCTTCTGTAGCTGCAAAAATATTCTCACTTCTGAATTACTGAAATTTTGAAAACTGACCAATATCTTTTATTACTTGTTGTTTTTGACAGGCATAGTCCTGTCAAGCTCCCCTTGGACTGAACTGTTTCTTCATCCTTATTCTATGCATACTGCAAAATAGTGTATAGTATTTTGTAAAAATCTTCAGAAACAATAGTAATTGCAGATCATTTAAACCAGTAAAGATACAGTAGTAATAGTAAGAGGATAAGCTCTGATTGGTGAATTGTAAGACAAGGTAATAATAAATATAAACTCATGTTTAGCATATGTAGAGAAGCTGCATGCATTTAGAATGGATTTACAGAGAAGCTAAACACACTGTAGTCCAAAGCTGCTCAGCTGGGACTACTCTTCTGTCTTTTAAAATTGACCTTCCTGAATTTGATATCATTAACTTCACTTGTTCCTTGAATTGTCAATTTGACTTAGCTGTAAGCATCAGGTGAAATAAATGCAGAAAGCCAGCAGTGGAAATGTTTAAGAGATTATTTGGCCTGTATTTAAAGGTACTCACATGCTTACATTTTTGTTGAACCGAACCTGATTATTATATAAACCTTACAGAAAATCAAAGGCAGATTACTCCATCTGAAATAGCTTATTTTCTTTAATAAGCAGTTTCAATTCAATATTCTGGACATAAACTGAAAAGCCCACAACTCAAGAAAGCTGTGCAAATTGTAAGAAGTTTGTTACTGTTCCTATTTTGCAAAAGAGTATCTGTAAAATTTATATTTTGAAAATTAAGTATCCACTGTTCCCCTGGATAGACTCAGAAAACTTTCTTTTTTTCCATTTTAGACATTTTCTTCCATATTTCTATTTCTGTCATTGGTGTTGACTTTTCAAAAGATATTTTACCTTCCCCTGTGCATTGATCCTGGCTGGAAAATCATTACATACTAAGGAGTGCATGAGTGACATAAAAATTACTGTGTGTCAAGGCCTGTGCTGTGCTTCATGACCTTCAGGACTGTGTGGAAATCCCTTGGCCACAGGATGACCTCAGGCAGCTCCCACTTGGTGCTGGTGCTTTCACCACCTACACGGCCTTGCCTTTATCTAAAAGTGCAGCAAAATGTTCTTATGTGAACATCACTTCTGTTTTGATTTTTGAAATGATAGCTCGAGTTATTTCCTTTTAAGCAAATCAAACAATAAGTTACTTAAATATGTAACATGTATTTCCACAAATACAAGGAGAAAGCTGTGGATAAGACCTGGTTATATTTCATTTCTTCCTGTCTAAGTACTGTGAAATACTGAATTTCAGGATTTGGGTTGCTTTTTAAGAAGCTAACTCAGACAACTGAGATTGTTAAAGCCTACTTTTAGCTTTTCTAGTTGAGGAAACTGTGTTAAATGCCCCAGGAAGGGAAGATATGGGCTTCCATGCTTGTACCAATTACATGAAGGACTAGAAATCAGTTCTCTCTCAGGCCAGCAGTAAAGTCCATGCCATTATCTATTGCCTATGGAATTCTGCTGTGAACTTGCAATTCCATGCTGAGGCCACAACTTGTCCTTCCCTGCTCCCAACTAATTTCCAGAAGTCTTTTCTTAGTAACAGGCTGTCTAAGGCATTCTGCTTGCTTATTGTTCACAAAGTCACTTGGTGACTTCGAGGCTAAAAAATGAGTAGAGAACATCTTTAAATCAAATGTGGCAAAATGCATATCTGGCAACCTTTTAGTAACATGCAAAGTGGATTTTCCATCCATATTTACACTCTTGTAGTGTCAAAAAAAGGACAAAACAGGCACAGCTGTTGTTATTTTTAGATCTGGAACAGGCCTTGTAGAGTCTACTGTAGAGCCGAGACTGACAAAAACTGGGGAATAATTACAATCAAGCTCATGAAATTTTAACACAGAAGTGGCTGCATTATTTAGAACATTTATGTGGTTTCAGGAAAAACGTAATTACTGGTTATCTATTGCTAGAGACATCATTTGCTGTCTAACTCCAGAGGTGCTGTTTATGTATGAATTAATGCAAATGGTTTCAAATATTTTAAGTAAGTCTACAGTAAATATTTTTTTGTGTGCTTCAACTGCCTTTGGTTGAAGAAACCGGACTGGTATCAAACAGAATACATGTAATTTCTCCCTAATTATGGTGAATCATAGTTCTTTCAATTTTCTACAGTGATTTATGTTGCAGAATTTTCCCCATTCTAACAAATTCCTCTACAAATCTGTTACCATGCCAAGCTTAGAAAAATCTTGGGCTGCTCAATACATGAGGCTGTATCAGGAATGAGAAAGAAATTAATTGATAGCTACTCCCACTTGCAAATTTTGACAACTGAAAAGATGAAGAAAAGTCTTTTGTGTGTCACGGCAACATCCAAAGCATAGCAAGAGATTTAAAAGTCTGGAAGACATGGAGTTAGTCCACGTGCTCTGCACTGGTTGGGGTGAGAAAGAGACATGGTGCAGGGTTCCTTCTTTATGTAAAAAAGAAAGGTCCAACAACAAATGGTATAATAAAATAGCTGCTTTAATAAGACAAAAAACAAATCTAGATAGTGAGTAAATCTTACCTCAGCTCAGATGCTGGGAACCCCATGTTCATGTAGCATCTGATGGACCCAGGATGGCTTTCCCACAGCATGCTGCACAGACCCTCTCTATGGAGAGATGCTCCTCCTTTTTGGTCCTTCATACTGTTATATAATTTTCACACACATATTCATAAAGGATGTTTGCCTTTGGAACTCTTACTACATTTTTAAATAAAAACAAGGCCATGAGGTTTCAGGTCTCCATGCTTACATTCAAACTGTTTCAAAAACCTAACAGTTAAATGGGACAAATATGAATCACTATTTTACTTATTGCCTTGTTTGAACTGGCAGCTATGACTGCCAGGGAACCCTGCCAGGTGTGTGGCAGTGAGCACGCTTCCCAGGGTACTACTCCCAGCACCCACGAATAGGCTTCAGTAGTATGAAACTCTAAGCCATTGCATTGACTACTAGCTTCAGCTTAAGCACCACAAAACGAACGTCTGTATTTTTAGTAAATATGTATCTAAATGTGTGCCTGACCCAGGTAGAAGTACTGTAATGAAGTTTCTGTTCTACATACTACAAAGCTGACAAATTCTGATCTAAACCTTTCTTTTTTTTTACAATTTCCTTTTTTTTTTTCATTAACTCTATCCCAGCCAAAACCAGTACATCCATATTTGTAATATAATGGAAAGAGTGAAGAATTATGATGTTAAGAAAATAAACAAAACACCCACAATGCTGTTTAGAGTTGTTTGAAAATATTACATAGGAAAGGTTTCCCTTAGAAATTGCTGATTTATTAAACAAAAACTTTCCAAGGGACATGTCAATTCAGATAAAGTCAGAAGTAAATTAAGATGATTGTTGGAAACACATTTTGATTCTTGATTTGTTCTAACATTAGTAACATCCTCGCTTTCTTAAATTATGCACTACTTTATTTTTATAGCGGCCTAACTGAGCCCATTTTATTACTGCAGGTGGCTTTTATTAACATCACATAGCAATGTGGGTAGTGAAGCAGTTCATAGAGGATATCTATTTTTCCACCCCTTATTCCAGAAGTGTCCTAACGTATATAATTTTTTATTTCCCGTGGAAAGGAATACTTTTCTTCTTAACACTGCTTCAGCTGTAGTGGTCTCCATTAAATGTGATCTTAGCAACAGGAAAATTGTGAAAAATCCCCGAACTTCAGGAGAGCAAATTTTTTATATATTTTATTTTTTTTTGCATCTTTTTGTCTTCTTGAAATTTGATAGGCAAAAGTTTATGACTAAAAAATTACTTCCACTCTGGCCTTTCATGCTGAATTTTAGAGATCTAAACAAGAATGGTTAACACTGAACATTCTCTGTGCAGCCAGAATCCAGTGTTAGTCTTATTTTAAAAAAAAATACTGCTGGCAGGTAAAACGTACATTAAAAATTATATGAAGTTGCAGAAAATATAAACAAGAAAGGAGAAAAGTGGAGCAAAAGGATGGAAAAGATTAGGAAAGCTAAGGCCCAGTTAGAATTAAACTTGTCTAGAGATGCTAAGGATAACAGAAAGGGATTCTATAGGTACACTGCAAATAAAAGAAAGACTAGAGACAACGTGTGGCCTCTCCTGAAGCTATCAGGAGAACTGGCTACCCTGGATTTGGAGAAGGCTGAGGTTCTGAATGACTTCTTTGCCTCGGTCTTCACTGGCAAAGGCTCTGACCACACCACCCAAGTCTCAGAAGGCAGATGCAGGGACTGTGAGAATGAAGACCTTCGGCCCGCTGTAGGAGAGGATCTGGTTCAAGACCATCTTAAAAACGTGAACTTACACAAGTCCATGCGACCTGATGAAATCCATCTGTGGGTCCTGAAGGAGCTGGCAAATGAAGTTGCTAAGCCACTGGCCATCATATCTGAAAAATCATAGCTGTCAGGTGAAGTTCCCGAAGACTGGAAAAAGGGAAATATAACCCCCATTTTCAAGAAGGGGAAAATGGATGACTGGGGGAATTACAGACCAGTCAGTCTCACCTCTGTGCCTGGCAAAATCTTGGAGCAGATTCTCCTGGAAGGCATGCTAAGGCACATGAAAATCAACAAGGTGCTTGGTGACAGCCAGCATGGCTTCACTAAGGGGAAATCCTGCCTGACCAATTTGGTGGCCTTCTGTGATGGGGCTATGGAACTGATGGACAGGGGTAGAGCAGTTGATGTCATCTGCCTGGACTTGTGCAAAGCATTCGACACTGTTCCACACAATGTCCTTGTCTCTAAATTGAAGAGACATCAATTTGATAGGTGGAGCACTCGGTGGATAAAGAACTGGCCGGATGGCCACATGCAAAGAGTTGTGGTCAACAGCTCAATATCTGGCTGGAGACCAGTAACGAGTGGTGTCCCTCAGAGATCAGTGTTGGGACCGGTCTTGTTCAACATCTTTTTTGGTGACATGGACAGTGGGACTGAGTCACCCTCAGCAAGTTTGCTGATGACACCAAGCTGTGTAGTTCGGTTGATAATGCTGGAGGGAAGGAATGCCATCTAGAGGGACCTTGACACACTTGTGAGGTGGGCTGATGCCAACCTCATGAAGTTTAACCATGCCAAGCGCGAGGTTCTACACCTGGGTCGGGGCAATCCCAGGCACAGCTACAGGTTGGTCAGAGAAGAGATTCAAAGCAGCCCTGCGGAGAAGGACTTGGGTACGTCGGTCAATGAGAAAATGAGCATGAGACGGCTTCAGTGTGCACTCAGAGCCCAGAAAGCCAACCGTATCCTGGGCTGTGTCAAAAGGAGCGTGACCAGCAGGTCGAAGGACATGATCCTGGCCCTCTACTCTGCTCTTGTGAGATCTCACTTGGAGTATTGTGTGCAGTTCTGGTGTCCTCAACATAAAAAGGACATGGAACTGTTGGAACAAGTGCAGAGGAGGGCCACAAGGATGATCAGGGGACTGGAGCACCTTCCGTATGAAGATAGGCTGAGAAAGTTGGGGCTGTTTAGCCTGGAGAAAAGAAGGCTGCGTGGAGACCTCATAGCAGCCTTCCAGTATCTGAAGGGGGGCTACAGAGATTCTGGGGAGGGACTTTTCATTAGGGACTGTAGTGATAGGACAAAGGGTAACAGGTTCAAACTTAAACAAGGGAGGCTTAGGTTGGATATAAGGAAGAAATTCTTTCCTGTTAGGGTGGTGAGGCACGGGAATGGGTTTCCCAGGGAGTTTGTGAATGCCCCATCCCTGGCTGTGTTCAAGGCCAGCATGGTCGAAGTCTTGCATGGCATGCTTCCGCATTATGTAAAGCTGCTATACACTTTAACAGATGATAGTTCCATAGAGTTCCTCAATGAGTTTAAATATGCAGTTACTTATTGAAAGAAGGTATAAATGACGAGACCAAAGTTCATCAGATTACAGCATTAAAAAGTCACATAAGTAATAGACCCATTAAAATTTAAACTGGCCTGTAATGATTTAGACTAGTTACAGATTCACCACCAGAACTGATTAAGCCACTGCCAAACATTACTTGTATTCCCCATCTTATCGTGCTGATATAGCAGTTTTTACATCTGCATGGTAAGGAGTCAGGGATTTTTTCTATTTGAAAAATAGCCTTGTGAGAAAAAAAGAATAATTTCCCTGGTGTTGTTTACCATGAGGTCTTACCCTCACACATTTGCAATGCACCTGGATAGTTTCTTTCTGCCAACGGCTCGTTGACAGCAGAACTTGATAGGAACAAAAGACTAAGGTCTCATTCCTTGTTTTGGCCAATTTAACCAATAACCTGCCACATCATCTTCACTGAATGGAAAACTCTTCTGTGACACTTGTCTGTGATAAATTTTATTTTTTTTTAAAAAAAGCAGAATGCTAATGAAATAAAATGACATTTGCAATCTGTGGAACCTTTCCTGATTTTATGTTGCATTAAGAAAGGAAAAGGAAACCCAAATATTTTGGAATTTGAGTCTTCTGTGAACTCTGAAGAAATGACTACATCGATGCTAATTCCAATAACCAGACTTAAAGACTTCATGTAAACTACTAATGTATTTAACCAAAGTGAAACTTCAGACAATTATTGCTCTTTAATTGTATTACTGTGTATACACAGCAGTATTATGAAGACTGTAGTTGCAATTTTGTAGCAAAATGTAGTATCAGTTTTTATCCTTGTGTGTTATGTTTTAATTTAGTCCTAAATAATCTTTTTAAATTGTAAATGGTGAAATCTAGCATCTGTTTTAAAGGTAAGATTTTCAGAACCTGAATATATGGTTCTCTAACAGACCAGAAGTAGACCATTATCTTAGAAACATTTTCCCTGAAGCCATTTGTCCTGGTTTCAGCTGGGATAGAGTTAATTTTTTTCCTAGTAGCTGGTGCAGTGCTGTATTTTGGCTTCAGCCTGAGAACTATGCTGGTAACAACATTTTTAGTTGTTGTTTAGTTTTAGTTGTTGCTCAGTAGCACTTGCCCTGATCAAGGGCTTTGACAAATTTACAGACAACTTTTCACTGAATAGCTTATTTTGATCCCTGTCATTTTATCTTTCTTAAAGTTTTTTTGGCTACAGTTAATCTTAGCAACATTAACATTTTATCTTCTGTTGTAACATCCTGGAAGCATAGATTAAAAATTGTTTGCATGGAAAAGAACATGTTCTTCTATTAAAATAAAAAACAAGTTTACATGTGTTTTGACTTCTAATGAAAATTATGTTCCAGAATATAAGAAAACCTGTTTATGAAATTGTCATATGCTAATGTAGTAGACATTTTCAAAGCTGTAATATTCTCTTATGTCAAAGAAAGAATATTTTTCAATGAGAAAATAATATTTTATGTGAAGTTCATATTTACAGAAGAAAAAAAGGTAAAGGTTTATTCATCCAAGTTGCTCTATAAACGATTCATTCTGTTCACACCTCATGACCTTTTGGGATCTTTGGAAGACTTTCCTTCCTAGGCAGTTGAAAATGAGACATTTGTTGTAAAAGGAATGGCAAAATCAAAAAGCAGGAAGGGGTTCTGTGACATGCTATCTCAGATGGATGCTTTCAGGAGATACTGAGTAAAGAAACCTACCCATATGCTGTATTCACATTTCCAAACAAAATATTAGAGGATACACTGGTTTTCTACAGACTAAATCTATTTTACACTTACAGCATGCTATTCCATAAATGATTTTGCCTGGTAGCATTGCTGGTTAGTGTATTAGTGTCACCCTTGATTCCACTGGAATGATTTTACAGTTTAGAGACATCATTGTGCTATTCACCTCATAATAAAATATCTGACCAAAAAAAAAAAAGTGTCATCTTTCTTATTAAAGGTTTATGAATAAAAGAGTACTGAATGACAGAGATATATTAAGCACATTATAAAAAATTGTAGGAGATTATAAAACATTTATAAGTATAAAAGTAGAAGGTTTTAGAAATATTAAAAGCCACAGGTGTTGACCAATTATGTACTAAGAATTTCAAATATATGACATAAAATGGCTCATTCAGTAGTATTTGCAAGATCTCTAGTTGACACTGCACTCCACTAAGTTAGTGTATATTTAAACCTTCTCAGGCTCAGGGATGTGTATATGTGTATGGAACATTTCATTTGGGGTGTTAGACAGTGCTTTAATTCCACAGTGTACAAGTATTACAAGGAGTTTAGTTTACAATACACATCAGGTTTCAGCTTGCTTTAAACCTCAGCAATAGTCTCAAAAAGGCTTGACAACTTCTGACTATGCTCCTTTTGCTAGCAGCTGGAGCAAAAGCATGGCTAAATATGCTTCAGGTATAGACTTGGAAAGTAAATATATTTGAATACAGTCATCATTACTGTAGTTAGACATGCAAACTGAGATGCCCTAATTATGGTTACCACATGATGCAGCTTTCCATTACTGATAATTCTGGGCATTTATTGAATTAATATTAATAAACTGTGACTTATTCTTGCATAGGGCAATAAGTATCTCAACAGTTACTTTTGGTATCATTGTTCTCCTGTTGTGATTTACAATTAAAAAACAAAATGTCCCACCTGAACTCCACCAGGCCTGTCTCCCAATATCTACATATAACTAGATGAGAGGGAGTTAACCTTAGCAATGGCACTTAAATAAAGCTGTGCTTTACAGACTCATTATGGTGCTGTGTCTTGTGGCACTCCTTACTTAACAGCATTAACATGTTCATAGGCATACCCAAAATGACTTGGGTGATGATAGATGAAGGAAGAGTTTCAGGAAGACTCAGGTTTGCAAGATACCCCTGATTCCTTCTTTCTACTTTTAATACAGTTGATTAGACCGACAGACTAATTTTACAGAGGATCTGGCATATTGACAATAAGCCATTTCAATGAAGAAACACTCCTTTTATTTCATAAAAATTTATGTTATAACTTCAGTGATTAAAATTTTGTATCACTGCAGGTTAATACTAGAAATAGTTTGGGCCTGGTACTGAACTCTGATTTTTTTGTTGGTTGTTTTCTTTTTTTTTTGTTTTTTTTTGGTTTTGCTTGGTTGGGTTATTTTTTATCCTTTTTTTTTTTTTCCTCAGCTTGGGTTTTGTTATTATTGTTGCTTGGGTTTTTTTTTGATTTTTTTTTTCTGTGTGTTGGTTTGTTTTTTTTTTAATGGTGCCATTAATTGAACAATCACTGAGTAGAAATGTAATTTAAACAGAAGAGTAACACGTAAGTAGGTTCTTGTGTGTGATGTTGAATATTGGCTCTCAAAGACTAGATTAATAACTGTCACAGGTTGGTTTCACTGTTTTCTAGCTACTTGTCTATAGCTGTCTACACTAGGTGGCTTGCTGTAGTGGATGGAATGAAGGACCCAAACCAGCTCTGCATAGCTCATTTCAACCGACATCATTGTTTATTACAAAGGAAATAAAACCTGAAGAACTTCTGAGAAAAATAAAACAGGTTATATTTTTATTTTTTTTTATCTGTGCATGTATAAAGACCTTCACAGGAGCTATAAAATGCATTTGGCATCTTCTTCACAGTAAAACTTTTCTAATCCAATTACGTTATCTCTTTATAAAAAAAAAGTATTTTTCTTAAATTAATAAAATTTCTAATTATTTGATCTGGAGTCTTAGTTAAAGTAACTAGGGAATTCATATAATCTTTTTGAATATATGAGGTCAGGCTGAGCAACGCCAAGGGAAGAAAATAAGGTGTTTTAAAATCATGTTTTTCTAAGTAATATGAAGTTTGTCTTCACGAATAAGTTGTAAACTATGTAGATGACTATAAACTTAAAAATATCTCTCAAAATGAAAGGGTTTTAATCTCTAAGGAAGTGTCACAATTTGGACACAGTTGACTGTGGAGTATTTTTTGATATACAGAAAAAGCAGTGAATCAGAAAGCTCATTGTAGGATTATTACATGAGTATCTTCTTCCATGACAAAAAGAAGACAGAAACATGATTTATCAAGCCAGTCCCTTTTGCCTGACTGTTCTTAGGCTTGTTCTGAATTTTGACTAAAAAGAGGAATGTAGATAGCAAATAAATCTTATGTCCTTTCAGAGGCTGGGAATTCTGCATTTGTGAAGCATCGGACAGATGCCAGATGATTTTCCCATGGCACACTGTGGAGATCTCATCTGTGGAGAGGCTCCTCCTCCCTCCTATATGATACATTTTATTTTGTGTAACAAACAAAATCATCAATCTTCTGGCATGCTGGAATGCCATCTCTGCTGTAAGAGCCACCAGTGCACAGCACAGGCCAGCATGGGGAGTTCCAGCAGTCTCCCTTAGAGCAGCTGCTCACGTTAACAGGCTTCTCAAGCCTTAAGTAGAAGGCCCAATAGGGTAGGCATGGTTTACTTAGAATCACTAAGCCCTTGAATACAGTGTACTCCACAACGCTCTAATTACAAAATTGTCATATAAGCCAATTGATAAGAAATAAGTTTGTTCAACTTTTGTTTTCCTTCCCCCCTTTTTTTTTTCCCTATGACGGTATCAAAATGGAGCTCAATCATTTTGTGCAAATTTAACACTAGCAAAGGGTATTCAATACCCTTTTTCTTTTCAGTGCCTAGACATTTAATTGAGCTAGCATTGAATAAAACTATTAAAGGCATAGTAAAATTTAAATACTTGCTTCTGTTAGAAAATACTTCTGTTGGGCTAACTTTGGCTATATTCATTTTGAATTTTTCATTTCATTGTTATCCTCATGGTATGGATACATGTTAGATTTGTATGTGTTTCTGTAAATTTTAATGATCCAAGCAATATTCATAAAGGAAACAGGAGAAAATCTTCTGGGACAAGAGCTCATTAATTTCCTTTCTTCCTCCCAGAAATCGCTTTAAGGAAATTATATGCTCCTAAGTAAAGCAGGAGCCCTCAATGGAGTTAAGTATTCTGGGCTACTTAATTAGTTTTTAAGTGCAAGAGTTGTGTATTCAATTTAAATGAGTCACACTGGCAGGCTGGTAAATTCCTTTAGAAATGGGAAATGAACTTTGAAACAAAAGAACGTATATATATGAAAATGAGAGGATGTGAAAATTATGTGTGTTTCTTTTATTTTTTGTAGACACCAGACAGGATTTCTGAGTAAATCAATGGAAAAGAATGTAAAGGGAGAAGAGGGGCCTTCAGCAATGAGACTAGTGCTTTAAAATGTGGAAGGATAAAAAGAAACTATGAATGCAAAGTATCTTGCGGAGTTCTAAGGTTTTGGTTGGTTGCTTGCCTGGGTTTTTGGTTTGATTTGGTTTTTGTTTTTGTTTTTTTTTTTTAAGAATAGCACAAGCTGCTAGTTTAAAATAAGCATCTGAAAATTATGTTTAGGATACATATAAAAGCTCATCAAAGACTAAAAACTAATCTTGTAGTAGTTATTCATAAGAACTTTTACAGAAAATAATAAGAAATTCCATAGAGGTAGTTGGAGAATGGATATTAAAGTCAAAGTTTCATAAAGCAGAAATCCATGGAAGCAATGTAAGGCACAGAAGACAACAGAATAAATTAGGTTGTAATGAAAAGGGAGTTGAGTAGATGGATATTTCTGGGAAACATTATGCAACTTTCACTAAACTCACTGGTAGAAATCCTGGGATATTATCAGTTAGAAATGACAGATAATCTAATTATCCTAAATATGCCAGTAGTGACAGCAGCGATAGTGGTAAAGAAAAAGGTTTACTGCGGGGAACTTGTGAGGAAAGTAAATCAATTTTAACACTATATGAACAAAGCATCTGTCCTGGGTTCAGCAGTAGCAGTCATTTTTCCCCTTCTTGGTAGCTGATGCAGTGCAGTGTTTTGACTTTCAGCCTGGGAACAGAGCTGATAGCAATGTTTTGGTTTGGCCAAGGACTTTGTGAGCCTCATGCTCTGCCAGGGAGGAGGGGAAGCCAGGAGGAAGCAGAGACAGGACACCTGACCCAAACTGACCAAAGAGCTATTCCATACCACAGCATGTCATGCCCAGGATGTAACTGGGAGTTAGCTGGAAGGGCTGGGAAACTGCAGGGTTGGAGGAGGTATCAGTCGGAGCTTGGTCGGGCTTGGGGGGCGAGTTATCGGTCAGCTGGTGCTGAGGTGTTGTATTCTCTTCCCTTGTTATTTCCTTTATCATTATTATTACTGGTGGTAGCAGTAGTGATTTGTGTTATACCTTAGTTACTAAACTGTTCTTATCTCAACCCGTGGGAGTTGCATTCTTTTCGATTCTCCTCTCCATCCCTCCGGGAGGAGGGGGAGGGAAAGAAGCAGGGGGGGTGTGAGTGAACGAGTTACCTGACTGGGTTTAAACCACGACAGTTCTTTTTGGCGCCCAACGTGGGGCGCGAAGGGTTGAGATAACAACAGATTTGACTGGATTAATAGTCACTCATCACAATGCTGAGGTGTTCCACGCAGCGTTTCCCAGCAAGGCAGAGGAGGAAGAGCTGGACTCAGGAAAAGAGAAGCTGGTGGTGGGAGAGCCGGCAAGCACAGCAGCTACACCAGCCCCAGTGACAAGTACAGCAGCATCGTTTGAGAGTTCTGAAGGTTTTGAATGGCCTTTGGGTATCCTTGGGACCTGCCTGCTGATCGTGATGGGGATCAGCATGTTGGCACACACACAGACTGTGTTCTACCCACAACCATTTTGTCTGATCTCAAAAGTTAAGCAGAGTCAGGTTTGGGTATTGTCTGGGGTTAGACGACGATATAGGGTGACCAAGAGATTTTCCCCAAAGCTGGACAGTCATGAGTGGCAGGGTGTGTGGGACAGTATGGGCAAGTATCTAGTCCACTGGGCCCCTCCAGTGCTTTGGAAGCATCGGAGATGGAAGGCAGCTGTATGGAGTCCCCAGTGACAAGCTGCAGAAACTGCTGAAGGGGACAGTGAATTATTTTAAGCCTGCTGGGCCCATGGCACTTCAGGCCATCAGAGCAGAGATGCAACACAGAGATGGACTCATGATCGAGGGGTGGACTTAGCAATGGACACTATTGCCCAGGTTATTCACAAGTGCGAACACTGCACACAGTCTCTCCTGCTCTGGAAGACTGTTACAAGAGATGGAGCCTGACATCATGGACCAGATGGACACAGCAGCTTTATAGGTACTGGTCCGTGCACTAAGATAAGAGTGCACCGAGATAAGAGTGATGGTATATTGAAAATGTGGGATCTGAGCATGACGCGAATGGTATGGAATAAGGGGTGGATAATGTCCTGGGTTCAGCAGTAGCAGTCATTTTTCCCCTTCTTGGTAGCTGATGCAGTGCAGTGTTTTGACTTTCGGCCTGGGAACAGAGCTGATAGCAATGTTTTGGTTTGGCCAAGGACTTTGTGAGCCTCATGCTCTGCCAGGGAGGAGGGGAAGCCAGGAGGAAGCAGAGACAGGACACCTGACCCAAACTGACCAAAGAGCTATTCCATACCACAGCACGTCATGCCCAGGATGTAACTGGGAGTTAGCCGGAAGGGCTGGGAAACTGCAGGGTTGGAGGAGGTATCGGTCGGAGCTTGGTCGGGCTTGGGGGGTGAGTTATTGGTCGGCTGGTGCTGAGATGATGTATTCTCTTCCCTTGTTATTTCCTTTATCATTATTATTATTGGTGGTAGCAGTAGTGATTTGTGTTATACCTTAGTTACTAAACTGTTCTTATCTCAACCCGTGGGAGTTGCATTCTTTTCGATTCTCCTCTCCATCCCTCCGGGAGTAGGGGGAGGGAAAGAAGGGGGGGGGTGTGAGTGAACGAGTTACCTGACTGGGTTTAAACCACGACAGCATCAAAGGATGCATTTATCTTTAGGCAAAGAAATAGGTTCTATCTGAAGTTAAATCTTTAATTAAGTAGTTTGTTAAATATTATTAATGAGACAGAAGTAGGAAGGAACTAACAGAGCTGTGCACATTCAAAAAAGGGTTAAAAATCTGTATCAGCTCCAGAAACATTCTGAGAATCGACTGGGTTCCTTCTACGGACAAACAGGCTCAACCATCTCACTGACAATGTAAGTAGTCCTTCTCAAATACAACAAGAACAGATTGAAGCCTTCTCCCTCTTAACTTTCCCTGTTTGTTCATACTCTGTACCCTTTGTATGCAAAATGTATTTTGAATTCTGAATGTACTTATTTGTTGCCAGCACAGATTTTCTGTACCCTCATCAGATTTATCAAAAAATATATTTTAAAACAAGACTTGGAAAACATAACTGGATGACAAACTGATTTCTAAAAACATATACCTGATACCTGATTCAAAATAGCAATTGATAGCCTGGACCTGAATTTTAAGTGCTTTTCAGGGAACACAATTGTGTTTTTTTTTAGTTTGGGTTACCACATAGAGATGGCACTCATTATTTATTAATTGAATTATATTCAATTACTCTGTATTTAATTGCTGTGTATTTCTGTTCAGAGATCTCTGGAGATGGGGATTTTAATTCAGTGTAAATTAGACATAACAGGCACTTCGTAGAGATATTGGCTTATCAGGAGAACTGGCTACCCTGGATTTGGAGAAGGCTGTGGTTCTTCATGACTTCTTTGCCTCGGTCTTCACTGGCAAATGCCCTGAGCACACCACCCAAGTCTTGGAAGGCAGACGCAGGGACTGTGAGAATGAAGACCTTGGGCCCACTGTAGGAGAGGATCTAGTTCAAGACCATCCTAAGAACCTGAACATGCACAAGTCCATGGGACCTGATGAAATCCATCTGTGGGGCCTGAAGGAGCTGGCAAATGAAGTTGCTAAGCCACTGTCCATCATATCTGAAAAATCATGACAGTCAGGTGAAGTTCCCGAAGACTGGAAAAAAAGGAAATGTAGCCCCCATTTTCAAGAAGGGGAAAATGGATGACCCGGGGAATTACAGACCAGTCAGTCTCAACTCTGTGCCTGGCAAAATCTTGGAGCAGGCTCTCCTGGAAGGCATGCTAAGGCACATGAAAATCAACAAGGTGCTTGGTGACAGCCAGCATGGCTTCACTAAGGGGAAATCCTGCCTGACCAATTTGGTGGCCTTCTGTGATGGGGCTATGGAACTGATGGACAGGGGTAGAGCAGTTGATGTCATCTACCTGGACTTGTGCAAAGCGTTCAACACTGTCCCACACAATGTCCTTGTCTCTAAATTGGAGAGACATCAATTTGATGGATGGAGCACTCGGTGGATAAAGAACTGGCTGGACGGCCACATGCAAAGAGTTGTAGTCAACGGCTCAATATCCAGCTGGAGACCAGTAAAGAGTGGTGTCCCTGAGGGGTCAGTGTTAGGACCAATCCTGTTCAACATCTTTTTTGGTGACATGGACAGTGGGACTGAGTCACCCTCAGCAAGTTTGCTGATGATAGCAAGCTGTGCAGTTCGGTTGATAATGCTGGAGGGAAGGAATGCCATCCAGAGGGACCTTGACATGCTTGTGAGGTGGGGGTGGGCAGATGCCAACCTCATGAAGTTCAGCCAAGCCTAGTGCAAGGTCCTGCACCTGAGTTGGAGCAATCCCAGGCACAGCTCCAGGCTGGGAAGAGAAGAGATTCAAAGCAGCCCTGCGGAGAAGGACTTGGGGGTGCTGGTCGATGAGAAAATGAACATGAGGCAGCTTCAGTGAGAGCTCACAGCTCAGGAAGCCAACCGTATCCTGGGCTGCATCAAAAGGAGTGTGACCAGCAGGTCGAATGAGGTGATCCTGCTCCTCTATTCTGCTCTCATGAGACCTCACTTGGAGTGTTGTGTGCAGTTCTGGTGTCCTCAACATAAAAAGGACATGGAACTGTTGGAACAAGTGCAGAGGAGGGCCACGAGGATGATCAGGGGACTGGAACACTTCCTGTTTGAATACAGGCTGAGAAGGTTGGGACTGCTCAGCCTGGAGAAGAGAAGGCTGCGTGGAGACCTCATAGCAGCCTTCCAGTATCTGAAGGGGGCCTATAGGGATGCTGGGGAGGGACTCTTCATTAGGGACTGTAGTGACAGGGCAAGGGGTAACGGGTTAAAACTTAAACAGGGCAAGTTTAGATTGGATATAAGGAAGAAGTTCTTTACTTTCATTCAGTCAGCTGATCAGAGCTGGCCTAGCTAGAGCCACAGCCGGCACGCTTCAGTGACCGCGAGGGTCAACGGAGATTAGGAAA